>NC_048271.2:21540000-22165000 GCF_005286985.2 Setaria viridis | reverse complement strand
GCATCAATGTTGCAAAGAAAGAATTGAATAAGACAGGATAGCACAGTCTACCTTTCACGAGCACAGCCAGCACACCCTTCTCCAGGTTCTGCTACAGAAGTCGGTCATTGGCATCCGCCCTAGCCTTCTCGAGCTCGGCCTCCAAGCGCTCTGCCCTTATGCGATAATGCTTGGCCCTCCGAGTACCTTTTCCCCTCTTCTGCGCATGGGTAGCCAAATTCTGTTTGCACCACAACGATCAGGGTCCTGTAAGGAAATTTGAATTCAAATGACAAACGACTGGTGTACTTACATGGATCAGCTCGCCAGCGTCCAAGGAGAGCTTCCGCAAATTATACAGGTCTTCCTTAGCCCGCGCCATGTCCTCCGTCAAATCCTTGTTGGAGAAGGCCTTGGGATCAGATTCTTCATGAATCACACCAAGGTCAATTTCCTCGGTGGTCATCTCCAGCGGCAGGTCATCCCTAGGCAGCTCATCTTGCTGAGGGTCGGCTCTGGCCTCCTCAACAACCTTATTTTTGACCTCGGGGTTGACCACGGCATCATTCGCAGCCTTGGAGCCGACCTCATCCTGTTGCGATGGTGGACTCGACGCAACTTCTCCAGTGCGACCATCCTCAACAACTATAACATCTGTGGGCGGCGGCTGCTCTTCGGTATGACCACTGGTTGCCTCCGTCCGGGTCGAGCGGTTGGTTAGCTGTACACCACTGTCATCGGTGGCACGGAGGTCCTGCATTGCCGGCAACGCAAGCAATTCACACAAGATCAGCTGGCAACTACAAATACAACTGTCACACCCTGAAATTTTTGAATTTCAGGATGTGGTTAAAAGGAATAACTAAACAATGATTTTCTCATAATTTTGAAATTTTTCCCAACATTTATTTTTCTTCACAGGAAATTTAGTATAAGAAATATAATTGTTTGTTTTTCGAAATTAAATAATGTTGTTCTATGTCTACGCATTCATGCCGATGCATCTTGGTGTTTCATGAGTACAAAAGTTTCAAAAATGCATTTAGACGATGTCCAGACCCTTCTGAGAATTTTTCAACTTTTTCTAGAATTTATTATCCTTTTCCTAGAGCTAAATCCAGTTTTTGGTAGGCTCTAGAATCCTTTTCATGAGCTCTAAGTATTTTATTTGGACTCCTCATGTCCCAATCAATCTCTAGGAATTTTTCTAGAATTTTTTGAATTTTTAGAGTATTTTTCGTGAGTTAAATGATTTATCTAGAATTTGTTGGATTTATTTTTACACGCGAAATTATTTCCGAAAGTAATCTTTTCTTCTCTAACGAGCCAAGCCTGTGGGCCCGACCTGCTCCAATCGGCCTAGCTGATGGCCCAGCAGGCCGCCGGCCTCCCTTTGTTCCGCCAGCCCAGCCCACCACCTCTCCCTCTCTCTTCCCCTCACCGCTAGGCGGGCCCCACTCGTCAGGCCCTTCTCCTACCTCCTGCCACCACCCGCTCATTTTCCTGCTCCACCGCGCCACCTGTTCTGCCGCGCTCACTCACCTCCGAGCGCCGTCCTCCTCCTCTGCTTCCTCTCCCCACCGAAACGGCCGCCTCCACCAACGGCTGCCATTAATGCACCGCCCGCCTTTTCCCCTCCCCCTGTGCCATCTCCGCTCCCTCCCTCGCCCTATAAAGTACACCCCCGCCTCCACCCGGCGCCCCTCCACTCTTTTTCACCGTCAAACTCCCACCGGAGCCGCCAATCCCCACCAGCGCCACCGCTTCAGTCCGCCTCCGCCGCCCGCACCAGCGCCGCCACTTCCATCCACCGCTGCTACCCGCACCAGCGCCGCCGCTTCCGTCCACCACCGCCGCTTTCGTCCGCCAGCGCCGCCGGTGAGCCCTCCCTCGATCTCCCCTCGCTCTCCTTCGCCACCTGTGCCAGCTGCTCGGAGCCCCACCGCGTCGAAGCACCAGTGAATCTCGCCGCCAGAGTCCCCTGGCGTGAGGAAGAAGGTCGCCTTCTTACGTTTTAGCCCTTGGGAAATCTTGTCAATCTTTGTCCTTTTTCTTGTGTCTTGCAACTACAGAAAAACCCTCAATCTCTTCGGTTTCTTTCAATCTGATCCATACCATGATCCTTTTATAGATCTAACCCTGAGGTTTCACCTTTTTGTCAGCTTTGTTCTCTGAGTCTAAGGTATATTCCTTGCTAGCCCCTGTAGTCTATGATTAATCGCGAATAGGTCCTCAGAACCTTGTTTGATCCATAGTTTACACGTTTTAGCTCCGTTTCTATCCATTCAAGTTTCGTTAGATTCATAACAACATAAAATACACGTTAGTAGTGATGTTGTGCATCATTGCATGCCGTTAAAATAAATTTAATATTAATTTGATTAAAGCCTATTTCAATGTCTTTTCTTAATAAGAATTTAAGTAGGGTTTACATCGATTTTTCATAATCAACATTAATTTGACTAATTCTTGTTCAATTAGTTTTCTAAATAAAATTTCGTTAGGTTCTATAACGGTTTTCATAAACTAAGATTTAATTGATTAATTTCTATTTATAACTAGCTTTTCTAAATAAAAGATATCTAGTGTTATACATCGGTTTTCATAAATAAAGTTAAGATGCTTAATAATATTATAAGTGCCTTTTCCACATTAACATGTTTAGTTGAACCCGAAATACAAAGTTCAATTAGATGTCTTATACATGCTCTGAGTTTCTAAAGTTAATTGTTAAATTGGCATAACTCGTACTTGAATATTTACAAATAAAATATTATTAAGTTTACCGAAATATAACTTGCTTAATTCCAAATAGGGTATTTCTCTAAAATAACCTATGTGCATGTTTTATTTAATTAAAATGGATCAATCATATAGTCTTTTTATTTCTTTTATAAATTAAACCTCTCGATAGTTCCGTTCTAAGCGTTTCTTGCGTTCGCGTGACCTTAGATTCGAGCCCTATCCTTTAGTACGCTCTTTTAAAGCTTTTCTTTTGTTTTGGTGTATTATTCTTAGTTGTACTTGTTTGTTTATGCCAATTTTTGCTTCGAGTAGAAGGATCGCTGTTCGAAAGCTTTGAAGATTAAGAGTTTCAAGAAAGCAAGATTTGAAGAACAGTTAGAGTAACTTTTTTGTTGGAGAAAGGCAAGTATCCCTAACCATCCTTCTACATATGCTTTTTTTCATAATATCATGATAATGTTAATTGGAACATGGAGAACCACCCGGGAAAACAGTACAACCTCAAGAACTATCATGGCTCTGGTCTTGGCTAATTAATTAGAGACTCTAGTCTAGGATAACCTTACCGAAAGGGCAAGAGGGGCAGCGGTTGATGGGGTATAACCCGACCCTCAGACTGATCTGCTCTATGGTAGCTTCGCAATCTTAAGAGAGGTTTATGCACACTACCGCTCCGGAAACCTTAGCGGCTTACCACTTACTAGGGAATATTTGTAAAGATCTCGTAGCGTCCCAATGCAATCACACCTCGGAAGTGTGGTATGGTGCCTAGCTAGCACCGCATGGTTGGGTCTAAAGTTCTTTTGAACTTTTACGCGACTTGTGGGTAAAGATGTGCAACCTCTGCAGAGTGTAAAACCGATCGATCAGCCGTGCTCACGGTTAAGAGCAGCCTGAACCCTCACGTGATTAATTAAACTTGAAGATGGACTTAAATCGTTATTCTAGTTATTTCTTGTGGCCTTGTTGAGTACCAACCATAAGTGTACTCACCCTTGCTTACTGCTGCTCAGAAGATGAAGATGTGTGAAGTTGTTGTGAAGATGATGCTGAGTTCTAGGCATACGCAGCCCCCAGTCGTTTGCCTGTGAAGTTTGGAGCCTCCGTTTCCAAGGCTTAAGCTTTGTATCTCTGATAGTCTTGTAAGTCTTTGTTTTTCTTTACGTGATACTATTGCTGTTATTCACTAATGATGTCATTGTATGTATGAAACTAGATCCTGACATACGTATAGGTAGCACTTGATTTTGTTTTAAAATCGGGTGTGACAGAAGTGGTATCAGAGCTGTATCGTCTGTAGGACGTAAGCTTAGATAGCAATGATCGCTTTCTAAGGTATGTTTTACTATAAAAATAATTCCTACCTTATCCTTGATCTCTCTGATGACTATTCTCACTCCCTGTACATTTTATCTACACCTTGATTGCTTATTTCTGATCAACCTTGACTCTTGGTCCTTTAGCCCCACCTTGTTTTGCTATTGCTAAACCCTCAATCTTTGTCTATTTATTTTCCTCTATCCTTGATCACTATTTGATCTTGATCATACATCTCCTTTGGTGAATGATTTTTCGTGTACCAAGCATCTCACCTCCTTTTTGATTTGTTGGTGAAAATGCTTACACCTTACTCCTTGATATTTTTGTTATTTCCTACTTATCCTTTTATACATATCTCCTACTTTATTTTATCTTCAGAATATCCATCTTCCCCATTGTACCTCTCCTTGTTTTTCAAATACCTTGGAATCTTTCCCTTGATTTTTGATTCCAAAGTGTCTCTTTTATTTAAAAATATTTAGAAGATCCGTGCCACCAGAAGTCAAGTCTTAGCGACTGAAGAAGCAACCCCAAGCTTAGGAGTACCCCTTGCAGCCCTACTTACAACGATTAGCATCGTTCCTTGACTGTGTGGACTGGTGAAATTCTGTGTTTGCATGATGATTCTTGTATTTATGAATTTGTCTAATTTGTTTCTTTATAATGATTATTGGTGTATTGTGGGATTTCTATCTACAATGACCTCAGTTGGCTAGCTGGGTTCTTCTTTTGTATGTCCCACATCCTTGTTATCTTTCTTTCTATCTCCCAATTCTGATGGACATCAAGAAAGAAAGTGAAGGCAACACCAATGTCGACAAGCAGATGCTATCGCCACCACCATCGTCAAAGTAGAAGCAAGTTGAAGAAAAGAAGGCCCCACTCTAGTTTCTTCGCCACCTTGCTGCTTTCTATCCTTCCATCTACCTCACTCTGATGATGACCCAAGAAAAGATGAAGATATCACAAAGTACTCTACTTTATTCTTCAATTTTATTTATTCTCTTTATCACCCAACCAGATGGCGAGTCCCAATGGAAATCATGAAGATAGAGCCAATGAAGGTGTTCAAAACAAAATTTGTTTTGAACAAAATATATTCTTTTACCTCCTAGTAAATCTCATCTAATTAAGCAACACTCACACCAATGAAAAAAACGCATGGAGAAGCACGTAGAGCCAATCAAATGATCAATTGATGTTATTTCTCTAGTTCCAATGCACGCACATTTATTTAGAATCCAAAAAACTAAACATGCAACACAATTTCCAAATACAATTAGTATTAGTTATTAGGGGCAACATAGACATTTCTTACTACTACTATTATGTCTGAAATTTTCTAAAAGGACACTCTTTGCGGGACGGAGAGAGTAAATGTTATAACTAGGTCCCATTTGGATGTCATAGGATTATAAGAATCTAGATAGTGGCTATAGATAAAAAATCTATATTATAGATTATAAATAGTTGGGCTCCTAGATTATAAGGTGTCTGATGGTTGGTTATGTCTATAATTTCAAAATTGTATAGTTTAGGGAGATAGTAGGATTATAAGTTATTTTAAGATTTGGATGGTTAGATACTATAGTCTACACAAGAATTTGGGTTGTTTGGATCTCATATTGATTTTTATATGGTTCCTAATTTGTATGAGATCCAAACAAGACTTTATAATAACTAATAAAGTATTAAATGATGTTATATTAGCATATTTAATGTAAATTAATGCTGAGTATGATAAAGTTAATATAGTTCATTTATGTAGAATGAGTAATATTAATTTTAGCACCAAATACAGTAATGGTACTTTTCATTGAAAGCTTTGCTAGTAGGGGTAATATAATTGGCACCGCACTTGAAGCTAGCGATGGAAGGTGTAGGAGGGAGGGAACGAACACCGACGAGAAAAGAAATTGCAATTCATATGCCATAAAAAAGAGTGGCATGTGATGGGAAGAAGCATACACCCAACTATGTCCGGTGCAGATTGGGCAAGTAATATGAGACATCAGCGAAGGAAGATTATATTATAGGTATCTTACAATTGTTGGAGGTCAGCTATTGACTATAGATGGTGTTAGGGAGAATTCAGAATTAGGTGATAAAGGAAATAGATGAACGTCCTTGTCCTTAATTAAATGGCATTTAGGAGACAATCTAATTAGTTTAAATAAATATCCTATATTTTTAAATAAATAACATTTAATACAAGCCAATTAATTTATTTAAAATTATTTACTAGTATTTAGCTTGCTGTCAAGTCTCAACGTTATTTGCTTGAGAAAGGAGGAAATATAATACTAAGACGTGGGCCAATATCATATTTGTATATTATGGTTAGATCTTGGCAGATGGTTATACATTGGTTAATCTACAGCTAGGATAGGAGCCAGACTACAACAAGACTAACTAGAGATGCCCTAATGTTTTAGGGGCTGTTTAAATACTATGGGTTAAATTTTAGATACTAATGAAGAGTATTAAATATAAACTAATTACAAAATTAATTGCACAGATGGAGGCTAATTTGCGAGACGAATCTATTAAGCCTAATTAGTCCATGATTTGACAATGTGGTGCTACAGCAACCGTTTGCTAATAATGAATTAATTAGGCTTAATAGATTCGTCTCGTGCATTAGCACACGGTTCTGCAATTAGTTTTATAATTAGCTCATGTTTAATCCTTGTAATTAGCATCAAACATGCCACGTGGCAAAGAGTTAAATTTTTAGCCCGATGATCCAACCACGAGCATCTCTGCCGTGCCGGTTCAAGCGCATTGATCATTGTACCACAGAGAAAATGAGAAAGAAGTGTCTTTGTCCCTGACCGTACGGAGAGGTGGGCCATGGGCCGGAGCTTTGGCGTCTGCGCCGATCGCAGCGGTGTGGTGGGAGTCCCCGTCCAGCAGATGATCCCAGCCCTCTGTTCGGGCAGCGCGCCCGTGACTGGACGGTTCGCGTGGTGCGCGTCCATCGCACGCGGACCCGGAAAAGGATCACGGCCGGTGGACAGATGGACGTGCTGGATGATCGACACGGCGAGGCTAGGCGTGATCTCAGACGTTCGTCCCACGGCGTCCGGGCTATTTAAGGACCAGCCGAGCGGCGCCTCCAAATCCCACTCGTTGGAAGTTGGAACCTTACCCGGTTTATCTCCTAGTAGCGATTAGATTACCTTTTACCACGGTTCTTGACTTGATTTCTTAACTTCTTTCCTAATAGATCGATTCAGTTGCTGTTGCATGTGTGTGGCGACTAGATTCCATATTTCGTGATTATCGGATGTGGGCCCTGCCAGGTGAATTTTGTGATGAGTTCGATCTGAAAGGCTTGTTCCGTGCCTCCACCTCCAGATCGATCTTTAAATTCGTCTCCTTGTTTTCTTCTGTTTTCACCTCTTTTATTCTTTGTTTGATCTTTGTCACATACATCCTCTCTGTCGATTCCTCAAAAGAAAATAAAAGATCTCTTTTTTTCAGCTGAGTGTATATAGGTTGTTTTATTCCTAAAAGCTCCTTTCTTGGTCCGTGCCAATGATGATTTACAATCAAGGTGAATTCTTTGTGTGAGTAGTGATGTTCTTGAGGCGTTCAACTGAGGCACGCGCGAATCTTTATTTCTTTTACTTCGTGGCCAATAATGCGTCAAAATCTTGGTTTTTTAGTTTGATGTGAGCTCGTTCTTTTCTGTCCTAGAGAGCTCTGTATGTGAGCTCGTTCTTTTTTAATTCTTCGCTCCTTTTAGTTTGATCTCCCTCATGGGGCCGGTATGCCAATGATGATGCTGAATTCTGTATGAGTTTATGAATATGCTGGTGTACAGCCATGGTGATATGCACTTGAGGCGTTCATCTGAGGCACGAGCCTACGCCTGAATCTGCCTGATAATTCCTTTTGTCGTATTTCCAAGTTTTGCTTTGTATAGAAATCTTGTCTTTTTATTAAAAAATTGCATCAGAATCCTTGTCTGTCTGCATTTTTGTGGAGTTGCAGTGTCGATTCGAAAATCATTTGCTTGGTCTTTGGTTTTTTCGAGCCTGTTCGCATGTTAATTTGTTCGAGTTCTGATCCTTAAATTTGGGGATTCGACAATCAGTTGCTTGTCTTCGGATTTTTCCGTTGTTGCATCGGCAGCTGATTTCCTAGCACCATCCGTTCTGATAATTCACTGTGTTGTGTTTTTCCTGCTTCACATTTGTGTCTGTGATTTTCTGTGATTTTCTTTTTTTATCTGTTCGCTTCAGCTTATTCAGCCAGCTTATCAGGCACTAAACAGTGTTTTCCTCTCACAACAAATCAGCCGTTTCAGCTTTTCAGCCGAACAGCCCGAAACGTAGATCAGGGATGCCGCACTGCTTGTACAGAAAGTGAAAGCGAGAACACCGAACCATACTCTTTTCATCTGTTGAATTAATTACATACATTCCGCGAGAGAGCTTTAGGCACCGCTGATCTGCATTAAGTTAGGATTGTACCATGCTACTGACGGCATTATTTTGGCTGATAGTACTTCTGATATCCAGGCAAAGTAGTACAATTGTGATAGACCAATTGTGTTCCTACAATAAGTGACAGTGCAAGGACATGTTCTAGAGCTTCATCATATAATCATTGGATGTCTTATCATCAATGCATCTCCTTTCCTTTCCTTTCCACACTTTCTGAACTGTAATGGTTGGGGATGCCCGTGATGATTTACGCTAATGGTGAATTCTGGATGAATATGCACAGGCATGGTGATATGCACTTCCAAAGCGTTCATCTGAGGCACGCAATTTCGTTTAACTTAATTTCTCTTTTACCTGAAACCTTTGCGTTTGATCGCCAGTCTGCAGTCATGTTTCCTCCATTAGTTTGGTTTCTTAACTCTGATATCTAGGGCTTGATTTTTTTATTCCGCCTGCACATGATAAATTTGCATGTGCACCTGAAAATCTATTTTATTGATTTGGCAATGCGTAATGGTCTGAATTATTCTATTTGTACTAGAACAGCAAGTTATCCATTCTTTTGATTGATGCTTGAATTCATGACTCGCAACATGGTTTTCTGAAAAATACAAGCAACGCAAAGTTGTGCAGTTGATAAAGATATTATTGTTGAGAAAATGGGTCGGATACAAAAATTGAGCAGTCAAACAATGTCAGTGTTCATGTTCGTCAAATGAATACACAATTCAATACTGGCAACCCAAATTGGATATCTGCTCAATCTGGCTGCAATTTTCTCATGACTTGTGTAAGATGAATTTGTCGGGGAAATAAATTTTAATGCAAAGTCCAAACGTTACTGAATCCTGTCAGATTGTGATAGCTGCCCTGACCAATCAAGCCCAGTGCATCATGGCCTTTGGAACCGGCTGCTTGACTGTTGTATCAAAGAGAACAATACTGCACGAAAAAGAAAAGAATACTACCTTTTTCTAAATCATCTTTGCAGGTACATAACATAACACCAAATTTTGCAAAAAGAAAAGAGCACCAACGCCTGAAGAGAAGTCTGAAAGGGCTGTGTTTGACATCTGACCAACCCAGTCATCTCAGAGAAAGAAGGGAAGCAAAGCAAGGAGAGAAAGCGCAAGGAAAGTAACGGTCCCGGCAAAGCTTTGCACCTAGCCATGAAACTACCACCAGCTTTCAGGAGTTGCTTTCTCCTACGCTCGGCTTTCACAAGGAATTTCAGTTGTAACATGGGACAGGTTGGGCATGAAAACTTGAAGATACTAGATGTGCACATCCTAATATCTTATCACATACTGTGCACCAATACGGATGATGATGGTATTACATGGAGCTCACAATTGCCATGGTTAATATCTAGCTCCATTTGTTCAAACATCCTCGATTAATATTTCTACATGCTATGGCTCTTGTACCCGAAAGGCCTTCCTGATTTCAGATGTGACGACTAGATACATTAAGATCAAACATCGTCGACTGACTTTGATCTTACAATTTGATCCCTCTTGCGAAGGAGTCCCTAGCTGTATCATCGGCAGCAATCAAGCCAAATTTGAAGAACCTCCATAGCAACCCTCGCTAATCATCCCTTCGCAATCTATTCCAAGGTGCCCTCTCCTCCTTGTCCAGAGTCAATGCTGACCATTACTGCTGTTGGTGAACTGGCTCTGCTCACCAAGAATGATGGTAATCGGTACGGACGAGCTTGCGTTAGTTCTTCAATCTTTGCACGCTGCTCGTCCATCCAAGTGTTTTCATAGTACTTCTGCAATAAGTCTGGGTGCAACACGAGATCTTTCCGTGGGGGTAGGTCAAGAACCACCACAATCGAAGTTGAGCTGCCCTGTATCATCTCCAAATCTCCAATAGTGGTCCATCTGTCGCGCCATTTAGGAAAATGAGAATCGATGTGACGTCAATGGAACCATCTGGGACTTTGCAGTGAAGCGAGGACTGCAGCATGTAATCGATCTGTAGACAAGTACAACACACAGCAGCTCCATTAGCCATTTCATTGTACATTTTACATGAGTGACAGAGCATGAAAAGTAATTCAAGTTTTTTATTGCCAAAAGACTGTTATTACGATGCCATTCCCATTGTTAGTTTCAGCTACTGTAATCGAACGTTTCAGACTGATCTATCACTCTATCAGCTCAAGAATTATAGCATATTTGACTGTGATACTCAGATTAAACTGCACTCATAGTTTCATTTATTTTTTTTGACGGGTCACCGGGGGGACGAAGAGTCCCACCTGAATTATATTACCACATATGCCGGCAAGCCGGCGATGGTACAACAATTGCGCGGTTACAGTGGCTTCAAGAGCTAGGATGGAAGTAGAAGGGGACGGAATAGATACAACACTAGAGTACAACAGAGGAACGGGAGGAACACAACTCGCAGACAATTCAAAGACAAAACATGTCACAACCGAAAGACAACCATTGATCACCGATCTGCGCCTCCACCAAACAACGTACTTGCCGGTTACATTGTGACCGTTGCACCTTGCCCCACCCCTCGTAGCTACGCCGTCCTGCTGCTGCCCTCCATCTGAGTGACCGCGCAGCAGGAAGGGGACTTAGAGCGGCGAAAGGACGCGCAAGCCAAAGCTTACCGGAAAACGACGACCTCCCTTGGAGCTGACGGCACCACCTCCAGCACATCCGAGCTCCACGTACCACCATTCAACGCCGCTCAAGGGGAGGAATCCTTGAGGGGGAATTGCAGCAGCGGTGGATACACCACCCGGCATTTGATCTTCTGACACCATCAACAAGGAGAGCATCGACGAAATAGAGGCCCCAGGAGAGGACGCTCACCGAATCACGCCGGCGGCAAACAGCCAGTGGCAGCCTCGCCAACGAACAGTAAGGAGGAAGGCATAAGAACACCAAGCAAAACGAACCAGCTTTGCGGTATGGCGGACGACAGTAGTTCGGGATGGGCGATCTCGTCATCACCTCCAAGGAGGACCACGACGCCTGAGGGCGTCGTCGGTGACGGCACCGGCCGAAGCCGGGCTAGGATTTCTCCTGACCGAACCATCCCAACCGGCGTCGCTCCAACCAGCACAAGCGCGGCCATACCAACATGTGGGTGAGAACGCCTCGAAACAACACCTCCATGGAGGAGACGGCACCTGTAGGTGTCGCTGTTGTCAGCAACGGCATAATGCCTGGCTAGGATTTCTCCCGGCGAGTTCCCGACCCGTCGGCCTAGCGCAGGCACTGAGAATGGTGGGGAGCCTTCGCCGCCCTTGAAGAGAAGCTGGGGGAGCACGACTTGAAAGAGCGGCAGGAGGCCGACCCCTCGCGCCGTCGGCACCTCTAGAGCGGCGCGGAGGCCGTGGGGGCTCTTGGCCAAGTGCTGGTTGCCTAGCCACGTCTCCATCAGCCGGGAGAGCTCGTGTCCCGCCGCAGCCAGTCGAGCTCGACCCCGCCGCCGCTGGCCTTGCGAGCTCGAGCCCTGCCACCGCCGGCCCGGGGCACGGGCACGACCAGCCCCACGCCGAAACCAAGCGCCGTAGATGCACCGAGTCCGGGTGCGATGCTCGGGCATGGCTGCTCTCGCACCCGAACGGGGAACAGGAGACCCACCACCGCCGGCAGTCACATCTCCGTCCCGTCGCCGGCACCCCAGATCCGGTAGAGTAGGGACCGGATCTGGCCCAGGAGGCCCCGGATCCGCTACCTTGGCCGGCCGCCATTGCCATGGGCGCTACTGGAGCTCCAAGCCCAACACAGTGAGAAAGAGAACTTGGGGGAAGGGGGAGAGGAGAGGTGGTGCGAGGGGACCGGCTTCGGCGCCGTCGCGGGCCGCCGCCGCCGCCGCTCGACAGGCTGCAGCGGCGGCGGCCGGAGGGGGCCGCCGGCGGGGGCTTCTGTGGGGCGGTGGAGTCGCCCCTCCCGTCGCCCAGAGAGGCGACACGGAGGGACCTTTTCGATATAAACTCTAACAGTCATAGTTTCATTTATGACACACGATAGGATGGATTATTGCCAGTAGCATGAATTCAGTTCCTTCTTTAGTTATCAAGAATTCAGCAGTTTCACAACGATAATATAAGCAAATTAAGTTGACAGCAGTTATTCTAAAATCCGCATGATGCTTTGATAGAGTTGGATTACCAACCTTTGCTTCTAAAACCATGACAGTTCACCATGACCGCTCGCTCAACCATTACCCAAGGAAAAACACGATTGTTTCCCAAAAAACAAAGCAGCACAGCAAGCAACTGCACGCCAAGCTTCTGCTCTCCCTCCCCACTTCTCAATCCAAGGAAACAGTAGCACAAACACCAGCTTTTCTCCCTCTTTCTCCTCCACCGAGAAGCTGGTGAAGTTATTTTTGTAGCACAGGCTAGTCCACGTAGCGTCCGTGATTGCGCTGCAGGGTCGCAGAAGGAGCAGCCCAAGCTGCACGCTTCTTGGGCCCAGGGCCCACGTAATGAGTGTTGGATATTCGTGCATATCACCAGCATCAATATGCTTGTTTCCTTCCCATGCCAGAGGGGGCCCAAGGCAGAGGGGATATGCACTAGAGGCGATGGCCGGGGGCCCATGCCAGAGGTGGCCCAAGGCCGAGAGCAATATGTGCAGCGAGGAGGCTTCCAGGCTCAGAAGTCCCAACCGTGCAGCGCCGCATCATGCAGGCACTGAGCAAGAGGCACGAGATGCGAACGTGAATAGTCTTTCGTCTATTTGCCACCCAAATCGAGGAGACAAGGTGGCCCTGTTGGTCTGCGTACGTCACAATCACAACGGTAACATCCTAAAAATTTAAAACAGAATGAGGATTTTTAAAAAAAATTCAAACAAACTATAAAAGCCCGTTTTCTACTTTAATACTCAAAATCATTTTAAACATTTATGTACAAACACATAATTACTCGCTCCGTCGCTCCGATAGTATCTCGCTCCCCCACTCCCACCCTGCACCCTGCTCCTGCTCCCCCACTCCCACTACCGGCGATCACTCCGGCCTCGGCGTCCACAGCCGCCCGCCTGCCGCCACTCCGACGTCGGTGGCCACCAGCCAGCCTCCTCCCCCCTCCCTCTCCTCCCTTCCCAACCCACGCCCCTCCTAGATGACCTTGCGCCGCCACCCACCGCCGCTTCCCTCCCCCGCCACCTCCCGTTCTCCCCCACCCGCGCCGGTGACCATTATGAAACCGACAGCCTCCCCTACCCTATCTCCTTCCCTCTCCTCCCTCTCCCACCCCCCTCTCCATGGCCGGCCAAACCCTAGATCTAGGTTCGACCGCCTCTGCTCCCTGCGTCGCCACATCCTCTGTCGCCGGCGAGTTGGGCCGGGCATAGGGTTGAAGCTCTGTCGCCCAGGGGCCGCTCGTCCCAGCAGCCGGGGGTTTCTCTACGCCCGGCTCCTCCGCCTCTGCCCTTGGCGCCGGTGGGCTGTGGCGGGTGCTGGGGCCGGGTGCAGCTGCGTGGGGACCATCCGTCCCGGTGGCTAGGGGGGCCGCCACCTCTCCCGATGCCGGCGCTGCCACCCCTGACGCTGGTGGGTTGCGAGTGTTGCCGGAGCCGGGTTCGTCCAAGCCGGGCCTGTCCATTCCGTCGGCCGGCGACCTCTGGGCTTTTGACGCGTTCGGTTCCTCCGCCTCCACCTCCTTCGCCCACTCCGCGCCTGCCTCCCCACCTCATCGGCCGGCCGCTCGCACTTGCCCACCTTCAGCGAGGTGCTACGCGGCTCGGGGGTGCCGGTCCTGGAGCTTAAACCGGAATTGTTACTAGTAGACATGATCTACAACATAGGATAAAATTGCAAAGTTTTAGCACTAACTTATGTACCAATCTTCTATTAACCAGATTAATAAAAGACACAACCACTATATCAACATTGTCTTCTCTCTACCGACATATAGTGGTTCAAGATCCATATTCACTAAGAACCTAGTGAGCTTTGGCTTCACTACTAGAAACTTAGTGACATAGGTGAACAACAATTTGTTAACCATATCTGTGTATGACTCTTGTTTGTTGGGTGGCATCCAATGCCCCGGCTCCCAACTCCATGCCATAAAGCCTAAAACCATTTTGATAGCTTTGCTGAGTAAACCAACACTATGCTTGTGGATGTCCGACATCCACCCTATTCATAATGATAGATGATGGTACTTTGCTTTAGCAAACTTACCACACAATGATCAAAATTTTATAGGTGCAGCTATTGGTAAAAGGCATCAAAAACTCAACTTTTCTAAGGGAAGCTATTCTATCATGATAAAAACATCCACCACATGTAAAGCATGAACAAAATAGTAAGACAGAAAAGTAAACATCACAGGCATATAATCATATTATATTGTGAATAGTATCACCTTTGGAATCATAGTGGTCTCCATCTCCATGGTTCCACCGTGATCTCCATCGCTATTCCTCCTGTCTTGTGGTGATCACCATAGCCATGATGCTTGGAAGGCCTCCAGGAACATATGCAAAGCTACTGCATCTAATAGCTAATGAATAAATTACATGAGGGATCAAGCATCACAAATTGACACGCAGGTCATTATATAATAATGGGACAACCTCAACCTGGTTGTGTTAACTTGCAGCAACGCAGGCTGCTAAATATTACACAGATCATCACGTGACAGTGAGGCCATACCATTCACAAACAAGATGAAGAAGGCATGCGGAAGTTTGGGAAACTGGGGTTCATGCTCCGGGGCTTGCCTTCAAGCGAGGAGGAAGGGAAAGGGTCCTCGGCTGGGGTGGCTTCGGCTTCTGGAAGCGGGAGCTCGGCTACAGCTTCGTCTTCTGGCGCCAGGTACAGCTCGTAGACACCGTCGGCGAGATGCAACTCTACACGAATGCAAATGCAGGGGATTAGCACTTAGACGATTATTTCAACAGCAACACTTGCGAGTTTTAGCCCAGAAACTTTGTAGCAAGGCTACGGAAAAAGTGGGGAAGTTCACTTGAGTTGGAGGAGAGCAAGGTAAAAAGGTCGGATGGAAAGAAACTTATGATCTGACCCTTAGACTAGAGGAATAGATGTGCTGGGGGTCCTCAGACTTAACGCAGAGAAGTCCCCGATCTTTACACATATACCCTCGGGTCAAGGAAAAGGATACAGCCGAGCCCTCGGGCGAGGCGGAGAAAGGGTCGGTGAAACAGACAGGGTCGGGCGAGATGGAGAAAGGGGTCGGTTGAACGGATAGGGTTGGGCGAGACAGAAAAGGGGTCGGGCGGACAGACAGGGTCGGACGAGGTGGAAAAAGGGGTCGGGCGGACAGACAGGGTCGAACGAGGCGGAAAAGGGGTCGGGCGGACAGACAGGGTCGGACGAGGCGGAAAAGGGTCGGCAGCTTACCTTTGTCTTACAGGTGAAGCTTGGGGTCGGGAAGGAGCAGACTTGGATGAAAGGATGGAAGCACTAGGACTTGGGCAGCGGCGATGTCCAGCGGTGCTCCGGCGGCGGCGATGCTCCTTGTGGACCACAAGCAAGCTCTTGCGCAACGCGGAGGAGCAAGCGGCTGGGTGGATTGGAAAGGGCGGGCGTGGAGCGGAGAGGAGAGTTCCGCAGGAACTTAGGCGGTAGCGCTTGAGCATGAACAGAGAAACGTCGGCAAGGCAGCAATGGCGAAGGGGCTCCGGTGGGACTTTGGCATTCCCTTTTATAGCTGCGCGGAAGGGCAAGAGCTGGAGCAGCACGAAAACCGGGAAGAAGTGATGGAGTGTGCTACCACGGCGGCGATTGAGCAGCGGGGCGGTGGAGCAGGACTTTGGGGATGACACCGTCGGTCATTGGGCACCAGAGACAGGGCGGCGCAGGCGTGGTTTTGTCGGTGGTTGAGATTTGGCAGAGGCGGGCGTCATCGTGCGGCGGATCTGATGGATGTGACAGGGGAAACGGCGCTGGGAGCGAGGTTGCACAGGTGAGAAGACAAGCGGGGCTGCGGCTGCACGGGCGAGCGTAAAGAAACAGTCTGTCGGGGCGCAGATCTGGCAAGGAGGAAAGGAGCTGTCACGGCGGGGGTCGGGGTTGGCGGAGGAGGAATCGTCGTGTAGCGCATCTGGGGCAGCGCGACTGTGGAGAGGCAGCGGAAAGACGGGATGCATCGGGCCTTGCAGCCGGGGGTCCGGCAAGGTGATAATGGGCGCAAGCCGCGAGGCGCTGCAGAAAGGGTTGCAGAGGGCTTCCGCTGCGATTGGGGAAGGGGGCGTGGGAATCCATCCGGTCGCGGCCGGCGACGGGGCGGAGTGGCGGGGGTCGGAAGAGTTGAGCCACGCGGCAGAGAAACTCTGAAGCGGGCATGCCACTCGAGTGCGTTTGTCTCGGGAGATCTGGGGGAAAGATTTTATGGGTCCACCGGTCAGTCTCGGTTGGTCCACTGCTCAGATTGAAAAGGACACTGGGGGAAGACTTAGAAGGATCTGGCGGGGTGAGTTGAGGTCGGCAGGGTCCGAACTGGGGAAACGGCGGAGAGGGGTCGGGTCCTCATGGGTCGGAACCAGGGCTGGAGGTTGAGCACTTAAACTCGGGGAAGCTAAGACAGGGGGATTAGTGACTCGGATTAAGATTAACTCGAGAGATTTGGGGTCGGTCGTCACAGGGACGAGCAGAGGGGGAAGGGGAGGGGAAGCAGAGGGGGAGGGGGCGGGAGAGGAAGGAAGAGAAGAAAGGGAGGAGAGGGGAGGGGACGGCGGCGGTGCGGAGAGGGAGGAGGCGCTGCATGAGGATGAGGGAGGGAGGAAGGGTGAGGAGAAGATAAGGTGGAGAGAGAGGAGCCCGTGTGGGATGAGGAGCGTTTTGTCCCAGTTGGAATTACCAATCGGGATTAAAGATTTAGTCCTGGTTGGTAATTCCAACTGGGATTAAAGGGGGCGGGGGGCTTTAGTCCTAGTTGGTGTTTGCAACTGGGACAAAACTATCCCACTAGCCATTACAACCGGGACTAAAGGGAGGTTTTAGTCCCGGTTGGTCTGTACAACCGGGACTAAAGCCCCTCTTGGCGGTGCCCGTCGGTGCCTCATTTTTGACCCAGGACTAAAGGCACTTTAGTCCCAGGTCTGAAGTCAACCGGGACAAAAGCACCTGGATGGAAGGTCAGTTCTCTACTAGTGTTTCCTCTCTATCAGTGGTGCAATAGATGGAGATATCATGGGTAGTGAAACAGAAGAACCAAATGAATGTTCTAAGAAATTCTTTAAATTATTAATAGAGGCGCAGAGGGATCTTTATCTAGGTTGCAAGGAGGCTACTAAGGTATCTTTCATTGTCAAGCTCTTTCAGATTAAGTGCATGCTGGGTATTAGTAACAATGCATTAGAGGCCATTCTTCAGTTGTTCTCACTTGTGCTCCCTGAAGGTCATTGTGTTCCCGACACTTTGGAGAAAGTGCAAAAGGTAGTTCGTGATCTCGGTCTGGACTAACAAAAGATACATGCATGCATCAGTGATTGTGTTTTATTTAGGAAGAAATACGCTGACATGGATAAATGTCCAACATGTGGTGAGTCAAGATGGGAACTAGCTGATTCAAGTGATGAGGTGGCGAGTAGTAATGGCGCTCCCAAGAAGCGTGTTGCACAAAAAATCTTAAGGTACTTTCTGGTCACTCCTGGTCTGCAAAGGTTATACATGAGAGAGACCACATCTGAATATATGCGTTGGCATAAGGATGGACTGGTCCAATATGGAAAAATACGTCACCCTGCTAACTCCAAGGCATGGCAGCACGTGGATGAAACGTATAAGGATTTTGCCTTGGATCCTCATAATGTAAGGATGGGTCTTGCATCTGATGGCTTTAATCCATTTGGGATGTTGAACGTGACATACACTACATGGCCTATGATCCTAATACCATCCAATTTTCCTCCTTGGTTATGTTTGAAACAACCATTCTGGATGATGTCAATGTTGATACCAGGGCCAAAGTCCCCAGGAAATAACATTGATGTTTACTTGCAGCCATTAATTGATGAGCTAAAAGATCTTTGGGAAAAGGTGTTGAGACATGGGATGCAAAGGTGAAGAAGAATTTCAATCTGCATGTTATTCTGGACAATTAATGATTTTTCAGCATATGGCATGCTATCTGGTTGGAGCACAAAAGGCAAATTTGCATATCCATACTGCAACAAGGATACTAACTATTCATGGTTGAAATTTGGGTCCAAGCACTGCTACATGGGTCATTGCCGCTTTTGCCAATGAACTACAAGTGGCGCCACAACAAGATTAGCTTCAATAACCAGGTGGAAATCAGGGAGGCTCCAGTTCAGGTGCTGCAGCAGTATGTGTTGATGGCAGTTAGCACGTCAATTGGTGAACCGCAAGCGCATGGATCAGTTGTAGCTTTTCCTTTAGAGTATTCCCCCAAGGTTTATCAATCCGTGGAACAAGTGGATTGTTGTCTCTCAGGGAGACAAACTAATCTAAACTAAACAAGAAGCAAAGGTTGATACAAGATGGCAAACAAAGATAGATAAGTGTTCCCTCCCTAGGATCTAGGTTCACATGAGTATGCATCTACTACACAAATAGGTGCCGCCTTCACTAGCTATCATAGAGATTATGTGCTTGCTCGGTTCTTTCCCTCCAGTATATTGTCACTACACAGGCATACTCAACAACTCCGCTTACACATCTATGTCAAAGCATATGTAAATAAAGCATTGCAATGACATATGAAATGCTCACATATGAAAATAAAGCACTACAATGACATAGACCATGAAGCATTGATAGGCATAATGTACATGTAGAAGTTACATATCAAAGATTCAAACAATCCTAGGGATGAACAGAGGCTTTACCCCCATCATCTTACAGAGATTGACACAAAAAGGGGTGAAGGAGACTCTGGAGAACGTCGTCACCGCAGATGGCGGCAAGGGGGTGTAGGAACACCCTAGGCCAATCGGCCTAGGGCTCCTCAGGCTGATTGGCCTGAGGGTTTCCTTGCACCTCCTGACTCCCACCGGCGTTGGTCATCGCGGTGATCTTATCTAATCTCTATTTTCATCTTGTGGCGGTGGCAGCTAGGTCTAAACTCATCGGGGGTTCTCCTCCTTGTTAGATGTTTGGGGTATTTATAGTTGGCGGCATCAGTTGGGGTGTCTTCAAAGCCAAGAAACTAGAAAATAACCCTAGGAACATCATGGGCTTCCTCCTGGTGAAAGGGCACGACGATCGGGGCCAAAAATGGGCCAGGCCGATCTACTTGGACTTCTATAGGTGGATCGGCCTGCCCTATTCTTGCCTCCAATTCCTGAGCGCTTCATACGAAAGTTGTAAATCTCGTTGAGCCATGCAATTTCCCCTATAAAGTCACCCCAATCGGAGTTCAAATAAGGAAAATATGGCCCGTGCAAGTTTCAGCTCTTCCTACGACCTTGCAGTTCAATGTTCGTGTTTGGGGCTTCCAATATCCAAAGTGGCCCAAATACAACTTATAGAAAAATCCTTCATTTATGTCGTATTTCCTGTAATTTTGCAATATGTTTTAAAACATAACACATATGTGAATATGGGGTTATTTCAGGTGCCAGGTGGTGGGTTAGTATAAGAATATGCATGAAAACTCTAGTTAAATGGAACTAAAACTGTGTCAATAATGAGTGCCAACAGTCCCCCCATGCTTAAACCTTGCTCGCCCTTGAGTAAGTCAATTCTTGCTTAAAAGAAATCAGCATTGCCTTCCAATATCATCCTTGCACTTAGTTATACATGACAAGATATATTGCTCTCTCTCAAGTGTTTAGCATTAAAGTTTAAGTTGTAACTGGCTCCTTTTTCATTATGGAAGATAGACTAGCAATAAAGAACAAGCCACAATAAAATAAATGCAATGCTCTTCAAACTTAAGTGAACTTCAGACCCTTACCTTGTTTCATCGTGAAGAGTTTTTCAAAAAGATGCATATCCAACATAAATGAGCTTCTCTTGCAAAAGTTCATGGAAACACTCATCTCATCAAGTCACTCAAGCCTATGCTAGATTATTTTCAACCTATTCTACTCATATATGAAAGTGGAAGGCTTATGTGGAGCTTGGCAGGTAGAAATAGTCCTAGCAAAATATTATATCCAAAATAGTGTCAAACTAAGAGAGATCTATTGGATTTACTAAGACTTGTCAAAAAGGCCATGTAAAATAAATGTTTGACAGGGAGAGACACACACACATTTAGATAGATGGATATGTGCAAGTGGCAAATGAATGATCCCGAGGTACAAATGAAGTCCTTATTAGCGGATTGCACATGCTTGGAAAATAAGTATGGATCAATCCTTAATCTTGAAAGCACGGGGAACTTTTAATGAAGCTCAAAGAACTAAGGAGCACTTCATTCTATTTCTCCTTTATTTTTTTTATTTTTAATTCCTTTTTCTTTCTTCTTTCTTTCTTTCTTCTTTCTTTATTTTTTCATATTTTTTTCTTTTTCTCCTCAGAACATCTTACAACATAGTACTTTTCTCAGCAGTAGTAAGAGATAATGCGATGACTCCTCCCCATGCTTAGACGATGCTCGTCCTCAAGCATGAAAGAGGAAGAAAGATAACTGCTGAGATAAGTACCAAAATCTTCAATCTTCACCAAAAAAATTGTTTTATTCCTCTGAAGGATCATCCACGCCAAAATTCAGAGCGTTCAGGGGTGAAAACCACCCAGGCCGATCGGCCTAGCCCCTTCTTGCCTCTGTTTCCTCCGATTTTTATTCCATGCACTGGTGGATGCCTCCAAATCTTATTTTTCTTGAAAATGTACTGATATATCTTGAAGATCTTTATCGAAGTATTTTTCCATACTCAATAATAGGTTGTTGTCAAGGAGGTAGTCATAAAAATGATAATTTGCGTTTAGGTTGGATGCCCAGCGAGGTTTGCGAGATTCCCAATGTGGAAATTCACAATGCATGGATAGAAAGGCTAGCAATAAAAGGTTACACAAAGGAATGGCCAGCTTCTAAGTCTCAAACCATAGAAATCAATCCTAATCCAACGCATCAGAATATAAGTTTGCAATCTAAAGGTTTCATCATGAAAGGGCATGCATGTATATAGGCTTTGGTAGTGTAGAACTTTGCAAGAGATTCACGAATGTAGATAGCATAAGAGTTAAGTTCAATAAAAGCAAGACACATTATCAGGTCATCAGCAAACTTAAATTAGAGAGCAACTGAATGAATGTGGGTCTAGAACATAGTCATTTAACCTCCACAATTAAAAGAGCCAGTATTTAATTCAATTTAAGATCATTTCTTAGAGAGCAATTAGTCAAGGCATATACAACATCGTGTATGTAAAACAAAGCGGCAACTTTCATCATTTTTCCATAAGTAAAGGCAATATAAAACATCGAGGTGAGCACATGATCATGCCTTTTACTGAAAATAAAAACAAATCTAGGTTTTCCTCCTAGTAGCCATGTTATTATCACACAAAGGTTGCACTAAGTCGAAGGTTGAAGGCTTAAATATACAAGAATTATGAAAGAGATGGAAAAGAGAATGTGCAAGAAAAATTTATCGTCCTATTGATGCTTGTGATGAAGCATAGCAAAGCCTCCCCCATGCTTAAGCGTTGTGCTTATATTAGCATGGAAGAAGAACAATGAACATGTTTTAGCAGTCATAATCCTCGTACTCCACATGTCATTTTCATCTTTATCCAGCAAGCCCTCCCCCATGCTTAGCATCGTGCTATGCATGGAAGAAGAAGACAGAGCATCTTGTGATCATTAGCTTGATGCTATCTTTTATAGTTCATCGTGGTTCCCTTCTAACATTTTCATCTGTTAAATGTTTCATATCTGTGTTTCCATGTGACAATGCTCTTGAGGTGTGATTCCATCCTAAGCTTCAGAATTTCGTTGTGTACGCTCAATGGAAGATTTGCCCAAGCTTCTCTTCATTGTCGTCATCTTCATCTCCTCATTCTAGCTATCATCATCTTGCAACCACTTTTTCTTCATGGATTTTCCCCTACATCCAGAACATAACATATACCAAAGTATAGAACTATTCAAATGTGTATGAAATTAACTTTCCAACGAGTGGTCATTCATAAAAAATGAAGTTCAAATGAGAGAGTTATGCCCATTTTACTTCAGCACAGTGTGATGTCCAGAACTGATTTCAGAACGTGCGACGTTCGATGATTTGGCCATAACCACTTGTAGGAACCTCTAAATGTCTTGCCACTTGATTCGTTGGAAAGAAGACTTCATAAGGCTTTTGAATATTCAAAAATTTTCTGTTGTTTTCCTCTGAGGTGATGCAAAATTTTGATGACAACAATAGCATCGAGTGCATCGCTATGGAGATGTTGATGATATTGATGTTGTGGTCTTTAGGGCACCATGTCGTGCATCCTTCAGCTTCAAGATCATCACTGTTGCTGCACCGGCAACCGTCATGGTGGCAAAGGTGCTTCCTCTCTATAATTCTTGCTTTTACCAAAGTGATGGGATCATAGTAGGCTTCTGTGCGTTATGGTTACAATCTGGATGGCCTCTTTTTTTTTCTTTGGTTGCCCCTCTCAGTGACCATAGAACTTCATCTCGGGAGAAGATTGGTGGTCCTACGGTGCTTTGAATTTTTTTGCCTCCAAATCTGATTTCCATCGAATCATATCCCTCTTCTTCATGCCCGCAAAAAAATTCAAGTGCAAAACAATTCATGACAGGAGTAGAAACAATTACCAACAAACCAACAACACATCTTAAGATTCTTAATTTGTGGCAAAATTAGTCTAGTGAAAAGAAAGATAAAAACCTAATGGGTATATGTGAGTGCAAGGTGTATATGCTTATGAGAGGAAAGCATATAAGCAAAGACAATGTTTACGCCTAATTCTAAACACCATGTTTACAACTGGGGTGCTGAATTTCTCTATAACCATAGAGATTAATTAACCAAGGTCAAAACACCATGTCTATCCCAAGATCAATAATTCTTTATAGTAGAAGAAAAATAAATCTCATTGCAAAGCTTATAAACCAACCAATGCAGTATGAAAACAAGATGGATAGCTAGCAAGGTTTATTAAACTGAATGATGATGGTCTGCAATCAAGTTCAAACACCACGTTTACACAAGATTCCAAAAGGAAAATGCCCATATATGAAGCACTAAAATGGATATGAAAGAATTCATCTTAAAGCTAATAGAACAACCAAGCCAACTATATACAAAGCATGAATGGAATGCAATGAATGTGCAAGAGAACACTAGGATGCACACATTATGATGATGGAAAAATGCAATGCATGCAGAAAAGTAAATATGAATATGAACATGATGATGGTATAAAAATAAAAAAATAAATTAATTAGCCACAATTTAATCATCATAAGGTGGTGACATGCATTTTATTATCTAAAAGAAACAAAAACTCAAAGAACGGGTTGCCTCCCGAAAAGCGCTTTATTTAAAGTCATAGAGCTGTACTTTCTCACATACCTTCTCATTGTTGCAAAGCTATGGTCCTTTATGTAATAGTTAAAGGCATACATTTAGCTCTCGTTCACTTTCCATACTGTATGATCATTTAGCCTCAATGGAAGACTTGCCCAAGCTATTTTCTCCCACATCATCATCTCCTTCTTCGTCGTTCTTCACTGCTGTGTTTTCTCCATTGAATTCCTCTACGTTCAGTAGAGAACATGTACCAAAATTTAGATCCTTTGCAAAGTGCATCAAATTCACTTTCCAACAAGTGGTCATTCACCCAAAACGGATTCCGGATGAAAGAGTTACATCCGTTTTACTCCAGCACTGCGTTTTGTCCCGAGCTGATTTCAGAACACGCAACGTTGAAAGATTTAATCATAGCTCTTCGTATGGATCTCCAAAATTAGCAATTCTTAATGCATTGGAATGAAGACTTGATGGAGCTTTTGAATATCTAATTTTCTTATGTTGTACATCTCTGATCACGGGCAGAAAATTGATTGCAACAACGACGTTCATCCCTAGATGTTGATGATCCAAGTTGCAACTTCTTTGGGCATGATTTCTCCACATCATTTAGATCTTATGGTCCTACATGGTTAGTGAAATTCGGGTAATCTCCCAGCAAGTGCTCATTTAAGGTCATTAGCTTGACCAATCACAAAGCAAGATCGAGATTTGCAAAACTTATTGTAAACATAAGTTCATAATCACAACCACAATTGATTTGCAAAAGAATATCATGGTGCAATTAAATATACATATGTTTCTTTCATAGCACTAAGATCCCCACAAGGCCAAGGTTCTGAAGGTATAAAATGAATAGGTTCAAACAAAAGCATACCCTCTTTCTCATTCTCAAGAAATTCTAGCCTATCGACATAATAAATATAGGTGCAAGGCATAGAATTTAATATATCATCTATACTATTGGTTGAACATAAGCATTTCAAGATATCATCATCAAAACCAATAGTACATTGAGAGTTTAATGTGTACCTTAACCTTGGACCTTTTTTATCAAGAGTGATTTTTGGTTCGTTTACTAGAGTTGAAAGCAGACTGATCTCAACAATTAGAGGTGGTTCTTCATCATTATCTTGCAATTCCTCCAGCTCTCAATCATGTGGAACATGTAGTCCATTAGCAACATTAGCAAGAACCTTTTGTTCGAAGTCTTCATTATTCGGGATCTCACCCAAATCTTCATCTTCAAATTATTTTGCATTGCCTTCATTATCTTCCATATGACACATGTCATCAAGATCATTTGTTGTAAACTCACTCTTTTCTTCATATTTGAGCACTATCGTGTGGCGTCCCGCCCCCCGGGGCCGGGCCCGCTTACACCTGGCAGCTCTCTAGGATATCAAGAATTCCCTCACAGACCAACACAAGTCTTTTCTGCGCACTTTGTCCTCACTCGTGCGCACCCGGGAAGAACTTCCCGGTCGGTCACCCATCCCGAAATTGCTCTGGGCCAAGCACGCTTAACCCTGGAGTTCTTTGAGGATGAGCTTCCGGAAAATAAGTTGCAACTTGTTGGTATGAGTATTCTATCAATCCTATTAAGCCTTGGGCCAGGATGTTACATACTCACCCCTTAGAAGACCGACGCCCTCGTTGGTCAACCCCAAGCCAGAAACGTCCCCTCTTGACCACGTCCGTGTGTCCAGTGCCAGTGCATGTGCCATGCTGTGTGACCACTCTGGGCCCACACCAGCCATGCACACCATGCCTGCGCAACTGCGACCGCACGCGCCCGTGAAACCGCGAGAGTCGGCTCTGATACCAACTATGGCGTCCCGCCCCCCCGGGGCCGGGCCCGCTTACACCTGGCAGCTCTCTAGGATATCAAGAATTCTCTCACAGACCAACACAAGTCTTTTCTACGCACTTTGTCCTCACTCATGCGCACCCGGGAAGAACTTCCCGATCGATCACCCATCCTGAAATTGCTCTGGGCCAAGCACGCTTAACCCCAGAGTTCTTTGAGGATGAGCTTCCGGAAAAGAAGTTGCAACTTGTTGGTATGAGTATTCTATCAATCCTATTAAGCCTTGGGCGATGATGTTACATACCGTGTCTTGATTCTCTGGTGTTTCAGCTTCAATAACACACAAGCTATAAACCTGTGCAGAGGGGGCTTTCATGTGTGCAAAATGCACGCTGTCCAATTGACATGAACAAGGCCTGGCCTGTTTCTGCCTTTTCTCTGTGCTATCTTTCTCCCACTCATTCTTCACATTGTGTGCTCTTACTTTTTGGAATTTATCCTTTGAAACTTCAGTCATATCACCAAAATTATTAGAGAAGAGATCTTGAAACAAGTCGGTAGTGATTCCCATCTCATGAGCTCTTCTCTTCATTGTCTTTCTTTCTTCATCAGGCAACAACCAATTGAGATTTTCTAGTGACTCTAACCCTTCTTCTTCAACTAGTGTGTATGATGCTGTAGAGAGGGACCTTTTAGCCTCATCATGATTATGTTCTTCTCAAGCTTCATCATCTACTTTTGAAATATAATTTTGATCGATCCATCAAATATTTTCTAAATTGACTTCCCACTCATCTCTTGATCAAATATATCATCAATCTTCCTAGCTTTGCTTTGTTGTTTCTTATGTCGTACGTTGTGGTATAAATGGCCAAAATTAATCGGAATCCAATCAAGCTATTCGAATTCCGCCAATGGTCTAGCATTCTCAAAACTTCGGCTTGCATTCATGTTAGTTTCAGCAGTTTTAATATGCGTAACGACTTCTCTTACCTCAGGAAGTGGTTCTTTAATTTATAGTGCGGCCGGTTCATCTTTCTTGAGCCTGGTTCATCTTTTTCAAAAATTTCAGTAAGCATCTTGGACTTGGCTTTGTCATTTTGCTCCTTCCGGCAGAGTTTCTGCCATTCTCACTCCACTCTTTCTGCATTTATTATCCTTTGTAAGATCTATGTAGCTTCTCTAATCATTTTCTCCATGAAATTACCTCCTGCACACATTCTTACATATTGTGTAGAGTGAGGGGTTAGTGAAAAATAAAATGAATGCAACATCATGTCACCAGAAATTCTCAAGTTCGAGCCTTGCTTGAGTAGTCCATTAAATCGGTTCCAAGCTTCACCACTTCCTTCATCCTCTTCTTGCTTGAAACAAATCACTTGCCTCCTTAAATATTGGACCTTACTTAAGGGAAAATATTGTATGCAGATTTCCTTTACGAGCTCGTCCCATTTTCCCTTCACTTGAACAGATGCAAGTGTGTACCATTTTCGCGCTTCACCTTCAAGAGAGTGTGGAGAAAGATTCCACTTGAACCAAGCAGCAAGAACTCCTTGTTGCACCATATTGCATATCATCATGAATTGCTCAGTGTGTCTAAATGGGT
Source organism: Setaria viridis (assembly GCF_005286985.2). Lineage (NCBI taxonomy): Eukaryota > Viridiplantae > Streptophyta > Magnoliopsida > Poales > Poaceae > Setaria > Setaria viridis. Next base: position 22,137,671 of record NC_048271.2, on the reverse strand, counting down.
TGTCGTCCTCCAATCCTTTGAAAGGGTTTTGTCGCCACCAACTTGATGATTCCATGATTCAATTCATAGTGGGTCGTAGCAAGCTCCAAATCTGATTTTTGCAACTCAAAGTCCTCTGATGATGGCATTGCTAATTCCCTTAGCAACATTTCTTCATTTTCCAATGGTGAGACGAATAGATCCATCTAGGCACTGAACAGAAAAAAATAAAAACAAAAAGATCTACATGAAAGTTAAGTATTAGTGGGTTAGCAAAATCAATACAAAGATCAAACACAGCAAACTGACTTGTTCCCCGGTAACGGCACCAGAAAAGCTTGTTGATGGCAGTTAGCGCGTCAATTGGTGAATTGCAAGAGCGCAGATCAGTTGTACCTTTTCCCTTAAAGTATTCGCCCAAGGTTTATCAATCCGTGGAACAAGTAGATTGCTGGCTCTCACTTTATACTAATCTTACCAACAAAACCAAGCAATATGAGTTGTGTAGAGAGACAAACTAATCTAAACTAAACAAGAAACAAATGTTGATACAAGATGGCAAACAAAGATAGATAAATGTTCCCTCCTTAAGATCTAGGTTCACATGAATATGCACCTACTACACAAATAGGTGCTGCCTCCACTAGCTATCATAGAGATTATGTGCTCGCTCGGCTCTTTCCCTCCTGTATATTGTCACTACACAGGGATACGCAACAACTCCGCTCACACATCTATATCAAAGCATCCGCAGAGTTAAGCTAATCACCATGATTACCACAATCTCTACTATCGACATATGAAGCGCTCACATATGTAAATAAAGCATTGCAATGACATAGACCATGAAGCATTGCTAGGCATAATGTACACGTAGAAGTTACATATCAAATATCCAAACAATCCGAGGGATGAATAGAAGCTTTACCCCCATCATCTTACAGAGATTGATGCAAAAAGGGGTGAAGGAGACTCTAGAGAACATCATCACCGAAGATGGCGGCGAGGGGGTGTAGGAACACCCTAGGCCGGCTTCTCAGGCCGATCAGCCTAAGGGCTTCTTTGCGCCTCCTGACTCCCACCGGCGATGGTCATTGCCGTGATCTGATCTAATCTTTATTTTTCATCTTGTGGTGGCGGCGACTAGGTCTAAACTCATCTGGGTTCTCCTCCTTGTTGGATGTCTGGGGTATTTATAGTTGGTGGCGTCAGTTGGGGTGCCTTCGAAGCCAATAAACTGGAAAATAACCCTAGGAAATCGTGGGCTTCCCCCTAGTGAAAGGGTGCGACGATTAGGGCAAAAACTGGGCTAGACCGTTCGGCTTGGACCCCTATAGGCCCATCAGTCTGCCCTGTTCTCGCCTCCAATGCCCGAGTGCTTCATACAAAGGTTGTAGATCTTGTCGAACCATGCAATTTTCCCTATAAATTCGCCCCAATTGGAGTTCGGATGAGGAAGATATGGCCCATGCAAGTTTTAGGTCTTCCTCCGAGCCTGCAATTCAATGTTTGTGATTGGGCCTTCCAATATCCGAAGTCCAGGCTCAAATCCAACCTGTTGAAAAACCCTTCATTTATGTCGTATTTCCTGTGATTTTACAATATAGTCCAAAACACAACACATATGCGAATATGGGGTAATTTCAGGAGCCAAGTGGTGGGTTAGTATAAGAATATGCATGAAAACACTAGTTAAATGGCACTAAAAGTGTGTTAATAATGAGTGTCAATAGTATGAAAGCTTTGAGCAAGTGACATTTGGGAGCATGTCAAAGAAGAGGAAACAGCATGAGGAAGAAACCAGATGGCATAACTGGAGGCAGAAGAGTACTTTCTTTGAACTGCCTTACTCGAAAAATTTGCTTGCAAGGCATAATTTGGATGTGATGCACATAGAAAAAACATTTGTGAGAGCATTCTGGAGACTTTGCTTGACATGGTAGGTAAATCAAAGGACAGCGAGAAGGCTCAGCTTGACATGGAACAATTGGGTATGAGAAAGGATCAACATCCTTTGGTGAAGAATGACAAGTACACTTTGCCTCCAGCATTGTACTCTTTGGGTGATGATGACAAGTCATATTTATGCAAATTTCTGCAAGGTGGGAAGATGCCTGATGGTTACGCCTCTAATATCAAGAGATGCGTGGACGTGACGAGGTGCAAGCTTTATGGACTCAAAACTCATGAATGTCATGTTATATTCCAAAAACTATTAACCATTGCAATACAGAACATACTGCCAAACGAGGTTGTTATCCCATTGATTGAGCTTAGTAGTTCTCCAATGCAATATATTTAAAGGAGTTGAGTATTGAAGAGTTGGATAGATTGAGCATTTCCATTAGAGAAACTCTTTGTTGTCTTGAGATGGTTTTCCCTCTAGCTTTGTTTGATATTATGATGCATTTGTCAGTTCATCTTGCTGAAGAGGCTAAACAAGGAGGACCTGTATGCAATAGATGGATGTACCCAATTGAGAGGTATCTGCGTACGCTTAAAGTCTATGTGCGGAACAAAACGTATCCTAAAGATTCAATAGCTGAGGGATATATCTCAGAGGAGTGCATGACTTTTTGCTCTCATTTCTTGGATGACGTTGACACAAAGATTAACCATCCAGAGCGACACGAAAGTGCCGCTGTAGATGAACCACCATCTAGTCTAAGTATATTTGGCAACATTGATTATACTAAGAAATGATTTACCATGGAGCTAATTCCTATACAGCAAATGAAGCAAATGAGGCACTGGATATTAACAAATTGTGATGAGGCGATGCCATGGGTGAAGTAAGTGTTAAATTTAATTTACTTATCTTAACAGTATGCATACATATGATTTTTTCTAACCGAGTAGTAAGCATATAAGTCCTCTTTATTTTCACTATAGTGAGCATATGGACCTTCTCAAGAAATAGTCACCCAAACATGTTCAGCAACGGTGAGTTAAAATTAAATATTTGAGTATGCTTTGTAATGCACATGTGTGCTAGTTGATGCATTTAATTCATATGACAATTAGATTTTTTCTACACTGCTTGTAGATCAACAAACTCCAAGAAGAAGGAAAGGCAAGTGATGCGATACATGCACTTTCTCAAGGACCAGACCCATCGTGCACGTGTTTTCAATAGATGCTTCATCAATGGATATCTATTTCGAACTGCTCAAATAGAGAAGAATCTGAGTACGCAAAATAGTGGTGTTGTTGTCAAAGGTGATGGTAGTGCTGGCGACATCAATTGGTATGGCGTTGTTAAAAAGATTTACGCACTTGATTTTCCAACACAAAAGGAAGTCATCCTGTTTGAATGTGACTGGTATGATGTGCAACCTGCTAGTAAGAGCAAAGGTAGAGGACTCAAAAGGGACTACTATGGGATTATAGACATTAATGCAAGTCGAAATCGAGATCTAAACGATCCTTTGATTTTGGGGACTCAAGCTGAGCAGGTTTTTTATGTCAAAGGTTCCAAGAAACTAGATTGGTGGACTGTTATCAGAATGAAGCCTAGAAATGTGTTTGTCATGCCAGAATCAGTATAGGAAGATAACGAGGGAGAAATTGATGTTGACTCACCAGACATGAGAGTGCAAGACATGATAGATTCATGCACTCAAGAAGAATTGACACATTGGACTAGGTCAGGCATTGAAGGTGTTATTGTTGATGCTTCTATTATTAAAAAAGCATATGCGGATTCCGTACCTGAACCAACAGCTATGGAATTGGTAGACGATGAAGAAGATGACACCACCGACAATTATATTGATGATGGCTATGTAGCACCTGTGAATTCTAATGTCGAAGGAACGGAGGAACCATTTTTCATATAGATTTTGTAATTATTTAGGTCCTGTCATTGATTTACCAATTTGTATAACCAAACTAGTAGACCCCATTTGTTTGTTGAGTGGTTCCATATTTTTTTCGCAAATGAGTTCATTGTTTTCTTGAGTTCATTAGGAGTTCAAGATATATAGCACATTTGAATTCATATGATCCAAACATGGCCCAAAATGATTCCATACATACATACATACATATATTGATAGGCATTTCACAACTTACCCATACTGGACCACACATAGATATTCATACAAGACAACTAACAATGGAGGTTCCTTACATATATATGTCTAGGCACATAATACTAAAGTACTAAACATGGCATCATCCATGGTGGACACATATAGATGTGACAATAATGCACTCCATAATTTCTTCTTCTTAACGATAGCCAACTAGTTGTGTTCACTTGTCCACTTCATGGTAGTCACCTTTCTTCAGCTTCCGCTTGATAGCAACGTGAAGCTCCTCCGCCTTTGCTCGAATCTGACATTTTACAAGGGGGTCAGTTAGCATGTGCAAATCAGGGGATGATTAACTATAAGGCAAATCAATCAGTACATTTATCTTTGCAAATTCAAAATTGAATTTTCAGGAATTTCCCACATAACACAACACACAAGTAGAGTTACTGAATAGATCAACTAAAAATAGCTCAAAGCGTGGCTCCAATCCTACACATTTAGTTCTCGATATAACTAAAAGGGAAGGAACATAGTGATGATTAATAATAAGGGAAGGAACATAGTAATGATTAACTAAAAGGGAAGGAACATCACCTTCCTACTAGACAGAACTGGTCCATTGGTTTCGTCATCGCTCTCATCATTGAATATACTGTCATCTTTTGGAATGCGACATCATACTTGGTTCCGTCATCCTTCATCATAAGCAAAACAGGGTCACAATATATAGAACATCATGAACAATGACTTAACATTCCACATTATGCTCTGCAATCAGGTAAACATCTGCCTATCTTACTCCATTTCAACTAAACTAGCACAAGAAACAAGGCAAGCAATCCCATAGCTGCCAAACAATTACATTAAAATAAGAGGACCTTCTTCAATAGGAAAGTTATAGATTTATTTTATTTCACACATCAGTTCATACTAAAATTACTCAACTGTTAACATAGTAAAAAGGGAGTGATATGAACATAAATGAAAGTATGGAACATGTAAGCTGATGACTAACATCATCAAATATAAAAATCCATGAAAACTAGACTGTGACTTCAAAAGTGAGACATGACATGTTGGGCACAACTCTATATGATATCTGATTTGAACAAATATTAATATAGAATAACACAAACCTTACTGATATAATGATATAAGAGTTCACAGATATCAAACAAAGTATAAGAGTTCACAAATAAGAGTTGGGATAAAACCAATATGGAATGAAAATATAACTTCTAAGATTATAGTGTCAATTAAAGCAAGCACACATATTATAGGCTGTCCGATCTATCATACATTCAGGCATGTGATGATGTGCATTGGCTTAAAATTAAGAGATCTCACATCTCTATATCAACAATCTTAATACCAGGCATATATCAAAATGCCTAATGCTTAGGATGACATCAAAAGATAGCAATCTCTTTCACGGAATTAATTGAATTGGAATTAAAATAGCATAGTGCTTATCAATACTAATCTGATTTCCACATGCTAATAGACCACAGGTAGTAAACTATCATAAATTTCAGATATAAACAAATTTCAGTGAACTATCATCAATTTCGGTTGTGATCCAACACATATAAACCAATTTCAGTGAACTATCATTATTAGACCCCCAAGAACAGGGTAGCAACAAATAGTATTAGTACTTATATGAAATAAATAACACCACAATACACTATCTTGTGCATATAACATCATCATTACTTATCTCAAATTTTGAACCTCGCACCAAAAAAATCCTATTTTGTGTAGTAGATTCAGGCACTCACCACATTGAAGACCACATCTGAGAGCGCCGCGCCCTTCCCTTTGTCCTTGCTAGGGCCGGTGACTACTTCAAAGCGTGGTGGCACATCGGGAATGATGGGCTTCACGTCCTCATCGAAGTCCATGGCAGTCGGCATCTCGGTGTAGGTGTGGTGGATGAGGGGTGGTGGGTTGATGATGGGCCCAAGGTAGATGAGGGGTGGTGGGTTTATGGCGGGCCCAAGGTGGATGAGGGGTGGTGGGTTGATGAAGGGCTCGAGGTAGACGAGGGGGAGGGTAGGTGTATGATGGCCCCGAGGTTGCCGGAGACAGCGAGAAGCGCCTAAACTCGTCACGCGCCTGCCTCCTGGAGATGTGGTTGTGGAACTTGCGCCCAGCCATCATCACTCCTTCACCGAGTTGTGCGAGGGGAGGGGAAGTTGGAGGAGAAGGCGGTTTGGCGACCGATGGGATGTTTTGGGGAGAGATGAACAGGCACGCGTGCGTGCGAAGTTGGAAAGGCAGAGTCCGCGAGGGGAGACGCTGAGATTCTTTATATAAGGATTGTGGGGACAAGGAATTTGTTTCCATCTGAAAGCCACTGACATATGGGGCCCACAACAGTCACCTTCTTGATGATCTTCTTATTTTGTATTTTGATTAATAATAAAAACTTCAAACATGTTTAGATTTCCCATTTGTTGTCCAAATTAGGTGGTTTTTTTCCTAATTTCTTAGAAAACCTTTATGTATCACATGGATTAATTTCTATCATGTTACTCGAGTTTGATTTTGTACTTATTGATCCAACCCCTTATTTTGTAACTCTCCAATGAAGAAGTATTTTGCAATTAGATTTGGTGACTAAGCACACCTTAGAAATCCTTGCATATAGAATTTTTTATGCAATTTTTAAAAGTACCAACACTACGATATGTTCATTTCGCCTTCAATTTTCCATGAACGACCATATGGCATTAGTCATATAGTCAAATTCCAACACACATTCATTGAAAAATTCACTTGAGAATTGTAGATTACGTTGGATTTGAAATGAAACACTACGGACACGAGGCCTTAAGTTCAAAACTCCAATTTTTTTCAGTGAAAAAATAGAGAAATAAAAGGAAAATTCACTTTTCAAATTAATACAATAGCACTTTATGTATTCTCTATATGAAGACGTAATCTTCTGTGTCCCCGACAAGTGGGACCCACTGAAGTCAACAGAAGAAAAAAATTGGGCTTTGGCTCACACATCTCAAGCACATGTGCCAGAGGGGCCAGCCACAAGAGCAACATGGGCCTTGCGAGCAGCGTAGCTCATGGCCCAGGCACGATTGCACGAGAGGATGCGGCCCAAGCTAGGAGGTTAGAGACAGGAGGATTTTCGTGAGTTCGGGACAGCGAACGGCGACTAAGTATTTAAGTTGGTGCTTCTCTCCATATGAATCCGAGGTGGTACTAAAACGGCCAATGCTCGCAGCGTGCCGAGCGCTAACATGACTGGGCCGAAACTCATCAACGGCCCAGCCCACAATGCACGAGAAGTGCTGGTGATGAAGCCTTCGCCTGCGTGCAATTTCGGATGTGCGACTGACATGCGAGTCCCACATGTCGGCGCTGGGTTCTTCTCCTATTCTAGTTCGATTCATGGTGATCTTCTTATTTTGTATTTTGATTCATGATAAAAACTTTAAACATGTTTACATTTCATATTTGTTGTCCAAATCAGGTGATTCTTTTTTCTAATTTCTCAGAAAACTTTTCTCTTTCACATGGTTTCATTTCCATCGTGTTACTCGGCCCCTTATAGTCGCATTTTCACTATTTAGTATTTACTAGCTCTACAATGAAATGACCCTAATCTATTGTAATCCCAAATTTCCCACTAATCCCACCAGGGGCAAATAAATAGCCAAGTTCAATTCTTAGATGATCATATATATATCTATATATATATATATATCACATATCATATAGGTAGCTATATGTGTATCATGTTCAATGTCACCTTCTTTTGCCTTGAGTTCATATCATGTGGGAGCTAAGATAATGTTTTAGAGAAAATTGGTAAACGAGGCCTAAAATTAAACATTTATTTTCAAAGAAAGACTCATAACCCAATTTCAATTCTTGGATGATCATATCTACATATATATGGCATATCATATAGGTAGCCATATGTGTATCATGTTAAATGTCACCTTCTTTGCCTTGAGGGATAAGGGTACCCATGGGTCCCCACTGACCAGGATACTAGTCAGCCCTGATAGGTGGGCCCGCCCGACTACGCCGTGTGAGCCAAGGCATGAAGATACATGGAGCACAATCTCGGAGGCCGAGCGAACGGATTCTACCCAGATATTGCGGGATACTTGTTGTAGTTCAACTCAAATTACTTTCTATGTAACAACCGACTAGGATTAGATCCTATCCGACTTGTAACTCTAGGTTATCAGCCTATATAAGGCGGCCAGGGACACCTTCCGAGGGTAACTCATCCCACCTCTCGTTAACCCAACGCATCTCATACCAGCAATACAATCCACTAGAACACAGGATGTAGGGTATTACTCTCCGGAGGCCTGAACCTGTCTAAACCCTATGCCTCTGTGTTACCATTCGAGTTCTTGATCTTGTGATCTCCCCCACCTACAAATCTACCACTTGGGCAAATCCAAAAAAACTGACTTGTTCCACAGCAACAGCGTCAAAAAAGCTTGTTGACGGCAGTTAGCACATCAATTTATGAACCGCAAGCGCACGGATCAGTTGTAACTCTTCCTTTGGAGTAATCCCCCCAAGGTTTATCAATTCGGGAACAAGTGGATTTGCACGCTTAACTAAGCACTAATATATGTAACCAAAGGTTCTTTGTATAAGATAGGACTAAACTAACAAAAGAACTAAGTGATCTAGATCAAAGCAGATAGAGAGTATGGATATAAACAAGATAGATAAAATGCTTGTCCTAGGGATCTAGGATCACTTGCAGATGCAATTGCCATGCATGAAGGTACTAAATAAGTATTATCGTGAGTGGATGTAAACCATGCCCAATACTTTCCCTCTCGCACGTTGTCACTACACGAGGATACTCAACTATTGAACGATAAGAACACGGCATGATGATCATTCTAAATAAGCAATCCAAAGTAGCTCTAGCCAGCCATTACATGAAAGAGCATCATCATGATATGATAGATAACAAACAGATCTTAAACAAGAGGTTCAGCGATTAAAAATCAAGATCTCCATACAACCCCGAGGACAAATAGAGACTTTACCACATGATCTTACACATGTCAATATAATTTTTGGTAAAGATCGCCCTGTAAATCAATTGGACAGAAGACGACGACGGACAGGGGTAGGAAAGCCCCAGGTCAATCGGCCTGGGCACCTCCAAGCCGATCGACTTGGGAGGTTTTCCCCTCCTCTAGTGCTCCGCTTCGTGTGGTTTCTTGTAGATCCAATCTTCTCTCCGTTTTTCCTCCTTTGTGGTGGCGGTGGATGGTGTTTGCATGGTATTTTTCCCTCTCTCCCTCCTTTTTTTTCATGAGGGAGTATTTATAGTCTCCAATAGGTGGCGGCTCTAGGTCAATGGTCAATGGAAAAACCCTAGAATGGAAACGGGAAGAAACAGGAAGCTGACCGGACCCAAGAATGGGCCAAGCCGATCGGCCCAGAGGGTCCCGGGCTGATTGACTTCCCTTTCTGGTCCTTTTTGTCCTCTCCTTCCTCGTATTGGCTTCGCTTGATGACCCATGTCCAAATATTCATTAAGCTCTTTATGCAAACCCCCTTGTCGTATTTCTTATCATAATGCAATACACTCCAAAATACAACACATATGCAATAATAGGATTATTTTAGGTGTCAAGTAGTAGGTTAGCGTAAGATTAAGCATGAAAATACTAATTAAATTGTATTAAAAGTGTGCTAATAACCAACGTCAACAGATTCCCCCTCCAGTGTCCGCGAAGCTGTGTTGACGCTACGAGCCGCCCCAGTCGAATCCTCGAGGCTCGGCGCCGTCGCCAGCATGCTGTCGTGGCGTGCTACCTGGTCGCTTATGCTGCCTGCAGCTCTGCTCCAGCACCACTTGGGAGCGCCTCCACCAAGTCATAGCGACACCTCAGCGTGGCCGAGCGGCCCCTGCCCAACGCCGATTCCAACGGCCGAGAGAGAGAGAGCAACACCATCCGTCTGTCGTGTGGATAGCGATGGATGGATGGATGGATGGATGAATGAATGGATGGATAGGGCTGTCAGGCCGTCGCCTTGCGATGTTCATGTGTAGCATATCGATGAGTCTCTGTTTTTATTAAGAAAAAACAATAATTATAATATAGTAATAATGTGATTAATTATTATTATTATTTATATTTTTTGTTTTTGTTGTTTTTCACAGGCACCTCTCCCTACTTTTACTACGAAAAGAGAGCCACGTAGAAGACCACACAAACGATCGTAGCAAAAAGATTAGAACATTAGAGTGCATAATGTATGATAAAAAATTATGTCTATCGTTAATATGATAAATATATTATAAAAATGTATCTTTGTTAAAAAATGTATAGTTAGATACGTAAAATGCATAATATGTCACACATTAAAAAAACTAATCATCATTATTATAATTATGTATTTTTTTATCCATAGTAACGCACGGATAGTTTTACTAGTATTATTAATACCAACAAAGTTAAGGCGGCCAGATACTGTATAGATGTTTTTGTTCTTCATTCAAATAATCAATCAAATCTAAAGCTGCTATGCTGCTGTCTGTTGTTGGCTGAGCATCACGACGTCACGGCAATGGTCCTCTACGGACTACCTACCGGAGTTGGTGACGGCTGGGCGGGGTCGCGGGGTCCGAGGCTGCGAGGCCTCCGTTAGGTGACGGCGCCGTTGGCGTGCAACGCGCCCGTCATCCGTGTTCGCTGGATCGGAGCAAACCGCCGTCGCAACCGTCCATCACTCCGTCCCGCGGCCGCCAGGCTATTTATGGGGCACCCTTGACCCTTCCAACGCCGCCCCTCCGCCGCTCATTTGGAATCCTGCTTCGGTGGCAATTGGCAACAGCGGGACAAGTTACCATCATGCTTTGAGTTCTTTGCTTTTTCTGTATGGCCAGTTTTCATCTCCTCTTTCGCAGATTTCTTGCAGATCCAGTCTCTCGTTTGCTGCTCCAGTTCCCCGGTGCAGTTCATCTGTGTTCGATTCTTGTCCCAGTAGCTTTTATTGCGCTCTGTTTCTTTTCTCTGGCTCTGCCATTAAATTTTCGCGAGATCGATCTGAGCATCTTCATCGCCAGATCGATCTGCAACTCAATTTGGCATGCATCTCCTTTGCTTTCCTTCTTTTCACAGTTTCTGAATTCTTATGGTTGGGGTGCCCGTGATGATCTACGCAAATGGTGAATTCTGGATGAATGCACAGGCATGGTGATATGCACTTCCAAAGCGTTCATCTGAGGCACGCAATCTCATTAAACTTAATTTCTTTTTTTTACCTGAAACCTTTGCTTTTGATCGCGTGTCTCCAGTCAGGTTTCCTCCAGTAACTTTGATCAGAGATCGATTTTGTTTTTTCTGCTCTCGCCATTGTCAAATTTGCTTGTGAAAAACCGCAGATCAGGTGCCAACCTGAAAATCTATCTGATTGATTTGGCGACGCGTAAGGGTGCGAAACGAACAAGTAGTAACTATCAAGCAGTAGGTTCATTTACATGTGGCCACATACCCTGAATTATCTAGTAGCACTAGAACAACAACGTTGTTTGGATAATACTCCATCCGTTCTAGATTGTAGGCCATTTTAGCTTTTTTAGATTCATAGATATTATTATGCATCTGGATCTGGATATAGTGTATGTCTAGGTGCATAATAATATCTACGAACCTAAAAAAAGTTAAAATAACTTACCATTAGGAACGGATGGAGTACTACAATAGTTACAATAGTTATCCATTCTGTTGATTTTTTTTATAAGGATCCATTCTGTTGATTGATGCTTGAATTCTTGACACGCACCATGGTTTTCTGAAAAGTACAAGCAACGCAAAGTCAAACTGTGCAGTTGATGCTGGAGATGTTATAATTTACAAATTTTAGGGCATGTTTGGTTCTTTAGTCCATGGATTAAAGTTGGACTAAAGTTTTAGTCCCTCTTTAGTCCATGGACTAAAGGCTGTTTGGTTGGAGTGACTAAAACTGCCTAAAGATATTAAATGCTATAGCAAAAGGACTATTGTGCCCTCCTACCAGTTACCCCTCCCACCTTCCTGGCGCCATTTTCTCCAGGCGTTGGCGCCATATTTTGCTCCTCCGATCCAGCACAAGCAACGCACCAGGAATTCATGCGCACCAGCACAAGCAACGATCCAGTACAAGGAACGCGCTCAACTTCCTGGTCAGCATCAGAAACAAATCTTCATGTGCACCAAATGCAAAAAAACTATTATTGTGTCACATGTTTGTACAAAAATTCATCCATACAAAAATTCCACAAAGCAACACACAAATCACCATTAAAAGTTCAAATCTATGATCTACTAAACAAACCATCGGCAATCCAATCACGGAATTCGTTCATATTTTGATCTTCATCTCCATGATGTATACTTGACACATTACCATCAGAATATGTTCCTTCGGTGAACAGAACATAGTTCTCATCATGATCAACCAAATTAAAGTCTGCATCCCCTATAAAACTCTCTCTAATGAAATTGTGAAGTGCCATGCACGCAATAATTATTTCGCTTTGCTTTTGCATAGGATAGCTAGGTAGGTCAAGCAATATCCTCCACTTCATCTTTAAAACTCCAAACGACCGCTCAATGACGTTACGAAGTGAAGAATGGGTGTAATTAAATAGTTCTTTTTTATCTCTTGGCATTGGCCCTTGTCTAAACTCTGGCAGGTGGTACTTGGTTCCTTTGTACGGTGCAAGATATCCTGATTGGTTTGGGTAACCCGAGTCAACAAGGTAGAACTTACCTAAATATTCAATATACATTGGTTATGTATGTTACATGACAAGTGTCAAAATAGTAAGTCAACGCATAAAAGAAGTAGTCATTACCTTCAGGTGGATGCGGTTATTTGTCTCCAAACTTCTCAATGGCATCTTTGAACACCCTCATGTCATGAACTGACCTAGGCCATCCCGCCACCACAAAAGTGAACCTCATATCAAAGTCACATATGGCCATGACATTCTGACTCGTATATCCATGCCTGCCCGTATGTTGTACTACCAAGCTAGTTGGCACTACAACTGGAATATGAGTACCATCTATTGCTCCAATGCAATTGTCAAAGAAGGGTGTGAACCTAGGGGATTGCAACCTAGAATGCACGCTCCTAAACTCAGGGTCCTTTGGCTTAATGATGTCCACTGCCAGCTTGTTTACACTCTCTAGTACTTCATCAAACTTTCTACATATAGTCTCTAGTGATCTTGTGAAACGGTCCTCGACTTGTCTAACTGATTGAGGTGCACCACATATCCATAAAAACAGGCCTAGAGCCTCTATAGATGACATCTTCCTAGTTGACTTTAATCCATATGAATCAACTAGCAAACTGTGCAACCTCAGAAACAATTCCTGACTCATTCTAAACATATTGAAGCAAGATGTTCTATTTCCTAATGTCTTCATGACCCATTCAAACCCACTTTCTGTTGGTACTCTATAATCTCCTTTGTTCATATAAGTGTCAAAGTGGTACATACCCAACATAGCAGCAGCCGTAATTATGATTTTCCTCCTCTTCTTCTGACACCTCAACATGAACTCTTGTACTCTTCGATCATATTCCTCTCTATCATTGTCCTCTTCGTCCCAATAATCATCTTCTGAGTCATCTTCTTCCTACACACAACAACAAGGAGAAATCAGTACATTGTCGACATGTACAAAATTAGATCTTAATAGAAATCAGTACATATGAATCAACTAACAGACATAACATGACATTCCACACAACCAGCAATAACATGACATTCCACACAACCAGCAATAATATGACATTCCACACAACACACCAACAGAGTCTTAACATAGATCTTAACAGAGTCTTAACATGAATCTTAACATAGAGTCTTAACATAGAGTCTTAACATGAATCCTAACTAAAATTCATAACACTCATCGATAGCCTTTAGTATACTCCTGCCAGGTATTCCTCAGCCAAATCAATCTCTCTTCTGGATTGTCGACCATGTGAAAAACCTCTCTGTAGTACTCATTTTGAAAAAGAGTTGTAGCCATTCCAAACTCCTCAGAAGTAGGTCCTGCTTCGGCTTCTTTTACCAATGTCAAACAATTTTTTATATCCTCCCTAGCCTCATCCTTCAGTTTGTTTCTCATTTCATGCCTCAAATGTTGCCTCTCTTGCAACTCTTTCTTCCTCAATTGGTGCCTCTTTTCCAACTCCTCTTCCCTTTGCTTTGCCATTTCAGTTAGAGCTTGTTGCTCATTAGCCATGTTAACTTGCAACTCAGTTAGAAGGCCCTGGAACATCTTCATCAATGGACTCTTCCTCTTCTTGTTGGGACTTGAGGCTGTGTCAACAGTGCTGCTTGTTCTCTTATGACTGCTGCTGCTCGCAGGACTTCCTACCAACTCCTCTTCCTCTTGTTCTCCACCTTCCTCGACATCTAGGCCAGCTTCCTCATCATCCAATATTTGAGGTAAAGATCCTGGGATACAAGCAGCCAGTCTGTAACACCCGCCATTTTAGTCATCAAAGTGACTTTGAAGAATTGGAAGCAATTCGAGAAGAAAAGAAAAAGAAATTGATCGAAAATCAAATTCGGGTCAAATTTGGCCGAAATTTGAATTTTGAATTTGAAATCCAGAAAAATTCGGCAAAAATATGGAATAGAAGTATAAGAGTAATTAGAACTTGAAGATCAAGAAGATGAAACAGAAATGATTCTAAATATCTCAAAGGAATTAAAGAAAGAAAAGGGAAAATTGAACTTACTATTCACCGTCCGAAAACGAGAATTCAGAAAAACAGCCTCAGAGTCCATTTTGGAAATTGAATTCTGATAAATTTCTCAAATAAGTAAATCAGGACAACTATACCGTGTTGAATTATGAACTTTGGACTCCTAGAATTTGGTGTTGTTGATCAGGAATAGCAGAGCGAACCATTTCAAATGGAGGCCTAAAGTTGGCACTTTGTCACGATAGGCGGCTTTGCTGGAATTGGTTAAGTCTGAAAAGGATGTTGAGTACATGACTTTGGAACCAATTTCTGGAGAATTTTCTTTGAAAGTGAGTAGATGTTTTTGGACATTAGTGAAATATGGACTAAGGAGAAGGTAAATGAAATGTTGTCGTCTAGAGAAAGTGGAAGATTTGAATTCAAAATGGAGCCAAAAGTCAGCAAATGAACAGATTTCGGGCTCCTTGATGAAATAATTCTAAGTCTGGAAAACAGCATTGGTTAGCAATGTTTGGAGCCAATTTCAGAAAAATCTAGTGTAAAAGTTATATGGTTTCTGGTGCAAAATGGAATCCTTATTAGATATAGAGCACGAATGGTGAGTGGTTGGCCTATATGGAATACATTTGGGCTACTGAAATTGGTGCCAAAGAAAGGTAAATGACCATGTTTAGGACTGTCAAAACTGAATGTTCAGTAACAGTACATGCTGACAGAAACTTTGAGCTTCAAAATCTCGATCTTAGGGTGCTTATTTCGGTTAGAGGTTAATCTATCAAATGGAGTACATGGACTACTCTACAAGTTTGCTTAAAGGAGTTCTACGAGTTGAGATGGAATATCTTGAGCAATGGAGGGATGAACAGGTCGTTTTGAAAGGAAGAAAGAAGAACAGCAGGAACAGAGGCGACAGGCAGTGCCGTGCTGCCGCCGGCTCTCGCGCATGCCGGCCAGCGCGACGGCCACGTTGCGCCATGCCGCCTACCACGAGCCAAGCTCGACGTTATGCACGGTGAAAGATCACGACGTTGCTATTCCCGCGCTTATCCTTTCACCCTGCCGCTTTGCATCGTCAGGAGCCGAGCTCAAGCAAACCAGCGCCCGCCGCCGGCCGTTTCACCCACGCCGCCGCTCCTCTTTGCGATTCCACGCGCCCAAGGTTCCGTCAGCTCCTCCTCAACGCCCCACGCTGCTCCGTTCAGTAGTTCCTCACCGTCGAGCTCTGAATCACCGCCGTACCGGTCCGCCCACCACCACCACTGTCCTCTCGGTGAGCTTCTTCGTGCCGACCCTTTTCCTTTCAATCATCGGTCCTCATAGAGTATCTAGGTCGTGTAGATGCCGTAGGTCGCGCCGGAGACCCTTTTTGTGCCGCCACCGGGCCTTGCACCGGCCGGCCGCCGGCCATGGTGCCGCCGCTCGTGGGGAGCCCGGCGCAGGCCACCTCCAGGAGGGCCGCCGCCGCCTATGGGGGAGCCTCGGCTTGAGGATGCCCCCAGCCCGGCCACATCGCCGGGGAGGCGCCGCCGGCGAGCCCCCGCCCCCTGCTGTTGCGCCCCTGTTTTGGCGCAGGGAGGAAGAAGCCCCTGGCACTAGGGGCCCATGCGCCAGGGAGGTTGTGAGGAGATGGGAGGGAAAGGCAGGCCGGTCAATGTTGCTTGGGCCGGGATTCCATGTTCCGGTAGGGGAGGCCCAGGTGGGAGTGGGAGAGAAAAAAAGAAGAAGGCCAGCCACCAGTCTTGGGCCAAGGGAAGGTGCCGGCCCAGCTGGCCCGCGCGGTATAAAAGGAAAAAGGGAGCCGGTGGGCTGACTGCCGGTTTGAAAAGAAAGTGCGCCGTGCGGCCCAGGCGGAAATAGAGAAGAAAGGAAAGGTGGGCCGGATTAGCAGGCCGAGCAACGGAGGGAGAAAAGAAAGAAAGAAAGGTAGGCCGGCCGGGGTTAAGAAAGAGGAAAAACGAGGGAGCCGGCCCAAAAAGGGGCTGCCGCAAAGAGGCCCACGCGTCGTGGGTAAAAAGTTGACGGGCCACTTCTCGGCCCGAGGAAGGGTGTCGGCTGTGGGCCCCACTTGTCAGTGAAGAAGAGAGGAAGAAGAATAGGAGGCCGGATGGGCCCTAGGTGGAAGTGATGGTGGGTAGAAGCAAGCTGGGTGAGAAAAGTTTGGGCCGGGGGTTTATGAATAAACCTTAGGTTTTCTTTTATTAGATAAAATAGAGTAAATACAGGTTTTCACCATTCAATTCACAGGAAATTCTAGAAGTACCTAAAATTAGTGAAACTAATTTTATTAGGATTGTTTTATTTTCCTTTATGCATTAAAATTCTTAAACCCTAGGAAAAATAATAAAAATTTAGGTATTTATTTAATGCCTTTTATTTAAGGTATTCAAATAAATGCTTAAACATTATTAAATGTATAAAACTTGAAAAATGCTTTATTATCCACAAATCCTTATTAAGTCATAGGAAATAAGTTTTTGAGATTAGAAAATTATTATAATGCTTTTAAAAATAAAGAAAAAGGTCTAAGATAGGATTAGTAAAGAAAATAAAAATGGTGGGTAAATCTTTTCGAGTTTTTGTGTGTTGGCTTGCAACTTTATCATGATAAATTGTATAGTCCTTGTTGGCTTGCAACTTTATCATGAAGGAAAGTTGTATAGTCTTGTATTCAAAAGTTTGCATCTCTAACTCTTGCATATACTGAATCGTAGACGTCACAACTCCTGAAATGGAATTCATGGAATTCAGCTGGAGATGGACAGCATTCGCGAAATGTGAAGTGCCTCTTTTAATAAAGAAGTTTTCCGAAGAACTAACCTTTGTTGATCCCAGGCAAGCCCCGGTGCATTTATACCTATTTATTTTGGAGTTATTACTTCATGTGTCCAATTATCGGTTATTTGTTATATGTATGCACTAAGTCTAGGAGTTGCTTGGAACCTATTCTTGTGTATAATCATACCTTGCTTTAAGGACATCTTTGCCACTTGTTCAAACCTTAGAAGATAACCCAAGTCTAGAAATGCTTAGTTGCTTAAATGCTTGGTTTACCAACCTTAAGGAAAAACTTTTGAGTCATACATGTTGCTTATGGAAGATAACTTGGAATTGGGTAGCGGACAGAAGCTAGAGGTGTAGTTCTGTCTGCTAGATTAATTTGGTTAAGGCCCGATTCGTTGTCTTAACCTTTGATCAAGTGATAAGCATCTGATCACTTACTGGGTATGGGACCAGTAAAGCCCAGTAGGTTAGTAAACCCTCTGATCGGGAATACTTTGTACCCGCGCTTGACGTGCTGGAGATTGGCAGGGGCGTAGCCTGAAACTCACATGGTGATCAGGCCAGATGTGGGGTCCCATGTGGGGGTGCGTCCCTGGGTCCGGGTAGTCTTATTCCCAATCATTGGATTTGCTAATCGAAAAGTCGTTACGTACGACCTGTACAGTCGTATATAGCTAGTGATCAGGGTACTCTCCTGCAGGATGTATTATGATCCGGATCGCCGCAATTCTCGGTTATGAATGCACTTGATCACTGTTGAGCATCGTAGTGTAAATTCATGAATGATATACCCTTCTGATAAATGAGTGATGTATGGCTTAAATACCTTATTGTTGTCTTTACTCTTTTCTCATCATCTAGAATGGTTAGGTAATAACTTAACCCAAATAAAAGATAAAACTAAGGCATCACTGGTAGTAAGCTTTTCGGCAAAAATGGTATTAGCCAAGTACACCAAAAAGCTAGCATACACTTCCGAAGAAAGCTATTATATTGGTTAGTCGGGTAAGACTTGCTGAGTACCCCGTACTCAGGGTTTTCCCCTTGTGGCTATCTTTCAGAAGCTCCGCAGGAGTCTACAGAGGAGGAGACCTCGAAGTCCTAGGGTATTGTCCTGAGTCTCACAATACCCCTAGAGAAGAAGTTTGACATGCACATCTTCTCCTGAACTGTTTATGTTTAAATCTTAGAACTCTGTCTAACACTGCACCGCTAAGTTTGCTTCAATCTATGTTCTGTAATAACTCGTACCTTCTATATGTATGTAAAAATGTAATGTTTGTTGATGTTATCCCATCGCGGATACTATCCTGATGTATGGCTATGAGACACATCGTGAATCTTTCGAGGAGTCCTAGGGACACTCGACGGACTACCGGACTTATGCTGTTTTAGGTGCGTTTCGGATAATTGCTGTTCCGACAGCGATTAGGCGCACTTAAACCAGCTTAAGTTGGGCGGTTCCGCCACAGCTGGTATCAGAGCCATAGGTTGGGATAATCAACAGATATTACCATTTGAAAACTGAGACTCTATTTTAAAATAAAGAAAACATGAGTCACAGGTGGTAGTAGTGTTAACTGGTTGTTTGTTTTGAAGATGCTGACTGTTTACTGTGTGTCGCTAGTATTCGGTAGTCTATTATTTAGGGAGAGATTACGATGCCACCAATTTTTTTACGAGTGTGTATATGAGTCTGAAAGTACGTAGGAATCGTTGCATCATGTTTGCATTGCATGTTTCAAAACTTTTGGGTTGGAGAGTGCCGTTTGACCTAAACCCGTCCCGTGTAATAGAAGCTAGACGTAGTAAGGGGGTCGATGCAACAGAGAACTGTAGAAGAGAAGATCAAGACAGACAGATGGACACCAAATCTTATTTGGATAAGCAATTAGGACAACTTAGACTGTCTGGTGTGAGAAGAATAAGGAATAAATTGGATTCAGTTTGACAAGAGTTATGGAATTAGAAATCAGGACCATAGTATTGGAAGCATTGTATAAAGGTTTGAAGGCTTTTTCTCAAATAGAGCACGATGTTATTGCAATCACTTCATGAGATTAAAAGACTTCAATATATACTCTTCATCAACATGCCCGTTCCAATAATATTATTAAGAGAGAAAGGAATGAAGGTTCAAGGATGAGGGAAAATGATACTCCATATGATTTCGATATAAGTAAGAAGGCAGCTCTTGCACGAGATCGTAATATGGGAAAGTTATGAGAAAAGCAGTTAAAGAAATTGGGTAAATATAAGGCCAATTGATGAAAGCTCAGGAATCCATTGATTTGATGCCTCGGAGATATATCAGAAAACCATGAAAACCAAGGCAACATCTGTTCGTCCCGGTTGTAGTGAAAGGAAAGGAGGATATTGTGGATAACGATATGGGTGTAAATGAACTTGCATCTTAAGAGGTAGATCTGCATGTTTACGGGAATCTGGATAGTCTTGGTGTGGAAATGGAAGAGAATTTAGAAGGAGTCATAGGGAGTCCGATCAACTGTTTAGCTAAGGACAATGTTGAAGGAGTTGTTTTTAAGAAACACGTATCCAAGGTTTGTAAAATGCAGGGAATAATGATATTAAAGGAACAAGAGGAAGTTTAATGAGTTTCGGTCTGTTGGATCTTTGTGACCCCAGAATGTCGGACCCAAGAAGACACATTTAATCCGGGTCATAACTCGTGATGTAGAGCCACCATAAATTCTTACCTTGGTTGATGCTATTGCTAGTCTTATGAATTCAAGAGCGGAGCAGGCTAGACTACTGAACAGGGACATTCAGAATATAGGGAATTAACGTGGTTGTTGAGAATTGAAGCAGTATCAAAACCACCAACTTTTGGGAAGACACTATTCTTAACCTTTCACACAACAACTGGATAGGTACTATCCCAGCTGCTCTATGTGATCTACAAGTTCTCAGTCCGCTAAATTCGTCTCGCAATCATCTCATGGGAAAAGTGCCGAGTGTTCCAAAAAGGTTACAGCTGTTACACTCAATGGCAATCAAGGTCTTTGCGGCGGAGTATGTGAGCTGCATATACCCGCATGCGATGTTGTTTCTTTGCATACAACAAGATTAAAAGTTTTGGGTTAAAATATGTATCCCCATTGTTGGTTTTGTGGCACTATTCATATTATCGTGATGCCTTATACTTCAATAGAGAAAGTCCTTCATAATGCAATCACCGTTGGTTTCTTTTAGTAAGAACTTCTGTAAAGTTTTCTACAAGGATTGAGTTCAGGTCACTGAGAATTTCACGGAGTCTTTGATTAGGAAAGGAAGCTATAGTTCGGTTTACGGAGGAAAGCTAATCCAGGTAAACCGGGTTGTCGGCTGTGAAGGTTTTTGACATGAACACATAAGGCACCGATGGGGAGTTTTATGTCAGAATGTAAAGCTCTGAGGAGATGTGTAAAGTTTTGGAGTATTGCTGGCAGAGACACTAATAGGGAAAAAGCTAGCAGATCCTGTGTTCTGCAATGGAGTAAGCATTATAATCTTCATCGAGAAGAATTTTCCAGACCAGATACTTCATATCCTTGATGTTCAACTCTAAAAGGAATGCCAGGAGTTTTCTGGAGCAGATTTGGAAGAAGATAACGCAATCTACTCATGCTTGTTAAAGCTACTAAGAGTGGCATTTTCCTGCACATGTCAGCCCCTAATCACTGTATAAACATAAGACAAATTGTTGCAGAATTACACGCAATTCTAAACATTATATATGTTATGAGCACATGTGTGATTCTTCGATATATGGAAACTCAAAAGATTGAGCTTGCATAACTTTAACTCCAAGGTCCCGCAGGCACATGGTGGACCAGCTATCGGGCTAGGCAATCCGTCAGAAAGAAGATAGCTTGGGAAGATTTCAAGACAATTATTTGTACCTAGTTTCTGCTAAAAAGGATTATAAGAGTGCAGCTGGAACAACTTCTAAAAAGTTTAGCAGAGACACAAGAGTGTTCGGGAGTATCTACGTGCATTCGACCATTTGGCACAATATGCTCCCGAACATATGAACACTAAGTCTGAGAAAAGGAATTGCTCCCAAACACTTTTACAGATTATAGCTCTGCCATGAACATAGTAATCCCCAGAAAAGATGAGAGCTTTGGACAAGCCCCTTGAAAAAGAGGAGTCCTTGAAATGGGAGGGCATTTCTTTTGAAGCATCTGAAAGTATTCCGTAGGAGCTGAAGGTTGTCTTCTAAAGAATTTGCTAGATCTACTTATAGGCCCCAACGATAATTGTCATATCAGCCATGGGTTATCCAGAACCTAGATAATACTCCATGTTCAACAAACCCATAAGTACCTGGAAAGTTAAAGCACCACTACCTTTGCAAATCTACAGCCATATTATAACATAACTATAGAAAGACTGGTTTCGCCAGAGATCTCCATTTTCCAAAGAAAGGGGGAAATATGGATGAGAAGGCTCAGATTTCACACCAAGGATCGGGTCAAAAGTCTATTCGAAAGAAGTTCCTTAACTACAAGGAAGGGACGTGAGCATTATATGAATATTAACGAGTTTCTAAAAGGTCGAGTTTGCATGGAATCCTAAGAATAATAAGATGTGTCAAGCTTTGAAGCAAAGGTTTTGACGAATAAGAATAAAGGAGAATATGCGGAGCATTTGCGCATTGATTTGGATAACTTCTGGAGCATTGACCATATGCCAAGTTTAGTGAATATGAATTTTGGCTAAGGAAGATTCCATTCCTTGGGCATGTTTTGTCCGAGTAAGGAATTGAAGTGGATCCTGGAAAGGTCAAGGACATAAATCACCGACAATTGTTCATGAAGTAAGAAGTTTTCTTAGAATGGCCGGACGCTATCGAAGTCAGATCTGAATATAAGGCATGAGATGGCTGAAACTGATCAAAGATTATAAACTAGAGATTTTATCATCCGAACAAAACTAATATACCCTGCAAAACCTTATCTCGCACGATACCTTAAAGAAAAGATAGAACAAGCTCAGAAGAAGGACAAAGGAATAAGAATACTTCGGAAATGAGTAAGCTAAGGTGATGTTACTTGTTTTACCAGGATGAAAAGAGGGTGTTCTATTTTAAAAACGGAATAATAGTACTCAAGAAGATGGGCTTGCGAAAGGAGATCTTAGATGAAGCTTGTTATTAGGATTCTCTATGCACCCGGGAAGTATTAAGATGTATTAACACATGAAGCAATGATTTTGGTGGACAAGAATGAAAAGGGAAATAGCCAAGTATGTATCTGAATGTGATACGTGTCAAAAGGTGAAAGCTATATATCAGAAATCGGTCGACTTATTGCAACCCTTAACCATTCCTGAATGGAAGTAGGAAGACATTTCCCTGGATTTTACGGTAGAATTTCCTACTACCTCAAGGGGGTATGATTTCATATGGGTTATCGTAGCTCGACTCACTAAGACGGCTCATTTTATTCCTGTCAAGACCGCTTACCGTATGCCAGCTTATGTAGAACTTTATATGTCCCGGGTAGTATCGTTACATGGAGTACCCAAGACAAGTGTCTTTAATTGAGGTTCTCAATTCGTCTCTGGATTCTGGGAACAAATGCATGAGACAATGGGAACTACCCTTATCAAGAGCAAAGGATGCTTGGTCAGGCAGAAAAAGTAAACCAAACCTTGGAAGATATATTTCGAGCCTGTGTTCTTACCTTCTCGAAGAAATGGGATGAATGTTTGCCTCTAGCAAAAATGGGAAGAATGGTTGCTTTTAATTTGGTCGAAATCAAGAGAAAGAGTACATTTGGGACCAGATCTAGTCATTTAAAGTTGAGGAGAAAGTTCAGAAAAATTGTAAGAACCTTGAAATAGCTTAGTCCAGACAGAAAAATTGTTCGGATAAGAGAAGAGGATCTTTGGAATTTTATTTTGAGACTTTGTACATTCGGAGTATCCCCGATGAAAGGAGTACACCGATTTGGAGTCAAAGGAAAAATTAGCTCCGAAATATATTGGTCCGTATGAAAATTTTGGATCGGAAGACCAGCAATACTTGAACTAAGAGTATCAGATTTTACAAGATGCAATGGAAGCAATCACACTCCAGACGAAGCCACTTGAGAACACTAGGAGTAGCATTTGGAATTCAGGTACCCTGAATTGTTTGAGACCCCTGAAATTGGATAAACAGTCATCGATAGACAACTACCCCAACTCTCTTTATGAAGAATGGTGAAAGATGCCGGTATGACGCAATTTCCTTTCCATTCTCAAAGCCGAAAATTTAACCCCTGGAATCTCGGGACGAGATTCTTTTAAGGGGGAGAGGCTGTAACACCAGCCATTTTAGTCATCAAAGTGACTTTGAAGAATTGGAAGAAATTCGAGAAGAAAAAAAAAAGAAATTGACCGAAAAAAAAAGAAATTGACCGAAAATCAAATTCGGGTCAAATTTGGCCGAAATTTGAATTTTGAATTTGAAATCCAGAAAAATTCGGCAAAAATATGGAATAGAAGTATAAGAGTAATTAGAACTTGAAGATCAAGAAGATGAAACAGAAATGATTCTAAATATCTCAAAGGAATTAAAGAAAGAAAAGGGAAAATTGAACTTACTATTCACCGTCCGAAAACGAGAATTCAGAAAAACAGCCTCAGAGTCCATTTTGAAAATTGAATTCTGATAAATTTCTCAAATAAGTAAATCAGGACAACTATACCGTGTTGAAGTATGAACTTTGGACTCCTAGAATTGGGTGTTGTTGATCAGGAATAGCAGAGGGAACCATTTCAAATGGAGGCCTAAAGTTGGCACTTTGTCACGATAGGCGGCTTTGCTGGAATTGGTTAAGTCTGAAAAGGATGTTGAGTACATGACTTTGGAACCAATTTCTGGAGAATTTTCTTTGAAAGTGAGTAGATGTTTTTGGACATTAGTGAAATATGGACTATGGAGAAGGTAAATGAAATGTTATCGTCCAGAGAAAGTGGAAGATTTGAATTCAAAATGGAGCCAAAAGTCAGCAAATGAACAGATTTCGGGCTCCTTGCTGAAATAATTCTAAGTCTGGAAAACAGCATTGGTTAGCAATGTTTGGAGCAAATTTCAGAAAAATCTAGTGTAAAAGTTATATGGTTTCTGGTGCAAAATGGAATCCTTATTAGATATAGAGCACGAATGGTGAGTGGTTGGCCTATATGGAATACATTTGGGCTACTGAAATTGGTGCCAAAGAAGGGTAAATGACCATGTTTAGGACTGTCGAAACTGAATGTTCAGTAACAGTACATGCTGATAGAAACTTTGAGCTTCAAAATCTCGATCTTAGGGTGCTTATTTCAGTTAGAGGTTAATCTATCAAATGGAGTACATGGACTACTCTACAAGTTTGCTTAAAGGAGTTCTACGAGTTGAGATGGAATATCTTGAGCAATGGAGGGATGAACAGGTCGTTTTGAAAGGAAGAAAGAAGAACAGCAGGAACAGAGGCGACAGGCAGTGCCGTGCTGCCGTTGGCTCTCGCGCATGCCGGCCAGCGCGACGGCCACGTTTGCGCCACGCCGCCTACCACGAGCCAAGCTGGACGTTATGCACGGTGAAAGGTCACGACGTTGCTATTCCCGTGCTTATCCTTTCACCCTGCCGCTTTGCATCGTCAGGAGCCGAGCTCAAGCAAACCAGCGCCCGCCGCCGGTCGTTTCACCCACGCCACCGCTCCTCTTTGCGATTCCACCCGCCCAAGGTTCCATTAGCTCCTCCTCAACGCCCCACGCTGCTCCGTTCAGTAGTTCCTCGCCGTCGAGCTCCGAATCACCGCTGTACCGGTCCGCCCGCCACCACCACTGTCCTCTTGGTGAGCTTCTTCGTGCCGGCCCTTTTCCTTTCAATCGTCGGTCCTCATAGAGTATCTAGGTCGTGTAGATGCCGTAGGTCGTGCCAGAGACCCTTTTTGTGCCGCCACCGGGCCTTGCACCGGCCGGCCGCCGGCCATGGTGCCGCCGCTCGTGGGGAGCCCGGCGCAGGCCACCTCCAGGAGGGCCGCCGCCGCCTGTGGGGGAGCCTCGGCTTGGGGATGCCCCCAGCCCGGCCACATCGCCGGGGAGGTGCCGCCGGCGAGCCCCCGCCCCCTGCTGTTGCGCCCCTATTTTGGCGCAGGGAGGAAGAAGCCCCTGGCGCTAGGGGCCCATGCGCCAGGGAGGTTGTGAGGAGATGGGAGGGAAAGGCAGGCTGGTCAATGTTGCTTGGGCCGGGATGCCAAGTTCCGGTAGGGGAGGCCCAGGTGGGAGTGGGAGAGAAAAAAAGAAGAAGGCCAGCCACCAGTCTTGTGTAGGGATACGAGGTAGGCTACGCTAGCGCAAAACAAAATTTCTACCGCGTATAACCAGGAATAACTGCCGTATAAGGATCACGGGATTACCACTCGACGCACTACTGGTGCGGAAGATGTAGATATGCATCGATGCAGTGAAGACGATCATGTAGTCGTACGTAGTTGATCAACGTAGTCGTACGTAGTCGATCACGTCCAGCAGCTCCTCAGCAGCTCGTCCACGTGCAGCAAGATCGCCTCCGGTGTCGCGGCTCGTTGTCGGCTCGTCGTGGCTCGTCGGCGACTCGTCGATAGCTCGTCCAAGTGCTGCAGGCGCAACACCTCCAAGGTATCCACATGTGCAGGGAGGAAGCGTCGCAAGCCGGACTGCTAGATCCGCGAGTTGCAACAGGCGAGGGCGTGGGAGGCGCGGCAGATGTGTTTCGCCAAAAGGTGTAAACCCTAGGGCGCCCCCACCCCTCTATTTATAGAGGTTCCTGATGGGCCTCTGGATCCGAGGCCCATTAGTACTCCTAAACCTAATCCAACTCGGATCAGATCCGAATTGGGCTTCCAGCCCCTTAAGTGTGTGACCCTATGGGTTCGGATACGTATAGACATGGCCCGAGTACACCTACTCAGCCCAATAGTCGGTAGCGGCCTCTAGCAAGACGTGCCAACTCCTATACGCATACGAAGATCATATCAGACGAACCATCACAACATAATATACATGCTATTCCCTTTGCCTCACGATATTTGGTCTAGCTTCAAGCCGACCGCTCTTTCTCGATCCTGTGATTCGGAATCCCTTTGTAGGTTAACTCTTAACCGTACGTAGCATGGCCATGCATTTTCGGATCCGATCACTCGAGGGGCCCAGAGATATCACTCTCAATCAGAGAGGGGCAAATCCCATCTTGATTGACCATGTCTCATAGCATGCTTCTTGACAAACCCGAAAGCTACCTTTATAACTACCCTGTTACGGTGTAGCGTTTGATAGCCCCTAAGTAGGTCGATCCACATCTAGAATACATGCGACAATCTTAGGTCTAAGGACAAAGCGTACATGTTGTTTAAAGAGAGAACTACTTCTCGTGTTGGGTCAGTCCTAGCACATGTCTCCACATGTGTCCACATTATTAGTTCAACATCTCCATGTTCATGACTTGTGAAACATAGTCATCAACTAATATATGTGCTAGTCTAATATTCATGTGTGTCCTCACATGAACTCCGACTAGGGACAACTTTAGAATAACCATACAAGTAAAGAGTTTCACATACAATTCACATAATTGCAAATCAATTCAAGTAGCCTTCAATGGATATTCAATGAACACAACATACAAATCATGGATACAAATGTAATATCATCATCTCTATGATTGCCTCTAGGGCATACCTCCAACAGTCTCCCACTTGCACTAGAGTCAATCTAGAAGGTACCTAATACCCATAGCTCTTACATGCGCATCATGCTTAGCCTGCGGGAGTGGTTTTTTCAACGGATCAGAAATGTTCAGATCCGTGTGTATTTTGCATATCTTGATCTCACCCCGGTTAACGAAGTCTCGAATGAGATGAAATCGCCGCATTACGTGTTTGTTCTTCTGGTGGTTCCTTGGCTCCTTTGCTTGCGCAATTGCCCCATTATTTTCACAGTAGAGATTCAATGGGCTGGACGCATTCGGGAACACACCAAGCTCAATGAGGAAATTCCTTATCCAAACACCTTCCTTCGCGGCTTCCGAAGCCGCGATGTACTCGGCTTCTGTCGTAGAATCGGCCACCGTCTCCTGCTTGGAACTCTTCCAACTAACAGCACCACCATTTAGCGTGAACACAAATCCTGATTGTGACTTTGAATCATCTCTGTCGGTTTGGAAACTAGCATCGGTGTAACCTGTTACAACGAGCTCCTCCTGACCTCCATAGACGAGGAACATATCTTTAGTCCTTCTCAAGTACTTAAGAATATTTTTCACCGCTGTCCAGTGACTCTCACCCGGATCAGATTGGTGTCTGCTTGTCATACTTAGCGCATATGAAACATCTGGGCGAGTACTTATCATTGCATACATGATAGATCCAATAGCCGAGGCATATGGCACTCTACTCATGCGATCTCGCTCATCAGCAGTCAAAGGACACTGAGTCTTGCTGAGATGTATGCCATCTGAGATAGGCAAGAACCCTTTCTTTGCCTCTTCCATGCTGAACCGCTTCAACACTTTGTCAATATAAGTATCTTGGCTCAAACCTATAAGCCTTCTCGATCTATCTCTATAGATCTTAATGCCCAGAATATATGCCGCTTCCCCTAAGTCCTTCATCGAAAAACTATTTTTCAGTGAAGTCTTTACGGACTCAAGCATAGGAATGTTATTTCCAATCAGTAATATGTCATCCACATATAAGATTAGAAATACTACAGAGCTCCCACTAACCTTCTTGTAAACACAAGACTCTTCTTCGTTCTTGGTGAAGTCAAACCCTTTGACCACTTCATCAAAACGAATGTTCCAACTCCTAGATGCTTGCTTCAATCCATAAATGGATCTCTAAAGCTTGCATACCTTTCCAGCATTTTTCGGATCGACAAAACCCTCGGGCTGTATCATATACACGTCCTCAGCTAGGTTTCCATTCAGGAAAGCTGTCTTGACATCCATCTGCCATATCTCATAATCGAAATATGCAGCTATAGCTAGAATAATCCGAATGGACTTAAGCATCACTACGGGCGAGAAGGTCTCGTCGTAGTCAACTCCTTGAACTTGTCGAAAACCTTTTGCGACAAGTCGTGCTTTATAGATGTGAACATTTCCATCCATGTCCTTTTTCTTCTTATAGATCCACTTGCATTCTATGGCTTTAACACCATCAGGCGGGTCAACCAAGTTCCAAACTTGATTGTCTCCCATGGACTCTATTTCGGATTGCATGGCACTCTGCCATTTTTCAGAGTCTGGGTCCATCATTGCTTCTGCATATGTCGCAGGCTCATCATTGTCCAACAATAATATTTCCCACATTTCGCGGAGCCTTGCCGACCTTCGTGGTTGTGGCGGTGCTTCTCTTGCCATGGGTATCTCAACTTGTTCTGCTACGTTAGCATCATTCATTGATTCTTGCCCGATCGGCTCATCTTGAACTTCTTCAAGATGCACTGTCTTTCCACTCTTTTCTCCTTTGAGAAACTCTTTCTCTAGGAAAACCCCATTCCGAGCGACAAACACTTTGCCTTCTGATCGGTTGTAGAAATAATATCCCAAAGTTTCCTTTGGATATCCCACGAAAATGCACTTATCCGACTTGGGTGTGATCTTGTCCGACTGAAGTCGCTTGACAAACACTTCACATCCCTAAATCTTTAGAAAAGACAAACTAGGAACCTTTACAGTCCATATCTCATATGGTGTCTTAACTACGGATTTAGATGGTACCCTATTAAGTTTGAAAGCTGCTGTTTCTAGAGCATATCCCCAAAATGACAACGGTAGGTCCGACTGGCTCATCATTGATCGAACCATGTCTAACAAAGTTCGATTACGTCGCTCGGACACACCGTTTCTCTGAGGTGTTCCAGGCGGCGTAAGTTGTGGAACAATTCCTCAACTCTTTAGATGATTGCTAAACTCGTGGCTCAAATACTCGCCTCCACGATCAGATCGTAAGGCCTTAATTTTCTTGCCACGTTGATTTTCAACTTCATTCTGAAATTCCTTGAACTTTTCAAAGGTTTCAGACTTGTGCCTCATCAAGTAGACATAGCCATATCTACTAAAATCATCAGTGAAAGTTATGCAGTATTGGAATCCTCCTCTAGCCGTCGTGCTCATTGGTCCGCATACATCACTATGTACGAGTTCCAACAAGTCTACTGCTCTCTCAGGAAATCCTGTGAAAGGCGTCTTGGTCATCTTGCCTAGCAAGCAAGCCTCCCATGTCTCGTATGATTCAAAATCAAACGAAGTTAGAAGTCCATCAGAATGGAGCTTCTTCATGCGCTTTTCACTTATATGACCCAAACGACAATGCCACAAGTAGGTAGGACTCAAATCATTAGACCGAGGCCTTTTAGCACTTACATTACAGACAGGTGAACCGTCAAGATTTAAAACAAATAATCCATTCACAATGGGTGCAAAAGCCATAAACATATTATTCTTAGAGATCACACAACCATTGTTTTCACTCGCAAATGAATAACCATCCTTCATCAAACATGAAGGAGACAAAATGTTTCGACTTAAACTAGGAACAAAATAACAATTATTCAACTCCATAATAAATCCTGACGGGAGGTGGAGTTGCATCGTCCCGACGGTCAACGCAGCAACTCTTGCATTATTGCCCACGTGGAAATCAACTTCTCCTCTTTCCACGCTTCTACTTCTTATCATTCCCTGCATCGAATTGCAAATATGAGCAACCGATCCGGTATCAAATACCCAAGAATTAATAATTGTATCAGCGAGAAATATGTTGTCTATAACATTAACAACAAGCGTACCTGAGGTAGAAGTACTCTTACTTCCGCCATTCTTCAACGAAGTTAGGTACTGCTTGCAGTTTCTCTTCCAGTGACCAAGTTCATGACAGTAAAAGCACTCTTTGTCTGGAGCAGGTCCAGGTCCAGCTTTAACCTTGGGCGCTGGCTTTGGCTTGGACGTTCCAGCCTTGCCCTTCTTCTTCCAAGAATTGCCCTTCTTCTTAAAGCTAGGCTTGTTCTGTACGGCCATCACATGGCTGGTACTAGCGCTTTTCTTGATGTCCACCTCTGTTGTCTTGAGCATACCACACAGTTCATTCAAACCCTTCTCCGTCCCATGCATATGGTAGTTCGAGATGAAGTTCCCATAGCTAGGCGGAAGAGAGGAAAGAATGAAGTCAGTGGCCAACTCTTTGCCCATTGGGAAGCCCAGCTTCTCCAATCGCTGAGTGTAACCAACCATCTTGATTACATGTGGTCCTACTGCTGCGCCTTCTGCTAACTTGCACTCCAGAAAGGCTTTGGACACATTGAACCTTTCGGTCCTAGCCTGTGTCTGGAACATGTCTTTGAGCGCCACGATCATATCGTGTGCCTCATGATTTGTTTCGAACTGCATCTGCAGCTCGGGTTCCATGCAAGCAAGCATAAGGCAGCTTACCTCAAGATTAGCATCAAATGCCTTCTTGTAAGCAGCCTTAACGGCAGCAGATGCATCATCAGCAGGTACTGGTGGTAGTGGGGTGTCTAGAACATCTTCCTTTTTCTCAGCCCTGAGAACAATTCTCAGGTTACGGATCCAATCCGAGTAGTTTGTTCCATTCAACTTGTCCTTCTCAAGGACCGAACGCAAAGCAAACGATGCGGTGGTGTTGCTAGGTGCCATTTAATCTACAACAAAAGTAATGCAAAATACACTAAGACAAACGTATCCATGATAGAGCAAATTACATTAAACTATTTTAATAAAATCTACTCCCACTAAAATCAATATCCCTCTATTGAAACTTAGTGATTCAGGATCTACAACTAACAAGTCCACTAGTGAGCTTTAGCATCACCGCTAGCAAACGAGGTAGATCGGTAAGCAACTTTTGCTAATCATATCAACATATGACTCCTGTTGTTGGGTGACATCTCTATGTCTCGGCGCCCAACCTTTATGCCCCAAGGTCCTTAACCGTTAAGATAACCTTGTTAAGCAAACCAACCCTTATGCGTGTAAGTGTCCGACACAAACCCGTCTAGTCAAGGAAAACTAGTGGCACCCTAATTTCATAGACCCACCACTAATTGTACAAGACATGGGACGGTGCAAGTTTTAGTTGGGAGGGCATACTAACTTAAACTTTGTGAGGGATCGTTCTACTTCTAACATCACAGCATGCAGAAAGTAAAACATAAACAGAATAGCATTCACACAGCTGTGACACAGTATGGCCCGTTTTCATATGGTGATCTCCATCTCCATAGAACCTGTTCACCATGGTGATCTCCATCTCCATGTTCCATGTGCGCCATCCTCCTGGTGATGAGTCCTCCAAGAACTAGAGCATGCTATTACGCCTAATAGCTAGTAAAGAATCTAGTAATGAAGATTACATAGTTGCTTGGATCATCACAGATTGGTACGCAGACCATTAAATACAATAAAGTGACAACACATATGGCTCCTGCCGTGTTGCCGTACGCGCGACACGCAGGTCACGAATGAGTTACACACATGCATCACATACACAAGGGGGTCATACTGATCACAAGATACATACATACATCCTGCAAAAGAGAGTTAGGCGTCCTAACGTTCCAAACTTCGGAGGCCCGAAACTCCATCTTCCAAGCCGAATTTGGGAAATCTAATTTCGCCGAAAATGGCGAAGCGGTTGAAATTCATGTGTAACTTTTTCTGTAGATCAATTTTCGTATAAAAATCGCCCTGATCCGAGATCGTACCGAAAAGTTACGGCTGATTTACCGAAGCATACGCATACGGCAAAATCCCGACCCCGGCAGTAGATCCCATCTACTATTGCACATCTAATGCGCCTGGCGTGTGACCCTGGATCTCGATTCGACCAATCATATTGATCTTCGCTCACTGCAACTGGATTTACGTGTATCACTTAACTCCGATGGCGGAAACCGACCGGTAGGAGTATGTCGTTACACTACCATTGCAGCAAGGGCACGAGACCAGGACATAGATCAAACAGAAAACCCGCATATCTCCATATGTACACATCCCGAATCCAAAACTAAGCAGCTACGGCTCTGATACCACTGTAGGGATACGAGGTAGGCTACGCTAGCGCAAAACAAAATTTCTACCGCGTATAACCAAGAATAACTGCCGTATAAGGATCACGGGATTACCACTCGACGCACTACTGGTGCGGAAGATGTAGATATGCGTCGATGCAGTGAAGACGATCACGTAGTCGTACGTAGTCGATCAACATAGTCGTACGTAGTCGATCACGTCCAGCAGCTCCTCAGCAGCTCGTCCACGTGCAGCAAGATCGCCTCCGGTGCCGCGGCTCGTTGTCGGCTCGTCGTGGCTCGTCGGCGACTCGTCGATAGCTCGTCCAAGTGCTGCAGGCGCAACACCTCCAAGGTATCCACACGTGCAGGGAGGAAGCGTCGCAAGCCGGACTGCTAGATCCGCGAGTTGCAACAAGCGAGGGCGTGGGAGGCGCGGCAGATGTGTTTCGCCAAAAGGAGTCAACCCTAGGGCGCCCCACCCCTCTATTTATAGAGGTTCCTGATGGGCCTCTGGATCCGAGGCCCATTAGTACTCCTAAACCTAATCCAACTCAGATCAAATCCGAATTGGGCTTCCAGCCCCTTAAGTGTGTGACCCTATGGGTTCGGATACGTATAGACATGGCCCGAGTACTCCTACTCGGCCCAATAGTCGGTAGCGGCCTCTAGCAAGACGTGCCAACTCCTATACGCATACGAAGATCATATCAGACGAACCATCACAACATAATATACATGCTATTCCCTTTGCCTCACGATATTTGGTCTAGCTTCAAGCCGACCGCTCTTTCTCGATCCTGTGATTCGGAATCCCTTTGTAGGTTAACTCTTAACCGTACGTAGCATGGCCATGCATTTTCGGATCCGATCACTCGAGGGGCCCAGAGATATCACTCTCAATCAGAGAGGGGCAAATCCCATCTTGATTGACCATGTCTCATAGCATGCTTCTTGACAAACCCGAAAGCTACCTTTATAACTACCCTGTTACGGTGTAGCGTTTGATAGCCCCTAAGTAGGTCGATCCACATCTAGAATACATGCGACAATCTCAGGTCTAAGGACAAAGCGTACATGTTGTTTAAAGAGAGAACTACTTCTCGTGTTGGGTCAGTCCTAGCACATGTCTCCACATGTGTCCACATTATTAGTTCAACATCTCCATGTTCATGACTTGTGAAACATAGTCATCAACTAATATATGTGCTAGTCTAATATTCATGTGTGTCCTCACATGAACTCCGATTAGGGACAACTTTAGAATAACCATACAAGTAAAGAGTTTCACATACAATTCACATAATTGCAAATCAATTCAAGTAGCCTTCAATGGATATTCAATGAACACAACATACAAATCATGGATACAAATGGAATATCATCATCTCTATGATTGCCTCTAGGGCATACCTCCAACATCTTGGGCCAAGGGAAGGTGCCGGCCCAGCTGGCCCGCGCGGTGTAAAAGGAAAAAGGGAGCCGGTGGGCTGACTGCCGGTTTGAAAAGAAAGTGCGCCGTGCGGCCCAGGCGGAAATAGAGAAGAAAGGAAAGGTGGGCCGGATTAGCAGGCCGAGCAACGGAGGGAGAAAAGAAAGAAAGGTAGGCCGGCCGGGGTTAAGAAAGAGGAAAAATGAGGGAGCCGGCCCAAAAAGGGGCTGCCGCAAAGAGGCCCACGCATCGCGGGTAAAAAGTTGACGGGCCGCTTCTCGGCCCGAGGAAGGGTGCCGGCCGTGGGCCCCACTTGTTAGTGAAGAAGAGAGGAAGAAGAATAGGAGGCCGGATGGGCCCTAGGTGGAAGTGATGGTGGGTAGAAGCAAGCTGGGTGAGAAAAGTTTGGGCCGGGGGTTTATGAATAAACCTTAGGTTTTCTTTTATTAGATAAAATAGAGTAAATACAGGTTTTCACCATTTAATTCACAGGAAATTCTAGAAGTGCCTAAAATTAGTGAAACTAATTTTATTAGGATTGTTTTATTTTCCTTTATGCATTAAAATTCTTAAACCCTAGGAAAAATAATAAAAATTTAGGTATTTATTTAATGCCTTTTATTTAAGGTATTCAAATAAATGCTTAAACATTATTAAATGTATAAAACTTGAAAAATGCTTTATTATCCACAAATCCTTATTAAGTCATAGGAAATAAGTTTTTGAGATTAGAAAATTATTATAATGCTTTTAAAAATAAAGAAAAAGGTCTAAGATAGGATTAGTAAAGAAAATAAAAATGGTGGGTAAATCTTTTCGAGTTTTTGTGTGTTGGCTTGCAACTTTATCATGATAAATTGTATAGTCCTTGTTGGCTTGCAACTTTATCATGAAGGAAAGTTGTATAGTCTTGTATTCAAAAGTTTGCATCTCTAACTCTTGCATATACTGAATCGTAGACGTCACAACTCCTGAAATGGAATTCATGGAATTCAGCTGGAGATGGACAGCATTCGCGAAATGTGAAGTGCCTCTTTTAATAAAGAAGTTTTCCGAAGAACTAACCTTTGTTGATCCCAGGCAAGCCCCGGTGCATTTATACCTATTTATTTTGGAGTTATTATTTCATGTGTCCAATTATCGGTTATTTGTTATATGTATGCACTAAGTCTAGGAGTTGCTTGGAACCTATTCTTGTGTATAATCATACCTTGCTTTAAGGACATCTTTGCCACTTGTTCAAACCTTAGAAGATAACCCAAGTCTAGAAATGCTTAGTTGCTTAAATGCTTGGTTTACCAACCTTAAGGAAAAACTTTTGAGTCATACATGTTGCTTATGGAAGATAACTTGGAATTGGGTAGCGGACAGAAGCTAGAGGTGTAGTTCTGTCTGCTAGATTAATTTGGTTAAGGCCCGATTCGTTGTCTTAACCTTTGATCAAGTGATAAGCATCTGATCACTTACTGGGTATGGGACCAGTAAAGCCCAGTAGGTTAGTAAACCCTCTGATCGGGAATACTTCGTACCCGCGCTTGACGTGCTGGAGATTGGCAGGAGCGTAGCCTGAAACTCACATGGTGATCAGGCCAGATGTGGGGTCCCATGTGGGGGTGCGTCCCTGGGTCCGGGTAGTCTTATTCCCAATCATTGGATTTGCTAATCGAAAAGTCGTTACGTACGACCTGTACAGTCGTATATAGCTAGTGATCAGGGTACTCTCCTGCAGGATGTATTATGATCCGGATCGCCGCAATTCTCGGTTATGAATGCACTTGATCACTGTTGAGCATCGTAGTGTAAATTCATGAATGATATACCCTTCTGATAAATGAGTGATGTATGGCTTAAATACCTTATTGTTGTCTTTACTCTTTTCTCATCATCTAGAATGGTTAGGTAATAACTTAACCCAAATAAAAGATAAAACTAAGGCATCACTGGTAGTAAGCTTTTCGGCAAAAATGGTATTAGCCAAGTACACCAAAAAGCTAGCATACACTTCCGAAGAAAGCTATTATATTGGTTAGTCGGGTAAGACTTGCTGAGTACCCCGTACTCAGGGTTTTCCCCTTGTGGCTATCTTTCAGAAGCTCCGCAGGAGTCTACAGAGGAGGAGACCTCGAAGTCCTAGGGTATTGTCCTGAGTCTCACAATACCCCTAGAGAAGAAGTTTGACATGCACATCTTCTCCTGAACTATTTATGTTTAAATCTTAGAACTCTGTCTAACACTGCACCGCTAAGTTTGCTTCAATCTATGTTCTGTAATAACTCGTACCTTCTATATGTATGTAAAAATGTAATGTTTGTTGATGTTATCCCATCGCGGATACTATCCTGATGTATGGCTATGAGACACATCGTGGATCTTTCGAGGAGTCCTAGGGACACTCGACGGACTACCGGACTTATGCTGTTTTAGGTGCGTTTCGGATAATTACTGTTCCGACAGCTATTAGGCGCACTTAAACCAGCTTAAGTTGGGCGGTTCCGCCACACAGTCCATCCATTGCAACACCTCTGAACATCTCTATAAGTTGGGGAACATATGTAGGCACAAACTTCATGAACTTCCTACACTCAGTCCTCCCCTGAAACCCACAAACAAGTGATTAGGTACATAAAAAACAGTACAAAAATGGAGCAGTACATAAAAAACAGTACACCTATGAACATGGAGCAGTACAAAAATGATTTGTTTACCTTTAACTTCTTTTCCCACCATGCTCTTGATGCTATGACAGTACCATCAGGTCTTCGCCCTAGAGCGGTACGACCCAATATTAGGGAAGGCACCACCCTCTGAGTTGAGGTCCAAGTGCTCCATGTGGCGCCGGGAAGTGGACAGGTAGGAGGCCGGCGGCAAAGCAAACGGACCGAAGTCATCCTCGTTCGCATCTTCCTGGGATGTGTGGAAGGCACGGGCACCGGAAGAAGATCCCTGAGACATGAAGTCCCTGTAGTTGTCCAAGGTGCGGAGGAGTGGCGGGCGAGTTGGGGGTGGAGGAGCGGCGAGCGAGTTGGGGCTGGCGGGCGGGTTGGACGCGGAGGAGCCGGCGGCGAGCTGGGCGAGTTGGGGGTCAAGGAGCGGCAGATCCGATGGTGAAGGGCGCAGGGATGGCGTATCCGGTGCGGGTTGAACGCGGAGGAGCCGGCCGTCGACGTGGATGAAGGCTCGAGCGGGGGCGAGCGGATCCGGCGGGGTGGAGGGTGGCCGGCAAAGGTGGGCGCCGCCGCAGATGGATCGAGAGGCGGCGGATCCGGCCGGGGGGAGGGTGGCCGGCAAAGGTGGCCGGCAAAGGTTGGCGCCGCCGGCAAAGGGAGGCGGCGGCGGCGGGTTGGGGGAGGAGGGGAAGAGAACTGTCACCAGCGGGAGGGTGCGGACGGGAGTGGTGCGGACGGGAGGGTGCGGGGCCGCGGGGGTAGGGCCCGTCAAAATGGTGTTTTAGGAGATTTTAGGAGGGGTTGGGATGACTACAAAGTTTTGAGCCTCCTAAAGATTTTAGTCCCCTTTTAGTCAATGTGTTTGGTAAACTAGTCACCTTTTAGTCAGTTTTTAGTGACTAAAATTTTAGGAGGTGGAAACCAAACACCCCCTTAATACCTATAAAATGTTATGACAAACCAAAATTTAATACCTGCTCGATTTGGCTAAAATTCTCTCATTCCTTTGTGTACTACATGAATTCGAAGGGAAATAAATTCTTGATGCAATGTTCAACCATTTCTGAATCTTATCAGACTATGAAAGTTCGACATGAATCATAGCCATCTTTATACCCTGATCTATCATTCATGTGCACCAACAGGCCCAGTGCATCTTAGCCTTTAGAAGTTGGAACGGCCCACTTGACTGTATCAAATGGCCCAAAAAGAGAACAATACTGCCAGGAAAAAAAAAAGAGAAAAGGATACTTATTTCTAAATCATATTTGCAGATACAGAGGAACACCAACTCTCGAAGAGAAATCTGAAAGTGTTGTTTTTGTTGACATCTCACCAATCCAATCAGGTCAGAAAAAGAAGGAAGCAAAGCATGGAGAGAGTGAAAGTGATAGTCTTGTCAAAGCTCTACACCAGGCAATGTTACTAGTACAATCACCACCACATGCATCTCAGCTTTCAAGAGTTGCTTTCGGCTACGCTTGCAGCTCTCACAACGAACAGGCTGGGATTGGGTTTGCCATTAAAAAGATGCAAGGGCTCTGTTCCAATGCAGCAGGAGCAGCTTACAAGGTGAGTAGTGAAACTCTGCTTGTGACAACTGATGATGCTCTGTTCCAAGCCTACCTTTGATCATCTTAAGTTGCATGGCTCTATTTCATTATTTCAGTGGAACACGGGACAGGTCCAGCATTAAGAATTGAGGGCACTAATATATACACATCGTAATATCTTATCACGCACACCAACGCGGATGACGATAAAACTACATGCAGCTGGCGATTACAGTGGTTAACAACTCGATTCATTTGTTCAAACAAGTGCAACTAAGGACCAAGAATATTGTTTCTCTACAACTTACCAAGTACCTGCTTGTGTTTCTGCATGCTACGCCTCTTGTACCCCAAAGGCCTTCCTGATTTCAGATATGACACGGCTAGACACATCAGGATCAAACATCATCGGTAGATTTGCAGTCAGATCGACCTCTATCGACTTGGATCTTACAATTTGGTCCCTCTTGAGAAGGAAGTCCCTCTCTGTATTATCCATTTTTGTGGTGGAATCAGCACAGCAATCAAGCCAAAATTGAAGAACCTCCTTAGCAACCATCGCCAATTGTCCACGCACAATCTCTTCCAAGGTGCCCTCTCCTCCTTGTCCACAGTCTATGCTGACCATTACTGCTGTTGGCGAACAGGCACAACGCACGAAGAGTGATGGTGATCGGTATGGACGAACTTGTGGTAGTTCATCAATCTTTGCACGCTGCTCATCCATCCGAGAGTTTTCATAGTACTTCTGCAAGTAATCAGGGTGAAATGCGAGGTCTTTCCGTGGGAGTAGGTCAAGAACCACCACAATCGAAGTTGGGCTGCCCTGTATCAGCTCCAATAGGAAATGTGGTGCATCTGTCATGCAGTTTAGGAAAATGAGAATCGATGTAATGTCAATGGCACCATTTGGGACTTTGCAGTGAAGCGAGGACTGCAGCATGAAATCAATCTGTAGACAAGTCGCACAGAGAAGCTCCATTAGTCTACATCTTACATGAGTAACAAACAGTACACATCAAT
Source organism: Setaria viridis (assembly GCF_005286985.2). NCBI lineage: Eukaryota > Viridiplantae > Streptophyta > Magnoliopsida > Poales > Poaceae > Setaria > Setaria viridis. The sequence continues at coordinate 22,098,421 of NC_048271.2, read as the reverse complement.
GCATGTTTTAATTGCTAAGAGACTATTCTTCTGATGTCATGCCCATTGTTATTTTCAGCCACTGAAAATCAGTTTCAGATTGAATTATCATCTCAAAAATTACAGCAGATTTGACCATGATACTCAGATTGAACTGCAATTACAGTTGCGGTTATGGCGCACAAGAGGATAGATTAGTGGCAGTACGAATTCAACTGTTTCTTCTTTATTTATCAACAATTCAGCAGTTTATAAGCAAATTAAATTGAAATCCAAAATTCGCATGATGCTTTGGTAGAGTTGGGTTACCAATCTTTGCTTCTAAAGGCATGACAGTTCACCTCGACCTCTCAACCATTACTCAAGGCAAATCTCTTCCCAATCTTGCAGAGTAGTCAAATGACAGGCAAGTGGCGCAAAACCATATTAAACTTAACGAAATACAAGCAATTTTTTGACTTTCAATACAGATGCCATGTATCTGATTTTACCAACGAAAAGTACTGCAATCCAGTGTGCTATGTCGAGCAGTAATGCAGATCTGATGAACCGAATTACCAGCAACTATGGTTAGGCAATTACTACAGTTATGCAAAACTGAGCTGAATATCTTATAGAGCAGAATAAAAAATGAGCTGACACCATCTACTGCTATGACGAAAAGGACGAAAGGAAGAGGAATAAGGAACTGTACCGACGAGCCAGGCGCGCCCCGGCGCACGTCGAGCGAGCCGACGGCGTTCCCGGCGCCGTTGCGGAACTCGGCGACGTCGTCGGGCACGGCGGACGGCAGCAGCCGCGGGCCCAGCCGTGCCACCGCCTGCTCCGCGAGCGCCCGGACCACCTCCCGCTGCGGCATCTCTGGCGCAGAAGCCACCGCGTCCGGCCCCGCCGACGCGCGCATGACGCTTGACGGTTCGCCCCTGAGCCGGGGAGTGCGTGCGCGGGGGTGGCGGAGCCGTATCGCGCCGCCGCCGGGGAGGGGGCAGGAGAAGGGAGCGGAGGCCCCGACAAAGGCCGGTGTGGCCGCCGGTAGCAACCGGAGGCAGTGCTCGGGCCGGAGCATGGAGTGGAATAGTCAGTCCGCGCGGTCGGACTGGGGAAGCGAGATGCAGATGCGATGGGGATGCTACAACGACGTGAGAACTAGACCTCATCCATTGCTGAGTTGTTAGAATTTGTTGGATACACGCATCTTGAATTCTTGATCGCACAGATTAAGACATGTCCAGCTTAATTTTCGTTTTTTCTCTCTCATTACTACTGTAATTTTTTTTCATGAAATTCTTCCATGATAGTGCTAGCTTTTTTGCTTCTTGTGGCCGAGGTATTACTCTCCAGTCTCCAGGATAGGCTCTTCATTGTGGCACGGTTGCTCGTACCGCCGGCGAAAGATCTTCTCGATCAACAGGCTTTCCTGCATCGGTAGGTTCAGACATTTGCCATGTCCACTGCTTGAGTCTTCTCAGTAAGCACCGGCAGAACAAAGTTTCTGCTCATAGTTCCTAAAACGGGATGACATATGTATTATCCTTCGATTGTGCATTATTGACCACCGAGTATTCCAAAGATACGTTTCTACAGAGAATTCTGGCATGATATCAAGGAAGTCATGCTAGAAATGTTCCAAGATCTACAGAGGGGACCTCTATCTTGGTAGGCTCAATTATGGTATGATCTCCCTGATCCCAAAATTGAAGGATGCAAACAACATCAAGCAATATAGGCTATAGGCCGATCTGTCTTCTCAATGTGGACTACAAATGGTTTACAAAAGTACTAACAATGATGCTTACGCCATTCGCAGAGAGTTTAATTAGTAAAACCCAAACATCTCAATGTGGACTACAAATGGTTTACAAAAGTACTAACAATGATGCTTACGCCATTCGCAGAGAGTTTAATTAGTAAAACCCAAACAGCTTTTATCCCAGGAAGATTCATTTTAGATGGTGTAGTTATTCTGCATGAAGTGCTATATGAATTAAGAGTGAGGAAACTTACAGGTGTTATTCTGAAACTGGACTTTGAAAGGCCCACGACAAAGTACATTGGAGCTTTATGATGGATGTTTTACGGAAGAAGAATTTCCCAAACAAATGGATAGAGTGGATGAAACAGACAGTAAACGCTGGAAAAGTGGGGATAAACAACAATGGATCACCTAGCAATTATTTTAGTACCTTTAAAGGTTTAAGGCAGAGTGATCCAGTGTCGCTGTTACTTTTTAATTTAGTGAGTGATGCACTGGCTACGATGATACATAATGCTAGAGAGGCAGGTCAAATTAAAGGTTTAGTCCAAACTTAGTAGAGGGAGGATTAACACAGACGACACGATACTTTTTCTAGATATGGATGACCAGTCTATTCTCCACATTAAATTCCTATTGTATTGCTTTAAAAATATGAATTAATTATCAGAAGAGTGAGGTCCTGGTTTTAGGGGGATCCGATGAGGAGCAAACTAGAGTGGCCGAAATGCTTAACTGTTAGATTGGACACCTCTCTATGAAATATCTTGGAGTTATGGTCAACAATAAACACATGACAATCTCAAACCTGACCTATGTATATCAAAAAGTGGAAACAAACTACCGACATGGCAGATTGTGGGTCTGTCTTCCGGAGGAAAAATGATTCTGATAGGAACAAGTCTATGCTCTATTCCCAACTACACAATGGGTGGTTACCACCTGCAAGAGGAGATATATCACAAGATTGATTCAGCTAGAGCGAATTTCTTTTGGCATGAACCTCAAATGAAGAAGAAGTATCATATGGCAAATTGGGAGATGATGGTCACCCCTAAAAAGTGTGGAGGGCTAGGATTCATAAACACTAGAATAATGAATGAATATATGCTAGCTAAATGGATTTTTAAGATAGAAAGAGGGAATGATAGCCTATGTTGTAATTTACTGAGGAAAAAATATCTGTGTGACAAAAGTTTCTTCAGTTGCCGCGAAAGAAATATTTCTCAATTCTGGAAAGGTCAGCTGGAAATCCAAGATAGCTGTATTAGAGGGTTGGAACATGTAATAGGAGATGGAAAGAAAGCAAGATTTTGGAAGGACATATGGCTAGGAAAATGCCCACTGAAAATACTTTTCTCTGAGATCTTTGAAATTTGTAACCAGCAAGAATGTACAGTCTTCGAGGTGCTTAAGCATGGTGACATCAATCTCACCTTGAGAACAACCTTTGGATCTAGAGAGGTAATAGAGTGGGATGCCTTGGTTAACATGCTGGAAAGTATAAATTTGTCAGGTGCTCTGACACTGTTAAATGGGTGCTTGAGAAATCTGGTGACTTCTCAACTGCATCTCTATATAATGAACTTACATTTACTGGTTTGACAAATAAATGGTTCGTATGCATTTGGAGAGCTAAACTACCTCTAAAAATATAGATTTTTCTCTGGCAAGTTTGTAATGATAAGATCCAATCAGCAGAAGAACTAAAAAAGAGAAATTGGCCTGAAGAGGTGGAATGCAAGCTGTGTGGTCGGCTAGAGAGTACAGGTCACATCATTTTCTGCTGTGTGACTGCTCAGTTTATATGGTGTATGTGTAGAGATGTGCTAGAGTGGAGCTTTCTACCAGTAAGTGCAAATGAATTCCAAGAGAGAGCAATGGAGGAGTCCAACAGTAAAATCATGAATCTAATTTTTCTTTTTGGCTGTGTTGCCTGGAGCCTTTGGCTCATTAGGAATGACTTAGTTTTTAATAATGTAATTATTTCCTCTCCAGATGTAGTGTCATACCCGGTTTTAAAACAAAACCAAGTGCTACCTATATGTATGCTAGGATTTAATTTCATACATATAGTGACATCATAAGTGAATAACAGTAATAGTATCATGTAAACAAAAAGAGTTTATCAGAGGTATACGCTTACTCCTGGAAACAGAGGCTCCAAACTTTATAAGCAATCGACTAGGGGGTTGCGTACGCCTAGAACTTAACACCATGTTCACAATCAACTTCATAGCAGCTTCCTCTTCTAAGCAACATTGGTTATAGCAAGGGTGAGCACATGTCGTACTCAGCAAGTGTGGGAAAAATATGAATGCAAGGCTTAAACAAAGAAAGACTGACTGGTTGACTGCATTAAGCATTTTTAGTTGGTCAAATTTTATTAGCACCTGATTACTAAGGTATAAGTATATACCAACCCACATTAATAGAAACATAAGCTATAAGCATATGGCAGAAATATAAACATAACATAAAACATGATTTAAGTCTATCTTAAGGTTCAATTATCATGTGAGGGTCCAAGCCGCTCTTGACCGTGAGCACGGCTGATTGATCAGTTTTAGACATTCTGCAGAGGTTGTACATCTTTACCCATAAGTAGTGTTTCCCATGTCGCTCAGTTTTAGACATTCTGCATGCACATACAAGCAAACAAATGAATTAAATTAAAAATAGTACACCAATCATCACAAACATTACTAAAAAGCGGTATAAAACTAATCTACACATTAAGACGAATGCGTGAGCAAAAGAATCACTCAAAATGGAGTTAAACACAAAAGATATGATCTAAACAAGATATAGGGCCATAACGGAGAGAAAACTAAACTTTCAGGGGCATATCTGCGAAAAACAAGGGCTTAAACAAATTAAAAATTGAGAGACTGGACTGGATCTTGGGATTATGGATGTTCTCGAGGGTTAAAATGCAAAACTGGCATCTTCTTCTTCCACCTCCGGTTCATTCTGTTTGCATGGCCAGTCGGGAGACCTGCCGGAAGCGGCGGCCGGGTCGGGAGCGCGGGCGACAGCAGCGGCGGCGGCACGGCGGGCGGCGGGGTGCGGTGCAGGCTGCTGTGGTGCAGGGTGGCGGCACTAGCGCGAGTGCGACGAGCAGGGAGCTGGGCAGGGCGGCTTCTGGCGCGCGGCTATGGGACTCGGCTCAACCAGGGCTAGGCATGCGTGATGTAGGGATGCGAATGCCGTGTGCCGCGATGCAGGCGCGCGAGGGGCGAGTGCATGGCCGGGCGAGCAGGAGCTCGAGGTTCAACCAAGGTGGCCGGCGGTTGAACAGAACAGCAGAAAGATAGAAAAAGGCAAATAGTTGGGATGGCCACCAAACTCGCACCGGAGCGGCAAAATGGAACGGGGACAACGAGACCAACGAGATGGCGTGCTCACCTTCGACCGAGGACCTACGGTTTCACTGGAGTTGCTGGCCGAAGTTCTCGAAAGTTCACCGGAGTTTAACAGATGAAGATGTTCGGCGTCGAACTAGTGGAGCTAGGGTTGTCGAAACGAGGTGGGTTTGCGGCGTGGGAAAAAGGGCGTCAAGGTTGGAGTCCGGTTTTATTTTCCTCCTTTTTCTAATTTTGGGAATTAATTTCAGATTTGAAAACAATTCTAGAAAATCCCAAAATCACAATTAAATCATGAAAAATAGTTTGAAAATTCTAAAAAATTCATGAAAATTCCTAGAGATAGTTCGGGACACGAGGAACCCAAATAAAATACTTGGAGCTCCTGGAAAGACTTTTAGAACCATCCAAAAAATAGATTAAGCTCGAGGAACATGACAATAAATCCTAGAAAAATCTGGAAAATTTTCAGAAAAGCCTAATCGTTATCTAAACGTGTTTTAAAAAATTTTGCTCTCATGAAACACCAATATGTATTGGCATGAATGCAACACACATAGAACAACCTTATTTAATTTAAAAAATAACCAATTGTTTTTCCTATATTAAATTTCCTATCAAGAAAATAAATGTTGGAAGTAATTTAAAATTATGAGAAAATCATTATTTAATTGTTCTTTCTAATGACATTCTGAAATCCAAAAATTTACTTGGGACTTAGGCCCAAGTTTGTGTGTGCCCCAACCAGGAGGATAACACCCCAAGGGTGCCCTAGGTCGTCCTCCTCCTTGGCCTCCACCTCTTGGATGTATAAAACTCAGTAGCTGCCACCTTGGACACTCGGGCTTTGCTTAGATTAATCTGTCTTCGAACAGTTTCACTGTTTATCGATTTGTGAGACCCCAACTCGTGTGTTTCATATTATTAGCAATATTCAGATTGCATCTACCTTGTTCTTGCTTGTGTTCTTCGATTCGTAGGCAAGGATTAGCCTTCATGGTGAGGCCAATCTGGTTGTGCACAGTTGATAACCAAAGGAGAAGTGGTGTTGCGATTGTGGGGTTCGGGTTTTGCTGATCGGAAGCCGGATCATGAGTGTTGTTTCTATGCACCCAGGCACTACCAAGAGACAGTCTTCTACTGGTCTGCCAGCATTTAGTTACTGCTAATTTACGAACTCTTACATCATACCTGAATGTGGAGGATTATGAAGGACGGATGGGGTTGTCATCACCCACCGCCTACCTCTGCATTCCGTGGGGTACACCCGCATCCAACGGCATTCATACAACCCAAGCTCTATGCTTGCATTGATAAACAATACCCTAATGCCCCATGGACTTCCATCGTTTAGGCGATGGACAAGCATAGAGCTAGAGCAATCATAAAGATCATTGGAACTGATGATGTGGCATAGATTGACTAGCCTAATCATGCTATGCGTATGAAATATATATAAACCATGGTAAGGACATTTGACTATCACAAGAGCATATAAGCCTAGCATACTAGTATGACAAGGGTATATGACTAGAAAGGAAGCATATATATGAGCCAAGTACAACACTATATAAAGAAGATGATTCTATTGATAAGCATAAAGTCAAACAAGGAAATAAAGATACATGCACCATACCTTCAGCTCCATGAGAATTTGGAACCTGAGTAGAGCTACTCTAGCCTAACTCCACTAGCTTAGAGACTAAATGAGGGATAGAGTGATTCTTCTTGGTGTGTGTTGGAAAGGAGAGAACACCCCTCTATTTATAGGTCCATAGAGGTGGTCTAACAAATGTAGGGAAGCCGTCAACTGCCGCCACGTGTAGGATGAGGGGAGGCTGAGGTAGTTCATCAACCCCTTCTGGCCCTACTCGCAATCGCATTCATCTGGTAGACTTCCAGGTGGGTCACAATGATGGTTGTGGGTGCTACCTGCCTCGGTAAGGTGGTTTTCTATGGATTGTGGGCCCATGGATCTGTATGCTGCCCTCGTGGCGATCTCTCATTGGTTGGAGTTGTGTTTCTTCGCCATGGGAGTGTGTTTTCTCGTTCCTTTTGTGTTATTTCACCTGCACTCAAATAATCTCCAAGGACATGTGGAACTACATTTTTTAAAACTAAATATGCGTGTAAGAAATGCTAGTTCTCCCTTATTCTTGAGAATATTGATGGTCATATTTGGTATTTAATGACCGTCAACACCCCTTTGAACCACTGAATAATTCGGTGATCATAGTTTCCATGACCGTTGGGGCAATAGCTAGTTCTTTGACTTGGGGCTATATATACCCTATTGCCCAACTATTTGAAATGTGTTAGAGCATGGAGAATCTATTGGCTTGGTTTCCACATCCACACAAGTCCTCTATTCACCAAAGTGCTCAAGAGAAGATTAATGCAATTACTAGAAGGCTTAGGTCTTTATTAGTGCTAGTTTAGGCTTATTAGCACATTAATTTAGGGTTCAGCCTAGAGTTAGGTGAGGTTTGCACACCTCTTCATTATCGGTGTTTGCTTGCACCAAGAGATGGAAATCTGGGTCTTGTAAGGATTGCAAGACCCTCCAACCAAGAGTGGCTGCCGGTGCTTGTGAAAGGAAGGAGAGGCTCCTCGCATTTTGCCGAAGCTCTAACAAGTGAAGAGCTGTGAGAAGCATCTGAGAGAGGCAAGGTGGAGACCCTAGTGTGCATGGGGAAACCCCATAGACTATCTTACGGAGTTACTTAACTAGGGAGTGTATGCCCTTGCGCGAGCATTCCCTTGAGAGGGACTCCAATAATAAGGACTAGTGGAAAGCTTTGCTTTCCGATACCTCAATAAAAATCATCGTGTCACTGTTGACGGCTATTAAGTACCAAATTTGACCCGTCAACTCCTACATAAACACATGAAAGATAAGCATCAACATTAGTGGTAGGGGTTATTACTAACGAATTCCACAAGTGTTGGTGAATATTTGTATGCAGGTCCATTAAGGGAGAAAACACACCCCAAGAGCAAGGAAATACACTCTCAACCAATCAGGAGCAAGGATTTCATACCCTTGGAATACTCTGATGTGAAACCTATGACGGTATTCGTGCGCTTGCGGATTTATTCGCACTTCGCTAAAATAACCAGCAGTCACCATGTTAGGAGTTTGCATTCTCTATCCCTTTACCTTCCACATTTCTTATTTGATTTATATTTCGCGTTTACCTTTCCTAAAATTGCCATGTGTAGTTTATAGGATTGGAACCTAGGGTGCAAAACTCTTTTGTGGTACAAATAGCAACACATAGAAAAACCTAGCATATATCTAGATAGAAATTGGAATTGTGCTACTAGGATTCGAATTAAAATGTGGTAAATAGTGCTATTTGGATTCGATTACATGCTTATTCGATCCAAATCAATCCCTACATGTGCCTTGGGTGGGTTCAAAAACCTCAGACACTTAATAACTCTAGTTGCTAAATTAAAACTTGACTAACTAAAATTTGAGCTTTGCAGTCCACCAAATAAAGCCTTCCTTGGTCAAGTTTTCAAGCCATTTTCTCCCTCCCACTTGCTAAGGCAAACCATAAGTGCACTTATGCTTTTTATAGACTGTGTTCTGATTAGAAATTGTTATGGACTCTATTCTAATTAGAAATAAGAAGAAGAAGTTGGATTGCGAAGACTAAGAGTTCTAGGCTGGCGTGCCTCGATCGATGTTCCTCTAGAATATGGTGCCCTCCATTGTGTTTATATTAAACGATGTGTAGGTCATTTTGTAGTATTTACATGCTTTATAATGATATATGTTGTGATGTTCACTACAGAAATCAATTTATGCATGAAAATTTATTATTGGCCTACATAAAAGGTGTAAGTGTTTCGAATTTATCCTTAAAACCGAGTGTGACATTAGATGACAATTCCGTGGCACTCTTTTTACTTTACTTAACAAATTAATCAAATAAATATTGATGGTCCAAGTATGAGAAAAAGTCAGTTGTGTCATATATTTAAAAATTGTGTAGTACTATGAAATATTTTGAAGATACCATGCCATCGCAATGTCACAAAAAATGGAATATAAATGAAAAGACAAATGTTACCAAGGAGTTGAGCGGTCAGATTTTGATTCTGTTGGTTTAAACTATACAAATTAAGTTACCAAATATTTTGGACAACAAAGACACTTTTGGTCAGGTAAATGTTCTTTTTTCATTGAAATACTCCACATCTCACCTTAGAAAAAAATGTTTTTAGGCACTCTTATCGTCATTTTTTTCTTTGAGAACGTTGACCCCTAAATACCTTTGCTACTTGTTGTGGTGTATAGCTAGACTCCCTTATATTTTATGCCGGAAGTAATATATAAATATTTATATGACATACATTGGAACCATACATGTTGATCTGTACCAAAAGTAGTTTCATAATATTCTAGTTAGAGACAGTTTGATAAATATATTACAGAAACAAGGGGCAAATTTTATTTTTGGAGGCTGTGTAGTTGTCAAACACAGGAACTATTTGTGACACAATGCAGCATAACTAAATTCTACTGCAGGTTTCAGGGTGGAAATGCAATTGAAATGGATATTTCAAATATAACTTACATATTTAAGCACAACTAAAACGGGTATGTCGGCATTACACAGGGAACAGCCAACAAGGAAATACACCTACATTTGCTTGGGTGAGAACGAGATTAACTCAGGAATTTGAGGTCCGCACAACTAGCACACACATGTTTCTGTTTCTTCTTTCTTTTTTCTTCGATGGTGACTTGCAACCAAAAATGGCACCCTGTATTCTTTTTTTTTTGAAAGATCTCACCCTGTATTCTTGACTCCTTAGCCTTACTAGCAATGCATGTCCACCTCACGTTCTGTTTTTCTTCTTCTTGTTTTTTCTTTTCTCGATGGTGACTTACAACCAGAAATGTCACCTCACCACTAAAAAAGAGAAATGTGAACTCAAACAAGGTAGTAGCTGGGATATTATTTAATAGACGGGAGCTGCTTATATTTTTTTTAAGAAACACGATTATATTTTTTTAAGAAACAGGAGGGTACGCCCCTACTGATTATAATATATTAAAAGGAGGAACAAGGAAACAAAAAATGAAAGTAAAAAAATCAAGAAGATTATAGAGTTTAGTCTAGCCATGAAGACATAGGAATTTTCCAATCCTCTTTTACTCTAAGAATAACCTGAGTAAAAACAAACTTGAAGCGAATCAAGCATGATTGAACTGATGGAGGGATTCCTTTTAAAATCCAGTCATTTCAAGCTATCCAAATACCCCAACTCATGATGACGATGACTTCCATGAAAAAATGAACATGTAGTTGATTTCTGTGAATCTTTAGAACTGAGAAAGGTTCATCGGTAGGATTGATGAATAGACCAAGATGAATCCAGGACTCCTGAGCAAAAGGGCAACCGAGCAGCAAATGATACAATGTCTCTTCACTTCCATTTGGACATGAGACACACTCATAAGAAGGGAGAAACAAGTTCTTTCTTCGAAGAATGTTCCTGGTACTGAGTCTATCCCTAAGGATTAGCCAGAAGAAAACTTTATGCTTGTTTTGACAACGTGACTTCCAAAGCCAACTAAATACTTGATGGATCTGTCTATGACCAGTTAGATGGCGATAGACCTTGTTGGATGAAAATGAAGGATTGCCCCACATATATGTCCATACATCAGGATCATCATTTAGAGTTAGACCTTCTAGACTGTTTGCAAGATCAAGAAGGTGCTCCAGAGCTTGAGCTGGTAAAGGGAGATGAAATAACTGACCTAAATCTTCAATAGCCTGACACTTCTGAATAGATATGTGTTGTCTTTTGGTGAAAGAGTATAGCTTAGGATAGACTTGAGCAGGTATTCTATCATTCCATAAATTAGTCCACAGAAGACATGTTTGGCCATCATTAATGGAAACCACTGCCAGACCCTTAAATTTATCTAACAATTTCAATACATCCTTCCACCAAAAAGAACCTTTTTTGACATGATTTGGAAGCTTACCATTAGTATAATATTTCTCCCACATCAGATGGATCCATGGAATGTCTTCTCTATTAAAGAACTTGTGCAAAAATTTCATTAGCAAAGCTTTATTTTGGGTTTGTAAATTGAGCACACCCAAACCTCTCTCTAATTTTGGCAAACAGACCATTTCGCAAGCTGCTTTTGGAGGGGTTTTGTTGTTGATGTCAGAGCCATGCCAGAGGCAATGTTTCCTGTATTTGTTCACTTGCTTATAAACTAACTTATGTAAAAGGAAAGTGCACATGTAAAACATAGGCAGTCTAGTGAATACTGAATTGGTTAACTCCAATCTGACAGCTTGGGACAGAAACACAGAGGTGCTGACTAATCTCTTTTCACACCTGGACACCATTGGCAGAAATTCCTCCACTCTTAGCTTTGTTAAGCCTAGAGGCAGCTCCAAATATGTGAAAGGTAGAGATCCCATAGCACAACCAAATTGTTGGGACAGTACTTGTAGTCTATCTTCTGAAACATTGATCAGCACCATCATTGACTAGGAATAATTAACTTTAAGGCATGTGGATAGAGCAAAATAATGAAGAATATCTTTGAGCACTTGAAGCTTAAAAGAGATGACATCCATAATAATGAGTGTGTCATCTGCGTATTGAAGGATAGGAAAGTCCTAGCTGTGTAAAAGAGGAATTGGTAGCTGAAGGTGCCCTTGCCTTTTAGCATCATTCAGAAAAGTTTGCAGTAATTCAGCTGCCATGACAAACAGGAGATGTGATAGGGGATCTCCTTATCTCACTCCCCTCTTGCAATGGAAAGTTTTCCCAGGAACACCATTCAGCAAAATGGAGGAGGTGCCCGAACTGAAAATATTTTTCATCCAATCTAGCCAAACTATGCTAAAACCTTTATGCTTCATGATAGTTAACATGACCTCATGCTCTACTCTGTCAAAAGCTTTGTCAAAATCCAGCTTGAGAATAACTATCTCTTTCTTTGATTTGTGGCATAAGTGGAGATACTCAAAGATCCATGCCAGGCAGTCTTGAATAGTCCTTGACTTGATAAATCCATATTGATTTTTATGAATAATATCCATTATGACTTTCTGCAGTCTATTAGCTAGTAGCTTTGTCAAAAGCTTCATTGAAGTGTTCAAAAGAGAAATTGGCCTGATGTCTGACACCTTTGAAGGTCCATCTACTTTTGGAAGTAGAGTGATATAGGATCCATTGATGCTTCTAAGACATAAATCTCTAGAATGAAAGGCTGCACAGAGATCATAGAAATCTTGCTTAATTATGGGTCAACACCTCTTAATGAAATCAGTGTTAAAACCATCTGGACCAAGGGATTTGTTAGAAGGAAAGGTTTGGATGACAGAATTAATCTTCTCACAGCTGAATGGCTCATCCAGACAGTGAAGGTTATCAAAGACATGAAGAAGTTGTTCTGGGACAAAGATCATGGGATGGGCTTTTGAAGTTCCAAGCCTCTCTTTATATGCTTCCCAAAGGATTGATTCTTTTACATGATGTTGAGATTGAGGGTTTCCATTAGAATTTTCTAAACTTGTGATGAAATTTCTTCTATGCTTGATAGTGGCATTGGCATGAAAAAATTTGGTACCTTCATCAACAAATTTCACCCATTTAATAGTCCCTCGTTGTTTCCAATATAGTTTCTGTTGATACAAGAGAGCCACTAATTTCTCATCAAGAATTGCCTTGAAATTCCATTCTATAAGAGATACGTCTCTGTGTTCCTCAATTAGCTTAAGAAGAGAGAGAGTTAGTGTGGCGGATCCACCTCGGATTAGCCAAATCGAGGCACGGTTAAGTCGCCTAACACGCGACACCCGGCCTTAATCAGGCTAACTCGAGATGCCGTCGGATTTCATCCGATTTAACCACTTGAACAGGACCGAGTTAGCAAACTCACACGAAGGTGAGCGGTTTCAGAGAATACAACAAGTCCACTGATTTAAACAACTTCACCATGTAGTTCAGCCATAAAACAAACATTAGAGTTTTACAAGGTTGAGAAGAAAACAACAAGAAGTAAACAAGCGGAAGCTAAACGCAGGGGGTCGGACATCCTTGGTGAGGCCAGCCAAGACGTCAGTGATATCCCTCTCCTCGCCGTCCGAGGAGGGATCCCACTCGACCGTCCAACCCGGAGGGAGCTGGGGCGGCCAAGTGCCAACAGAAGAAGGCTCGGGAGCAGTAACTTCACCTAAAAAAGAAAAACCACAACAAGGCTGAGCTACTAAGCTCAACAAGACTTAACCGACCGGGAGTAACTACTCCACCACTTCTAGACATGCAAGGTTCTTTGGCTGAGGGGTTTGTTTGCCAAGAAGCACTAAGTAGATCCTTATTTTCAAGTTTTAGCTCAGATTCTAGGTTCATTAACCGGTCTAAGTCAGCACTTACTCTAAGCAAACATAGAACCAACCAAGGGTGTATATCATCATCAAGACCATGTCATCATCAGATTCCTTTATTACTCAGTGTAGCATAGCGATCAAGCAGTCTCAAACTGTGAGAGGTAGACGAATCGATTCGAGTTCTTTAACCATGCATGGTGAACCTAACCTCACGACATCCGCGCACCACCGAGGGTCGCTTCCTGTGTTGGCCTTCCCCATCAATTCCCCAACCCGTGTCGGGCCCATTTCCTTTGGTGCAATGTTCCACAGACCCGGCCTCTGCCGTTCTGTGACCACACTTGCCACCACGTGCGGCCGCAGGGGAACTCCGTTCCAAGGACAATGGGGCGACCGCTCACGTCTAGGTTCAATCCGGTACTCGGCTTCCTCATCCCATAATAAGTATGAGGTTAGTACTTTCAAACACTTGATCACGAACACCACCACTGTCGGGCCTTAACAAGTTCCATAAACAGACGGGGTGATCAGCCGACCACCAAAGAGTTAACCAAAACCCTGCCCCGTCCATCGTCCTTATAGTTGTAACAGAAAGGAAACAGTCAACTCCTTACAACTCGCGAGTGACAGGAAATCACTCGGCTTTTACCGCTTCCTATTTAAGCATGGCAACTACTCGGTCCAACAGCTAGTGTTCAGATCAGGGAACTAAGTCATGCATCTACGGTTTCAAGCAACTCCTATACGTAAATGCACAAACAAGGAACAAAAGGCATGTGCAAGTTTGGGAAACTAGGGTTCATGCTCTGGGGCTTGCCTTCAAACGAGGAGGAAGGGAAGGGGTCTTCTGCGGGGGCAGCTTCGGCTTCTGGAAGTGGGAGCTCGGCTACAACTTCGTCTTCTGGCGCCGGGTGCAGCTCGTAGAAGCCATCGGCGAGACACAGCTCTACACGAATGCAATGCAAGAGTTAGCATTTAGATGGTTATTTCATCAGGAACACTTGCAAGTTCTAGCTCAGAAACTTTGTAGCATAGCTACGGAAAGAGTGGGGCTTCACTTGAGTTGGAGAAGAACAAGGCAACAGGGTTGGATGGAAAGAAGCTTATGATCTCACCCTTAGACTAGAGGAATAGATGTCCTGGGGGTCCTCAGACTTAACGCAGAGAAGTCCCCAAATCTTTACACATATACCCTCGGGTCTAGGAAAAGGATACAGCCGAGCCCTCTGGCGAGGCGGAGAAAGGGTTGGCGAAACAGACAGGGTCAGGGGAGACGGAACAGGAGTCGGGCGGATAGAAGGGGTCGGACGAGGTGGAAAAAGGGTCGGCAGCTCACCTTCGTCTTATAGGTGGAGCTTGGGGTCAGGAAGGAGCAGACTTGGGCGGAAGAACTGGAGCACTAAGACTGGGCAGGCGATGCCCGGCGGTGCTCCGGCGGCGGCGGCGGCACTTCTTGTGGAGACAAGTAAGCTCTTGCGCAGCGCGGAGGAGCAAGCGGCTGGACGGATTGGGGATGGCGGTGTGGAGCGCAGAGGAGAGTTCCTCAGGGACTTAGGCTATAGCGCTTGAGCATGAAACAGAGAGCAACGCGGAAGGGCAGTGATGGCGAAGGGGGACTCCGGCGGAGCTTTGGTATTCCCTTTTATAGCTGCGCGGAAGAGAGAGAAGGTTGGAGCGGCGCGAAGACCGAAAAGAAGCGATCGAGTGCTCTGCCAGGGCGGAGATTGAGCAGCGGTGCGGCAGAGCAGGTCTTCGGGGATGACACCGTCGGCCATTGGGCACCAGAGACGGGGCGGCGCAGGCGCGGTTTTGCCGGTGGTTGAGATTTGGCAGAGGCAGGCGACGTCGTGCGGTGGATCTGATGGAAGTGACCGGGGGAACAGCGCTAGAAGCGAGGGCGCACAGGTCAGAAGACAGGCGGGCTGCGATCACGCGGGCGAGCACGAAGCAATAGATTGTCGGGGGCGTAGTTCTGACAGGGCAGAAAAAGGAGCTGTCATGGCCGTGGTCTGGGTTGGCGGAGGAGGAATCGTCGCGTAGCGTATCTGGGGTGGCGCGACGGTGGAGATGCGGTGGAAAAGACGGGAGGCGTCGGGCTCTGCAGCCGGGGTCCGGCAGGGTGATGATGGGCGCGGGCTGCGAGGTACTGCAGAAAGGGTAGCAGGGGAGCTTCCGCTGCGATTGGGGAAGGGGGCGCGAGAATCCATCCGGTCGTGGCCGGTGACGAGGCGGAGCGGCGGGTGTCGAAGAAGTTGAGCCACGCGGCGAAGAAGCTCTGAGGTGGGCATGCTACCCGAGTGCGTCTGTCGCGGGAGATCTGGGAGAAAGATTTTGTGGGTCCACCGGTCAGTCTTCGGTTTGTCCACTGCTCAGATTGAAGGGAGATGGCTGGAAGACTTCGAAGGATCCGGCGGTATGGGTTTGGGGTCGGCAGGGTCGGAACGGGGAACCAGCGGAGAGGGGTCGGATCTCAGGGGTCGGGACCGGGGGTCGGGACTAGACTGGGGGTTGAGCACTTCACTCGGGGAGCTGAGGTAGGGGAATGGGGGACTCGGATTAAGATTAACTCTAGAGATTTGGGGTCGGTCGTCACAGTTAGCTTGACATTGCATATATTAGTTTTAAGACTAGACACCTTAGCTTGCCAAGCTTTTAGGACTCTTCTCAAATTTTTTGAACTTTGTCGTAATGATCTTTGCTTTATCTGTACTATTGACAGGTATGGACCACCCATGTGTTACAACATCCAAGAAATGCTCATGCTCCATCCAATAATTTTTGAACCTAAAAATCTTACCTTTTGGGATATCAGTGCCAATGCTAACAATGCATGGTGTGTGATCAAAGGTTTCCATTACTAGGGTATATACCATAGTGTTGGGATAATTCAAAGTCCAATAATTGGATGTGAAGAACCAGTCTAAATGTTCTAGTAGGGGAGATTGTTGTTTATTTGTCCATGTAAATTGTTTCAGTTGCAAAGGAATTTCTACCAGACCAAGAGCACTTATGGCATCATTAAACAGAAACTTGTAATTATAGTCTCCTCCAGGCTTGTTTCTATTAGTTGATCCCTCATTAAGTTAAAATCACCCAAGACAAGCCAATCAATGTCATCTAGCATTTGGATGTGCATAAACCATTGCATAAAGTTTCTCTTGCCCTCTGATGTACATGGCCCATAGACATTAGTAAGCACCCAATCACTTCCATTTAATTTTGAAGTAAATTCTTAGCAATAGAAAAATCATTCTTAAAAACTAAATGGCCATCAAAGAAAGTAAATTTCCATATAATCGCCAAGCCCCCAGAAGCACCTTGAGATGGCAGGAATTCAACTTGATCAAAGGCTGGAGGGCAGAAATTCCTAATGAAAAGGGGATCCAGATGCTCCCTCTTAGTTTCTTGCAAACAAATAACATCACATTGACTCTCAATAATCTTACCCCTTACTGAATTCCATTTCTTATTAGAATTGATACCCTTAACATTCTAGCACATAACATTCCAGGTTCTCCTATGAATATTACTATTCATAATTAAACAACTGAAACCAAAATAACTATAGCAAGCAGTCATTAACACTCATGCTAATACAGAAAGCAACTGGAAGCAAGTACTAAAGATAACTCCAACAAATAATTACAGACCCAGGATGAGAAAAAGTAGTCTGACTCAGAATAAAAAGAATAAAAGTGTTTCTCCAAATAAACAAAAGACAGGCCCATCTACTGGCTCACAACTACTACTTCTTGGGTTTCTTCTTGGATATCTTGAAATCTTTTGCATCATCTTTACATGTGTCTGATTTCTTCTTGGATAGCTTCCTTCCACCACGGGGAGCTACTGACTTCTTCTTATTTAGAGCAACAGTGGATAGATTTGAAGAATCAATCTTACAGAAAGAGGTTTCAAGATTTTTGATAACTGATGGAGAGAGACTTGGAGGGTCCACAGAACAGCCAAGACAATTCTTATCCTTGCAACCTAGAGCCTTGAACCCCTGATTTTAGTTCTGGTTTCTCCTGCTTCTTCTGAGATCTTCATCAGAGATAACCTTATCTGAGCCTTCCTTTCCAGCCTTTTTAATATGGCCAGCTTGCACCAATAATGACTTAGACCAAGGCCCAAGTGAAGAGGTTACTTTCTTCAACATAACTTCAACAGGTGTCCCAGGAGATTTCACAGTGGCCTCATTAGATGGGATAGTATGTGGAAAGGGAACAATAGATGGTGCTTGGGTGCCTTCAGAACAACAATTAGCTGCAGTAGAGAAAGCAGTGGATGCACTGGCAATATTGTCAAGAGGAGCACCCTAAAAAATAACTACATTTCCTTTGGATTCAGCTCCACCTTGGACCTCCTCGTCAGCTGAACACACAGGAGCTTTTGGAAGAGGGTACTTATCAGGAAGACTAAAGGAAACTGAGCCTTGTCCAGATTGGAGGAACTGTAAAGCTAAGGATGATAGAAAATTCATTCCCCAATGGAAGTTCACAGGATTCAGGAGCTAGGAGGTGAAAAAGTCAGACCAAAATAGAGGAATATCCACCTGCTGAGAGCTCATTTCTAGGGAGAAATGTAAAATCCACTGTCTCACAGCTTCAGGATTGGGTTGAAAGGATAAAGATCCCTGCTTAGCCGCCAGAGATGCAAAAACTAGGTCTTGATTTTGCTCCAACAATTCAAAAAAAAACAATTGCATGTTGTTTCTAGGGTCCTCCTGTGGCACCTCATCCTGTGCATTGCCTTCCATAAGTTCATTTTCATGAATGTCTTCCTACACAAAATGCAAGGGCTCTCCATTGGCCTGAGGAATGAAGACATCCACCTGTCCCTCTTCTGCAACAAGGTTTGGAGCTAGAGCATTGGCCATTGAGCTGTCTGAAGAGTTAGTGCCTTCGATAATATGTTCTTCCTCCTCTGGGTCTTCAGCTTCTAGATTATCTTCAGCTTGAATGAGATCTTCTATTCCTCCAAGGTCTTCATCTACTGCCAAATTAAGATCAATGTCAAGCCCATTCCTAGAAGCACAAGATCATTGGCTTCCATGAGAGCATCATCAGGCACTGGTGCAGGCTGTTCAGGCCCCTCTGGGTTTATTTGTGGCCCAATGAAAGCTTCTTCATTTTGACCTCCAGGCCCATTTGGCCACAAACCCCATTGCACTACCCCATGATTATCATTCTGATTAGCCATGTTGTTCTGATTATCATTTGCAAGACCTACATTATTAGGTTGACCATACCCAAAAAAATCAAATCAATTGGGGTCAACATCATCAGGGGCTGCTCATCACTAGGACCCCCATCCAACATCCTGTACTGCAGGATTTCACATTGTGCTTTCCAACAATCCCTTTTCAAAATCTTGTCCCTCAAAGCAAACAAAAAACTAGGGAATTTCAGAGAGGTCACCAACTCTAACTTTCACAACAATCCGAGCCAAATTGTTAGGATCCTCCTCCCATACAAGTAATTTGCCAAATTCTGCCACTGTTTTTTCAATGTCTGCCCTGGACCAGAAGTCAATATTATACCCTAACAACATGAGCCAAACCTCACAATTCAAGGTAGTAGTCTTATTGTTCTAACCCTTGCTGTGTGCAACAAAATAAATTCTATAATCACCATATTCATGAGGACCACCACTAATCAAGAAGTCCCTATCATGGATAAAATTGAAGCACACATAGGCCTGACCATATGGGCATGGCTGAATAGAATGGAACCCTATCTTGCGTCGGTTGTGTAGGAAGTCATCAAGGAGATTTCTGATAGACTGAAAGGATACCTATTGATTTGGCAGAGGTTCGGTGATGGTGATGGCAACATCACTGTTGCGTCGGCACGAACCATCAAGAACAACTCGAGTCATCGGCTTCCTATAACCCACCATCTGATGATGACAACCTCTGGGCATGAAGGGAATAGGATCTACAAACTTGTACGCCATTGCAGATTCTGAGCAGGGACACAATTCGTTTTACTGTAGCAGGTGGAGAGGTGCTCTGGTTGCAATGCAGGGGTGGCTAAGAAGCCGGACGACAAGTATCAAGAGTATCAGAGGATGGACGAGAGTTCTCACCAGCGGCGCAGGTGCGGTGGCCGTGCTGAGCAAAGAGGGGCGATGACTGCGAGGCTGTCAAGGAAGGCGAAGCGCCCACCCTGGTGACTGCGGTAGGTGAAGAAACTTTCCAAGCAATGGTAACGGGAGGTACCAACGAAGAACAACCCAAAACAGCCTTACCCAGCTCTGAAAAACTACCAACAAGAGCTCCACAGTTGTCGGTCCCGAGAGTCATAGATGTTGGCTTAGCAAACCAATTGTCAACATTCTTCTCTTTCCACTCTGCCGGCTGAATTGCTATGGAGAAGATTCTGACATTAGACGGGACCTACAGTGCAAAGCAATGTGGCCCAACCAAAAGCAGAGCCCACATCTCACTGGTCAAGAACATGCAGCTCACACATGAAAATTGGATAGACAGCTAGAACAGTGAAGATGGCCCATGGGCTTTGCTATTCGATCATTGGAATGCTCAAAAATTGAAAAACTCGCATTGATCACGCTACTTGGAATTGCGCCATTACTGGACCCCAAATTAAGGCTCAAATCAATACCATCAGCTGGTGAATTCAAAATCAAATTTGAACTCCGTGTTCTTCGCAGGATTAGCCCGAGAGTTCAAAAAATCCAAAGATGATCTATGTTCCAGCATGGAGAACACTAATTTCTGTTGCCATTGACGATGAACAAACCTGCGATTGAAAGAACCCGAGTGGCGAATTGGGACCAGATTGGCTCCAGTTAAAGGATTGGCAGAAGAAATAGACTTTTTTGAATTTCTAGATTCCACATACTGCTGCAGGTAATGAGTACCCTGAGCCTCATCAATCACTTTCTTGGCTAAAAGAAGGCCACGTTGGTTTCAGAGATTGAAAATCACTTTAAAATCAGCACACCGAAAAGACCCCATCTTATACACCGGAAGTCCAACATCTTTAGACAAAACAGTGAACTTGGAAACCCAATTCTCAACCTCCACAACAGCAAAATGATCCGCAGCTCCTCCAAGGATCGATTGCAAGATAAAACCCACGTTGGCCTCAGACAATTTCAAACGTGACCGGGGGAAGAAGCCAAAAGCCAAAAGCTACGGGGTGTGGCTGCTTGTAGGCACAGAGCCAAGGAATTAAGGAAGAGGGTTGGGAGAGCTGCTTATCTGCAGGAGCTTCCTGGCAAGCTTATCTGCATCCGAGTTCTATCAGCTTCTTTTGAAAACAGAATATCAGGTATGTATGTATGGCACCATCTCATTTCTTTCAGTTCTCAACCTTATTACCGCCTGTGTCTTTTTGTCAAACTACCATCACTTCCTCAGCTTGCTTTCTCGATTGATCATGCATATTAATTTGTTTATCAGATCTTGTTATCTGCTTTAGTTTGCATTATGCTTTTGCACGCAGATATCAAACTCAAGACGAGAATCTACGTTCAATGGCTGGTTTCCGTGCCTGTATTATTATCTAGTGTTTTCCTGTTAGGTTAAGGTAAATCAGCTCCAAGCAATCTCGAGGATCGAGAGGCTCTACTTGGCTTGAAATCCTATATCACCAAAGATCCTTCAGGAGCGCTATCGTCGTGGGGAATGGCTCCTCGGCGTGTACATGGACAGGAATCCAGTGTAATCACGCAGGCAGGGTCTTGGAGCTGGATATCCGAGGTCTCAACTTCTCTGGAAGGATTAGCCCTCATATTGGCAATCTCTCAGCTCTTATTTCCTTGAAGCTACAGAATAACCACTTGGAGGGGAACATTCCTAACCAAATTGGTAAACTTGATCGGCTCCAAACGCTAGATCTTAGCACTAACCTTCTCTCAGGAATTGTTCCCCTGCCACTTCACAACCTCTCTGCACTTCTTTACCTGGCATTTCCACATAATGATCTTTACGGTGAGATTCCGAATGATATTGGTTATCGGCTCCCAAACCTCCGGACGCTCAACATTGGGCGTTTAACATCCCTAACGTTACTCGACATAAGTTACAATCAGCTTTCTGGGAGTATCCCACCAGAGATAGGCCATCTCAAGAAGCTAACAGTTCTTGAGCTTACAAGGAACAAGCTATGTGGCCCCGTACCAATGGAAATTGGGCACCTTACTGCGCTGGGAACGCTGAGGATCGGACAGAATGAGTTGGTTGGTAGAGTTCCAGAAGAGCTGGGTCTCCTCCGACATGTTGATTTGCTAGATATATCGAGCAATAACCTTCACGGGGACATCCCAGCGTCTCTCTTTGAACTCAGGAGCCTTAGTTCTATTCTTAATCTGTCACACAATTCACTTACTGCTGCATCAATTGAGACCATTGGTCAGCTACAGAACATCATCGCCATTGACCTGTCAAACAATTTACTCAACAGTAATATGTCAATCGGGCAGTGCCAGAGGCTGCAAACATTGTCTTTGAGTAAAAATGCAATGTCAGGAGTGATCCCTGACAGTATTGGGACACTTGGAGCTCTGCAAAGCCTAGACCTTTCAAGCAACAAGTTAACCGGTAGCATACCTCCGAGCCTATCCAAGCTGCACCTTCAACTATTAAACCTCTCATTCAATGACCTTACTGGGTTGGTTCCAAGCACTGGAAACCACTCTCTTGTCTACCTTGATGGAAACCAAAAACTGTGCTACCTTGATGGTGATATGACTGCAAAAAATGGTGATTTTGGTTTAGCCCGGTTGTTGGCTGCAGAGCTACCAGAACAACAATCTATTTCCAGTATTCATGGACTTACAGGCTCCATTGGATATATTCCACCAGGTACACTACACGTTCATTTATATTTCTAAATAATATGAGTGTATTACTTTAGTTAACCTGCTGTACTTTAACTTGTGTCATGAAGAATATGGATATGGGAGTAAACCATCAACAAGGGGTGACGTCTACAGCTATGGCGTGATGCTCCTCGAAATGATCACTGGGAAGAGTCCTCTCGAACAGAACTTTGGAGGGGACATGAATCTTGTAAAATGGGTGCGAGATAATTATTTCCCACGTCAAGCTCACCATGTAATTGACAAGCGACTCATCAGCGCTACCACTGATGCCATCTGTGAAGGAGTGCACGAAAGTAATACAGAGAAGCTACTACTGAACTGCCTGTTAATTCCGATGATAGAAGTGGCCTTATCCTGTGTTGCCCAATCTCCAGATGAAAGAAGTAGCATGCATGATTCAGTCCTAAGGTTGAAGCAAATGAAGGAGACCTACTTGCGCAATCGCAGTACCATGTACAGAACCAGGAGAGGTTGATACATACTTAATTTTTGCGAGGAAGAGGTTGATACATAGCTGCCAATCTCTTGATCAATAAACCACAACTTGATTTTTCAGATTTTCTGTATCTGGTGTAACACCAATGGTGATCCCAATTGTCTTGCTAAAATAATTGTCCTAAATGTCAAATCGGAGTGTTCATGAACTTAATTAGTCTAATAATGTTAATTGGAAAAACTAATGTTACCTTGTAATAATACAGCTCGGTCCAAACAGAAATAAATAAATACAGATCCATCCACGCGTTTTTTTTTGGTTTTCTGCAAGTCTGGTGGTTCTTTTAGGAACGTTTTTTTTTTGTTGTTGGTGACTTAAATATATATACTTGATTTGATGCACACATGCCTTTACAAAGAACCGAATTTGAAACATGATATAATATCTGGCTTATATAGTTTATAATGATTCAGTGAGTCAGAATTGATTCATCTTTGGATATCATGTTACATCAAATCAAATCAGAATTCTTTCTTTGCACTTTCTCAAAAGCAGTTTGGTTTGCTCCTCCCCTTGCCATTAAAATAGACTACCTTGATCTTGTTCAGATATTTTGTATTATGCATATTTAATCACTTAAATACTTCAGATAACACTGATCTTGTTTGCTATATTATTATGGTACATTTGGAAGGCTAGGAATGCTTTAAGATTTCAGGGAACAGATTGCAGCAGTATTTTCTCCGTTATGCACCCGGCAAAGGCAGCTCAAAAGGCTCATTACGACGCTTACAGTTTTGAGCAAATATCTGGAGATAATCTTCAAGAGACATCAATAAGTAACCATCCAGGAATACACTGTACGGTTTTTCTTCTCCAAATTGTCTTTGCCGCAGGTCTGATACTTCATTGTCTGACAGACAGGAGGTTGATCTTGGTGCGTTCATATGAGATTTAGGGGACTGTCCTGCCATCCTCCATGGGCGATAAACATTCAAGCAAAACGCTTCATGCTAAATCATCCTTCCCTGCTGAAGCCCTCTGATTAGTCTTTTCCTTGGTCTTCATGTAATAGAAACTTTGCAGGGTCAAGACTGCAGTTTCCTTTCCACAGTTGCCGCAGAAGAGGAAGTCGTGCCGGCCGGTGCTTCCGGATAGCAGAGTGAGTGTGGAGATCAGGACAGGACGTCGAGGAAGGCGGTTGGCGCAGCGTGATTCCCCACAGAGAGCGCAGTGGCGACGTCGCACGAAGGCCGACGTCGACTGCGTCGGCCACGGCGAGCGCGTGATGATCCGCGTCAGCTCAGTACGGTGACATCACCGCCCAAGGTGCTTGGTCTTCATGTGCGATTCGCTTGACCAGGAGGCCTAGGCTGCCTGCTGTCGTCTTTTGATTCGCCTGCATCCCTAGCTGCAACTACTACGCGCTGTGAAAAAGCTTCAGAGGCGCAATGTGGTGGAACGGCAGGGCCCCAAACTTAGAGCTCCTGGCCGGTTGCGTGTTAATTCTTATAGTTACCAAAACGCCTGGCACCGGTGATTTACATAGGCTCCATCCCTAGAGAACCGGCTGTGGTTTGTTACAACAAACTCTATCTAATCTATTCTGGAAGATTCACCACAGCCGCATAAGTCTAGGAACAGCAAAGGGATAAATACAAAATATATCTTTACATTTAACACTCCCCCTCAATCTAAACTTCTCAAGTTGAGATTGTTCTTAAGCATCTCTAATTGTCTTACCGGCAATGGTTTTGTGAAGCCATCAGCAACTTGATCTCTTGTAGATATAAACTCAATGTCAAGTAATCTTCTTGCTACCCTTTCTCGCACAAAATGATAATCCACTTCTATATGTTTTGTCCTAGCATGAAAAACTGGGTTAGCAGAGAGATACTTAGCTCCAATATTATCACACCATAATTTGGCAGCTCTGGGCGCCTGTATTCCCAATTCATATAACAGAATTTGTATCCACATAATCTCAGCTGTGGCATTTGCTACAGCCTTGTATTCAGCTTCTGTACTTGATCTGGAGATAGTGGCTTGTTTTCTTGCACTCCATGCTATCAGATTAGACCCCAGAAATACTGCAAATCCTCCAGTTGACCGACGATCATCTACATGTCCTGCCCAATCTGCATCTGAAAAGGCACTCACCAAAAGAGAGGAGGTTTTACTAATACGGAGCCCAATCTTCATGGTGTGTTTTAAATACCTCAAGATCCTCTTTACTGCCGCCCAATGAAGTGTCGTAGGAGCATGTAAATACTGACAAACTTTGTTCACAGCAAAAGAAATATCAGGTCGAGTCAAAGTCAAGTACTGTAATGCACCTACTACACTCCTGTATGCTGTAGCATCTTTTGGTCCAAGAGGTGTCCCTTCTTGTGCTGACAATTTTTCTGATGTAGACATAGGAGTACTTACTGGTTTACAATCCTTCATGCCCACACGATGCAATACATCTCTAGCATATTTTTCCTGGGTCAACAGAATACCATTCCTCAATTTATTTACCTCTATCCCAAGGAAGTAGTGCAGCTCTCCAAGATCCTTGAGAGCAAATTCCTTCCTCAAGTCCTGCAGCAAACAAGTTGTAGCCTCCTGTGTGGAGCTAGCAACAATGATATCATCAACATATACGAGAATAAATATAGTAACAGGCCCTTTTTGATAGAAGAACAAAGATGTGTCAGCCTTCGAAGCCTTGAAGCCTAAAGAACACAATTTTCTGCTCAACCTCGAGTACCACGCCCTTGGCGCTTGTTTCAAACCATATAGAGCCTTATCTAACTTACAGACATAATTTGGAGTAGCCTTGCTTTCATAACCAGGTGGCTGACGCATGTACACTTCTTCTTCCAAAAAACCATGAAGAAAAGCATTCTGTACATCAAGTTGCCGCAGGCTCCATCCTCTAGAAACAGCAATAGATAGAATTGTTCTGATAGTAGCATGCTTAATAACAGGACTAAAAGTATCCTCATAATCAACACCATATCTCTGTTTAAAACCTTTTGCAACTAGATGAGCCTTATACCTATCCAGACTCCCATCCACTTTTCGCTTTATCTTATAAACCAATTTGCAGTCAATAATATTAATCCCTTTTCTTGGAGGAACTAAATGCCAAGTTTGATTCCTAATTAAAGCCTCATATTCGGCATCCATTGCTGATTTCCACTCTTTATTATTTAGTGCTTCATGTAAATTTTGTGGCTCCCCGGAAGCAGTAAAACAACCATACTTGATTGTTCCATCAGTATAAATTTTTGGCTTACGAATACCTGCACTCAGCCGGGTCCGGTGATGTGGTGCTGGCACAGAGGATTCATCAACAGGGAGATCTGCATCTGCAGTATCAGGCACAGGCGTTGTTCTCTCGGCCGCATCGTCCGCAGCGTCAGAATCAGGCGCGGGCACAGCTCCAGAATCAGGCGCAGGCACAGCTCCTGTCTCCCCCTCGCCTGAACCCTGATTCGGCCGCGCGTCAGCACCAGGTGGGCCACCCGGCGTGCACGCGGGATCAGGCAGTGCCGGAGCGCGAACCAGCGTCTCCGTGGCGCTGGCGCGTTGGTGGGATGGGCCGGTAGAGTTGGAGAGCCCCGATCCCGGAGCAGATCGCCCAGGAGTCTGTGCCGCATCATTCTCATGTCTCGCACCAGGAGGCAAATCTGAGATCCTGTTATCACATGCACTAGATCCATTCTGGTGAGTAGCATTAGCGGAATTAAACACACGGTCTGCTACAGGTTCCACCCCAGGAATAGATAAAGGAACAAGGTCTGATGGTAATAGATTAATTTCAGCACGGAGACGGGCTCCTACATTGGAGTGGAGTTCAGAAAAAGGAAAAATAGACTCATCAAAAATAACATCCCGGGAGATAAAAACACGACCGGATGACACATCTAGACACTTGAACCCTTTATGGAGAGGACTATAGCCAATAAAAATGCATCGTCTTGAGCGAAACTCAAGCTTATGTTGATTATATGGACGAAGGTTGGGCCAACAAGCGCAACCAAAAACCCGAAGAGAGGAATATTCAGGCTTTTGATTAAACAAGCGTTCTAAAGGTGTTTCATGCTGGATGGTAGCGCTAGGCATACGGTTAATAAGAAAAACAGCTGTTGCAAAAGCCTCATCCCAAAATTTTAGTGGCATAGAGGCATGAGTGAGGAGGGAAAGCCCAATTTCGACAATGTGTCTATGCTTGCGCTCAACAACTCCATTTTGTTGATGCGCATGGGGACAGGAAACATGATGCACAATCCCACTTTTGGTAAAGAAATTATGCAATTTTTGGTACTCCCCTCCCCAATCAGTTTGCATGGTGAGAATTTTGCGACCAAATTGTCTCTCTACCATGGCCTGAAAATCATGGAATTTCTCAAACACTTCAGACTTGTATTTAATAAAGTAGATCCAGGTGAACTTGCTAAAATCATCAACAAAACTAACATAATATTTCTTTCTCCCGACTGAATCTAGAGCAGGACCCCAGACATCAGAATGCACAAGTTCTAAAGGAAATTTTGAGGAATTAAAGGATCTACTATAAGAAAGTTGATGACTCTTTGCCTGTTGACAGGCATCACAAACTGAATCATTGTTTTTCTCAGAGGAACATGGGAGCTTATTACTGCTGATAATTTTGGAAACAACTGGAAAAGCTGGATGATCCAGGCGGCTATGCCATCTAGACATGGACGGCTTCACTACTCCAAACGCCTGTTTTATTGACTGATCTGATGGAAGAGGGTACAATCCTCGGTGGCATCGTCCTCTAAGAATCGTGTTCTTCATGGCCTGATCCTTGATAAGAAAATAATCAAGGTGAAATTCAAGGAAAACAGAGTTATCTTTAGCAAGGCGACGAACAGAAACAAGATTTTTGCTAGCTTTTGGAACATGAAGCACATTGTTTAGATGAAGATTACGAGACTGGGTTGGAACAGTAGTATGACCGATGTTCTTAATTTCCATACCTGCACCACTAGCTGTGTGGATCTGATCATTCCCGTGATACCTCTCACGGAAGGACAACTTCTCCAATTCGCTGGTGACGTGGTCGGTCGCGCCCGTGTCCGTGTACCAGTTGGTGTCGACGTTGTAGGAGTTCATCGCCGCAGCCACGTGCCGTTCTTCAGGGACATAGGACTCGTCGAAGCAATGCCAACACTTTGCCGCAGTGTGCCCTGTTTTTAAGCACACTTGACAAAGAGGACGTTCATCCACACCTCCAAGGTTGGGGCGCTGTGCCCTTCCCCCGCGTTGCTGTCCGCGACCACGCGCGGGACTGCGCCCACGCGAGCCGCCACGGCCTCCATCACCACGCCCAGGGGCGCGATTGTTGTTGAACTAGCGATTGTTGTAGCCGCCCGACCCAGATCCTCCTGATCCAGATCGGCCGCCCCTATTGGCGGCGTTTGCAGAGAAGCCCGATCCATCTTGAAGCTCGAGTCGCGTCTCAAAGCTAAGAAGCTGAGAGTACAACTCATGAATTGAGAGCGGTTCAGTCCGGGCAGTAACAGATGTCACCACCGGATTGAATTCAGCGTCCAGCCCGTTACAGATATGGGTCGCCAGCTCCTCGTCGTCCATTGGCTTCCCCGCAGCTGCCATCTCATCTGCATAGCTGTGGCGGAACCACCTCGGGTTAGCTTGATTAAGCAGAGTTAAGCCGCCTAACATGCGACACTCCTGCCTAACCCGAGCTTAACACGAAGCGCCGTCAGATTTCATCCGATTTAACCACTTTAACAGGATCGAGTTCAGCAAACCCACACAAGGTGAGCGGTTACAGAGAATACAACAAGTCCACCGAGTTAAACAAGTTTTAACCATTTTAGTTCGGTCATAAAATCCAACATCAGAGTTTTACAGAACAAAGAACAACAGAGAAAACACTAGCGGAAGACTTCGTCGGGGTCGGACGTCCTGGGCGAGGCCAGCCAGAACATCACTGAGTCCTCTCCTCGCCTCCCGAGGAGGGGTCCCACTCGACCGTCCAGCCTGGCGGGAGCTGGGGCGGCCAAGCACAAACCGGAGAGGGGTCGGACGCAGCGACTTCACCTGAAATCAAAAGCCACAACAAGGCTAAGCTACTAAGCTCAACAAGACTGAACCGATAGGAGTAAGGACTACTCCTCCTTCTAGACATGCAAGGCTTCTTGGCTGAGGGGTTTGTTTGCCAAAAGCACTAAGTAAAACCTATTTTCAAGTTTTAGCTCCGGTTCTAAGTTTATTAATCGGTCTAGGTTGTGCAACCTATTCTAAGCAATCATAGAGTTAAACAAGATGTGTAGACATAACAACCACATTGCCATCATCAGATTCCTCATTTACTCAGGGTGACATAGCGATCAAGCAATCTCAAACTGTGAGAGGCAGACGAATCGATTCGAGTTCTTTAACCATGCATGGTGAACCTAGCCTCACGACATCCGCGCACCCGGAGGTCGCTTCCTGTGTCGGCCTTCCCCATCAATCCCCTAACCCGTGTCGGGCCCATTTCCTTTGGTGCAAGGTTCCACAGACCCGGCCTCTGCCGTCCTGTGACCACTCATTGCCACCACGTGCGACAACCAGCAGGGGAAACTCCGTTCCAAGAACAATGGGGCGACCGCTCACGTCTAGGTTCAATCCGGTACTAGGCTTCCTCATCCCATACTAAGTATGAGGCTAGTACTTTCAAACACTTGATCACGAACACCACCACTATCGGGCCTTAGCAGATTTCATAGACAGACGGGGCGACCATCCGACCACCAAAGAGTTACCCAAAACCCTGCCCTGTCCATCGTCCTTATAGTTATAACAGGAGAGTAAACATGCAACTCCTATAACTCGCGAGTGACAGGAAATCACTCGGCTTTTACCGTTTTTCCTAGTTAAGCAATGCAGCTACTCGGTCCAACAGCTAGTGCTCAGATCACTGGGAGAACTATGTTATGCATCTAGGGTTTCACACAACTCCTATACGTAAATGCACAAGCATGTTACGGAAGGCATGCGCAAGTCTGGTAAAACACATAGGACTTTCATGCAACCGGGGCTTGCCTTCAAGCAAGGAGGACGGGGACTGCTTGGCTTCAGAAGCGACTTCGACTTCGGAGGGCAGGAGCTCGGCTACAGCTTCTTCTTCTGACGCCGGGTGAAGCTCGTAGAAACCGTCAGCGAGGTGCAGCTCTACACGAATGCAATGCAAGGGTTAGCTTAGCCAGTTAGTTCAACAGCAACACTGGCTCGCCTGAGCCCAGAAACTCGCGACAAAGAGCAGGAGGTGATGGTGGTTCGAGAGCTGGTGATGATCAACAGGTAAGGGTAGGAAGGAACTAGTGTTCTGATTCTTGAACTAGAGGATGTGAGAAACCAGGGGTCCTTAGACGCAAGCGCTGAAGGGTTCCCAAGTTTTACACATACACCCTCGAGTTGAAGAAAAAGATCACAGCCGAGCCCTCGGGTGAGGCGGATAAGGGTCGGCAGAACAGACAGGGTCGGACGAGACGGAACTGGGGTCGGGCGGATAGGAGGGGTCGGGCGAGGCGAACTGGGGTCGGCAACTCACCTTCTTCCTGAAAGGAAAGCTTGGGGTCGGGAAGAGGCAGACTTGGGCGGAGGGGCTAAAGCTTCGAGCAAGGGCTACGAATGGCAATGCTCCGGCGGCGGCGCTGCTTCTTGCGGATCACAAGAGAGCTCTTACGCAACACGGGGAGCAAGCTGCTGGGTGACTTGGAGGAACTGAGAGGGAACTGGGAGAAGAACTTCTGAAGAACTGGGTGGGTGGCGCTAGGAGCTTGAGCAGGGAGCTAGAGGAGGCTAAGGGCAACAAGAGCGGAGGGAACTCCGGCGACGGGGGCATCCCTTTTATAGCTGCTGGAGCAGAGGATCAGAAACGGCGCGGAGAGAGAGAAGGGGAGCGGCACAAAGGCCGGGGAGAAGCAATGGAGTGCTCTGCCGTGGCGGCGATTGAGCAAACAGGGCGGTGCTGCAGAACTTCGGGGGTGACACCAGCGATCATTGCGTTCTGCCATCAGGGCGGCGTAGGGGCGGGTAGACTGGTGGTTGAGATTTGGTGGAAAGCGGGCGTCGTCGTGCGGAAGAGGCGATAGAAGTGACCGGTTAAACGGCGCTAGAATCGAGGGCGCACAGGTGAGAAGACAGGCGGACGCGGGCGCGGGGGAGAGCGCGGAACAACAGATTGTCGGGCAGCTTCTGTCAGAGCGGGGGAAAGGAACTGTCGCGGCCGCGGTCAGGGTTGGGGGTGGAGGAATCGTCGTGTAGCGGCGACCGGGCGGCGCGACTGTGGCTGAAGGGACGGAAAAGACAGGCGACATCGGGCTCTGGGGCCGGGATCTGGTGGCGTGATGATGGGCGCGGGAGGCGAGGTTCTGCAGAAAGGGGTGCAGAGGGCTTCCGCTGCTATTGGGGAAAAGGGGCGCGGGAATCCACTCTGTTGCTTGCCTGAGACAAAACTGAGCGGCCGGCGTCGGAGAAAACGAGCCACGCGGCAGGAAGACTCTGAGGCGGCCATGCAACTCGAGTGCGGCTATCGCGGGGGATCTGGAAAAGATCTCGCGGGTCCACCTGTGGATGGAGCTGACGGGTGAGAAAGATCAGCAGGATCCGACGGTAGGCGGAGCTCGCCGGGGTCGGGAGAGGGGCGAAGCAGGAAGGGGTCGGATCTCAGGGGTCGGGACCGGCGGAAAAACTTGGCACTTAGGTGCGGCCAAGCAAAACAGCTGACGAAGGTTAAGGGCTGAGATCAAGCCGAACTGGGGAGGTTTAGGGGTCGGTCGTTACAACCTACCCCTCTTAAAAGAATCTCGTCCCGAGATTCAAAGATCAAAGGGTGTGCTGTTCTTACCTCCTTGATGGGACAGAAAACCTGGGAAGCGCTTGTTCAGATATTCGTCCATTTCCCATGTCGCTTCATCTTCGGTGTGGTTTCTCCAAAGGATCTTGTACATCTTTACCACTTGGCGTCGGGTGTGCCTTTCCTTTTGGTCAAGAACTCGGTCTGGGTACTCGGCGTAGGTCAGATCGGGCTCTACTTGAAGTTGTTCTTGCTCTAAGATCTCTGTTGGAACTCGGACACATTTCTTCAGTTGAGACACATGAAAAACATCATGTATGGCTGATAGCTGCTCTGGGAGTTGGATCCGGTAAGCAACGGGTCCACATATCTCCACAATCTCATAAGGGCCAAAATAGCGGGGTGCTAACTTGCCTTTTATTCCAAACCGTTGCACTCCTTTGGTCGGGGAGACTCGAAGATACACATGATCACCAAGGTCGAACTGCAGGGTTCTTCTCCGCTGGTCGGAGTAACTCTTCTGTCGAGATTGGGCAGCCTTGAGATTCGCTTGAATTACCTTCACTTGCTCTTCAGCTTCTGCCACTAAGTCAGGGCCATAGACCTGTCTTTCTCCTGGTTGGGACCAGTTCAAGGGTGTCCTGCATCTCCGGCCATACAGGGCCTCAAACGGTGCCATCTTCAAACTGGCCTGATAGCTGTTATTGTAGGAGAATTCTGCTAAGGGCAGACACTTGTCCCAGTTTTTATCATAGTGGATAACACAGGCTCTTAACATGTCTTCAAGAATCTGGTTGACTCTCTCGGTTTGGCCATCGGTTTGGGGATGATACGTTGAGCTTCGGATGAGCTTGGTGCCCATAGATGCTTGTAGTTGCTCCCAAAAACGTGCTACAAACTGAACTCCTCGATCAGAGACGATGGTCTTGGGTACACCATGTAGGGAAACTATACGGTCGAGGTACAACTCCGCATATTGCTTAACTGTGTAGGTGGTGCGAACAGGAAGGAAATGTGCCGTCTTGGTCAGACGGTCCACTATAACCCAGATGGAATCACACCGTTGAGTTGTAAGGGGTAGTCCAACTATGAAGTCCATGCTGCTGTCTTCCCATTTCCAAGAGGGAATAGGTAGCGGCTGCAAGGTTCCTGCTACCTTCAAATGACTGGCCTTGACACGTTGACAGGTGTCACATCCTGAAACATAACGAGCTATCTCTGGTTTCATTCCACTCCACCAAAAGGTTTGATGAAGATCATGGTACATCTTATTGCTGCTAGGATGGATCGAGAACTTGGAGAGATGAGCTTCACCTAGGATTTGCTTCCTCATGGTACTACTAGTCGGTTTCCATAATACACACCTCCCGTTCTATCCTGACGGAATTTCTTATATCCTTCATCCTTTACTGAGATCTTACTGATGATCCGTTTTATTTCTTCATCCTTAACTTGTGCCGACCGAATTCGGTCCTCCAAAACTGAGTCAAGGATGATGTGACCAAGGGTTCCATGAGAAACAATTTCCAAACTTAGTTTTCCCATCTCGTGACACAGAGTCTTGGTGAAGGCGGTTGACAACAAGCAGTTGCAATGGGGTTTGCGGCTGAGGGCGTCGGCTACCACATTGGCCTTGCCCAGGATGATAGTGCACTTCCAACTCATAATCCTTTATCAACTCCAGCCATCTTCTCTGACGCATGTTGAGGTCGGCTTGAGTGAAGATGTACTTGAGGCTCTTGTGGTCGGTGTAGATGTTGCAGTGAGCTCCCATTAGGTAGTGCCTCCATATCTTCAAGGCATGTATCACGGCTGCCAACTCAAGGTCATGGGTCGGGTAGCTTAGCTCATGAGGTCGTAACGCACATGAGGCATAGGCAATGACTCGGCTGTCTTGCATAAGAACACATCCGAGTCCAGTGCCAGAGGCGTCACAGTATACGTTATACGGCCTAGAGGGGTCGGGTTGAGCCAAAACTGGGGTGGTGGTCAGCAAGTGTTTCAGGGTCTTGAAGGCTTCTTCACACTTGGTGTCCCACACAAACTTGACCTCTTTCTTCAGCAACTCGGTCATCGGCTTAGCTATCTTGGAGAAATCCGGTATAAAACGCCGATAGTAACCTGCAAGTCCAAGGAAACTTCTGATCTGGTGTACGGAGGTAGGAGACTTCCATTCCATGACTTCTTGTACCTTGCTGGGATCCACGGCAATACCGTCCTTGGAGATAGTGTGTCCCAGAAACTTGACACTATCTAACCAAAACTCACACTTGGAGAACTTGGCATAGAGCTGGTGATCTCTCAGCCGTTGGAGAACTATATGAAGATGGTCGGCATGCTCTTCCTCGTTCTTCGAGTACACTAGGATATCATCAATGAACACCACTACAAACTTGTCCAGCTCGGGCATAAACACCGAGTTCATAAGGTACATGAAATAGGCGGGTGCATTGGTGAGTCCAAAGGACATGACTAGGTACTCGTACAGTCCATATCTGGTGGAGAAAGCTGTCTTGGGTATGTCGCAGGGTCGAATCTTGATTTGGTGATAACCAGAACGAAGATCGATCTTAGAGAATACTTTTGCTCCGGCTAACTGATCGAACAAGACATCAATGCGTGGCAGCGGGTACTTATTCTTGACTGTCACCGCATTGAGGGGTCGGTAATCCACACACATGTGTAGACTGCCATCTTTCTTCTTCACAAACAGGGCGGGGCAACCCCAAGATGACGTACTGGGTCGAATGAAACCTTTTTCCAACAGATCATGCAACTGGGTCTTCAACACGGCTAACTCGGCGGGTGGCATCCGATAAGGTCTCTTAGATATCGGGGCTATGCCAGGAACCAACTCTATGGAAAACTCCACTTCTCTATCAGGTGGCATACCCGACAAATCTTCTAGAAACAGATCAGGGTACTCACAGATAACAGGGAGGTCTTCCAGACGGGCTCCCAAGAGAGGGTAAGCACAAGGAGTCGAAGACTCAGGATGGGTCAAAGATAGAGTAGAGCTGCCATGAGAGGGTGAGCTGATGTAAAGAGATCGGGCTGATGTATCTAGAACAACATGATGTCGGGCCATCCAATCCATACCAAGGATGACATCTAGGCCTTCTAGGTCAAGGATGATAAGGTTTTCCTTGAAGAGGGTGGGACCTAGCTGGAGAGGTACCAGAATAACGACCTGATCCGACGTTACCCTTCCTCCAGGAGTGGCGATCACATAGGGTTCCTTAGTGTGACCGACACTTAACCCACATCTTTCCCTTGCCTTATTCCCGATAAAGCTATGAGAGGCTCCCAAATCAAACAACACAACAACAGCTTGATTTAAAACAAGGAAAGTACCCGTCATTACTGGCGCACCTTCGGGGAGTTCGGTCAAGCTGGTGTAGTTGAGTCGGCCCTGTCGGACTTGTACCTTGGGCCTCCTTCCTCTGGCTGCCATGGGGTTCTGACCTTGCTGCTGATTCTTGTTCCTGGGGCAGTCCTTTGCAAAATGTCCTTCATCGCCGCAGGTAAAGCAACGATTGCTGGCAGTCGGGCGAAGTGGCGTTGGCAGGGTCGGCCGGGGCACTTGCGGCTGGAAGCCTGGAAAATGAGGCGTTGTCGCCGGTGGGGGTCGGGCGATCCATTTCCCTGACTGCTGGGGTCGGCCAGGGGCTTGTGGAGGAACCATCCGGAACCTTCGAGTCGGCGGGTTCGGAAATGCCACAGAGGCCTTCCTCTTCTGGTCGGCCTTGAGAGCTTGCATGCAGTCCTCCTGAGAGATGGCCAGGTTGACCAACTCGTTGTAGGTGTCCACCCTGATGGGGTTCAGCCTTTCCCTGAGCTCCAAGCTCAGTCCTCGGCGGAATCTGTCCCGCTTCTTCTCGTCTGTGTCCGCATGATAACCAGCATAACAGCATAGGTCATTGAAGGCTTGGGCGTAGTGCAGCACATCCCGAGTTCCTTGGGTGAGGGCCAGAAACTCGTTGAGCTTGCGCTCCAGGAGACCTTCGGGAATGTGATGCGCTTTGAACGCCGTCTTGAACTCGTTCCAGCTGACCACGTGGCCAGCCGGCAGCATGGCATGGTAGTGGTCCCACCAAAGCCGTGCGGATCCACGCAGCTGCTGAGCTGCAAACCGCGCCTTGTTGTTGTCGGGGCATGGAGTGGTGAGGAGCTCGAACTTGGATTCGATCGTGCGAACCCATGCATCGGCGTCGAGCGGTTCTTGTGTCTTTTGGAACAGCGGGGGCTGTGTCCCCAGAAAATCCTCATACCGCGCGATATGCGGCTGCTGCTGTGCTCTTCCACCCTGTGGCTGTTGCTGTTGTCCCTGCACCAGATGCCTTAGCAGCTCGGTTTGAGTTGCTAGGATTGCCTCCAATGGCGATGGGGGCGGGGGCGGGGGAAGATCCTGGCGCTGATTACTACCACTGGGCATAGATCCAGACCTAGTGCGGTGCGCCATCTGCAAGAGTTAACGCCCCATTAATTCCATCATCTTAGGTGTATTCCAACAAATGGAACGTATGAATTAAATCCCTTAATGCGACTCTTGCCAATGGTGCATCACACGTCCTCATAGAGGAAGCACATTCCTCCCATTCTCGGCATAGGTAAACCTCCTTTGGACCTGGTACTCCATCTCAGGCAACACATGCCACATACAGATTCCCGTGATCGGATCCACTCAAACCAAGGGGTCGGACACGGTCCGTACTTGAAAGGGTCGGACGAGGCGGAGACTGCCTCAAAGGTCGGCGCACTCTGGCTCGCAAACTAGGGTCGGCCAACTGAACAGGCTCCCCGAAAACAGCATAGGGTTACGGCGCAACTTACTCAACCCTAGCATTCACCATACGAGAGGAGAAAACTATGCACCGGGGTTAACTTTATACACAACGATGTTTCAACACAGGGAGTACTCAACTCAAGGCTAACCTATTACAGCTTTTCCAAAATCTAGGCTGCCGAGGAGTACAACAAAAAGAAGGAAGGTTCCCCGAAAACCCTTAAGCTACCAATGGACACTATGAGTCGGAGAAGGGGCGCCATCTTCTTCTATGTCCATGCTGGACGCTCCCTCATCTTCCTCAGGGTCCTCCTGAGCTTCGAGCTGCATGTTGAGGGCATGCATATCCTCGAGCTCGGCTTGGTGCTCCTCCAGGTGGGCATTGACGACTGCTAGCTCCATTTCCACCTCCATCTTTTCCTCCGAGAGCTCTATCATGCCGTCCACGAGGTCGGCGACTTCCCCTTCTAGCTCTGAGATCCGATCTTGCATATCGTGGATCTGGATACCACGCTGGATCAGCTGGTAGGTTTGGCCTACCAGGTCTCTCCGTGCTGCCTGGAGGTAACCGTGGGTATCTGCAGCCGTACAGGCGAAGAGGGTCATAGCTCTTCCCTGAAGCTCTATCAACCTGTAGAGGGCGGCCATACACCGGACGTTGGTGGAGATGGTGACCGTGGCGCAGGTGGTGGCCAGCACCTCGATGTTTCCGACGCGGTCAAGCCAGGCCGGGTCCAGCCGACTCCTGACGGGGAAAAGACCGATCGGGTCCAGCGTGATCTCCACAGGGTGCAACTGACAGAACTGGGTGAGCAACTGAAGGGCAGCGGACTCCCATGTATCTTCCGGAGAAAGACCATAGGCTATTATGCCCAGAGAGGGCCAGTCAGGCCGTACAAGGGGAGGTGGTACCAACGCTTGCACCTGGCACGTCTGAATGCCCTGTTCCATATACAACCGCCCGGCATACAATGGCGGGGACTGATACCCAAACCATTTCAGCGTATCCCACAATATCGCGGGAAACCCCTCGAAATGCAGGCACGTTGACTGGAAGGTACCGTCCGCTCCAAAAACAACATGTCCGGGAACAGCCATCTGGAACCAAGAAAACCGAAAACACGTGAGATAGATCCAAGGATCAGGGGTCGGATAGAAAAGCAGACGGGTTTCACCGAGAGCAACTAAGAGAAACTAGAAATCCTTAGATCAAAAGAACTCTTTCGGACAGGGTTGCTGCTGAGAAAAGGGACCAGACAACCTTTTTAGATACGGCGCATGCACGGCCTACCTTACTCTTAACCAAAAACAACTGCCCAAACCTTGGGTCTTACGCGGTCAGCGCCGGTGACAAGGCAACAATACGTCTCTCCCTATAATATCTAGTCGATTCTAGCAACGTTTCTCAAACGAACGCGGTTAGCGACCTGCAGAAAAACACCACACACGAACCTTTCGTGCCAGCACCCACGAAAGCGTTCCCAAACATTACCGCTCACTATAGGAACGACACCCATGCGTTTAAGGCTGCATGGACAGCACTCGACCGTGGAAATAGGCTCCCTTTGAATGGATCCATATAACCCTTCGCATACTCGCGATGCGGGATCGGCACGCGTGTGACAAACATGGCGAAACAACCGTGCTGATAGGTTCGTTGGAATCGAACCGTACCAACCTTCGTATGGAACACATACGGAACCTGCGCACGTGTAATAGACGTGGGCGAAAACAACCGCGAAGATAGGGTCCTTTGAATGGAGCTCCCTATCAACCCTCGCATACTCGTGATGCGGAACTCGGCACACGTATGATAGACGTGGCGAAGGTGCTGGAAGGGTTAGCAACATAACCAAGTACTTATTAGTCACCTAAAACAACCCCAAAATCCCCTAGGGCCTCTCGCACTAAGTCATCCTTAACGACCGTACGAGGGTTTCAAAAGTTTCTTGCAACTTTTATCCTTTTCAAAGAAGTGTTTAGGGATCGTTGTGTTCTCTGAATGCTAAACACGGCTCTGATACCAGCTGTGGCGGAACCACCTCGGGTTAGCTTGATTAAGCAGAGTTAAGCCGCCTAACATGCGACACTCCTGCCTAACCCGAGCTTAACACGAAGCGCCGTCGGATTTCATCCGATTTAACCACTTTAACAGGATCGAGTTCAGCAAACCCACACAAGGTGAGCGGTTACAGAGAATACAACAAGTCCACCGAGTTAAACAAGTTTTAACCATTTTAGTTCGGTCATAAAATCCAACATCAGAGTTTTACAGAACAAAGAACAACAGAGAAAACACTAGCGGAAGACTTCGTCGGGGTCGGACGTCCTGGGCGAGGCCAGCCAGAACATCACTGAGTCCTCTCCTCGCCTCCCGAGGAGGGGTCCCACTCGACCGTCCAGCCTGGCGGGAGCTGGGGCGGCCAAGCACCAACCGGAGAGGGGTCGGACGCAGCGATTTCACCTGAAAACAGAAGCCACAACAAGGCTGAGCTACTAAGCTCAACAAGACTTAACCGATAGGAGTAAGGACTACTCCTCCTTCTAGACATGCAAGGCTTCTTGGCTGAGGGGTTTGTTTGCCAAAAGCACTAAGTAAAACCTATTTTCAAGTTTTAGCTCCGGTTCTAAGTTTATTAATCGGTCTAGGTTGTGCAACCTATCCTAAGCAATCATAGAGTTAAACAAGATGTGTAGACATAACAACCACATTGCCATCATCAGATTCCTCATTTACTCAGGGTGACATAGCGATCAAGCAATCTCAAACTGTGAGAGGCAGACGAATCGATTCGAGTTCTTTAACCATGCATGGTGAACCTAGCCTCACGACATCCGCGCACCCGGAGGTCGCTTCCTGTGTCGGCCTTCCCCATCAATCCCCTAACCCGTGTCGGGCCCATTTCCTTTGGTGCAAGGTTCCACAGACCCGGCCTCTGCCGTCCTGTGACCACTCATTGCCACCACATGCGACAACCAGCAGGGGAAACTCCGTTCCAAGAACAATGGGGTGACCGCTCACGTCTAGGTTCAATCCGGTACTAGGCTTCCTCATCCCATACTAAGTATGAGGCTAGTACTTTCAAACACTTGATCACGAACACCACCACTATCGGGCCTTAGCAGATTTCATAGACAGACGGGGCGACCATCCGACCACCAAAGAGTTACCCAAAACCCTGCCCTGTCCATCGTCCTTATAGTTATAACAGGAGAGTAAACATGCAACTCCTATAACTCGCGAGTGACAGGAAATCACTCGGCTTTTACCGTTTTTCCTAGTTAAGCAATGCAGCTACTCGGTCCAACAGCTAGTGCTCAGATCACTGGGAGAACTATGTTATGCATCTAGGGTTTCACACAACTCCTATACGTAAATGCACAAGCATGTTACGGAAGGCATGCGCAAGTCTGGTAAAACACATAGGACTTTCATGCAACCGGGGCTTGCCTTCAAGCAAGGAGGACGGGGACTGCTTGGCTTCAGAGGCGACTTCAACTTCGGAGGGCAGGAGCTCGGCTACAGCTTCTTCTTCTGGCGCCGGGTGAAGCTCGTAGAAACCGTCGGCGAGGTGCAGCTCTACACGAATGCAATGCAAGGGTTAGCTTAGCCAGTTAGTTCAACAGCAACACTGGCTCGCCTGAGCCCAGAAACTCGCGACAAAGAGCAGGAGGTGATGGTGGTTCGAGAGCTGGTGATGATCAACAGGTAAGGGTAGGAAGGAACTAGTGGTCTGATTCTTGAACTAGAGGATGTGAGAAACCAGGGGTCCTTAGACTCAAGCGCTGAAGGGTTCCCAAGTTTTACACATACACCCTCGAGTTGAAGAAAAAGATCACAGCCGAGCCCTCGGGCGAGGCGGATAAGGGTCGGCAGAACAGACAGGGTCGGACGAGACGGAACTGGGGTCGGGCGGATAGGAGGGGTCGGGCGAGGCGGACTGGGGTCGGCAACTCACCTTCTTCCTGAAAGGAAAGCTTGGGGTCGGGAAGAGGCAGACTTGGGCGGAGGGGCTAAAGCTTCGAGCAAGGGCTACGAATGGCAATGCTCCGGCGGCGGCGCTGCTTCTTGCGGATCACAAGAGAGCTCTTACGCAGCACGGGGAGCAAGCTGCTGGGTGACTTGGAGGAACTGAGAGGGAACTGGGAGAAGAACTTCTCAAGAACTGGGTGGGTGGCGCTAGGAGCTTGAGCAGGGAGCTAGAGGAGGCTAAGGGCAACAAGAGCAGAGGGAACTCCGGCAACGGGGGCATCCCTTTTATAGTTGCTGGAGCAGAGGATCGGAAACGACGCGGAGAGAGAGAAGGGGAGCGGCACGAAGGCCGGGGAGAAGCAATGGAGTGCTCTACCGTGGCGGCGATTGAGCAAACAGGGCGGTGCTGCAGAACTCTGGGGGTGACGCCAGCGATCATTGCGTTCTGCCGTCAGGGCGGCGTAGGGGCGGGTAGACTGGTGGTTGAGATTTGACGGAAAGCGGGCGTCGTCGTGCGGAAGAGGCGATAGAAGCGACCGGTTAAACGGCGCTAGAATCGAGGGCGCACAGGTGAGAAGACAGGCGGACACGGGCGCGGGGGAGAGCGCGGAACAACAGATTGTCGGGCAGCTTCTGTCAGAGCGGGGGAAAGGAACTGTCGCGGCCGCGGTCGGGGTTGGCGGTGGAGGAATCGTCGTGTAGCGGCGACCGGGCGGCGCGACTGTGGCTGAAGGGATGGAAAAGACGGGCGACTTCGGGCTCTGGGGCCGGGATCTGGTGGCGTGATGATGGGCGCGGGAGGCGAGGTTCTGCAGAAAGGGGTGCAGAGGGCTTCCGCTGCTATTGGGGAAAAGGGGCGCGGGAATCCACTCTGTTGCTTGCCTGAGACAAAACTGAGCGGCCGGCGTCGGAGAAAACGAGCCACGCGGCAGGAAGACTCTGAGGTGGCCATGCAACTCGAGTGCGGCTGTCGCGGGGGATCTGGAAAAGATCTCGCGGGTCCACCTATGGATGGAGCTGACGGGTGAGAAAGATCAGCAGGATCCAACGGTAGGCGGAGCTCGCCGGGGTCGGGAGAGGGGCGAAGCAGGAAGGGGTCG
The DNA here is from genome assembly GCF_005286985.2 of Setaria viridis. Classification (NCBI taxonomy): domain Eukaryota; kingdom Viridiplantae; phylum Streptophyta; class Magnoliopsida; order Poales; family Poaceae; genus Setaria; species Setaria viridis. The sequence goes on along the minus strand of NC_048271.2, from coordinate 22,056,974 downwards.
GATCTCAGGGGTCGGGACCGGCGGAAAAACTGGGCACTTAGGTGCGGCCAAGCAAAACAGCTGACGAAGGTTAAGGGCTGAGATCAAGCCGAACTGGGGAGGTTTAGGGGTCGGTCGTTACAATAGCCTTTCATCTTGGTAAAGTATTCAGCAATTGTCTGGTTACCTTTCCTTGTTGTAGCAAGTGCTAATCGCACGTTCATCGTTTTGGCACGGGTTTGAGCGGAGAACATGTTCTCAATCACTCCCCATGCCTCGGCCGCCGTCACTGCAGCGACGACCTGTGGCTGCACTTCCTTCCCGACCGAAGACAAGATCAGCCCAAGGACTTTCTGATCCTCGGCGAACCAATCTGCATAGGCCGGATTAGGCACCTTGACGGTTGTACCGTCAGCCTTCTTCTCCTCGATCTCTTGCGCAGGAGCTTGAGTCTTGCCATTGAGGTAACCTTCCATGCGTGCGCCGCGGACGGCTGCAAGCACGAGTGCGCGCCATGGCGCGTGATTCTTCCTTGTCAATTTCTCGGTGATTGGAACACCGAAGAGAGGATGCGGAACGCTTGAACTTGACGACATGGTGACCTAGGCTCTGATTACCATGTGAAAAAGCTTCAGAGGCGCAATGTGGTGGAACGGCAGGGCCCCAAACTTAGAGCTCCTGGCCGGTTGCGTGTTAATTCTTATAGTTACCAAAACGCCTGGCACCGGTGGCTTACATAGGCTCCATCCCTAGAGAACCGGCTGCGGTTTGTTACAACAAACTCTATCTAATCTATTCCGAAAGATTCACCACAGCCGCATAAGTCTAGGAACAGCAAAGGGATAAATACAAAATATATCTTTACATTTAACACGCGCCACATCCAAATCTCAAGCTCACTTTTCTTTTTCCTGATCGAATATTGATCAAATGGTAATTCTTTCTATGCGATGAGCCAATGAGGTCGATCGATATGCATCCGAGACTGATAACCATCGAGGAAAACAAAAGGGCCAACCATCTGCAGAATCGGCATGTATTCAGGCAGGCAGGGGAAGGTCATTAATTCTCGATCGTCTCTGCTACCTGACAAATGGAGCTTGCCGGACCTGCTTGCTACCAAACGCACGCCAGAGAGCACGAGGTCCAGCAAGCAGCAGCCCCACGAACATGAACATGAACAAAGCGTGGCCTTGTCGAGTCGCGTCACAAAACAGAAAATTATACGCCGACTCCTTCTGCAGCGTGGGATTGATTCCATTCATGCGCTCCACGCCGGAAGATGCACCGGCCGGTCACTGGAGAAGTGGAGATGGCCCCAGAACCCGCGGTTCTTCCTCCTATAAGAGAGCGTGCACTGCAGTGGGTGGCGACCACAACTAGTCACTTCACAGCTAGCTAGCTTCGTTCGCTGCTTCAGAACTAGCCCACTACCCCTGATCCAAAATCAACCAAAACTAGAACCGGTTCTACGAGAAGCCAGGAATGTAATCCATGTCTACCTCCTCTACCGAAGCACGTATTGTGGAATCCGTACCTCTCCGATCCTGATCTCCTGAATGGAAAATGGTGAAATGTACTAGTGAAGTTAATGGTTAAATGACATGAAGTTTCTCTTTTATTTCACTTATGTTTTAGTGTGTAAGTACCAGGGATGGAACAGATTCTTTCCTTTGAATTATAACTCAGCCTGACTATCCAGAATAGTGAATGTAGCAGTGACAGTAATGCATGGTTAAATGATGCACTTATACTTTAGTGTTAAATAATCTAAAATATTTGCAGTTGATTGTGCACTAGCAAAACTATTTTGTTCTTCATCCTCCTCACATGTGTTTTGTTGTTAGATTGCAGATACCAGCTTGATGCGAGCTGAGAGGGATGGTGGCAGCAACAATGGGCGCAGAGACGACTCACGCTGCCATCGTTTCTGTAGCTTTCCGAGCCCTATGGCAGCACGCTACGTCTACACAGTGCACGGGTGCCGCAGCGGAGGGTGTCATGATCATAAGTCTTACCTGCTTCGTATCCTGAAAATACTTTCACCACCTAAAAACCATTTGATTTCAGTTCGTTTTGTGTTGCCTTAACAAAAAATGTCCACCAGCTTTTTTTCTTGGTCATGTTCTTCTCCACCAGGTACACGAGGAAGGTACAAGACCGGAGAAACTTGTACACGAGGATGGTACCAATATAGTACACGAGGATGTTCTTCTCCACCTCGTGTAAGATCATGAAAAAAGTTCTCTTACCAGGCTCCATCATGATCTCTATATTGGTACCATCCTACTGGATCCAACTCTATGGTCAGTTCTCCTGTCAACCTATCTTACAACTTGTAATAAGTTAGAAATTCCGCCACTTGCTGATGCTGGTGTTTTCGTTTGAATAATTTCCAGGAAAAGTTGCACCGTTTGGAGCAGGGTACCTCAAATAACTTTTCCATGCATTTACTCTTGTCTTCCCTCTCAGGAACTAACATGTGCTTATCTTGTATTTGGAATTGAACAGGATATTTCTGTTTATTCAGCTCATAAGTGTAATGAGATTAATCAAAAGGCTGAACTACAGATGGTGCCAGATAAATTTTAAAGCATGGTACGTTGTCTTTATCCTATCATTTTTTGATTACATACATTACAGTGATTACACAATCTGTAATTGCATACCGTTATTTTCTATTTGACCACCTTGAATTGACTTGCAGCTACCTTGCACGGATCTTTGGAATAGGTGGCCACTGGCCAGCAGAGCAGCTGCGGCAGTATGAGATGGACGATATCTTGAGAGTAACGATGACGACACCGGGCTGCCACCTTCGAGTACACGCTGAGCAGTATCGACACTAATGACCCGGCCTGCACCTTCGCCGGTGTCCCAGACGGCCAGACCACCGTTCAGGTCCTGGATATATATCTGAGACGCCGACGATCAACGTCGATTACATCGTCGTCATGAGCAGGAACGACCCATGCAGATGCATCAGGATCATCAAGTCCTGCCATCTGCGCTATTGCCGGACGACGCAACTGGATGAGGCTTACAAGGAAACTAACGTTATTTTGTTTGTGCGTGCATGTAATCTTCATTTGTTTCACTTGCTTGTATATGCTGTATACTTACTGGTGGATCCAGTGAATGAAATCATTACGTACCCGATCTCAGTTGATTGTACAAAACCTTCAGTTTATCGGTAATGCTTTGGAACGGCCATCCGAATTGAAGCTTGCAAAAAATTACCACCAAATTTTCGGTCGACTCATTTGCTCCCCACACCTCATCTCCCCAATCCTCTCTCTCATGCCTCGTCTCTTTCTCCGAGCACCAAGCATGTGACCAGACCATCGAGCTGCATGGTGATTCTGCTTCCACGCAGGCTGCCGCCCGTGCGTGCTGCTCCAACTCCCACGCTCACGCTCGAGGACCATTATTGGTGAAGTCCTCCTTCCCCATCACCCAAGCCCGGTGACCATGGCTGTGCTCCTCCTGCTCCCATGCCCGTTGCCACACCACTCTGTTCCTGCTCTGTACTAGCCGAGGAAGAGGTAAAGGGAAGGTGAAGTGAGGATTTGGGGCGGTGTGGTGTTGCAATTTTAGATTTTGGAATGTTGTAAAGAGTGATTTCAGATGTTGCGGCAAACAAATTGAGATGTTGGTACATATTGTTTTTGTTCGATTAGACTTTGATATTGCAATTGTTCAAGATGTTGTGATTGTAATTTTTAGATGTTGCAACAACAGATTTGGACTAATGCAAATACTCTTCTCTTGCTACATCAAAGTTATTGGTGAATGTTATTTGGAACATGATGCAATGTTTTGGTGTAAATTTTTTTCCTGGAATTCGACGGCAAATATGTATTTTAGTGCACATTTGGATGTTACAAACATTCTTTTTCCATGTTGCATATGCCCTTTTCCCATGTTGCAAATGTTGATTTTTAATGTTGGATTGTTTTAGACACTAGTAGCTCCGGTTAATTTATTTTTTCTTTCAATATGCATAATTACTTGAAGGGCACTATTAGCTTTGGTTAATTTAGCGGGGGATATTAGTAGATTCAAGAGGGACTGATAATGTAGCTGAAAGTGACAAATTCTCCATCCATCACTTGCAGCGTTTCTATGATCAACCATCATCATGGGAATGTAGGAGCATGGAGAGGCACACCACATGGACTACTAATCATCACTGGTGCAGCAAATAGAAGAAAGATTCGATGCATGCAAGGGAATATAAAATTGATGGCATCACACGAGATGCAAATAAAGTTTTAAACTGGACAAATCCTTAAACCGTACACCCAAATAAAATTCCGATTCTATTAGTTTCATACAACAAGATTTTGAAAAGAAGACCCACTTGACTATATGTTTGGATAAAACTTTTTATTGATACTTTTATTGGGTTGGAAGATTTTCTATAATATATGTACACCATGAACAAATTCACGTAATAAAATAATTGTACGAATGAATAAATTATACGAACTCATATATTAAAAATGTATATACATGTGAAACGAAACAAAGATTTGCACACCTATAATAAATTATATGAATGTACAATAAAACGAACAAATTATAGGAACTCACTAACAAAGATGTATACCCCTAGAAAAAATAATATAAATTCATATGACAAGCATTTGTATACTTAGAATAAATTATATGAACTTACGGAACAAAATAATTGTAGGCATTGAAAAAAATTATACGAATACATAGAAAAAATATGTAACCTATGAAACCAATTATACGAACTCACTGAATAAAGATTTGTACACTTGAAATAAATACACTGCCGATACAGAATAAATATTATAATCTATTAAAAAAATAAATAGATAACACAATTATTATAATACACTAAAAAGAAAATAATGGAAGAAACATGAATAATATAATAACTAAAAAGAAAAAAGATATCATAATATACCAAATGAAATAGAAGATAAAGAGAGAATAGAAAAATAAAATGGTGAATACAGGAGTGTCTAGGAGGATGCAACTAGCTTGAGAAACTTCAGCACAAACATGTTTTCTTTGTGGGGGAATTGAATCAGAAAACCTTCAAGCATCTGAACCTGCAACATAAATAAAAATAGAAAATATATGCTTCATCATAGGTCCATTCCAAAAAAATGTTTGGAATGGGCATCTCTCCCTTTCCACCTCATATTTTTAATCATAGATGAGAATCCAATCAATAAACATAGTGGTACACTCATGATGAACGGAGGATGGTATTCAAGTACCTCCTGAATTTGTTGTTGATAGTTTTGTGGCACAAGATATCTTCATTTTTTTCTCGCTTGGCATCATCAGTCATCAGAATATTTTCAGAGTGCTTACCTATGGATAAAAAGATATATAGCACATATGTAAAATATCAGTGAAGTACAAGATAGCTTCAACATATGTGAGAGAACTAGAAATCTAGACCTGCAAGATATGCTCCGTGAACATAGCCATTGTAGTGTTCACTTGTGTGCTCGCCCATGAAGTGCACCCTCTGAACAAGATCCTTATAAGTTGAATGTTATAAATAAAAATATTAATGGCACATAAAAATCTTGAGGAACTAATTATGTTGAAAGGAGATGTGAATTGTCTGATTCAACTGCCTCTGATTGCACATACCCTAATCTGATCATATTCATAGCCGTTGACGCCGTTGGACAAGCTTCCCTTGAAGAACTTGTCGGACCACCACCATGGAACAAAGATGTCTGTCACATTTGGGACATCCCTATCAGGGAACATCTTCTTCAGCACCTCCATGGCTTCTGCTTTTGTCTGCTCATATGACTGTTGTTCGATACGTCGAGATTCATCATCCATGATGGTGATAAGCAGGATGCAGATCCTGGGTATTCATTCTCAAGATGCTGAAATTTATATTTCAAAAAATTGAAATGTATATTGTTTGAGACATGTATGCAACTTCATGAATTACATATGTTCAACCAAATTGGTTACTCAACATGTGACTCTGATGAACTAGTGATTAGCTATAACCTCACCACCTTATCCAAAATTATTTGAGTTATATATAACTAGAAAATATGCACATGATTTTCTATGGGTGAAACCGGCCATGGGCAGTGGAGGAGGCGAGGGCATGACAGCAAGCTCTTCGGCGGAGCCGATTTAGGGTGGCGGCAGCCGATGGCTGTGAATCTGGTGGCGGGAGACATCGAACATAGTGGAGGGCGGCATGGGGATGACTAGAGCAGAGGGGTGGGGTTAACAAGAGGAGAAGGTGGTGGCCGGCGGTAGAGGATCCGGCGGTAATGTTGTGTCCATCGAGAGGAAGATGATTCCTCATGGGCTGCATTGTCGTCGGGCCAACATAAAAAGAAAAAGGTAGAAGTGTTCCTCTCTCTAGATCGTGGTCGACTAAGGGAAAAGTGAGGGAACTTTTTTTATAAAGTGAGAGAAGTAGAAATAGAGATAGAGATTTAGATTTGCAAAAATAATTGTTTGGGGAGTGAATTACCTGTCACAGGTTTTTTTTCCTTGCCAAATTGGATAGTGTCCCCTCCTACTGCTTGCGTAGAGGAAGAACTCTATACCTGACCCAACAGGCCAGTATTTCTTGGGAAACTTTAAGAAGATCTTGGTATAAACTGCCATGTCAAATTTGTAGATTGCTAAGGTTTTCCATTCCTGAGAGGCATTGCCAAAGCAAAAGGTTGTGTTTCAATTTCAGAAAATAAGAGAAAAGTTTCAAGTTTTAGGGAAATCTACGAAGTCAGGAACTAACAGGTAATGGTGGACTGAAGGTTGTGAGATTGCTCTGCAGGACGCCCAAGCTGACAGAAACCATGACATAGTCCGCCTCATACAGCAAACCGTTCTCTGTCTTCACCGTGACACGATCCTGTGAGTAGGTGATCTCTTGCACTGCCTGGCAAATATGGATAACTCATGAAACAATGACAAAATTGTGCAAATATTATCTTTATCTGAATGAAATAAATTGGGTATTTCTATTCTGTTACTTTGGTGGTGGAGACGGAATCCTATATATGCATGATCAGTCAAAGTTTTCAGGTTACAGAAAAAATAATTTTATACAATAACTATATGTCTATAATAACAATTACCAGAATGTGTGTATTTTGTGTGGGCCACTAAATAAATTTTACAAGAAATATATTTTCTTTGTTCGCACTATTAATATACACATGTGCCATAGCTGAAATTTATGGATGTTCAGCTTCACATCCATGAACCAATGCAGATCCACCCATGCATGGGTGTTTCTATTCCACGGATCCAGAGATGACCAAGATTGGTGCATTCCACGGTTGCAAACCTAGCGTTCGGTCAAAGCTAGGGCCAAATAACTTAAGTTCATAAAACTACCCACACAAGTAAATGATATATAAAAGTAAACACTATAAGTAAATGGCAAATTCCAATTTGAGATGATACTTGAAGTACATTCTTAGAGGTGCAACAATAGATATCCTACTTCCAAGTACAAAGCATTCAATTTAAATTTCACACTTCTAACAAGAATATTTCAATCGGTTTGAATTTTCAATTGAGAAACTTGGAGAATTTGAGTGAAAGTTACTTTACTTTCAACTAGATTTAGCTTTGGGTAAAATTTTTAAAGAAATTGCTCCACTTTATAGTATTTTTTTCAACTATTACATGGGCTCCCCTAGGCATGGTAATAACTAATAACATTGTCAGGGTCGACTGTGTGTGGCAACATGTACTAAAGTTGTTGATCTAGCTGTGGCAGAGTATGTGAAATTAGTGAGGGCATCATCACGGCTTACTGGCCGGCTACGGGCTTGACATATGACCAATGGGGAAACGTAATATAATAATTACCAAGAAATCTGGGAAGGCAATTTAACTAGAGAGAATTCCCTATTTAACACTTATATGATTAGTGGTTCCTTTCTTGATACTCAAAAAAAATTTTCTTCCTTATTTGACACTGACTTGAACTTTGGTTCCTCATTTGACACTTCCGTACGTCAGTTAACTTGGGTGAACAGTAACCCTATGGATACTTCCACCCTATTTTACTAAACAAAACGATATCCATAACACCTCTAAAATTCATGAAACTTTTTGTAGTAATATAAAAGATAGAGATGAACTCATTTTACACAAAAATACATATATATCATTTAAAATCTTAAAACAAAAATTCATCAAAATACGCTACTTTTAAAGATTATGTGAATTTTTAGAGCATAAAAATACTTTCCAAAAATTACGTGAAAATACCTATATTCTAATTGAACATTTAAGCCAGCGATGTAATGCACAACAGACTCATAGCCCCGCTGCTCAACGACGAAGTAGACGTTCTCGGCAAATTTCGCAAAAGTTGGCAATCGGTGGGTGTTTTGAACGCTCGTGACACGTGGTGGCTCAGCAAACTCATAGTCATTCATGTAATAGTCGATAACCATGTCCACTGGTCTAGTAGGACCATATGGAATACTGGCACAAATTAATAGGATAAGTTCCCATTAGAATGTTCAGTAGAAAACAAAACCAAACTAAAATGAACTTGAAGTTGATTTTTTTTGTATTTACACACTCTAAATTAATAGTACAATTTTTTATTTTGAACTTAGGCCAGTCTCGGTGTACAGTTTTATAGCACAGTTATCAAGGTTGAGAACTTAGTAACTGTGCCTGCTGGGTTTTATGGGCATGCTATTTAATGGTTATGAAACTCTGGATGAAACTCCACTGAGACTGGCCTTAGATATGTGTGCGTGAGGTTTGTTAAAAAAAGATATGTATGCACCATGGATATTTATTTAGTTTAATTGTTCATATGAAAATTAGTGTGGCTAGTTTCTCATCAAAATTACTTCTACAAATGTATCTATGTATGCTATCATTCTTTCCTAATTAATATATATATATATATATATATACAATGACATAAATTAGATAAACTACTACCTCCGTTCTTAAATAGATGACACCGTTGACTTTTTTCATTCGTTTGACTATTCGTCTTTTCTACAAATATTTTTATAAATAGATAAATTTACAAGTTAAATCTAAAATACATTTGATAGTAGACATAATGATATATATTTTACTTTAGTTAACTAACTTGTTCAATAGATATTGGTGGTCAAAGTTGGAGTAAAAAGTCAATGGTGTCATCTATTTAAGAACGGAGGGAGTATTTTACAAAGACATTCTTGATGTATGTTATAATTCTTGAAATTAATTCCAATGCTTTCGTCAAAATTTTAAATATTCTTTGTTAAAATTTAATACCTAGAAGTAGATAAAAACCAAAGGAGATTGATATGTTTACACATACTGTTCAAAGAAACGTTGCATGGCCATCACTGAAATATCATATGACCTTGGCCATTCAGATATCTTGTTCCCCTTTTTTTGCACTTCATTGGCCAAATCAATCTTTTTTTTGGACAAAATCTTCATCATAAAGGCAGGTACCGCTGCAATGTTACCAGCATGTAAAACTACAATATGTTCCGATAGCTGCACAAGACTTCACCTTACTGCAAGCTCTATCCACAGAAGATTGCATTGGTAATTCAACTGTTCCGTTCGAGGAGAGAGTACATACCATGATCGTTCAGTCCGGAAAAAAATCATTTTGCTATCGTTGCTAAATCATATTGTTACTCGATCATTGCTGAATCATGTTGTTATTCAACAATTAATCCAGTTGTTACTAAGTCCTTTCTAGGAGGCGTGTCAGCAGTATGTTTGTCATTTGGATAACATGGTAACCCTAAGTAGCATGAGACCTTAAATAATCAGGAGAATTGGCTAACTAGTTGGCCGTCAGATAATGTACAAAAGCAGAAAATGGAATTTGTACATCAAAAGAGATTACTAGGGGGGATTAAATGCTCAAAATAAATGATTTCAAGGATTTACATGAAATTTCGCCATGTAGTTTAGCACATATTAAGAGCAGCACAAATAATGTAGTTGTGAAGTTTTGAAATTTGAACAGACTGGATGCCGAATTACCTGCCCTCTGCTATTGCTGTTATAAAATTAGTCCACTCCCTCCACCCAGTTCGCTCAGGTTGGGGTTGACAGATAAAATTAGCCGAATTACAGATGGGGTTGACGTCGTTCCTTGCTTCGCCTTGGTCGGCCACTCCCTCCACCCAGTTCGCTCCCATCTCAATGTTCATCCCCGCAAACTCTGTCTTGCGGATCCGACCACCGATGCGGTCTGTCGCCTCCAGGACCAGCAAGTCCGTTATCCCGGCATCGGATAACTGCTTCACGGATGAGATCCCTTCAAAGTGAGAACAAGCAACAAAGCACACTTATATAGATATAGAAAGCATATGTTGCTGTGGATTCATCTTACTCGTCCATCAACACGTGCTCCCGCACGGACTAATATTTTTAAAATTATTGTATTTAAAAATTATTTAGAAACTAAATTGTTTGCTAATAATAAAAATTGTTTACGTACTAATACTTTCTCATTTTTTCAATACTTCAACATAATATTCATATAGATGCGTACTTATCTCTGTCCAGTTGTGATTGATTTTTAATTAGTAATTACTCTATACATTTTTTCATCCACATTCACATTTTTTTTCATTTTTTATCGCACCTCTATGCATTGTGTTTACCATAAAAATTAATATTTTTCATCACTTCCTCATATACATGTATAAATGATCTACATGATGACACTCATCATGTATATATATACAGTATTTCTATATTAACAATGATAAAAATAGTTAATTTAGAATCATATATTAGTTTACTTTTGAACATTATATATGATGAGTGTTTACTTTAGGTTATTTTTAATAACAATAAACGTGAGTAACTTAAATACAAATTTAGAATGATATTTTAAAAGATTATTTATAACAATATACGTGGGCAAGTTTAGGTTATTTTTAATAACAATATGCGTGGGTAACTTCATAATGTTTTCATCCATATTTATAATCTTTAACTTTTCACTTTGCATCACAGATATGCGCTTAAATTTGTTTAATGGACCCTAAGTTTGAGCTACAATTTTAACATAGAAATCGATATTCTCATCACTTCCTCTATATCTTTATAAATGGTGATATTCATCATGCCTATATACCTTAATTATTATATATTATATAATATACCAATAGTGCAAGAAATAGATGATGGAATCATATATTGGTGCATATTTTTAATTAAGGTTATTTGGATTCAAATTTAGAGTTACCTCATGTTATTTTTAATAATGTTATACATGGGTAATATAGATGCAAATTTAAGGGGTCACTTTAAATTATTATTTAAGTATTAGTGATGGGAAATTTAGTTGCAAATTTATGGGCTATTTTTATGGGTTACTTTCGTTTATTTTATATAATGGCAGATGTGGGTAATTTAGATATAGATTTAAGGTGTTACTTTAGGCTATTTTCATAATAGCATAGGTGGGTAATTTTTTAGGAAACATAATAGATCCAATGGCTACGATGATTTGAGTATGGTCAGATATTTTGTTTTTTTATGAGAATTTCGAGGATTCTCTCTTTTTTAGAGTGTCCACCTAGGATTCTAGATGGTTTCATATAGAGGCTTCAAAAGAGGCTCCAATTAGCGAAAGTAAGATTATCCAAGCTATAATCTTGAGTGTAACTTGGCATATGCCTAAGGAACTTAATTAATTACCAGACATGCCGACGCTGATGATGATGACCTTGGCCTTCATCTCTCCTGATTTGAACCTCTTTCAACGAGCCTGTGCCTACTTTTTTTTTAATTTAAGGTAGCCTCACTTATAAGAGTACAAGTTGTAGTATCTGAACTTACACATAGATACACACCCCACATATACCCAACATCACACCCACACACCTATGCGCAAGTTAAAACCTACATCCTACACTCACACTCACATGCCTACCTTGAAGAGATGGTCTTGGACACCAGTTCCCAGCACGTGTTGAGGCTGCAGTAGTCCACAAAAATTCCTGAAAAATCCCCTCGAAATCCACTTCTGAAGGGGATTGAACACTGCTAGGGAAAGCGTCCTCAGTACCGGATCCAAACCCCCCTTTAATACCAGTTGTGCAATCGGTATATTGCTAAAGCGATACTAAAGGGATCCTAAAGGAGGTTCTTTAGTACTGGTTCAAATAACCGGTACTAAAGAGGGTCCTTTAGTATCAGTTGGGAAGACCAACTGATGCTAAATTGGCTACCACATCGTGCGTGGCCGAGGCCAATTTAGTACCGGCTCGTCTCCCCGACCAGTACTAAATTCTTTTTTCTTTTATGTTTCTTTTCTCATTTTCTTTTCTATTTTTTTATTCTATATTAGTATTTCATATTTGTTTCCTTTACGTATACTAGTTCTAATATGCAATATATATAAAGTTATATTTAATCTATAATATTACATTTGAGATAATATTATACATAGACATTGTGCATACACATATATGAATAATATTACATTGCATCAACTCTCCAAGTTCAACATTTTGGATCAACTATTCTGAACCCGGCGACGATACAGTAGAGACGGCGGCGCCAGGAGTGTGGATGGCACCAGGTAGGGGAAGAAGGAGAGTGTCAGAGCGGGTCGGGGCGCGGTGGCATCGCGGGGAGAAGGGCCGGCGGAGTGGCAGCGGCGTCAGGGAGGGGAGCGCCGGCAGAGAGGCGGGCGTCGTCGGGCCAAGGAGGGCTGCCGGGGAGAGAGGAGCGCTGGTGGAGTGGGGGTGGGGTGCAGCGGCATCTCGGGAAGGAGGGCCGGCGTCGCGGCGATCAAAGGAGGGCCACCAAAGGGGCGCGGCGGCATACGTCGTTGGGGAGGAGGGCCAGAGCGTAGAGGGGCGGCGTCATTGCGGCCGCCGGGAAGGATGCGGCTGGCAAGGAGAGTAGGAGGAGCGCGGCCACCGGCATCGTCGGGCCAAGGATCGGAGAGCGTGGCAGCGGCGGCGGCGGATTGGGGCTGATGATGCGAACGACTAAATGTTGGGGACGAGGAAGACACTGGGCTTATATGCCTCCTCCTTTAGTACCGGTGTTAGAGAGCACCCGATACTAAAGACCTTGGGTACAGGGTGACAGCTTTCGCTGGTACCAATGGCCTACCCTTTATTACCAGGTCCAACTAAGACCCGATACTAAAGGGGGCACAGCACACCAAAACAAAAATACCCCATTTAGTACCTGGTAATTTATCACCCGGTACTAAAGGATTTGTAGCCCATTTTTTTTTAATGTGTAGTAAATCTAATAACATTCATAAAAATTGCAAAAATAATTTGTTAGCTTGATGTTGATTATATATACACTATAAAAATGTTAGATGCAGTCAAATATCAAACATAGTAAAATAATTAATTTTAACTTAGTAATAGGTTATAATGTCAACTTTAAAATTTAAAAAAATTGATATTTTGACCATGCAAAAATTTAGAAAAATAGTGCACGTAATGTTATTAACATGTTTACCATGACTTCGTCATGTACTTGTTTAATTGTACCTAAATTTATTGCTTAATATTTAATGGTGCTAAAAAAATGGAAATATTCCTGCGACGGTAGTACTAAGTGGACTTGAAACCCCTGGGACTAGCCGTGGAGCATAACGGGCACCAAATAGAGATTCCTGACCTGCCACAACAGCATCTTCATGATATCTTTTCAAATAACAAAGCATTGCTCTCTCCCACGTGCTCATTTTCTTTGACTTATCATGAGGGCCAACTATGATTTTCCCCTTGCCGCAAGAGGAACAACGATCGCCCCCACCATCACAACTACCTCCAGGAGCAGTAGCCATCTCTATGTACCAAAATTTATTTAGTTCATATTTGCAAATGACTAAACTATAAACAAATTATATTTTTCCACAATTTATTTAGCTCAAACATAACATATAAATGAAAATTTTCTCCATTGTAACTTATTCTAAAAGACTAATTACATACCTCTTTTTTTATCTTATTATCTCAATGTACCACAATTTATCTCGCTCATATTTGCAAATGACTAAAATATTAATAAATTATATTTTTTCCCATAATTTATTTAGCTCATATTTGCAAAGGACTAAACTATGAAATATTTCTCTAATCTCATATCAATTTCTTTGACTAATACGAAACATATCATCCAAAAAATTGTAGCTTATTCTAAAAATTACAAATATAAGCTCTAAATAACACATGCATATAAATGAAAATTTTCTCCATTGTACCTTATTCTAAAAATCACAAATTACTCTAACTCTAAAGTATAAAACTTAGTATACTAACCATGTATCAAGGGAGGATGAAGTTTCTAACCTTTAGAACACTTGAATGAGTGAAATCCCCACGAAATGGTCAAAAATCCGGCAGCACCTCCCCTATTTCGACATGAATGGATGAAACCCGAGCTGAAGGAAATGGCTTGGGCAGCAGGAGGAAGACGATTGATTTATAGGAGGGAAGTTAGTACCAGTTGGGGGCTCCAACCGGTACTAAAGGTCACCCATTAGTATTGGGTGGAGGCATTAACGGCCCTCAGGCACATTAGTATCGGTTGGAGCCCCCAACCGGTATTAAAAGGGCTCACGAGAGCTCTTGGGGAACTAGCCGTTAGACTCGATACTAATATACTAATGCTCACATTAGTACCGGGTCAAAAACCAAACCGGTACTAAGTCTCGGGATGAATGCCGAGTTTTTCAGTAGTAGAACTAATACCTCCTATTGAGGCTGATGCTACTAAGGCTTGTGGTGACCAACTGGTCCCAAGCCCGTTCGCTCTGCCTGCGGCTACTTTGTAGAGCGTATAATTCGAAAAGGTTTAAGGACCAAGGGGTGAAGGTTATCTTCCTCTGTTTCTGCATTTTATCTGCTCAGCGCTAGCTTTTTCTTTCTTTTTTTTTGTGTGACCATGACTTTGACTTGGCGTTGGTCTTCCGTTTTTTTCCTGAGGAAAACAAATGCATTTGACTTTGTGAGCTTGTAGTAGTGGCCATTCTGGAGGCCCTCATGACAAGATTCGTGAACATGCACATTGACATTACAATAGAGAAAGTTGCATATAGAAATGCCACATAAATATTGAAGAAAGAATCGGCAAAAACAATATATGGAGTGAGTCCGTGATGACCACTTAATTCCTCTGGGGATGGCGGGTGTGTTGCTTGGTTACGTGCCATTTTGTTTTTGCAATTGTCTCTTGCTAGTCCTGTATTGGCCGGTGGCCCTTCCAGAGATAACCATATTGTTACCGCAAAGTGATGGAGAAAAAAGAGACCTGCTGCTCAGGAGCCTCTCTCGTTGGTCGTTGTTGAGGGACCCCTGGTAGTCGGAGTTGTCACTACCGGAGAAGTGAATGTTTGTCGATGGCGTTAGTACGGTTGGACTTTGGTTTGGTACTAATGCACGAAATTATCATAGGTCATCATGCATAGTACCACCGAAGTACCTTTAATACCGGTTGGGGGTCTTAACCAGTACTAAATGGCGGCGCAAGGACCGGGTGGCCAACGGCTAGATTTCTGTTGAAACCATTTAGTACCAGTTGGTGGGTCGAGCCGGTACTAAATGGTGTTCATACACTTTAGAACCGTTTACAACCTCCAACCATTTAGTACTGGGTAGACCTACGAACCGGTACTAACTTACACCCTATAAATCACGCTGCTTCTTCCTCCCGAGCTCGAGCCAGACCATTTGTCCGAGAGCTCCGGCTTCTTCACTCCCATGGCGACCTAGGGGAGGTGCTGCCTATTTTTCCACGATTTGTGGGAATTTCACCCATCCAACTGTTCTAAAGGTTAGCAACTTTATCCTCCCTCCTCTCATGGTTACTATGATATGTTTTATGCTTTGTAGCTAAAGAAATTTGTGATTTTTTTGAATGAGAATGGAGAGTTTTTATTTATACATGCATGGGAAATGGAGATTTTTTACTTATGAGGATAGAGAGAAATTTTTTTTTTTAACGAACGGGCACGAGAAGGTTCCTATTTCATTGATAGAGCAGGAAAGTACAGGAAAAAAACTAAAAAAACTCTGAAGGAAAAGGAAAACAGGAAAGCCTTAAGGGACTACTCGCGTGATAGAAGTAACGCTAAATCTTTGGCCCCCGCCAAGAGCCAAGCTGAGGCCTCATCCTTAATTTTCGCCATCAGAGTCATTGGTGAGGTCTCGTGCCTGTTGAAAATACGTGCATTCCGTTCTTTCCAAACTTCCCACATGATTAAAAGGGTGAGGCTTCTTAGGGCCTTACGTGATGAGTCTGGTGTTGTGGTGATAAAAGTCCACCACTCCAGAGCGTTGGATGAAGGTCGCCATGCATTAGGCCGTAGATTAGGCTGCGCCAGCCATGTCGCCATTTGATCCCAGATTCTCCTTGTGTATCTGCACTCGGCTAATAAGTGGTGTCCAGTCTCCATAGTGGATCTGCATAGAGTGCAAGTGGTGTTGTGGGGCCAGCCACGCTTGGCCAATCGATCAGCTGACCAAACTCGATTTTGTGTAATTAGCCACGCGAAGAATTTGCACTTTGGCGGCGCCCATGATTTCCAGATGGAAGATATGTTGGGTGTTTCGGTGCAACCCAGGAATTATGCTCTATATGCCGAGGCCGTTGTATACATTCCCGATTTTGTCAGCTTCCAGGTAATAGTGTCCGCCTCCCCTGATCTGAGTTCCGTACCATTGACCATGTGCCATAAGCGGGCAAACAACGCTAGGTGAGAAGCGGTAATGTTACTGTCAATCGTGAGGTCACGTAACCAGTTATTATTACTGATGGCATCATGGACGCTCCTGTTCTTTCTGCGTGAAATGGCGTAAAGGAGTGGGGCGATGTCCTTAGGGCGCTGGCCATGTAGCCATCCAGATGCCCAGAAACTGGTTTTTTTGCCGTTGCGCAGGTTGATAGACGTGCATGCAGCAAACAGTTGCCTGTCAGTCTCGTCGCATGGGGTTTCTGTGTTGTTTCAGGGTTTTTCCGATGACACCCATTCATGCCAAAGCCACCTGATCCGGAGGGCTCGTGCGAATTTCTCTAGGTCCGGGATGCCCAGGCCCCCGTATTGTTTTAGTAGGCAGGTTTTCATCCAATTTACTTTACATTTACCCCCAGATAGTTGTTGGTCTCCTGCCCATAGGAATTTTTTTCGGATTTTGTCTATGTCGTGGAGTACTTCTTTGCTTGGTTTTAGAGCTGTAAAGAAATATACTGGTTGCGCTGAGAGGACCGACTTTGTGAGGGTTATTCGTCCTGCCTGTGTTAGGTGATGTCCCGTCCATGTTGAGAGTTTACCTGCCAGTTTATCTATGAGTGGTTGGAAGTCAATTTTCCTGAGGCGCCTTATTGTTAATGGAAGGCCAAGGTAGCGCATTGGGAAGTTTGTTCTTGTCGTCGGCAAATCGTTAAGTAATCGGTCCAGGTTGATGGTATGACAGCTGATGGGCGCAATCTGCGTCTTGTGCAGGTTCGTGCG
This sequence comes from Setaria viridis, assembly GCF_005286985.2. NCBI lineage: Eukaryota > Viridiplantae > Streptophyta > Magnoliopsida > Poales > Poaceae > Setaria > Setaria viridis. The sequence continues at coordinate 22,039,525 of NC_048271.2, read as the reverse complement.
TAGTCCTGTGGCTTCCCCGAATTGTTGCAGGATGCATGCCAAGTTGGAGATGTCTTTACGTGTGGGCTTAATGAAAATCGCCGCATCGTCGGCGTACAGGGATGCTGTGAACCGTGCCGCTCATCCTCCTAGCTTGGTGAGTAGGCCCCTCTGGGTCGCTTCAGCAATAATGTGTTGTAATGGGTCGATGGCTAGAACAAAAAGTAGGGGTGAAAGCGGGTCACCCTGTCTGAGGCCTCGTCCGTGGTGAATCGGTGGCAAAGGCGTGCCGTTCAGTAGCACTTTTGACGTTGAGGTGGCAAGGAGGGTCGTGATCCATTGGTTCCAACGAGCAGGGAAGCCTTTATGCTGCAGTAGATCGATGAGGTAGTCCCAGCGTACGGAATCGAAAGCTTTTGAGATGTCGAGTTTCAGGAATAGGGCCGGTGTTGCCTTTCGGTGGAATCGGCGGGCGATATTTCTGACATATAAGAAGTTGTCGTGAATACTACGGCCCTTGATGAATGCGCTCTGGCAGGGTGAGATGATGGCGTTCATATGAGGCCCGAGTCGGAGGGCTAGAACTTTAGTGATGATTTTCGCAAAAGCGTGGATAAGGTTTATTGGTCGATAATCTAGAATGGCTTCTGCACCCTCCTTTTTAGGGATAAGAACGATGTTAGCCTTATTTAGGAGGTTAAGGTCGTTGCAGCGGATGTTGTAGAAAACGTTAATCGCCGACATTATGTCTCCTTTGATGGTGTTCCAGCATGTCTTGAAGAAGAGGCCTGTGAAGCTGTCAGGGCCGGGTGCCCTATCGTGCGGTAGTTGTTTGATGGCATGTAAGATCTCCATTTCGTTGAACGGCCGGTCCAGGTCAGAAAGGTCTTCCTGGGAGTGATGTAGATTTTCCCAGCGCAGGTCTCGTGTGCGTTGTTGGGGTGTCGTCATAAATCTGCTGAAGTGGTCGTGAATGACATCTTGTTTGTCTTGATGCGTGAGTGCCCAGCCAGTGTCGGATCTCAGCCTTTGGATGAAATTTTTTCTTCTTCGCGCGTTGGCCTTAAGATGGAAGTAGCGTGTATTAGCATCTCCCCCACGTAGGTTGCTGATGCGCGATGACTGTCGTCTCCTAGCTCGCTCAATTACTGCCCACCCTAGAGTACGTTTTTTGAGTTTAGCTCGTAGGGCAAATTCAGCATCCGAAAGGGGACTAAGGTCTTGTGCCGTATCAAGGTGTAGTATCACCACTTGTGCCATCTGCAGCTTTAGTTTAGCGCCTGAAATGATGGAATTGCTCCATTTCCTGAGTGCCCTTGCCGTTAAGTGCAGTTTGTGACCTAGGTGGTGGAACGGCTCGGTATGGTGCGTTGGAAGGCACCAGGTTCGTTGTACAATGTCCTGAAAATGGGGCAGTTTTGTCCAGAAGTTCTCAAATTTAAACGGCCGTGGTTTCCGTGGTCCGGACAGTCGCGCTAGCAACAGAGGGCAGTGGTCGGAGTGGGAGGAGGAAAGGGCGTGTAGGGTGTGGTCGTGGAAAGCGATGTCCCAGGCTTCATTGCAGAAGAAGCGGTCCAGACGTGAAAGCGTAGGTTGGCGTCTTTCATTGCTCCACGTGTATTTGCGGTTTCGTAGGTGAATTTCTTTAAGGCCACAGAAAGCTAGAGTGTTGCGGAAGCGACGCATCAGGTTGAGGTTCAATCTTCTGTTGCTTTTGTCTCGTGCCTTGTATATGAGGTTGAAATCACCAATAATTAACCACCTAATATCGTTGTCGGGCTTCATGTTGATAGAGAGAAATTAGAGTTCAAATAAATTGTCCTTCGTAATACTAATATCGTATTTAAAAATAAAAGTGTGTTGGATATTGAGAAATTCATATTAGATGTTGAGAAATATGTGTTGCTAATTAGTTTTTAGTAGCATCTTAGATGAGAAATTTAGTTTTATATAAAACAAAATGAGATTAGTACCTGTTGGTGTAAATAACGTATTTAGTATCGGTTGATCTGCTCGAAGCATTTAGTACTAAATAAGTGATAGCAGTCAGACACCTAGCGCTAAAGAGCATGCCCAATACTAAAATGTCAATCATCCAGTCATGTGTCCCATGCGCAGCTACAGCAGCGTCGGCCTGATCGCCGAAAAGAGCCGGAGGTTGTAGGCGCCCGTCAACCCCAAGCACCAGAGCCCCAGGTTCGACACCTACATTATTGTCGAACCATCCATCCACATCCAGCACCAACATCGAGGTTTTTTGTCACCAAATCGAGAGAAAAAATGGAGCAGCCATAAAGTCTAGCCGTCACAATGACGAACCCAAGCGTGTAGATCGAGGGATGTTTAGTTCCACGGATTAAAGTTTAATTCCTGTCACGTTAAATATTTAGATACTAATTCAGGATTGAATATGATCTAATTATAAAACCAATTGCACAGATGGAGGCTAATTCGCGAGACGAATCTATTAAACCTAATTAGTCCATGATTTGACAATGTGATGCTATAGTAAATATGTGCTAATCATGAAGTAATTAGGCTTAATAGATTCATCTCGCGAATTAGCATCCGTCTGTGCAATTGGTTTGTAATTAGTCTATGTTTAATACTCCAAATTAGTATCTAAACATTTGATGTGACAGGGACTAAACTGTAGTCCGTGGAAGCAAACATCCCCTAAGCTACTGATTTGATAACTTATCCTCCTACAGTCTTAACAAAGGATAACCTTGTTAAGCGCAAATGGAAGAGCAGTAAATAGTGTTGCTTTTGTCACAACGATGAGATGATTTGATATCTGCATGTTTGCCAAGTGGCTGACGAGGCTTAGAAATGACCTAAAATCCTTAGCCCTTGTTTACTTCCCTCCAAAATCCCAACTTTGACATTATGCAAAAAGAAGATTCCCCATCACATCAAACTTGCGGTACATGCATGGAGTACTAAATGTAGATGAAATTAAAAACTAATTGCACAGTTTTGTTGTACTTTGCGAGACGAATCTTTTGAGCCTAATTAGTCAATGTTTGGACAATAATTCACAAATACAAACGAAATGCTACAGTTGCGCATTTATGGCAAAATGCCAATTTTGCCACTCCCAAATTGGGAACTAAACAAGGCCTTAGTGCTACTTGGAGCAGTGCCATAATGTTTTGTGCAAACTGTCCTTAAATTGCTTCCAGAACTTTCATATATCAACTTGGTCTCCACTTGAATTTCACTCTGCAGAGTTCCTCATCCATACTGGTGCAAAAATTTCATCCGTGCTAGCTATTAGGCTGGCACAATGAAGCCGACACGGATAAGGGACGGTTAACCGTGTCGGTATGGATGCCGGCATGGATAATTGTTTATTCTTACCGAATCAAAGTAGAGCCAGCACAGACAACAAATTATATGAATCGACATTTTGAACTAGAGCCGGCATTTATGTTATCATATTCCTACTAGTGTTAGTTGCCGTCCGGAAAGGTTATCAATGTATCACTACCGGTGTTATCTCAAGCATTAGAAAAAAAAAGTAAACCTAGCAATTATATATTTCAGAAACTAAAATAATACAATAAAAAATCAAAAGACAACAAAGACTGATGCAAGAACCCAAGTATGAATGGTTTGAAGAATAATACCTTAGTTAATGGAGAGTAGTCTATGATTGAAGGCATCCATGCATAGTCAATTGACTGCAAGTCAGTCTAGGTACATCACATATATTCTTGAGGCCAAGATACCTTGATGGAGGCATTCAATAATAGACCTTGACCTCATCACTGGCAAGTAGTTTACTGACAAACTAGAAAATATAGTGCAAAATATATAAATTGTCCATCACGTCTATGAGTAGTATTAATATGCAAGCATTATTATGAACGAATTTCACACAAATTATGCACATTCAATCTGAGTATGAAAGTGTATGTTTTAGAGGTTCATAACAATAACTAGATGCATGTGTACTCGCTAAGCTACATCATCATTAGAATACGGGATGAAAAGTTTATGAAAAACTTTCGTAATATGTTCTGCGACAATATCATCATCATACAACATCACAAGTTAAAACTACATCATCATCATAAATTAAAACTAGGTCCAAATTAGCTAGTTCTATCATGCATCTACATAAATTAAACTAGATCAAAATTTCATAAGCTCTGTCATGTGTCCACGTAAATTAAACTAGATCCAAATTTTGGCAGAATGATAATAAGCCTAGTCTAGATAAATTGTTTCATCATGCTTATAAAGTAACCAACTAATTCACTTATTTAGCATAATGATAAACCTATGAACTTGTGGGAAAAATGACAACTTGTTTATATTACATCGCCGAAGAATGCTAGCAGGCTTACATCACCATAAAGGCACCCGTTGTCCCAGCTCCTTCACCGCCACAAAAGGCATCATGGTTGTATAGGAGACAACAGCGCGAGACCAGGAGGCCCCGCTCTAAGGTCGCGTGAACCCAGTCCTTTTCTGTAGCCATGCCAGCCTTTGTCATGGCGTAGTTGACCCGAGCCTTTGTCGTAGCCCTGGCAGCCTGTGCATGTCTCTGCAAGTCCAATGGCTACCACCACCTTGCGCACTAAGGTGCTGGTGGGTGTGCTATCTCAGCGGAGTATGCCAATGCCGAGGCCATGAACCAAAGGGTGGCCTCCCTCACTGCTCTGCTGCCACCCACTGAGCAGATCACAGTCTCTACGGTCATGGCTGCCTCGACCGCCTGCTCTGCCATGCTCTTCCTCTCCGTAGAGGTGGGGAGGAGGGTGGTGGCACTGTGATCTGAATGAAGGCAAGGGGATGTGGTGATGACACTGTAGAGGTGGGGAGGAAGACAATGGTGTGGGGATCTGGAGGAGGGGAAGGAGATGCGGTGGCGGCATGGTGGAGGTGGAAGAGGAGGATGCGGTGGGGATTTGAGCTCTGTGTTCGGCTGGACTTATAAGCGGCTGAAAAGCTGAAATGGATGATTTGTTGTGAGAAAAAAAACATTGTTCGGTAGCTGATAAGCTGGCTGATAAGATGAAGCGAACAGAGCCCCGGATTTCCAATGGACGCTTGCATCGGTGAAGGTCTATATAGACATATACATGCTGGTGTAATATTGCACCAACACAAATAATCTATTATTCGTGCCGGCTCTTTATTGCGCTGGTACATATATTTCAATCTCCTTGCAGGTGTTTGTTTTACGCTAGCAAGGATAGGTAATTAAAAAGAAATTATAAAAGCATGTTCAAGTGGATGAACTTAAAATCTAACCAAACAAAGCTGATGATGTTGTCGCTCGCAATTTAGAAGTTGAGGGGCCCGGCGGAGGCACACCGCCGCCGTGTACCAACACTACTGATTGCGGTGCTCAACAACATTTACTGCAAGCACCGTCTGCTGGTCACCGTTGATCTCAATGTCCTGCGCCATCCATCAACCTGCTCGACAAAGCGTCTCTGTTGTTACCTCTCTGTTCTCGATTGCCTCTGCTTTTTGCCTTTGCGCTCTCAATCGAGCTGCTCTTGCACTCTGCTGATCTCCATCAAATGCAAAATGGGGCATATATATACATAGATACTTGGTGTTTCAACTTCTCCATCGCGCGCAGAGTTAATTAGCAATGCACGCTTGGGATTCTCTATAGCGCATCTTGGCAGAGATGACGCTTCACCTTCTTGCATTTGAGAACACTAATTCGTGACGGGGCCTTCTAAACCCAATACAAGTAACAAGTATACTTGTGCCAGCATTCATTATGTGCTGGTCATGGAAACTATCCGTGTTGGGCCATAGCAACCACCGGCACAGATACTTTGGATTCATGCAAGTGTTGACTGTGTTGGCTATCGGACCGGCATGGATAGAACATGGTACTAGTGCACTTTGGGCTGGTGTGGATGAGTTGATCCGGATGAGGCATTCTCCAGTGGTGTTCGGATTACTGGAAGCAGGCGGAGCTCCCCATACAGCAGGGCCCCAGCTGCCTGCGGCGTGCCGGCGTAGGACCCTCTCCCATCTCCTTCTTCCCTGGTGCGATTTGGTGGCTGGAGTATCGAGTGGCTGCCGACTAAGAGGAAGAAGAAGAACAGCGCTCAGTGCTGCTGTATTTGATGGGCCGGCTGTGGATGTCGATCGCCCAATAGATAGCCTGCGGCCCAACAGGGCAACAAGCCCAAATGCCAAAACGTTAGTTCCTCATCTGTCATCTCTCTGTCTCTGTGTGACTGTGTTGGGTGGGTGCCGCTTGTTCCCTCGTGGCTCATCGTCTCGCCGACGCTGAGTATTTGCCAAATGCCCGACGAACCGAAGCCACCGCACGCCGCAGAGCCGTGCGTCCGCGTCTACTTGGAGCTAGGGAGCCGGGAGACCTGGAGCCGCTGAGCCTGCGTGCGCCATATCGGGCGGCAAGCTCCGTGAGTTTCAGTCTTGCATCCTTCCCCTCTACTTGTGATTGGATTCAGGAGTCAGGACTAGTCAACCGTGGTATGCATGGTTTACATACCATCGGCTACGAATGTTTTGTTTTTATCTTACGTGATGAATTGGTACGGGTTAAATTTATCCATATCCATTATACATGCAAGGTGTTCGGGATTTTGCTTAGGCGGGACATTGACCCATGTTCACTTGACATATGGCTTAATACACCACATACTCGGTATTTCTTTGTGAAAAAAACAAAAGAAGTGTTGGTCAGTGGTCATAGGGGTGTTTGGATACGAGGTGCTAAACTTTAGGAGTGTCACATCGGATATTCAAATGCTAATTAGAAGGTCTAAACATGAGCCAATTATAAAACTAATTGTAGAACCCATATACTAATTCGTGAGACAAATCTATTGAACCTAATTAATCCATGATTAGCACATGTTTACTGTAGCAGCACATTGTCAAATCATGGACTAATTAGGCTTAATAGATTCGTCTCGCGAATTAGACTCCATCTATGCAATAGGTTTTGTAAATAATCTATGTTTAATACTCCTAATTAGTATCCAAACATCCGATGTGACGGGTACTAAAGGTGTATCCAAACACCCCTATAGTACAATGGAGTGGTGGGAATGGGTGCTGTCAGCGGCAAGTTTGAGCACGGTATATGGGTATGTACCGGTGTCATTCAATGAGGAGGTAAGTTTGCTCCACCTAAAATTTCAGGCCAGCTCCGCCTGGAGCATGCGTTGGTAACACATCTAAGGGGGTGTTTGGATACCAAGGGCTAAACTTTAGCCCTATCACGTCGGATGTTCGGATGCTAATTAGGAGGATTAAACATGAGCTAATTACAAAACTAATAGCAGAACCCCTAGGCTAAATCACGAGACGAATCTATTAAGCCTAGTTAATCCATCATTAGCGAATGGTTACTGTAGCACCACATTGTCAAATCATGGACTAATTAGGCTTAATAGATTCGTCTCACGATTTAGCCTAGGGGTTGTGCAATTAGTTTTGTAATTAAACTACGTTTAATACTCCTAATTAGTATCCAAACATACGATGTGACAGGGGCTAAAATTTAACCCCTGTCTTCCAAACACCCCCTAGCAAAAGTTTTGATCCGAGGTTGAAGGAGCTTGTCAGCCTAAACTGCTTCCAGAATGTGAACATTTCATTTGTGAGGGCTCTGCTTCCTTGCACTAGGAGTGGTTCCTGTGCTATGTACTATTGCAAGGTTCTTTAGATGCATTTGGTTTATGAAGCCGGCTTCCAGCGTGGGCAAATCCTACTTTGATGAGGGGCTTATTGGCGTCATCGTGTGGGTATCCCAAGTCTTGGGCCCAGAGATCCAAATATTAGAGACTTACAATCTTAGACAAAGCAGAGCCTTGTGGTGATATAATGAGTAAATCATGCATTTGTCGTCACAAAAGCACCAAGGTTCTGTCCAAATGCTTGGGTTGTCCCGTAAAATTTGGTAGGTACAGTTTTGAGTCATACTCTTTATTTTTCATGGTTGATAATTTAGTTTAAGCCAGGATAATATTTTATGATGACAATGCTAATTTTCAATCAAGGTATAAAAATATTGAAAACCATCCAAATAAAAAGATTTTCAAAATTACAAATGAACTAAATACGGCTGTCTTTGAGTTGGCAGCTATAGTTGACTATATATGCATGGATTCTGCCTTAATTGCACAAACTAACTAAAGTTACATAAAAGTAATTAACAGCATTTAGTTGATTGTATATATGGATACAATTGTTACTTTATTTCACAGCATATCACATAAGTTTAACAGCAGATAGTTCATTGTCTGTGGATATAGTAATCCCTTTATTATCACAGTAGCGATATGACTAATGCTCCAGCCCTATAAATCACCAAAGCAGCAGCAGGCCTTCTGAACCAGACGCTCCCCATACACGACCTTCTCATACTTGGCGACGCTGCCTGTTTTCTCCACGCAGAACGCAACGGGCTCCACAGCTGCATCAAAGTCTGTCTGTACCAGCATTGTTTAAGGAAAACAAAATTAGACAAAAATGAGTAATCTCTATGACTCTATGCATGTATGATGTATACCTCGTAGAAAAACACAGCAGATACGCGGCGTTGATGGGAGCTGTTGATGACTCTATGAACCGTGGGTTGGTAAATTCCATTTGACCAGACCTAAATGAAACATTATGTTGGTATAATCTCTATGTTCTGAAGACAATCAGGATATCGTCAATGAACTCGCTAGGAATAAAAATTGGGCAAAATATACCTCGAGCATGTCACCGATGTTGCAAACAAAGGTTCCAGGAATTGGGTTGGCATGTATCCACACACCGGAACGGTTTTGGACCTGAAATTGCATCATGAAAGATTATATACATATTTTGCTTCGCTCATTAAAGGAATGGACAAATAATGGACAATACACCTAGAGTGCTAAGATACCATTGGACTAGGAGAAGTACATATACATAATATTGATTATTGTATCGAATCGAATTAAGCTCACATCTTGGAGCACATTTCAATTCTATTATGTTTTATTAGAGTAAAATAAACATCACAGATCATTTCTACAATACATACATCATTTAACAGGATTCCAGATCGCTACTATGAAGCAAAATAAAGAAAAAATAAATCTGACTGAAGTTGATCGTTTAGGCAATTTTTTGTGATATATGAATACGACCTCAGAAATTGGTAGGCATATACGGCTAAGCCAACAAATCTACAAGAGAAGCCCAGGGAGTGACATATGACATATACACAGGTTACCTGAGAGTGAAGAATCAAGAAACAATTACCTCAAGGGCACACATGTCATCATCCTGGTTAACCAGTGTCAGAAGTCCTGCAGTTTTAATCTAGTGAGGCAAATAATCTCCCATTCTATAGAAAGTTCAAAACAAGACTAAAAATCATGAAAGCAATAAAGTTAAAGCACGGGGTGTAAAAAAAGATTCTCTAAATTAGTCTACAGATACTACTCTCTATAATTCAGGGGATCTCTACTCTCTAGTGAAACTTGTAGAAGAGATGCACTAACCGTAGTCGGTGTGAGATCCCCTAAATTAGTCCCAGAACACATGGAAACACCAAAAATATAGACAAGAGTTAGATGTATCCAGCCAGAAAGCATATCAAGGAATAATAGTGCAAAATTTAAGAAACGACATATGGCGACATGCTATTCGCTTACATCCCAGTTTCAGTGCGTTTCTCTTCTGGGACATCACTTGAAACCGGGTAACTAATCAGCCTTAGAGCCCAGTAAGGATCTCCTGCTATTCCCCCTTCAAAGGCATCAACAGGCCCGCCCAATGCCAAAGCTATACCTCGCATGATCTTCCTTGAAAGATCTGCAGTGAGAAACAGAGCATGCCAAACACCAGTAATGTCTACATCTAGTGATAAGAGAAGGAGAATGGATATAATTTTAGTAAGTCAAGAAGTGGACCTTTGAGGAGGCTGATATAGTTTTCCAGCACTACCTTAAAATTTGATGGGTATTCAGGCCTGGTGAAAGATAATTGAATTGGTTCTTTAGTGTGGAAGTAGGCAAATATATATATCGGCAATTGCAATGGTTCAAAAGGAAAATTATTGCCATGCTAATTATGCACAAGTGGAATTTGTTGATAAAATTAAAGGAAATCTAATGTGACAATATAAAAGATTTTTTTTGTTGTCACAGAACTGTACCCTTTTTTTTCTTCATTATGGATATAATCCAGTCCTATATCAGATTAAATTTGTTCAAGATTTAATGTACAATACAGAAAACAAATTAAACAGGAATTCAGAATTCAGAAACGTACCACAGATTGTATCCTTCAAGTGTTTTACCAAGATCTCCGTATTTACCAGGTGCAATAGGAGTCAAGCACTGCAATGATGGTTCTTCTGGTTAGTTTAGCTCCCAACAACTTAAAAAATGACAAGAGAAATACAGAGACAGGAGAGACAAAAACTCACATTAATTGCTTCGTGCATATCACGTTTTTCCTTGGTAATATTCTCTCCTAGTTTTTGATACCCCCTGAAAATAACAATCATTTTAAAAGGGCCTCAACACCCAAAAATGGATCTTATAAGGACATTGGACACGTTTAAGCAGTCACACACCTATACCCACTTTGACGTGTCATCTTAATCTTCATCTTTTCCTCATAAGGAAGCTGAAAGAATTTGTGTAACACATCCCTCACTTCCCGCATTAGCATCTCACAAATACCGTGGCCTTTCTGTTGTAGCAAGTTACAAGTATAGTTACCTTAGTTAGATATTCAGCCTTTTGTTGTTTTCATTCATAACAAGGAAAGCAAGCTAATTATAGCTGGTGATGGCTTAATGCTATATGTTCCTTTCTTATTTATTTCTAAAAATCATATGTACAAAAAAAATCCAGCTGAAGTAGTTCAGTTGATATTATTTGCCTAAGAATTCTGAACATTACATATGTTGCTTTGCTACAACCATAGTTAATGGTAACTCATTCTCTTTTTATTCAAACATCAAAATATTATTGCAAGTTAAATTAAGCGTGTGCCAATTTGCTTAAAAGTTTCAAGCAAATCGTCTGCAGTCATCAGAGTTCATGCATGAGTGCTTACCACATAAAAGAATCCAACCTCCTTGCAAGCATAGTCCAACGTTTGGACAACTCGTAGCAAATCCTTATGATTTGCCATGTCTGGATCATCAATCTTTTCGACAAGTGGGGCGATATCTGACAATGGGAAAAAAGATAAAAGAAAGAAGGAAACGGTAGTCGGCAAATGATAACCCTATACTTCCAAATCAACGGACATATTTCTTTTAGATAATGGAAGATAAAATTGCAGCTTCCGACATCTTCTTTCGAAAATGTATCAGACCATAAATATTACAAAGAGGCACAAGAGAACATGTATCAGAATATCTGATATACCAAAGAGAAATAACAAAACAAAAGGAAAATAAGAAACTCAAAATCTCTAACAAGCTAAGCTACTTCAGTAAATCAAGGGACAGATGAGTAATAAGATGTGTTAGGTCACTAAAATCTTACCGATCAGAGGAATTGCCGTAACATTGGAACCCATTGTTTGTTTGTGCGCGCGCGCGCACGTACGCTCGATCGTGAAAGGGAGAGAGATGTTCCAAGAGTAAAATTTAAGATTTGCTATATCTGAAGTGAGATGGTGAGGAACTAACGTTGAGTCATTCTTTCGATCGTGAAAGGGAGAGAGATGTTCCAAAAGCAAAATTTAAGACTTGCTATATCTGAAGTGAGATGGTGAGGAACTAACGTGGAGTCATTCTTATATATATAGAGGGCCGATGCATGTGCTCCCGGGTCACTATAGGATATGTATTACTGGCTAGTCGAGTGCCCTGTTCTGTTAAACAATTTTATTCTACTAGTATGTGCTATAGAACAATTTGTCATGCAGCCTACTGGTCTATATTGATGCTGATATCCGCCTAAATCTATCCACGTGATTGCGTGTCCATACTTCTAAAAGGTTTTCTACAACCGCTTAAAAAGATCTCCAACCCGAAGTAGCTCTCCACGTTATCCACGAGATTTTGGGGCTAGGTTTTTACACCATTTTCGGTCATCATTTCACCTGTTTGAATTAATTAGCTTTTGTCTTAAACATCTATTAAATAGTATTTCACTAATCACTATCACTATATATGACAATTAGGGTTCTTGAAATAGAGAGAACCAGTTTAATTTGCTGTTGGTGATTTTTCAGTCACCTGTTTGATATCTATTAGTGTAAGCAATTAGATTCATTTGCAACCTCGTGACCACCACCACTACTGCAGCTGCACATGAGCACATCAAGGCATGTTTGGTTGCAGCCCCGGGGAAGCTGCAAGTGCTAAGCAGGTCGATATGGCCACAAGGCTGGAAATCGGACGCGTGGAGACAAATCGGAAGTCTGGAGACGCTGCGTGCAGGCCTTCTTTTCAAGGTCTGATGCAAATAAGCCCTATATGTCTGCCTCAGCGATGGAATCAGGTACCTCTCGTTAGGTTGACAGCTCCCTGCTCGGCTAAGTGACTACACCTAGTTTAAGGGGCCACTATGTCCAAGAAAAAGGCATTCGTGAAGGTTGACAGCTCCCGAGCGTTTCATATGAAAGTTGTAGATCTTGTCGAGCCATACAATTTTCCCTGTAAATTTATTCCAATTAGAGTTCGGATGAAGAAGATATGGCCCGTGCAAGTTTCAGCTCCTACTGCGGGCCTGCAGTTCAATGTTCATGTCTGAACCTTCCAATATCCAAAGTCCAAGTCCAAATCCAACTTGTAGAAAAATCCTTCATTTATGTTATATTTCCTACGATTTTGCAATATAATCCAAAACACAACACATATGCGAATATGGGGTTATTTCAGGTGCCAAGTGGCGAATTAGTATAAGAATATGCCTGAAAACACTAGTTAAATAGCACTAAAAGTGAATAACGAGCATCAACATCATCCGACCCAACCTAGCATGGATGATGGCGGTATTTTAGGAGATGACATGGATATGGGGTGCATTGCATGATGCTACTGCTGCTGCTATGGTTTCATGATTCATTCTAGTACCCATCACTAATATTTAATTTATAATGGTTAATTTATAATCTTTATATGCATTAGAAAGTATTGTAACATAATTTCTATTTAACAAACTCAAAAGATATCAGATTCTTCTTGTATTAAAAATAAAAGTGAACTATTATCAGCCTTAGGGTATTCAGGTCATGTTAACATCCAGGGAAGATAATAACTGAAAATAATCAGGATTGCCAAACACTCAGTTTATTCAAACACTAGATTCTCCAGTCCTGATAAGCTTGCTACATAGGTAAGCGAGGTCAAAAAAACGGATACAAACAGGGCTATAGGGTGATCCGATAATATATAATTTTACCATCGGACCTGATGTGATGCACACAGCACATACTGCAGTCACCGAGTGGTTCGGTGACCCATAACATTGGTCCTTGAATCAATCACTGACACCCATTATGCGTAATAATTGCGGGAAACTTGTCCAATTCAATTTCTCTAAGTTCCGCTACTTCTTCTTCGTATCTCGGGACTTTAACTGAGCTACCTAGAGCCTAATTTCACAAGTGTGCATCTACTCAAAGACTCATCTAGGTTAAGCTACTATTTTTCACCCCTTTATAGTACGGTCAAAAGAAAATTTAAAACCTATGCTAATCAAGTGTCTCTCAACAACAAACCACACTTGGAACTAGCTTGTCCTTAGCCTTCACACTTATCCTTCGAACCAATACAATTTCAAACATATGATGTGGGCATTAAATACCATAAAAGCCTATCATTGTACTAACTTATTGAATGCCACTGCAAAACACACGTTAGTCGCAATGATCATGTTGTCAATAATCGTCAAAATTGAATTAGAGGTTTAGATGTTCTTTTAAGGAGCCACTCTTAAAAAAAAGTTCATTCGATGAAGGATGAAGATCGGCAGAAGTAACCGATATGGAGCCCGTCACTGAAGATGCATCATTAATGACACACATGTAGCTAAACAGGCCATAACAACGGCGCAAGTAGGGGAGTGGCGTGTAGCTAGCCTTTGGGCCAGTTTGGCAGGGCTCCTCGCGAGGGGCTTCTCGTGCGGAGCCGGAGCCGGAGCCGCGGAGCCACTTTTTTGGGCTCCTCCATGCAGGCCTAAAATGGCTCCGGCTCCTCCCAAATGTGCCAAAAAATAGCTCCGCGGTCAATGCCGTTTGGTGCGGCTCCGGCTCCTCCGTGCTTCGGTAAGCGCACGGAGCCGGAGCCGGAGCCCTGCCAAACTGGCCCTTTGTGTGTAGCCTGTTGGAGGCTGATTGTAATCCTGGTGATTAATCATATGAATGAAGCTATGATCCACAAAATAAAAAATCCATGCCTTCGTACACGTTTCGGCCTCTGTTCGGCCCAAGATATTGCACGTTTAGCGTGAGTACTAGGCCCTGGGCCTGTCCCCGGGCGTCCATGTCAGTCAGATTCGATGAACCTTCATTTTTTTTTTTTTTTTTGAAAAGGATTCGATGAACCTTCGAGAGATAGAAATGAGGAGTTGAACACAATGAGACTGAAAGAAGCGATCACATCGTGGCCCGGGCCCTGGCCGGTTCCACAGGTTTTATTCCCGGGTTCACAAGGCTAGCTCAAGATTTGACTCGTCACGAAACGATACAAAAAGCGGTTGCAGAAAGTCATTTCTTTTGAGAGGTTTGCACAAAGTCTGAAAGGACTAACAACATTTGAATCATTTTCCATGCCGTGGAAGGTATGGATGTTAACATAAACTTTGCAGGCAGTAGTAGCTCAAATTCACCAAACGAATTTGCTCCAATAGCACAAAAATCGAATTGATTTAACAAACACCAGGCAATTCACCCACGGAGTGAAGATACATCCTACGAGCACAGCCCTTCACGCCGCAAAAATAGACCACGGACCGCGGTAGAGAGCAATTGCAGAATATAATTCAGTTTGCGCCACCAAAAGACTTCAAATAGCACCTGTAACAGTGTTTCAGCAAGATCCCAGAACATGTCTTCCATGACATCCTTCAGGTTTTGGAGCGCCTTGGATTTCACCAGCTTTTGTAGCAGCTCGTGCTTTTCCAGAAGAAAAACAAAACAACCTGAAGATACAGAGAGCCGAGGTGAGCACCAACCAACCCCCTGTGCAAAGGTTAAATTCACCGTCTATGTTGTGAATGACTTTCTTCTAATACTTACAACAGATCTGGATTATTGAGCCCATTACATTCCCGGGTCATTTGGTGCCCCACTGGATGAAGTAGGCCTCTGTTTCTTGCACGGTTCATTACTAGCATCAACCTCCTCCTCGGCAAAATTTTGATCAGAGACTTCTGCAAAAGGGTAAAATGAAATGTCTTTGTTAAAATCCCTCAGTTCTGATTAGATGAATAGGATGACAATTGGAAGTGTTAAGTAGTGGGTTAATCTGACATATACTATAGACATTAGCAGGTGCAAGTGATATCTGACATGCATACAGTATGTATTTCCATGTTGATGACCTGTTTTGTCACACTATTGGGAAGGACCCAACGACTTGGTTGCATGATTAACTGAAGGATAATCTTTGTGGAACAGGAAACCAAATCTGGAAATATCTTAAAAGGTGCAGAATAGATGATTAAGCATGCCAACCGCTAGCACTTTCTTAACAATTTATTCTGACAAGGTAAGCACAACAACACAGGGAGCGTCAAAGAGCTAGAGACAAAATGATTCCCTATGTTATGTCATTCATTGAATTCCGAGTGTAAAGCCAATACGTGCTCTCTAGTCTCTTTGCGACCAAAACCCATTCTGTAATTTAATGCTCATTTCTACAGGTGTGTTATATCCTGCAAGCTATGGTTTACACTACTTTTTTGGCAGATTATGGTAACTACCTGCAAATCTATATGTTAAATTGCAGCACCGTTCTGGCATGCTTATTCGTCAACCTAAAACTGTAATTTTGAACTCTTTTATCACTCCATAGTGAAACATATAGTGCAGAAAACAATATGCAAACAATGTAATCAGAGTACTGAAGTTGTGACCTTTGCTTTTACCAATAAGATTTTGTCTGGCACAAGGCTTCACTTCTCCCCCATGCATCCTGACCTTCTCTCGGACCGTGTCTGTTCCTGACCCGTAATCATCAGCCATAGCTTCGGCACAATCATCACGGCGACTCACACCAGCACTGCGTGGCCTAAAACGCCTGACCCATGGATTCTCAGGAAGGTAGTTCATTCCAGCATCACGCGTGCAAGGTTGGTTCCTCTCAAACCTGATATTCTTGCAAACACCCTCTTGGATCACCTTGAACCCATTGTTGCCCAGATGCTTCTTATTTGCATGAATCCCATGGTTCTGATGTCCATATAGTTGGTCCACGAAGGATGCCTCCATGGAGCTTAAGTAGGAGCTGTGCCGCTCATTTGTCCATCCGGATGACATCAAGTCCCGAACTTGAACATCCTGCTGAAGAATCAGGACATGTCATGGTCTAAAATTGCTTGTACCAAACAAAAATTATTGAAGTACAATATTAGTAGATTATAAGATAAAGTGCTAGCTGAAGCAAAGGTTGAAGGTCAATATACTCATATATATTGTATCAATCATTTTTCACTTTTATATCAAACAGTAGATAAAGCCTTGAGGAAAATGTCAAATACGTTGCCATGCTCTATCTTTTAAGAGCAATAGCGTGTGGACAGCACCAACAAATGAATTGTGCGGTGATTTACAAGAGCTAATTAAAGAAGGAAAATTGTACTGGATGTGAAATTATTAGGATTCAGAGGCGAATTAAAAGACTCCCAGAATGGAAACATGCTGCAGGATCCAAAGAAAGAACAGAATGAGCAGCCCTCATCACGCACCAACATAACGCTCTTTTGTCAGTAAAAGCAAGAATTTTGATCGATTACCTTGGCAGCACTGGCGGGCAGGGTCAGCGGCTCGTCGTTGATCAACGGCTGGGGGTTCAACGACACATCCCCCATCGGATTATTTTTCAGAACCAGGGTAACCGATGAGTTCAGGGAATTCCGACGAGTTTTGGATCTCTCCCCTTTTCTCTTTCCCAAATGGAGAGGGGAAAGGGCCTATCCGATTGGATATTATCAAGCCAGGAAACTTTGATGTCGAAGAAGCGATCAATTCGAACCAATAAAAATCAACGAAAAATCAGGGGAAGGGGGGGGGGGGGGGCGCAATGAGTCGATTGATATTTTCGATGCCGCAAAAGAAAATCAAGGAAACGGCAGAGAAATCAAGCTGGAGAGCCCAAGATATTTCTCAAGATTCAGACGGAAACGAAACAGCTCTCCGTGAAATCTGATGCAAACAGACGAAAAATCTGAGAAATAGTATGCCTCGGAGAGAGAAACGAGAGGGAGAGAGAAACGAGAGGGAGAGAGATCGAGCTCTGCAGAGGCTGCCTCGAATTTATAGCCTGCGCGCCATGCGGAAGGAAAATCAAACGGGACGGAGGAGAAGGCGAAGATGGAGAGGGAATGCAGATACATCTCAGCTGGTACGGGGAGCCTTGTGTGCAGGTGAGGAGAGGAGGGGAGGAGGGGTCCGTGGGCCACCAGCCGGGCTTTACGATGGCGTGGCGGTACTTTTCCACGTGGCGGCGTGGGGCGCCTTGGGGCGGAAAATATCTCGTGCCCGATATTTTCTGCGGGGGGTTGGGCACTGCTGGCAGGATCCTGACTGGCGGGGCCCGCGGAGGGCTAACCCATCGTGAGCGGAAAGATCTCTCTGCGTCCGGGGTGCCAGGCGGAACACGCTGGCCGAGAATGGAGCTTGGCAGGCAAGGTCGCACGAGGGATCTCAAACGGAATTTTTCCAAGAATATCATCCATAGATATAGATATTAGTAATATCATATTAGGTCGGTTCTTTGTCCTCCTAAAATTCCTATCACACCGACACACCGGATATTTAGATACTAATTAAAAATATTAAATATAGATTAATTACAAAACCAATTACACAGATGGAGGCTACTTTACGAGATGAATCTATTAAACCTAATTAGTCCATGATTTGATAATGTGATGCTACAGTAAACATATGCTAATGATAGATTAATTAGGATTAATTGATTCGTCTCGCGAATTAGCCTCCGTCTGTGTAATTAGTTTTATAATTAGCTCATATTTAATCTCCCAATTAGCCTCCAAATATTCGTGTGACAGGAATTTTAATCCGGATTAAAATCCAAACACCCCTTACTATGTGTAGGAGCAATAAACTACGATATCAGATGCAATGTGTACGAATGTTTATACGTCAAACTGCGAATGTCACGCATGACAATTGACGACACTGGTGAGCTGAGGTCCTTTTCCGTTACATACGTGCTACGCGAGATAAAATGTACTCCCCCCGTCCTGCCATGTTACATGTTTGTTGTTTTGTTGTTAAAGTACTCTTATACTTTACTTGCTTGCACTTTTATTAGTACAAGTTAAAATGGTTTTTTTTCTGTAAAAATACACAAAGTTGTACATGTACTTATGTTTTTCCTTAAACTACTTTGGAGAGATGAGGATACCCGTTTGCATCCTACAGTTTGGCGACTTATTTATGGGGATGGATTTGGTTTGGTATTTCTAGACAACTTGAAGTTTTTCAAGATTCGTGCATGTCTTAAATCAGCGAGATGTTTCTTGTTTTGGATTTTGTTCTGTTATCTCCGTGTATGTGGCCCGAATGTATTCATTATGGTATCTTTGTCATCAATTTTGACCATACGCATTGTGCTCTTTGGCGGGTTCCACTCAATGTCCCTTTTTTTTTAATCCGAAACACTTAGGTGTTCCGCATATATTAATAAGAAGTTAGGATGGTTCACAAGCAAATGCGAGCCACCAACGATTCGTCATAACTCGATCTATAATTCTCAAGCTTCTCTTTTTTCTTACTTTTCGTGATTAAGTGTATAAGGTGATTTGGGGTATTTTAGGGTCCATAGGTGATTGGTGTGTTCCACTGTTCCCGCATTTGTTTAGGGTTTTATGGTGATTTGTACGGGAAGGGGTAGGGACTTAGGGTCCATGATCGTTCAAAGGAATGTTGTTTATATGCCCCTTGGCTAAATTTCCCTGTATTAGTTTATCTGATTCTGGTCAGCTTTCAGTTGGTGATTTATGAATGCTTATTCTTTGTTCAGTATGGTGGATTTACGAATGCCATCTTATACATTTTTAATTGTCTAGATGCAATCTTGATTCTTAGTTTATATACTGATAGTAGTACAGAAATTCTGTTCACTAGGCTTAATATTTTGTGATTATATTCAGCATTATTGATCGGTATAATTTTTGAGAGAATTAACATGAACCTTAAGAAGTTATGGACCCAAGTTCTGAGAATGGGCCTGAACCTTAATGAAGATATTTGCTAGGAAGGAGATCGGCCCATGCTAGGCAATGTAAGGTTTGCTTGGGCTCTTGACCCAATTCAACGAAAAATAATGTAATTACACTATAAGGCCGAGCCATTAAGTTTTTGGTGTTGGTTTTGGTTTAACGCTTGGATATTTGGGTAACCTGAATTGACCTACATACCCTTCTTCTGGGTCACCGAAACATATATAAGTATATTGCATAGAGATTTTTTTTTTGTTCGACAGATTAAATAGAGGAAATGTTCAGTTGTCAAAAGTTGATACGGAAAAATGTTGCAAAAGAAAAATAGCTGGAATGAACTATTTCACTGTTCCAGCTGTCAAAGAACAGTTGGCTGAACCATGAAAACTAGTTGGAATGGAGAATAAATATGTTAAGTAGAAAATCGGCCTATTCGCTTCAGATTATTCAGCCGGCTTATCAGCCACCAAACAGTATTTTCCTCTCACAATAAATCAGCCGCTTTATCTTTTCAGCCAGCTTATAAGCTGAAGCGAGCATGCCGAATGTCCAGGGAAACGTATATTGAAATATCATTGACTTTTTTTGGAGTAAAAATATCATCGACTCTTGATAAGGGACCAGTTGTTGACCACCTTATAGAAATTGCTGTTTTTTGTGAATTTAAAAATCTTCCCATATCACAATTCACGTTTCGCATATACTGTCCACATTATTACACTGACGCTTAGCTACCAGTAAGTACGATAAAGGTTACTCCAGGGTCCAGGCAACACAGCATTAGGGTTTAGGGACACCAGAGGCATAACACACCAGCCTGTATATTTCATTATACGAAACAAAACCTGTAATATGTACTGATAGAATTCGAAACAGCTGTTTTCCCCCCTACTTTTTCCTGCAGTACGTGTTGTGTTGGGGGACCAAAAGTTAACAGTCGCAACAGTAAGATGGTATGCAGGTTCAGCACAAGATGTATGTATTGTTTCACTTGTTAGACGAATTCCTGGTCCTGGTCATCCGGTCGCCGAGAAGCCTCCTCGCCGTCGAGCATTCTCCTGGTCATGTTGGCCCTTTGAACGAGCCGGACCAGCGCTTGCACCACCTCAGACATGGGAGGTCTGAACTCCGGCTCAGGCTGTACCAGCAAAGGTTTGGTTCACATGGTTTGTTGTTTGACACATGTACTAACCGTGTTGTATGTAGGGACTGAAGTTCATACCTGGACACACAGTGCAACAACGTCTGCAAAACGGGAGAGGGATTTTGCGGGGTAAAGGCCCTTGAGCGCCGGATCGACCATCCGGTCCAAGGCGTCGATGTCATGCAGCTGGGGAGTTGCCCACCGGACAAGTGATTGCTCTGACCGGGGCCTAGAGCTGTGTTGTTATGAAATATAGTCAGGTCACCATAATAGCCAATCATCAATCACTCCATAGACAACTAGTTAAAAGCAGTGCAGGCAGCTAGTGATGGTAGGGGTACCTGTCAAATGGCTTTCGGCCTGTCAAGAGCTCCAGCATGACAACTCCAAAGCTGTAGACATCACTTTTGAGGGTATACTGGCCAGTCATGTCCACCTCAGGGGCACCATATCCAGAACCCTGATCTGAAGCCTGCAGATGTTTCATTTTGAAGCAACATGAAGAATTTGTCTGTGATATGTGGATTTGATCCATTTAAGAGCAACTATATTATTGGTTGTTTTGAACTAGAAAATAACTGTTGGTGTTCTTTCATGACTAAACAAGGTTATATCCCTAACATTATAGAAAGTCCACGGGCCATAACTAATTAAGCAATGGACTAGGTGCTTCTTTACAATATATATACTTCTAAACATGCTTTACCTGGAATTCAGCATCTGGAACAAAACTTGAAAGTCCAGCATCAGAAATGTGAGGATTGAGCTCTGTGTCCAGTAAAATATTGGATGACTTGAAGTTCTTGTGAATTATAGATGGAGAACAGATTTCATGAAGATACCTACAGGAAGGTATAAAGAGTAAATATGATGTGCTTGCCGACAGGGTTCCATTAACCAAAGTGAATGCAGACATTGTGTGGCAACATATAATTCAATGAGCATATTCTTTTTATGAGGGGGGGGGGGGGGGGGGGGGGGGGGGGGAGCAAGCATGAACAATGAACAGCTAATCACAGAGAGGGGGGATAAGATCCACTTACTCTAGTGCACGTGCAGAGCCCAATGCAATCTTAACACGAGAATTCCAACTGAGTGGCTTGTTATATTCATCTGAGAGATGAATCATATCATGCAGTGAACCATTCCTGTGGAAATCAAAAACCAGCAAGTGCTGTCCATGCTCCATGCAGTAGCCCACAAGCTCACTGAGATTGGGATGGTGCAACTTTGAAATGTTGGACACAAGCTCATAGAAATCATCTGATGATTGGCTAGGCAGTGCTGTACTGTTTAGTTTCTTCACAGCTAGAACCTAATTCGAGAATGAGGAAAAAGGTAAGTCATACATCATGTAGTACTAAACTGCTGTCCAAAATATTTGGTAGCATATAAAACAAAAGTATGACAGAAATGTTGAACTAGTGTGGAGCAATGATCTGCAAATTTTCATTTGCACAACTGTGATTTAATGGACTTAAGTCCAACCTTTCTTGTCAAGAAGAAACCAAAAACTCCTTAATGATAATGTACTGCTGTTTACCTTTCCATCACTGAATTGTGCTCTGTACACACGTCCAAAAGTACCCTCTCCAATAAGGTTGTCCATGCTGAAGCTATCTGTTGCCATCTGTAGGTCAGCAACCGAATAAACAGTTGCCTTCACTGGTGCTGCATTACTTTTCTTTGCAACAGGCTTGCTTGCAATATCATCATCATCAAATGACTGGTTTCGCTCAATCTTGGGAGGTGGTTTCAGGTTAACTGCAGCAGGAGAAGGCAAAGACTCCACCTCTACAGTGGTAGCCTCTTGAATAGGCTTCATCTCTACCATATTGTAGAACCATACCACTATCAGCATGACACTATAAAGCAAAGCATCTATTTAGGCATATGAAACATCAGACAACCTCACCTTTAACTTCATTTGAAGGGAATGAATTAAACGGCTGGCGCTGTTCATAGTGCTCTGGCATTGCACCTTTTCGTTGTTTCCTCTTTATCAAGAAGAATGCAACAACTGCTCCAATAACAAGAACAGATATGATGATGCCTGCTATGGCTCCAGCACCTATGCCAGAGCTTCCACCAGAACTTGAGTTGTTACTTCCATTGGAGTGCTGGCCTGGGCTTTTCCGACGGTTGCTGCGTGAATGTGGAGGAGCAGTAAATGGTGGTGGTGGTGGTGATGGGCCGGTGCTCCAGGAGTTACCATCAGTTCTGTAAACAGACACATCATTAGTTGAAATACAGCCCTCTACATCATCACAAAACCAAGAGTTGAGTATGACGTACTGTAGGCTATTTATCTTCTTTAGCTCATTAGGAATCCAACCAGTGAAGCGGTTATTTGCTACGTTCCTGCACTCAAATAAGTATAATAAAATACTGTGCAAAGTATGTAAAACACACCATTTATGTATTGCAAATGTATTTACTCACAAATCATCAAGCGGAAGATTGGCAAGTACATTGATTGAGCCAGTAAGTTGATTGTTCTGCAAATACCTATGAAGCGACATGGGTTACAGCTCTATAGGAACAAAAACCAGCAATAAAAGTTAGATCAAATAAAATACATTGGTCATCTTTCTTACAGTGTTTTCAGGCTTGACAACGAAGTGAAACTTTGTGGTAGATTACCAGTAAGAGAATTGGAGGAAAGGTCTCTGTAGCGATTTCAACAGAAATATAATCATAGGAAGCATATGTTGGAAATGTGAAAAAGAAGGGTATATAGTGCAAGTTTGGTTACACTAGGATTAAAAAGAGGAAATACTCACACTGTCGTCAAACTTGGGAGGTTGGAAAATATATCAGTGATATCTCCTGATAGTTGGTTATGATTGAGGTTTCTGTATATACATCGAAAAATTCCATTTAGCCCTTTACATATAACCATAGAATTAATACAAATCCAGTTTCGACCCAAAAAGAAACAGAAAATGTACTCACAAATACTGAAGTTTAGGCATCGTGGAAATTGAGTATGGCACAGCTCCAGAGAACTGGTTCCCTGCCAGATTGCTGCAAATCAACAATCCACTCAGATGGCATGTCATCAGATGAAAGAAGAGTATACATGCCAGCATCTAAAGGACTTACAGTCTTTCAAGCTTCTTATTTGGAAGATTGTACGGAATCTGTTGACCACCACCGAGATTATTTTGGCTCAAATCTCTGCAATGAATTGGGAGTAAGCTAATCAGCAACAAGTAAAACTCCAGAAACAGAACAGGACTACATGAGAGGGACATGAATGAAACTCACAGCTCAACGAGTGAATCCATGGTGTTCATGTTGTAGGCCAGAGTTCCAGAGAGTCCCAATCCCGGCAATTTACTAATAGGGTAGCCATTACAGAGAGAATACATCAGGCAAAAGGCACAAAGCAGTAAACTGAGCAAGGAAGCAATTACAGTGGATTATGTGAAGCTCACATTGCAGTGACTGAGGATCCAGAGCAGGTGATGCCCTGCCATGATTCGCTGCAGGGGTCACCGCCGCTCGCCTTCCAGCCCTGCAGCTGTCCCGGTGAAGACATGCTGGTAAACAGCGTGTTGAGGGCAGTAACTGCATGGCAGAAAAAGAGAAGAATCAGTATATTGGATATGGCGTGTCGTTGAATAAACACCAGTAACTATGAGTACTTGTAAATCCAAAGTTGGGACCAGTCACGCCTTGAGATTCACATGATACGAGGACCAATAATATAAATCGCAAACACAAATAGTAAAACTGATCTACCTTCTATGTGCCGTGATATCATAGATCCATATTGGTTATTCACTGTTTTTGATAAAATTAAAAAAATTGTATCAATACTAATTACTAAACCAAATACTAAAAGCTGGGTAAACTATAAGAGATGATATTTCTTTCCTTCGAATTATAATTTCTAATCCAGTCATTAATCCAGAGAGTATCCTCATTTTCTCATGTGCGACATAATTCCCAGTTTCTCCAACCAAACTGTATTTGGAACAACCGAAAGTAAGCAACAAAAAAAAACTGCATCGAGATTTGGCTCAGAAACTAGAGAGCAGGAGAAAGATGCAACATTTCCGGAAGAACCAAATGCAGGTCCCTTGCTCAAAGTGGCCATCAAAAAGACTGTCTTCTCTAGATTGGCTATCAAAGATTGTGATATAAATCAACAAAAGTTTTATCGGAGCATGTGCACATCAACTGACGATTCGGGGAGCGTGGGGAAACAGCTCGAAGTCCCCCCACGCCTCCCAAGTCCCAAATCTGTCAAACTACTACTTTTGACCACCCAGCAACACGAGATTCAGCTGATGAAAGTGGACCTAAAGAAGCAGCGGCAGCAGGGGGAAGGTGAACAAGTTTCCACAAATCCCAAACGAATCAGCACTTCAGCAGTAACTAGATGGTGGGTACAGGTATTCAAAGAAGCAAGCAACAGCAACTGAACTCATACATACACCCAATGCCGCGGCAAAGCGAAATACCTCAAACCTTGCCCCCAATCGAACCCGGGGCGGCCATGAAAGGAAAGAACAGCAAGAAGCATATCGACCAAGAACCGTGAGAAGAACGAGCGTGGAGAGACAGAGAAATGCGATCACGAAAAAAAAACAAAGGCAGGATTCCGTGTGTTGCCCACCATCATTCGCGTCGGTGGCCGCGGAGACCAAGATTCGCCGCGGGGTCCAAGCGCCGAAGCACAGGAGGACGAGAAGCCATGCGGCCCAGGCCGCTCTCGCCATTGCTCCACCACCTCGCCTCCCTCCCTCTCCGTCAGGCCCCTCCTCCTACAGGGCCACAGCAATGCTCTCTCCCTCTCTCCCTCTCTCTCTCTCTCTCTGCCTTATAGGGCCATGGGAATGGGAAGAAAGCTGCTTTCTCGGCTAAAAAAATCCCGCCTTTTGGCTTCAGTATACTGGATTTTCTCGGGGTTTCCTGGTTTTCTTCAGTTTTGGGGCTTTTTAAATTGTTCACTCGGCGCTGCTGAATTCTTTGGGTTAGTATATTAATGGGGAGCACCAGAGCACTGCGAGCGGCTGCGCCCGGCGCGCGAACCGAGGCGAGTACCCGAGGCTACAGCGAGTGGGGCCCGCAAGCTAGTGACCCCAGAGTCCGTTACGGTGCTTATTTGATCGTCAGCTCTAGATCGAACGGTTAGGATCGATTGGCCCCGCCCGAGCTACAGATCGTGGTTTAATTTGCTCCTACTCTAACTTCCTTTTCTACAGAAATAAATTGCATTTATATGTTTGTGGAGTAACAATATATATTGTGTAATGAAAAGACACACCACCTTGCTTAGCAATAAAAATACTGAAAAAAAATCTTGCATCGTTCAGGGGCAAAAATCTTGCATTCCTCCAAAATTCCTATGGAAGTTCCTTTGATCCGAATGGGATCTTATATCCCAAGAACCAAATTTTACACCAAGTTTGGGCTAAACAGTGTAATTTGTGAAGAAAGAATTGCCAACGGGGCTTTAAAAATGCTATAATTTTGTGTTTCATGTTTTTGAGACTTGAGAGTGCATAGAAGCTAGATAAACATGGTAAAAGCAACTTTGCACTAAGAAACAAGAACGATTGTTTGTCCAGCTACACATGTAAAATCAATAATTGAAAATACGATCTTAATATGTAATTAAGTTTGTCAAGATAAATAAATCTAAGCTTGGATTACGAGGCTACCCCATCTAATGATGCTCCAAGCATACAAAATCCATCATTAGTCGTTCCATGTTCCAATCCGTGATAGGCTATTCATCTAACCGAAACAACTAACCACTTGACATGAGAATCGTTCCGTGGAACCTTCGCTGGCTGCAACCATTCTGTATTACGGAATGTTCTTCTCTACCGAACTCTTGGTTGTTGCTAACCTCTAAGGTAAGGATCGAGCAGTAAACTTCTGACTATCCCATAGTCGCAGAATTTTTTTTTCTTTTTTGTGGTGCTTAATCTCAAGTTTTATGGTTATAATAAGTTCAGTAGTTCACAAATTAAACCCTCCATTGTAACTACTGTAATGTATCAGCTGTTCCAAATTATAGGTCGTTTTAATATTTTAAGGCACCTAGACATGGTATTTATTTAGGTGCACAGTAAAAGTAATAAATTTAGAAAAGTTAAAATGATCTATAATTTGGAACGGAGAGCACATATTGTTGATTTCCGCAGCCTTGGGCGTCGAGAGCTAGGAGACCAATCAGTAGTCTGGCAACATGCAAATCCTCCTTTGGATAATTATTTATTAGTCAGATAAATCATGGTGCGGCCAACCTCCATGAGTCAGGCACTGGAACCTGGATGCTGTGCAACCAGAAACCAGCTCATCTGGGTAGGGGCCCTGATCGAGCCCTTGATATGCCTAATTTAAGGTAGGTGGAAACCTCACTTTGTCACATAATTTAAGGTGTGCACAAACCAGCTCAGCTTGGGCTTAGGTGATGTTCTCTTCCACTGACTTATTTTTAGCACGTGTCACATCAAATATTTATATACTAATTAGGAGTATTAAACGTAGACTATTTAGAAAACTCATTACATAAGTGGAGGCTAAACGGCGAGATGAATCTATTAAGCCTAATTAATCCATCATTAGCAAATGTTTACTGCAGCAACACATTGTCAAATCATGGACTAATTAGGCTTAATAGATTCGTCTCGCCGTTTAGCCTCCACTTATGTAATGGGTTTTGCAAATAGTCTACGTTTAATACTTCTAATTAGTATCTAAACATTCGATGTGACGGGTGCTAAAAATAAGTCAGTGGAAGCAAACGGGGCCTTAGTGTCAGCTCTCCTGGGTGTTGAAAAGCTCTCCTTTTTCTTTCATTTACAAACAGAAAACATTTTGGCATTAGTGGATACTGGATAATATTAATTTAAATCTAGAAGATTACGATGGGGTATTTGTCATAATTAAATTTGAGAGCTTTATCATTGTATTTATTTATTTATTTGTTAGGGGATAATATTGATACATACATGCGCCATTAGTCTTGCATTTGTCAAGACTAATGGCGGCGTGGTGAGGACGTGAGCCGCTGTATCCAATGTATCACTACTTGTTTTTATAGCTCGATGGATCATGAGTGCTTCATCATGAAATGGGAATAAACGAAAAATGTTTATTCAAAAATAATACAAGGACGTACGTCGAGCTGCTATGTAGGAGTATTAGCTAGTTGACATAAAAAAATACATGAATATTGAGACTACCAATCATTTTGCAAAATATTTAGTTTGAAATATGAAAATCCATTAATGTAGATTTACTTTCATAATTTATAAGTACTGTAGCGTTTAAAAATCTTTTTCAGTAGGGAACAGTGGTACATACCTGTACGAGTCATAAATGAGTGTGTACTGTACAAGTTATTGTACTCTTGAATGGACGAAGCGCACAAACGTAATAGTTTTCTTTTCATGGATTTTATGTACTTGTTGATTAATTTACGGCGCCCCTTTTGTGCCGACAGACGAATTGAGGTGTACTTGATACACTACATACTGTGAAGAAATACACATGGAGCCGCCTTCTTGGAAGCTTTATCTCACACGTACTCGGTGCTCCCCTCCGTGAAAATGAGACGGCAACCTTCCCCATGGCGACCCCTTACCGGTGGTGCTGGTTGGTTGAATCATCGGGCATCATTCCCAGGGCGTTGTGTTCCTCACACATGTGAGACTCATGTAGTGTGTTACGTTGTTTGTCAACACGAGTGGGTAGCACTTCGTTTTCCTTCTCAGAGGGAACTAGTAGTAGTATCTAGGAGAAGCAAGTTGGTGTAGCACGCTGACTTGTGGAGGTACACACATTCGCGGAAACGTGTTATGGGTACGACGGCTGGGAAGCGTATGATACGGTATGAAGGTGTTAGGCGCACGCGTACAAGAAAGCAGCAGGTGCTTGTCGGTGTCGGAACCACCGTACTGCGAGCGTGAGACAACAAGACGCAAACGTGATGAAAGGGTCGTACTTGTCATCACTGGTCCATGCACCCCACTGACAAGCGGGGCCCACTCTAGGGCGGCGATTTGAACGCGATCGTGCAGCATACGCCGCTGCTATACCAGGTACCAGCTCACGGGGGACTGGGACTCTGCTGGCCCGCCGTGATGACATCCCTGAGCTGAGATGAATCAGGCGGTCAGCTATCGTCGGTCAGTCGGCCCCACTAGATGCACGGCCGGAAACAAACAAATCGCCGGGGGGCGGAGCGCATTCTTCCCGGCCGTCCGATCACTCGGTACATGGCCCGGATCGCTCCTGTGCTTCCCCTCCACCGCTTTGACACCCTACCCCCACCGCTCCCGGGTGCGCCGTACTCCACTCCTCCGTCCATATTTGGCTGTTAGAAAAAAAAATACAAATGGCCGAGGAAAATTGATGTGGGCTAATTACTCCTCCCGTGCTAGCTGCTATCGATGACCACGTCATTTATTTTCGAAAAAAAATTACTTGTAAATATGAGTCGATGCTGTCGGCTGTCTGCAACGTGACGAGCTAGCCTAAACACAGCGGTGGATTAGAATACAAGACACGCGGAGCAGAATACATGAGTGGCTACCTTTATTTTGTCACATCAAGGACGGCCCGAATCAAGGTTAACGCCCCGATAAAGCGTGCCCGTCTTGCCTCATCGCCACGTTACCTACCTCCACGCTGGGGTTTAGACACTAATCCGAAATTTAATATCAGAAATTTTATATCTTGCTGGATACTCAAAGTTGCATTTCTAAAATCCGAATAGGATGAATATCAATATTTGACACATCTTGTTACTGTTCATATCCGAATTCGATCTGAGAAAAAAATACCTATATTTGATCCACAATATCGATTCGTATCCGATCCGCTTTCATCCCTACTCATCACCATACAACAAGACAAAACGGCTACAAGCACACCAACAAAACCTATAATTTTGCTCGTTCCCAGTTTCTACTTTCTTTTAGTCTTTATTTTAGATTAGAAAGGGTAAAATGATGTGAGGACATCGGCAAGACAAATGTCTCCAGAGATACATTACCTCGCTTGCATTTAACACAAAGATGGAACTTGTCAACTTGGATTCTGTCTACAATTCAGTATCAGTGTTTCTATTTTTAGTTAATTATTCCTTAGTCTGTAGGTTACATGCCTATACCTGTTGATAGTAAAATTATATGCGGTGACTTGATCAATCTTAAAATTTATCGACTCAATTTCAAAGATGTTCATAGGAGCATATTAATATGTTGAAAAGAAAAGGAGAGAAAAGGTTAATTACGACAAAAGATATAATGTATGTAACCATCCTGACCTTCTAGAATATAATTTGGGACAAGTTAATGATCTTTTATTTTCTTGAGATCATTATTGCACCTTGAAGTTTCAATGTTTGATTTGTGACCACCAACTCCACCCGATAAACAATTTTGTTTTGGCATCCATTGAAACTTTAGATTAGAATCTATTTAGCGATCCATGAAAAAGTTCCGAAATAATTCCTCCTGAAGTTCTCGCGTTGCAAGCAGACACTAGAACCAACCAATTATGAGATTGAGTGATGAAATGGGCACACAAGGACGAGAGCTTTCCCCACCAACTCCACTCCGAACAACCTCCTGGGAACAAAAGGTTCCAAGTGTCCCTTGATCGGCACATGCCTACGGGAGAAAATGCATGTTAGCGTCAGATCAGCCAGCCAGTTCACATCTTTCAGGCCTTCAACGCATCAGAGCCCGTTCCTTCCTTAACGCGAAATGAAGATAGAAACATTGCAACTAACGGCAACAAAGGGACGACAAGCTGATCCATCGAGTGAAGATTGTGAGTACCTTTTGTGGCAAGGTACCAGCTGCTCCACCAACATCGTGTGTGGTTTCCATGCCATCACATAGCAACAGTGTTGCATTATTGGTCAAAATCAATCAGTACGATGGACACATGCATGATGATCTCAAATTTGGCATCAGAAAACAATTCATTCTTATTAGTGATTGAATTTACATGGTGAGCTATCATGCATGCATAGTGAACCTCCAATCAAGCGAAAATGTCGGTGTTTCTCGTTGACATTGATCACGTTGATATTTCAAGAATGTTATTGGTAAATGCGAGCAAACTCTATTAGTAATTAATAACAGTTAACTAAGGGTTTGCCATGGCTTGCTCATGTTGTGAACTCTAAGTCGTGGCTACCTCAATCAAGTGCAGTAGCGAACATCCCTAGGTTTGCACCTTTCTGATGATGATTCTTTACTTCAGAAAAACTCCCCAACCACCGAGCTATGGCTATAAGAGTGCACGCACACCATCCTTTCTGAATCCTAATTAAGCTTTTTATAAAGTGCTTAACGAGTACTTGGACTTTAATTTTTCTTGTGTTAGCCAACTTAATTAAAAATATGAAATGACCATTCCGAAGGAACTTAAGAAACCACTAGACTACTACTTTTCCTGATTGCATTAGCAAAAGGATAGAAATTTTAGAGTGCTTTAAAAAAATGACTATATGACGATGTTATATTTGATGACAAATATAAATATTTTCACATGTCTCACGAAACAAAAAAATCATTTTCATATAAAAGCACTGAACAACTCCATGTATTTATGTCTGAAAGTTTAGAAGCCAGATTGCACGTGTAAATATTCTAGCTAGAACAAAAAACAAAGCGATCGAAGGCATCAATATTTAGGCCCCGTTTGGTAGAGCTTTGGCTTCTCATAAAACGGCTTCGGCTTCGGCTTCTTCGGTGTAGTGGCTTTTTTAGTGAAGTTGAAGCCGTTTTGCAAAACGTTTGGTAAAACGGCTTCTCAATGGCAATATATGTAATTTTATGATCACTTAATGCTTGGAGAGAGAGGAGAAGCCGGTGAAGCCACTTTTTTGCGGCTTCTCCCTAGCTTTGGTGGTGAAGCCGTTTTGAAATTGACCCTTTGGTAGGGCTTCACCAAAAACCAGTGGAGAAGCACTTTGAGAAGCCTTACCAAACGGGCCTTAGTTGTTCTGTTTCGCTAACATTGCACTTCTTCTTTCTTAAAAAAGGAAAATGATAAAAGAAAGCAGAGATTTGTCACCATCTCCGTTCTATAGCTAGTCCATGAAGTGTCGTGCCTGCCAATTATTAGGAGCAAAGCACCTAAGACGTGCCAGGTCATATGTTGATGCAACTGTTAGTTGAGAGGCATGCGTACATGCATGTGGTCACGGTGCTCATACATGCATGTCACTCTTTATTAATTCCTTGTCTTTGACATAAAGCTAGCTACGAACGATTAGGCTTCATTGACGGTGGGCACTCGCAACTGGTTAACTTGGCCGTGCAGGGAACAAGATTAAAATACACGCGCGGGATTATTAGGTGGAGACGATGTTTTGG
Organism: Setaria viridis; assembly: GCF_005286985.2. NCBI lineage: Eukaryota > Viridiplantae > Streptophyta > Magnoliopsida > Poales > Poaceae > Setaria > Setaria viridis. Next base: position 22,007,672 of record NC_048271.2, on the reverse strand, counting down.
GCACAAAAAACATACGATGTTGTTGGCAGCGTTAGATTCTGTTGTGAAAGATCAATTAAGTAAATAATTGTAATTCTTTCATGAAAAGGCTAACCCTTGAAACGACCCACCCTCGCAAGGATCACCCTGAAGGGGCCAACCCCTAAAGAGACATCGAACCTTGAGACATCGAACCTTTTATGCATATCTTTTCATTATGTATAGATACGTAATCACACTATTCATTCAATCCATGAACAGAATATTATCAGACCCTCTGCTCTCCACCGGAAACAAAGAAGACCGGATCCAGAAGGCCTCAACACCGCACTGGCACCATGGGCGGCTGCTTCTTCCCGCGTTTTTATTGTCCTGCAGGACGACATGGCCGTCGTTGTCGTGGTTTTGGTGGCCGCAGTCACCTGACTCCTCGTGGATGCCGTCTCCTCGCTCCACGACAAGGACTGATGCATGGCATTTTCTGCCATCTCGGTGATCATCATTAGCATCGATGAATCCACTCAACATCGAGAAAAGAAAAAATCGGCCGTCATCACAGAAGAACAAAAGCATCAGAAACTGTACGCAATCGTTTTGCTCTTACCATTTTCATGCATTCTAGATGGAAAATGGAACTGCGTTCTTCAAATTTTCCCCAATATGTCCATGCTCTTTCTGTTTGCCTTGCTGCCTCTGTCGATCTCCATGCGCTCTGGTGGTGGCACAGGCATCCTGACGGGACTAGCCTATGCCCTTGCGGCAGCCATGCCCGCAGGACTGCCGAGCCATGCCGGTAGCGCCTCGCACGAGGTCTATTGGAAGCCGCGCACGTGGCCCCCAAGCCAAGCCAGCGACGCAGGCCACACAAGACAGGCGCCCTCGGCACCCAGCCCACTCGGGCATTCGCCGTGGGACGTGTAGCCCAGCCTACCAGCCTCGCTGGGCCTCTCCTCCAACTTCTGAACGCCGGCGGAGGCCGGCGGCCAGCGGAGCCGGCGACCTGGGGTGGCGGCCGAGCAGGAGGAGATGGAGGCGCCGGACTCGGCAGATGGCGTGGCGCGCGCGGTCGGGAGTCGGCGGCATGGATTCACGCGGCTGCATGGCCTTCAGGCCGGCCGGACATGGTGGCGCGGCCGTTCCGAGGCTGGCGGCGGCACGGTGCCAAAAGGCGGTGGCGGCGGCTCAAGGGAGGCGGCCGGTTAGGTTCCCTAACCGACCCTCCACCCCTTTATACGGGCCAGCACAGGCCGACCCGCTTTGGGCCTTCGGCCTGGAGGCCTGCACAGCCCGCAGGCCGGATGACAACCAGGCCGGCTTGGGCCGCTACTGCTGGGCCGCCCGCAGGCCAGGCCGATGCTGGGCTGCCACGGGCCGAGCCGCCAGGACGAACCAGGCTACAAAGCCACCTCCGTTTTATAACCCTCAAACTTACCTTTATTTACATGTGTATAATATTCATGTCTGTAATATTCAATTAGGCATGTTTCTATTTTAGCCACTAGATTGTTATGCAAATATGGGTTGTCATGCACATTATTAGATATACCATCAGGTATTAGCACCCATGTAATAAGGATGCCAAATTTACCACAATAATTGAGCATTATCATGATCCGCAGATCTTTCATTGGTGTTGAATAATCTTTACATATGCAATTTATTTTGTTTGTATAATTAATACTTAATCAATATTATACATCATGTACAAGGTGATGCAAAATCAAAATTAAGGTATATAAATATGATTTTAGAAAAACACAAGATGATGCGACCTAGGCACTAGCTGCGATAAGTTCTTATCTAAGAATTTATTTGCACTGAGATCGTGCTTTTAGGCAGCAAATTACTTGCTCATCACTAAAAGGTTTACATCCTATGATGATTACCGTCAATGTGTATATCCAAAGATTCATGGAATACAAATTTGTAGTAAATATGACTATCAAATCATTCATCCCACAGGAATATAAACAATATATTTATAGCAGTTGCACTGCCCATTGAAATATACCTTATTTTGTTGCAATATATTTATTTTGGTTGGTGGGGGATCGTCGGACCTGGAACTCGAAGGTAAAAGCGAGGACACAAGACACGGATATATACAGGTTTGGACCGCCAGAGTAGCGTAATACTCTATGTCCTATTTGGAGTGTTGTATATTGCGCCTGCGCTTGGGTGTTGTTTTACCTTAGTTTAGGCTTGAGGATTTGATCCTCTGTTGTGGTTCTACGAGGTTTTCGCATACCGATCTAGGGACCCTGCCCTCCTTTATATACTTAGGGGGCGGGATTACTAGTCGGTTACATGGTAGGAGTTCTAGTAGGATTATAAGGTATGAGTCCTAGTAGGATTACAGGGGAATCCTAGTAGGAGTCCATCTTCTTCCTTCCTTGCGGGTACCGGGGATCTATCCCCGATAGCATGTCATTCTTTGCCATGATAGCCTTTTGCCTTTCTTCAATCTTCAAGAGCTGCTCATCAACGTACTTCTTGTGGGCATACATCTCATCCGCATTGTGGCGGCTCACATTGAAGTAAACAAATAATCCTTGAGATAAAAGTGAATATCCCCTTCTTCTTTTAAGCACGAGAAGGGGGAGGCTGTGAGAGCTAGATGGTCCATGAGACGTGGAAGGTCCTTGAGATGAAGATGTACCATGAGAAGGTCCTTGAGGTGAGGAGGAATAGCATGAAAACCAATCTTGATGAGACGCTCAATATGACATTTGGACATGTCTTTTCACTAACCACACCATTCATTCAATTAATGAAGAGAATCAAATTCATTCTTTCAGTCTCTCTTTCTACTCTTAACAGATTCCACACGGCTCCTATTGACAAAAATTAGACGATACATAGAGCTGGGTTTGCCGATTTGGGGACAAAGTTGAAGGCAAAAATAAATTGTCAAAACAAATAATAATGATTAATGAGAACCGCTCCGGTCACCTTGTTAGAAAATTGTACTGCCGGCCCTGTTCCCATTTTTTAAAATTACATTTCCCATGGACCTCGTCTGGCCTGGCCCTGTCCTGTCCAGCCCATACTGACCCATTTCCAACCGATCCCATCCGCGCGAGGCAACGAGCATACGCAGCAGTTGTCGACGATGCAGCTCTCAACAGCGGCGGCACTCCACGCGCTAGAACGTCCTGATAGATCGCGAGATGAACGACGTCCACTGCCGACTCTTGGGCATTGAGGAGCTCTACCTGGAACGCCGCTGACGAGGCAGTGCCCTCTGAAAGAGTGGCCGCTGTAGCATCCCCTGCGCCGTCGAGGAGATTGAAAGTTCCTGTTTCAGTCGTGTCGCCTCGTTTTCAAGATTTTGAACTGAAGTCTTTGAATTCTTTAGTTATGTTATAATGTTCTTGTTGTTTCCTTCTCTTCTTGTTGTATCGCCTCAATCTCTGTTGTAGCGCAGCCTTGGCTTCTGTCAAGGTAGGTAGACGTGTTGTCCATTTGTTCCGTAACTGGTCATTAGTTTGCTCTAGAGTTGAAATGTTATCACTTTGCTTTTGTAGCACCCTCTCTAAGTTCCTGACGGTCTGTAACTCCCGTAGAGCTGTGTTCTTCTATTCAAGTAGTTCTTCAATTTCATTAATAGTTACTTAATAAAATAGTAATTAATAAAACCACAGCTCTACCCCAGGACGGGACCAAGTGAAAAGATGTAATTGCCTGTGAAAAGTAATAAATAAATAGTTAATTGATGATGTAATTGCTTTAAGATTCGTGCACCTTTAAAAAAAGTACCGGAAAGATTCTCTAATAATAGGCAAATCAACATATTATATATGACAAATCTGATTAAGTGATTATTTGCGGCCGAATGAAAAAATCTGCAAACAAAATGCAAATCCGTCTCCAATCGTTTCATCCGGCAGGTGCAAGTCAATGGTATTAATCCAATGATGCAACCATCACTTCTTGCTTCTTAAACGTGCATAACCTTTGCCATCTCCAGGTTGTATGACAGTACGAGTCCATCTAATTTTTGTCCGAGCATTTCTTTTATTTTCTTTTCCGACCATCGGACTCGACTTGACAGATCCTGAAACCGTGAGCAGATGATGTAGCCCGAGCTACACGTGCAAACTGATCCGGCCCACATGAGTGAGTACGAACTTTTGGGCCGGGATTCGGTGGCCCCTGAGAATTCGTACGGAAAAACAGTTCCCAACCACACGTCTCCGTACGACTAAAAATTCGAAATGCCTACTAATTTTTCGAAGACTGAAAATTATTAGAGCTTGTCAATCGATAGATATTTTTTGAGGGAATTATCAATCGATATTTAATCGCATTTTCTGAATCACATGATTAATTATGTTGGCATTGCCATCTTATACCCCCTAACCGCCCTAATCGCTGCTGATAAATTAGGGGGCTGGGGATGGTGCTGTCCCACGCCGTCCAACTCATGCAATTGACACGCATGTGTATTGTCGAAGGTTTCATTGAATTTCTAAACATCTCTCGGTTGATTTTTGCGATCTATTTTCACTCACTTTTCTATGGCTGGGATTGTTTGAAGATGCGTGCTATTTTGTGTTGTCTACTTCGTTTGTGGGCCGAAATTGTTACTTTGGGCCGCCATCGTCCTCGAACAAAAAAAAAAAAACACTTCAGTCGTTTCTGGCGCGCCGCCCGCCGCCGCCGTGAGAGATCACTGGTGCTTCGGTCTGCTCGACCTGGTGAGAGATGAGAAAGCCCAGGACGAGCATGCCCGGAGCAGCAGCCACCGTCGCTTTCGAGGCGTCTGGGATCTCGGTCCGACTGGTTGCGCCTCAACCGTCGGTAGTATGGGTGTCCTAGTCAAAGCTCCCAGCCACTTCCGTTCCATGGGTGGCCGTCAATAGCCAAATGAGCAACTTTTCACTTCTTCCGGTTCTACCTCCTCTGTTTTGCTCAGGTTCTGCACTTCTGCTGTCTGCCCGAGGGTGAACCGAAGCGATGGGAAAGGAGGTCACTGATGCAGGGTGGGTACTGCTAACGTAGGCTAACACGTGAGGAGCTCATGTCTGTTTTCATTAGTGAGTGATGCATGGTGATGGAAATCTGAGTGATTTCCTTGTTTGTTTTCATTCAATTTTTTATCTGTGCTGTTTCTTGCATTTTTGATTGAGAAATCATCCCCCATCATTCAGTTTTCTTTTGTTTTATTGTATTTTTTACTTTCTGATGTGTCATTTTTTTTGAGAGGAACGGCTTGGACTTTTATTGATAACTGAGAATTACATTCCACCCCTTGTTACGAGGTCCATTAAGAAACAGAAAATTACATTGAAGCCCCACACAGATCCTCGTGAGCAACTTCATGGCCACTGAACAAACACGCTCCTCAAACCGCTGCACCAGGGTTTGACGAGAAGAAGAGCGCAGAGAACGAAGCCACAAGTTGAATCCCAAACTGACAAAGACACATCGACTTTTTGAAACACCACAATAGACAGCCCATCGAACGCATCAACGCACCTTTGAACCTCTGAATGCACAGGCAACGACAAACGACCATCGGCCGTTCCTTCATCGGGTAAGACAGGAGCTGGCACCTCCCGCTTGAGATCCATTGCCAGTGGTCCAGAAGTTGGCTCCCTTGCTAATGAATCGAAGATGGCCAACAAGATAACAAAGAAACCCAAAATAGGGATAGAAATCCAACCCGTCGTCATCAGGTTGTAGTAGACTTGGAACTCACCAGTAAGAGCCATGAGGAGCATCGACACTGGAGAGAACCAAGATATAAACTACCCCAAGCTGTGGGGAAGAACCTATCTAAAACAACTAAACTATGGGAGGGTATTTACACTAGCGCTCAAACTCCCGGTTCCCCTCCATCTCCAGCACCAGGAAGCTGCCGGAGAAGAAGAGGAACCAGGGAGGATGGCGCCAGATGGAGATCGTCTTCTTTTCGCCTGTCACCGCTATAGTCGAGAGAAGAGGAAGAAAGGGTCAACTGTTTGCTTTTTTAGAGGATTTTTAGTCTTCTGATATGTCATTTTTTCATTGGTCTAAAATCTGAGTGAAAACTAAATGCAAATTGAAATATTGCAAGGCTCAATAAGCTATTTCTGCTTTGCTCCATGTAAACAGCCAGCCCACGTAGACATTCACTATTGTTGGCCCATATTTTCAGTTCAGACCCTGTTGAAAAGTTAAGCCCATGACCTAAGTGCACATACCCTTATATTCCTATTATCCTATAAGTGCACACGCTACTCTATAAGATCTTTGAGGCACAAGACCATCCGCTACCAGAAATGGGCAGTTTCCTCTCGGTTCTTGGAATTCCCAAAGGTTTTGAAACTATGTCAATGTCAAATGATGATGATCGTTACTTTCAAACACTATTGTAAAATTGAGCATTCGTGCTGACACTTAGTACCAGTTGTATATTGACCCGGTACTAGGTACTAATGTGAGCATTAGTAGCGGACCTAACGGCTAGTCCCCGAGGAGCCCCCCGTGACCCCCTTTAGTACCGGATGGAGGCTTCACCCGGTACTAAAGGTCACAATTAGTACCGGTTGAAGCCTCCAACCGGCACTAATGTGCCTGAGAGCCTTTAGTATCGGATGGAGGTTCCACCCGATACTAATTGATGGGTGGGGATCTGAAATTTGGTCTTCACTGGATTGAAGTCCGCACGCGTCTGGTCCTCTCCGTTCGCTCGTGACTCCCCCTCTTCAATTTCTCCCGAACGGCCTCCCTCCCTCTCTCTTCTCCCCCGGTCCCTTCTTCCCCCGGTCCGCTCCTCATCGGATCCCATTCTAGGCGCCCCTCCCCTCCCCTCACGGCTGCCCCTCCCTTCTCCCCTTCGCGCGCCCCTCATTGCGACGCCGGTGAGGAGCGGCGGCGGGGCGAGGTGAGGCGACAACACGCTGGTGGGGAAGCAGAGGCGGAGTGGTGGGCGACGACGCGTGGAGCAGCAGTGGGCGATGACGCGTGGAGCAACGGGATCTGCAGCGCGGTGTGGATCTGCATGCTGGTGCGGTGGGAGAGCACGGAGGCGTGACGGGGGCAGCAGGATCTGAGGAGTGGCGGCGCGGCAGGACGAGGTGCGTGGCCTTACCTCTCTCTCGCTCTTTCTCTCTCTTTCTGGGCGATGGCGGCCGGCGGTGCAAGGGGGCCAGTGGAGTGCATCGCGAGGGTGGCCAGCTAGGCAAGGGGGTCGCAGGGAAGGCGAGGCAGCGGAAGGGTGGCCGGCGGTGATGAGGAGGAAGGGCGGCCAACGGGGATGACGAGGAAGGGTGACCGGCGGTGACGCGGGGGCAGCCAGGTGGGGTCCCCAAATTAGTACCGGTTGGTATAAACAACCGGTACTAAAGGCGTCTTTAGTACCGATTATTTGACCCGGTACTAAAGGAGGATACCGGTGGCACAACCGGTACTAAAAGGGGGTTTGGACCCGGTACTGAAGGCGTATTCCCTAGCAGCGAGAAACTATGTTTAGCATTGCCATATATGTGTGAAATGTATCTGAATAATGATAAATAACCCTGAATTTGTTCCCTACTACAGATTAAGTATTTAAAATGCAACAAATTAAAGTCTCAAAAGAGCTTCTCTGAAGCGCATGATTTTGTAGGTTTTCCTAAGCACGTGGCTAACAGTTCAGGCACATTCTTTGAAGATAATAAAAAATAATAAATGAAGCATACCGTTTGTTAGTATAGATCATTATGCAACAGTTATAGGGGGTGTTTGGGAGGAGGGGGCTAAATTTTAGCCCCCGAATGTTTGGACACTAATTAGGAGTATTAAACCTAGACTAATTATAAAACTAATTACACAACTCCTAGGCTAAATCGTGAGACGAATCTATTAAGCCTAATTAGTTCATGATTTGACAATGTGGTGCTACAGTAACCATTCACTAATGATGGATTATTAGGCTTAATAGATTCATCTCGCGATTTAGCCTAGGGGTTCTGCAATTAGTTTTATAATTAGCTTATGTTTAATCCTCCTAATTAGTATCCGAACATCCGATGTGACAGGGCTAAAGTTTAGCCCCCTCCTCCCAAACACCCCCATAGTAGATGAAATGAACAGTGGCACTGTCAATAGGTAAGGATTGTGTGATCTCAAAATATAGAAGAGGCTTGCGACAGCTCGATCTTTATATCAATTTATCACCTCTTTATCCCATTATTCATACACCATTTGCTTTCCTGCATCTGGGCACATCAACCTTAGCTTGCTCACGCCATCGATCACCTCCCTCTCCCACTGTTGCTCTTCTCCTTTCAAATGCCCAAAGTTGTATGCTATTTCCTTCATTTCTTGCGCTCCTCGAAGGCTTGTACAAATAGATTTGAAAGACATTTTTAAACATATTGTTGATGTATAACTGAATTAGACAATTCACCACTTTTTTCATCAGATTAAGCTTCTGAGTGCAACTAGTTGCTGCATGAAACCTTATATAGTACTCCCTCCATCCCTAGATAGTACTCCCTCAATCACAAATTACAAGTCGTGTTGGGTTTTTAGGTTCATATATTTTACTATCCATCTAGACATAATATATACCTAGGTGCATAGCAAAACTTATGAATTTAAAAAAGCTAAAACGACTTATAGTTTGGGACAGATGGAGTATATGAGCTAGAGGTGTAGAGTTTTGACTAGCTTAATTTAATATAATGTACCTACTCATATATATTCCACATCTTATGGCTCCATCAGTTTAAGCTTTTGGGTGCGACTTATGCATGTGAATTTCTCACAATTCTTATAGGAATTGAATTGTTTACTAATTAGAAAATCAATAAAATTTCTAATGAAATGTTGCTTCCATAATAAACCCCAACAATTTATTTTCTAATATAAATCAATATATGATGATCAACCCAGTCCCAATCTTTGGGGATTTGAGAACTGTAAATTAAAATTTATGTGGCTAGCTGATGGACTCCATCAGTCCAGAATATGGTTTATCTTTTTTTTTTCAAGGTAAACCAGGAGGCTTTGTTTCAGCCTGCAATTAGGGTTAATTTCTTCTAGCTTCAATGCAAACATTGCCGAACGCTTGTCAAATCATCGATCAGTACCAGCTCCATTTTCTTCCATCTAATTATCTCCCAGGAGGGCCTCGGAGGAGCTGACACTGTCCACACATGCCCTTTTTACAATAAATGACGTCGAGTTGTTGTGAAAATTCTTTCACCCTCAATGGTTCCATTTCTCGATTCATGTGAGCTAGCTTATTAATTATTGGTGATTAATAAGCATGCAATCGTTAATCATGTGGTGATCAATAGCGTATAGGTGCATTCTCACTTTGTCTGTCATATATAGCACGCTTCGCAGCATGAAGTGATGGACTGAAAATCAAGCCACAGCCCACAATACGTGCATGCCAACCACTTTCAGAGTTGAAACTGGTCAATGAAAACAAGATACTCCTGAAATAATAATTGTTGTGATCAGAGAAAACTCCCGCATAAGCCAAACAGTCACACCAAATTGTGTGTTTAGAATATGACTAACTTCACTTTCAAGAGAAAAAGGTGCGAACTAAACATCAGTGCATCACTACCGTACCGTATGCAACTTATTTTTTTGTTGTTGTGAAGAATATATAGCTTACTTTGCATAGTGTATCCTGCTTAAAACTAAAAAGAATCAATTAAACATGCTTATTTGTGGTTCGTTCTGCAAAAGTTATAGATGGGATCACTATCCCATACAGTTACAACTCAGACAGGCTGGAAGCCATCTAAGGTGAGGTTTTCTCAGCCATATGTTGTCAATGATTGCATGGTGATTTTGATTGGTACTACCTGTGTAAAGCACATGGAATATTGGCGCTAAGCAGGGTGCATTCTACAGACACCGATCAACATCTGTTCAGAACCGCATACACAAATGGTTCTAAACTTACTAGGCGATTTTGTAGTAGCGAAATAAGTGTTGGCTTGTATGTGATGGTGTCGCTCGCCCATGGCCTGGCCATGCACATGGTTCAAGGGGTGGGCCGGAAGCTATAGAAACCACTCCTTTTTTAGGCCATTTATTTTGAAATAATACATCCAAATATGGGCTAAAAAAGCTTACACTACGGGAATTAGGATGTTTGCACTCGGCGAAACCCCAAAAACACTCGGCAAAGTGGTTGCCGAGTGTAACACTCGGCACACCGCACATGGCAAAATTTTTTTCGGCAAACAAAACTTTACCGAGTGTTTTTTATCGGGCACTCGGCAAAAGCTTTGCCGAGTGCCAAGAAACACTCGACAACATTTTTCTGAAAAAAATAAAAAAAAGCACGTCCCCGGCCACCACAGCCGCCGGCCGGCACCACCACTACCACAACACCACAACCCCACGCCGGCCACCACCACCACCACCACAGCACCACAGCCCCACGCCGGCCACCACCACCACCACCACCACGACAGCCCCATAGCCTCACGCCGGCCTCGACTGCGCCGCCGGCCACTTGAAGACCACTGCTGCTCCCGGCCTCGACCGTGCCGCCGGCCACTTGAAGACCGTCGCCGCTCCCAGCCTCGACCACGCCGCCGGCCACTTGAAGACCGCCGCCGCTCCCGGCCTCGACCGTACCACCACCACCGCCAGCGCCAGCGCCACCGGTAGGAGCTCGGCCGGTTCTCCGTCGCCCAGCTCAACCTCGGAGGTGGCGGATCTAGGAGGCACCGCTGGCTGGCCCACCATGGAAGCCGCCGCCCAACAGTGCCCTGCTCCACTTCCTACCGCCGGTGGCCCGTCCGGATCCGAGGACGGGGGGCGCGGTGGCGGCCGGATCCGGGAGGAGGGGCGCGGTGGCGGCCGGATCCAGGGAGGGTCGGGGCGGGGCGGCGGAGATGGAGGGAAGGGGGTCGGATCCGGGGAGAGGCCGGGGCCGAGGCGGTGCCGGTGAGGGGAGGGGGCCGGGGCAGTGCCGGGATAACGGAGGGGGTGGCGGGAGAAGGTGGGGAGGGAGGAGGAAGGAGGGAGAAGGAGGGCGCCGCCGGAGGGGAGGGGTCGGGGCCGGCTGCGGGCGTTAGGAGGGGAGGGGGCCCGGCAGAGGGAGGGAGGGGAGGAGAGGAGGAGGGGGGCGTGGCGGAGAGGGAGGGGGTGCGCTAGGGGTGCGTACGGGAGAGAGAGGAGCGGGCCGGGGGGGGGGGGTAGGGGAAGGAGGGGGTGCGGGGGTAGGGAAGGAGGGGCATGCGGGGGGCTGGGTGCGGGTCGTTTATTTGCGTGGGGTTGGGATTTTGCCGAGTGCGCTGATCTGGCACTCGGCAAAGCATTGTTTTGCCGAGTGCTAGATAAGGAGCACTCGACAAATATTTTTTTTATTTTTTCCTTTTTCCCTTCTTTTCTACAACATTTTCTTCTACATTTGTTTTGATAAACTCAACAATACCTTATCAAATTCACTCAAAAATATGTATTTGATTATTTTACTCATATTATTTCATTATTTTATGCAGTTATAGCTCAAATTCAATTTATATCAATTGAAATTCTATAATTGCACTTAATACATTAAAATTATCAAACGGTTCCAAAACATTACCAAAATTTCACATGAAACAATATATGTTCTCTATTGGCTATACAAAATGTTTTGTAGTCAAATCAAAATTCGACCATCACTTTAACTCCAAATCTTATCGAATCCTTCTCAACACTACGATTTTTCTTCTGAGATACTTCGGTTTGTAAACATCGTATGTGATGAAATGTGCGAAACTTTTTCAATTTTTTACCACAACCTCCACGTATGATACCATTTCATCATGACAAATTTCATAACTTTCCGACTTTTTTTGCTTTTTTTACAATTTAAAAATCATTCGGTCATATGTTCGTGGTTGTGTTTCCTGAACAAGATGTTTGAAATTTCTTTTCATTTCACGGATAAGGCCTCAAACTGGGCTAAATAACATAAATATTATTTTTTTACTCATTTTATTCTATAATTTGAATCACTTGCAGATCAAATTTGACTTATACCAAAAATTCCCTTCAAATGCAATTAATTAATTAAATATAACAAACAAATCCAAAAAGATACCAAATTTTAATATGAAGTACCACATGTTGTATGTGGGGAGTAGAAAAAATTTTAAGGTGAGAAGAGAAAAAAAAAGCTAAATATTTTGCTGAGTGGCAAAAAAAATACTCGGTAAAGCCCCTTGTTTGCCGAGTGCTTTTTTTTACACTCGGCAAAGCCCCTTGTTTGCCGAGTGTTTTTAGCTCGGCACTTGGCAAAGAGCTTGTTTGCCGAGTGTTCAAAAAAAACACTCGGCAAAAAAAAAAAATAAGACTCGGCAAATTTGAGGTTTCCCGTAGTGTTACTACCTGCTCAATAAAAATACTAAAAAAATAAATTCCAGCGAAAATGTACAAATATTTATATTGCTTCAGTAAATACCAAGAAGGTTTCTACAGGCATTAAGAATATGGCAATTAAAAAACATAGATGATACCTTAGTCTGCTACAATGATACGATGAAACACAAATATTTATATCTATTTATTTTAAAATAAAACATAAAAAAGTGGCATAAAAATCTAGCTATCTGTGCTAACGCGGGCCGCAATTTATTATTATACTTGAAAGTAATACTTATTTTTGAAGCGTGACTATACCAAACTGCTCACTCTTGTCGTTTATCCATGCCTTCTTGACGACTGCGCCAGAATCTCTGTTGGTGGCGGGGACCGACACAACGTCCATCACAGTGGAGTAGTCATTATCCGAGCTGATCCGCCACCCGGGCATCCTCAAACAGGCCCAAGACGAGCTGGACGCCGTCGTCGGCCGCGGCAGGCTGGTCTCCGAGTCCGACCTCCCGCGCCTCACCTTCCTCAGCGCCGTCGTCAAGGAGACGTTCCGCCTCCACCCGGTGACGCCGCTCCCGCTGCCCCGCGTCGCCGCCGTGGACTGCGAGGTCGCCGGGTACCGCGTCCCCAGGGGCTTTGGAGCTGCTCGTGAACGTGTGGGGCATCGCCCGCGACCCGGCCGTGTGACCCGACCCGCTAGCGTTCTCGCCGTCAATGTTCCTCCCCGGCGGGTCGCACGCCGGCGTAGGCGTCGGAGGAGGCAGCGACTACGGGTTCATCCCGTTCGGCGCCGGCCGGAGGGTGTGCGCCGGCCTCGGCTGGGGCGTGTGCATGGTGACGCTCGCCTGCGCCACCCTGGCGCGATCTGAAAGTTGAGGTGAGGGGGCGAACTTGGCCCTCGATGCAAAACTGAGGAACCTATTTTGCCTAAATAAAATAGTGGCGTGTTTATGCTCTAACGTGGGCACGGCAGTTCTTGTGTACCTTCCTCACTATATTTAAATGAAGATTCTGCTAAATATTTCTTAGTAATGCAATAGTGTATGGGCTTGCGTTTATAAATTTATAATTTCTCACATGCACCCGTACATTTGTTTCAGTTAGGATGGCTAATAGTTACATGAAAAATCGTATCCCGTTGTAACTGCATGTAGTGCTAAATGTGTAAGGTGATCAATTGAACGCTTGCCACAGCGTTCATGTCCCTGTTGGTGCCAAAAAAAAAATCCATGGACATTAGTTGCTCATAACATTTTTCTTCAGTTTGCTGAGCTGGAGGAATACACACATGCGTGCAGAAGGGAGATCATTCGTCGATTCTTGCATCAGTAACTTGATTACACCACTCTAGTTCTCTTACATATCGGGCGTCTACAGTATGGGTCGTTTATCTGGTTTCTTTGCCCTGCTCAGTTCAGGAAGCAGAACAATGAATGGCAAGGGCACAGCAGTACTGTACAGCACAGATGGTGGGCATGTGAATTGCAGAGTATTTGTCACATGAAAGTAGCCAAAACGAGCAAGGCCAGCCTAGTTTCCCAGCAGGATGGAAGAGCAAAACAACATATACACCAGTAGCTCGAGCAAGAGAAAAACAAGCTCCAGCAAGAATTGGCAAAGGAATGACTTTGGGTTCAATCAGAAGAACAATCGATTGCTCGACATGCTTTCGTTTTGGTTGGCAGCCAAGACGATTGCCATAGCATCTGAACGAGGAAGCACTCAGCACTGAAACCGCCAATGTCATGTGACGAGGTAGATCGGGCCGAAGGCCTCCCTCTTCACGCCGTAGTTCACCTGGTCAAGCTGCATGTAGCAAGGCAGCTCGTCGTCTTCATCAGCAGCGCCGGAAGACACCGCTGCCGCCGCGGCGAAGCAATCTGCCGCCGTCCGCCGGATAACGCGGACGAGATTGCTACATTCTTGGAGCACTGGGCTGAACGAGCGCTTCTGGTTCCTCCTCTGCTTGAAGCCAGTCGCTGCCTTGGTTTCTGACTTCTTGTGCTTCATCTTGTTGTTGAACATTGACAGGAACGTGAGGTACTTCTTCCATGTCTTCTTCTTTGTAGGGGCATGGCGCCCTGATGAGCCGTTGCTCTGTCCTTGCTTCCTTTGATGATTCGCTTCTCCTGTGATCTGAGGAGGCACGAGAATGCATCAAAGTTCAGAAGTGAGATGGAGCATGAAAATTTGTAGAAACAAAAGATGGCTTTGGTTCAGGTTTGACGAAGATGGTGAACAAGTGCACGGGAAAAAAAATGCCCTGTAAATCTACACAACTTCTGAAATCTGAAAGAGTTCACTGAATGGTCACCTTGGATTGGTCGTGGCGGGGATCATTAGTAGCCCTCCCGCAACCACTCTTCTTCTTCATCTTCACCCGCAGAAAAGAAAAATCACCAAGGCTACTTGGAGCGAAGGACAGGCCAAGGCATTGGCAATGGATCACCAAGTATTTAGAGCAGGTACAATAAGAGGCGAATCGACCGCCATGTCAGCCTGGTAGGTGAGGTGGAGGTGAGAGAAGTGCGAGCTTGTCGCTGCTGCCGTCGACCAGCTGAACACGCGCTCCAAGGCTCTCATCCCACCTGCTACGGCTCACAGCATGCAAGTGACGAAGAAAATGATAATAAATATTCTGTGTTTGAGCAAATGAAGAGCTAAAATGTTGTACCATTTAGTCTCTAAAGATGACGTGGATCGTCTAATGGCCAAGTGCTTGTCTCAACTACTTCCTCCATTCCAAAATGTATGATAGTAATTTTACTATGAACTTAAATATAGAGTTTTGTCTAGATATATAGTAAAATCTATGTATTCTGAAAAATTAAAACGATCTACATTTTGGATGGAGAAGTGTTAACCATGCTCTTAGTAGCTGCCGCAGCGCATTGGCAGCAAATGGCTCAGGTAGTCAGTGGCTGCTGGCAGATGGGCTACTGTCCGGCTGACTGCAGCTGCAGGGCAGGCTGAACTGGAAAAGGCCTGGTCCCAGTAAATATGAAGCCTGCCATTAAGATGCTACAAACTTCGTGTTTGGATCCTCATGCTAAAGTTTAGCCCTTGTTATATCAAATTTTCGGATGCTAATTAGAAGAATTAAACATCAACTAATTATAAAACTAATTGCAGAAGTTCTGGGCTAATTCACGAGATGAATCTATTAAGTCTAATTAATCCATCATTAGCAATGGTTACTGTAGCACCACATTATCAAATCATGGACTAATTAGGCTTAATAGATTTGTCTCGCGAATTAGCCTCCATCTGTGCAATTAGTTTTGTAATTAGCTTATATTTAATGCTCTTAATTAGTATCAAACATCCGATGTGACTGGGGCTAAAGTTTAACCTCAGTATCCAAACAGGACCTTATCACATGGACAAAGTTGCCCTTGCATTTGGATAAAATTTTGTAAATCTGAACAGAGTTAGTGTTCATTGCCCGTGTCTGGCCTAACCTGAAGCTTAACCTACAAACTACTACTTTATAAAAAAAACCCTACAAACTATTAAATCCCATAGTCCATTGACAATGTAAGAACTAGCAAACAGAACATATTTTGGACAATTCGAGCAGGACGGCATGAAGGCCAAAGCCAAGGTCATGCCCAATTGCCCCTGTAGACTGAATCTTTTGAGACAGCTGAACATTTTGTCAGGGTGCAGTGAATCTGAGTTGGGACAAGCAGAAGCAGGCAAGTCGGATTCTGCAGATTTCACGGCCTAACTCATTGGGTGAATCGATGAGGATGGCTTGCTGCAGCCTCCTCCCAGGCTGTCTCTTGGAATTTTGCACTAACATAGACATCCTTTGTTTTAAAATACACGATATTTAAGACAACCAAATTATTTAAAAAGGAAAGTAATTATATTTCTACTTAAACGCAGAAGGGGTGCTATCAGAACTCAGCAATGCAACCGTATCGCGAGAGAAAAAGAAAGCCAATAAAAGACAGGAAAAATCTGGACCTAGACTGGCACCTATGTACATGTTTTGTACTTTGTGCAGTGCACCAGTGTATCAAACAAACCTTCCTGTCGCAAAAGAAATAGTTCTCCAGACACGTATCTGAAACTTATTTCTACTAAGGTTAGTATGTTTGGTAGAGCTCCATCTGATTTTGATTCTCTATGAGAGCCGATTTTCTGGAAGAAGTGATTCTGTGGCTGAAAGTGATTCTCTTTGATTCTTTAGCATAAACTTTTAAAATCAGGATAGAGAATCACTTCAGAAGCTACTTTTTTCAGCTCCCAGCCTCTTAGTTCATTTCAGAGAATCACTTCACAGAAACTTCACAGAATCAACAGAGAATCACTTTTCTCTGAAAAACTATTTGGCAGAATTCCTGCTGAAATCAGTAAAAAATCAGCGAGCTCTGGAACTCTGCCAAACGCACCTTAAGACAAACCCATCTCACATGTTACAAGGTTCGTCCAGGTATCTTAAACCTCATGCGTCATGGCTTGCAGTATGTGGGGGAAATAAATGGCAAACAAAATTGCAGCATCTGCTGAAATTTGAGACAACAGGGGCAAAAGATCATAGAGTCCTCATTTCTAGTTTCGTACACCTGCTTACACAACCTAGGAAGGATTAGCTCTTGCCTGACATTTCGGGCTTCAGCAATTTACGACTTCGGCCGCAGTAATAAGCTTCTCAATAAGCTCCGCAATGGATCACGACTGTTTTGGTATGCCATTGTTCTTGACAAACGGCATCCTAGGCTCCTAGCACTGCTATCTTGAACAAACCTCTTGCGGTCTTGCCGTCAGGTTTACCAGAAATGGGTCTGTGATGTTTTTGTTTGTTGAGGCTTTGTTTGTCTGAATGGCTTTGCTACGGTACTCCGAAGCGATTATGGACTGTCCATTTAGATAGATCTAGGTGATTATTATCACATATTACTTCCTAGGAGGTAATAGTAGAAATATAAATTTATATAATTTTTATTTTCAGAAAATAGGAAAAATAGGCAAAAATATCTTCCAATTAGATGTAATCTAACTACTGACCTCTTCCCACGAGATAAAGTGACTTGTTTTTTCTGATGACGTGCTGCAACGTTACATGTTTTTTTCCCTAATCAATATGAGGTAACGTGACAACTTTTAACCCTTGAAAAAGAGGCCACGGCCAGTTACATGATTTGACTGTCCATTTGAGATAGTGATTAAACTTAACCAGATGAACATATGGTGTGAACTCGTGGTGGGCACACAAGTACATCTGTACACACAACGTAACCATGAGCAGCTGATGTAACCGTTGTTTTACCTTTTAATTATTTTTTTCATAAAATCAATGGCCAATATTTATTTTAGCTCTTACCTCTTAAGAGGTAGAGATGGTAAGATAGAGTACCGTAGCATAGCCCCTGTCTGAGAGGAAACCATGCCGGTGCCTTCGCTTGCAATTTTCTTTTCTCAGAAGTTGTCTTGGCAGATTTCGGCCTCTTACTGTTTCTTTTCTGAGATAAATCTTGTTTGTTGTTGCTGGCATCCTCGGTAGTTTTGTTAGAAGTTGAGAGGAGAACTTTTCAAGAGATTTACGGTTAGAACCAAATTCCGTCTCAATTGGCTGAGTTGTTTCTTTTTAAGTTTGACTAGCCCTCCACTGCTCAGTTTACCTAGCATAACTATGGTAAAAAAGACAAAACATTGGTTAGCATGATCAAAGGACCAGGCAATTTTTTATATGTATTGTACTAGTAGCATAGACTATTTGATAAAATGAATTAGAGGATATTGGGTATTTGACTTACCTATCAACATGCACCTTCTTTAGCAAGTAGAACCGGCGTACTGTTTTAGATAGTTCGGATTGCACAGTTAGCAGCTCTGCCACTATAGCCTCCTTATGAGATAAGTTACTGGCGGTAAAGCACTTCTCTACTAAGAATGAGCCAGAAGGATTCATAGGCCCTGTTTGTTTTCTGGACCTTGCTTATGCAGGCTTATCTAATAAGTGTGCTTGTGGCAATCCTGATTATTTTCAATCAATTATTTGTCCTAACTGGTAAAATGATCTGAATACCCCTGAGGCTGATAATAGCTCATCTTTGTTGTGAATACAAGGAGATGTCAATAATTCTAAGGTCTTTTGAGTTTACTAAATAGAAATTACATTACTAATATCATCCACAATCTGCTGCAAAATAAATACTAGTAAAAAAGAAGACTAGTATAGAACGCATAATATAAGCACGTGTTCGGTTATTTTCCTATTTCTCAGTTCCTGCTCACGTCTCCGGACAACGAGGGTTGAAGGGGTAGGAGGAATAGTCCATTTGAGGGTGTCGGTGTTTATACCGGGCAACCTACCGAGGGGGGTGCCCGAGGTAGTGTTTTGGTTAGTGGGACTCGTCGAGATTAGGAACTCGAAGGTAAACGCAGACACATGATTTAGACAGGTTCGGACCGCTAGATTGTGTAATACCCTACGTCTTGTGTGTTGGTTGGATTGAATTGCTTTGGTGGGGGTCCCTACCTCGCCTTATATTGCTGGGGGCAGGGTTACAGGTCGGTTGTTTACAAGAATACTAGTTGGATTTAACTAGACAAATTCTACTTTGATTGCTACGAGTACTTTTCCTAATCCTCAACTAGTTCTTGTCTTGCCACGTAGACCACGTCGTCCTGCACCATAGTCTCCATGTCAGATACGTCTCGGTGTCCAACCCTGTATTTAAAATTGTCAAAACTTTCTGGTGGGTCCATGGATGTATGTACGACAAGTCCCAGAATACTTTTTAGTCAAATGGAGCAGTTTCGAGTACTTTTGTAGGCTTCATCGACTAGTTTTGGTGTTCTTCGAGCACTTCTTCAGGTTGAGTCTTCAAAAGTATGCGAGCACTGCCATGCGGCTAGAATGTGGTCAAGCCTCATTTAACTTAGTCTTGAATCCTTCAACTTTGAATTTTACATGGAAGTGCGATGAAAGTCGCACTCTATATGGAGTAGCCCCCGAGCCTTAAGTTGAATCGAAGAATCAGACTGAGGGTAATTTGCATCACTTTCTCCATTAAACCCAGAGAAAAAACTTTCTTACCAATGAACACGTGGCACACAGCCCCTGAGCCTTTTACCGACTAGTTTGGTAGGTATTGTTGGAGGTATGCCCTAGAGGCAATCATAGAGATGATGATGTTCCTTTGTATCTATGTTTTATATTGTGTTCCTTGAATATCCATTAAAGGCTACTTGAATTTATTTGCAATTATGTGAATTGTATGTGAAACTCTTTACTTGTATGGTTATTCTAAAAGTTGTCCCTAGTCAGAGTTCATGTGAGGACACACATGAATATTAGACTAGTACATGTATCAATTGATGACTATGTTTCACAAGTCATGGACATGGAGATGTCAAACTAATAATGTAGGCGCATGTGGAGACATGTGCTAGGACTGACCCAACGCGAGTTACGTAGTTCTCTCTTTACACAATGTGTACACTTTGTCCTTAGACTTGAGACTGTCGCATGTACTCAAGATGTGGATCGACTTACTTAGGGGCTATCAAACGCTACACCGTAACTGGGTAGTCATAAAGGTACCTTTCGGGTTTGTCAAGAAGTATGCTGTGAGGCATGATCAGTCATGATGGAATTTGCCCCTCTCTATTTGAGAGAGATATCTCTGGGCTCCTCGAGTGATCGAATCCGGAAATGCATGGCCATGCTACATGAGGTTAAGAGTTAACCTAGAAAGGGATTTCGAATCACAGCATCGAGAAAGAGTGGTCGGCTTGGAGCTAGACCAAATATCATGAGGCAAAGGGAATAACATGTACGTGATGTTGAGATGGTTCATCTGATATGATCTTCGTGTGCGTATAGGAGTTAGCACGTCTTGCTAGAGGCTGCTACTAACTATTGGCCGAGTAAGAGTACTCGGGTCATGTCTATACGCATATGAACCTATAGAGTCACACACTTAAAGGGCTGGAAGCCCAATTCGGATATGATCTGAATTGGACTAGGTTTAGGAGTACTAATGGGCCTCGGACCTAGAGGCCCGTCAGGGACCCCTATATATAGAGGGGTGCGGGCGCCCTAGGGTTCATCCTTTTTGGTCGAACCACAGCTACCGCACCTCCCACGCCCTCGCCTCGTTGCAACTCGTGGACCTAGCAGTCCGGCTTGCGATGCTTCCTCCCTGCACATGTGGATACCTTGGAGGCGTTGCAGGTGCAACACTTGGACGGGCCGCCGACGAGCCACGACGAGCCACTGACGAGCCACTACGAGCCGACGACAAGCCGCGGCACGAGGAGGACCTCGCTGTACGTGGACGAGCTGCTGAGGAGCTGCTCGACGTCAATGTGTTTGACTACACTGATCGACTTCGCTGCCCTGACGTGATTCTACAACTTCCACACCTGTGCGTCGAGTGGTAATCCCGTGATCCATATACGACAGTTTTCCTGGTTTACACGGTAGAAAAATTTTATTTTGTGCTAGCGTAGCCTACCTCATATCCTAACAGGTATAAGGGTCAACAGTTGATCAACGTGACCATCTCTGAACGAAAATCTTATCTCTTCCAAAAATAAAGGTAACTGCCAATCAGGTGTGAAATCTTCGGGTCCGTTAATCCTGAATATTCCCTTATTTCCTCTATTGTTACTGCGCCGCGGTTATAAATAACGGAGGAAATTATCCCTTCTATTTTAGCTTTGCTATTTGCTCTTTCAACTTCCACACTGTAGCCCTAGTGCCGCCGCTGCCCAATCTCTGAGCACTAGCGCCGCCGTCCCCCACCACTCAGCCCCCGAGCGCATGCGATAAAATACACTCATGACATCAAGAATGGGGAGGAAAGCTGTTGAATCCAAGGCGGTTGAGGGTGGGAAGAAGAAGGTTGACAAAAAGAAAGAGCCGCAACTGCCGACGTCCAAGTATGGGAAGACGGACCAGACTGCTCCTCCAACTCCAGCTTGTGCTTGGAAGTGATCGTCTTTGAAGGAGGAGGAGATCAAGGCGTTGGTGGCCGCTAATCTACTCTAAGATCATGATTTTATCAACTGGAGACCTGCCTTTGGCAACCCGTGGCCACTGGAGGAGTACCCGGAAGAAACGGTAATCTTCGCGCATTTCATTGAGCGTGGTCTTGCTTTGCCGACGTTAGATTTCTTCTGGGGTTTGTTGGATTATTACAAGTTGGAGTTAGTACATTTGAATCCTAATGGCATTCTGCATACGACCATTTTTTGCATTTGTGCGAAGCTTTCTTAGGGATCCGGCCCCATTTCCAACTTTTTCGGAATTTTTTCCAAGTGAAACCGCAACTGAAGATGGACTGCACCCAACTAGTCAGAGGGGCCAGAATTCAGATGTGGGAGAAGCTCAAGAGCCTCTGTCTGGATTATGAGCTAATAGATTCACATGCCGGATGGAAGGAGAAATGGTGCTACATCAGCAACCATGACCCCAAGCTCACAGGGCATCGCCCCACCTGGAACAACAGATGGTTGGATAAGCCAACCCATGGAGGCTGCCTACAACTACCTGAGCTCCTGGACAGGATATCCAAGCTGAAGAAAGAAGGATTGACCGAAGCAAGACGGATTGACTGGAGTCGGGGTACCATTCAACTTCATGAAGTGGCGGATTCAACCCCTGCAGCAGTGATGCCACTGGGGTTATGAGTACTCAGATGTCATTGACCCATCAAGGCTATCTCCCAAAGGACTCAGCACAGACGAGGTAATGGCAAAGCTGAGGCGGGTGTTCAAGAATCCAGGTGAAATCCCCACTATTGTGCGAGAGCTCTGCGCTACCAACCTGCCAAAGGCTGTAAGTACCCGTGGCCGCAGCCCCCCAGTACTCATTTTGTTAATGTTTGGGTGTACTAACTTGTCTGTCTGTGCAGAAAGATGTACATTTGTACTGCTATGCTCCTCCTCCTCCTGGATCAGAATACATTTGCGAAGCTGCTCCTCGTGTCCATATGATGGAGATTGCGGAAAGTGATGATGAGGAGGAAGAAGTAGTCGAGGCCTCCAACAGCTCTTGTTCTGATGCTGCGGAGGACTTCGAAGTCAAGGCTCAGCCATCTGATAAGGCTGGGTCATCTTCTGGATCTTTGAAGCGTGCAGCTTAAGATGATCTTGAAGCTGCACTCCCTTCACCACCGAGGAAGAAGCGGTCTGTCGCTGTGAAGCGGGCCACAAAGAAACCTATTATTGCGGAAGATGTACCCCCCGTGGTAATAACCTATGAGAAACGACAAGATCATGGGATCGAGTACTCCCAGTAGGTAAATCCTATACCACCATGTCTACAAAAGATGGCATTGGTGGTGTGCAGGTACTTGAGGAGGTAACCGAAGCGAAGAAGGCGACTGCTGAGGTCATGCAACACAAGTTGCTAGCCATCGAGGAGGTGATCGAAATTGAAGATGATCCAGAACCTCCTATCACTGAGGTTGACCCTACCGGTGTGAGAACTACTCAAAGAACAGAGGCGGTGACAAAGGCTGGCGATGATCGTGCTGTGACCCTGCAAGCTGCACCAAAGAAGTCATCTCTAACCATCAAGCCCTTCCACCTAACAGGGGAACCTTCTCTGAAATTGAGGAGATCTTCAAAGTAAGTCTTGCAACTCCTTTGAGTACTAATTGCAGCTTGTGATCGACTGGTTTTATATCTCTAAAAACTTGTCTGATGTAGGAAGTCTTCTAATGTGGAACTTGGATGGTCGAGCCTGAAGCCCATGATCGATGGCAGTAGCCACTCGGTCCAGGATGTCTCCCCGGCTCAAGCAAGTCCGCAGCTAGAAGAACACCCTACGTTGATAAACAATCTAGGTGATGTATCTCTCGTAGTAGCGTTGATGCAGGATGTTATATCATCATTGTTTGATGGTGTAGTACTATCCCCCAAGCAACCTATGCCCGAAGCCACAGTAGCGACTACCTCTGGCACCATGGCTACTCTCGTAGCCCCCGAGCTAGAGGTAGAAATCAAAGCAGCGGAAGTGCTAGAAGTTGTGGCAGCTATCCCATCTTCCAAGCCGAGCCCGTTGACAAGTCGTGTTGTGGTTCCACTTAGATCAGTGGACTACGAAGCTCATGCGGATCCACTGGCAGCTGGGGAAATCAGTCTTGAAGACATCTAGTTGATCGATGAGCCGCTGCTGGACGCGGATATGGTAGCCGGAATGATGGAGATGCACCGTCGTATCGATGCTTATGTATAGGTAAGCTTTATCTTGCTTCTTCCATAACTTGTAATTGGTAATTAGTACCTATGCCCTGATACGAGTACCTATTCTGTGGCACAGGATGTCATTAAACGCTCCTGCCGGAAGTCGCAAATGCTTCAAGGCTATGGGGACTCAGTACTCCATGTTGAGGCTCTTACCAAGGAGCTTGCAAAAGAGAGGGAGTACTCCTCCAAACTACTGATGAAGTATGAAGGACAAGCTGCTGAATATCGGAACCGTATCCAGCAGCTGGAGGAGGAAAAAGATTGTCTCAAGGGCGTAACAAGTCTTTGAACCAGCAAATGAAAGGTAGCTCTTCTTGCTTGGATTTTAAGTACTGATTTTGCTGTAATACTAATCCTCTTGTGGATTATTTACGTAGCACTTGAGAAGTTAAAAGATGATCTCCAGGGACAAGTTACTGACCAGAAGAACTCTTATTACCGAGTGACGGATCAACATGATAAGCTGGCAGCATTATATGAAAACCTTGATCATCACCTGAAGAAAGAGGATATGCACAAAGATGGTGAAGTCGACTTGGTTAATTCCATGAAGACCCTTCAGGAGTGCGAGGTCGAGCTGGAAACTGTAAGACTTGCTCTGAAGAAAATATCCGAAGCAACCTAGCCAATAGCGTACATGGTGGAGCCCCCAGTTGAGGGTGTAGAGCCCCACCCTTTGTCCAACATACTCAAGGATGTGCCAGCAAAGTTCACCGGCTAGTAGATAGTATCTCAGGTAGTTTAGTTAACCCCGAAGTACTGATGGCTTCTTTTTTGCAAGCCGCTAAGGGACAGATTTTGTCCAATGAGTTGACTAACTCATGAAGTTTACAGCAGACTTGCTTTGCAAGCCAGTGATTTGGACGATGTTGTCCAGTGAGTTGAATAACTCTTTAAAATTTTGCAAACTTGTCATTACAAGCCGCATTTGGGCGATTTTTCCTAGGGAGCTGAATAACTTGTTGTACTTGTGCAGACTTGTCATTACAAGCTGCGATCTGGGGGATTTTTCCCAAGGAGCTGAATAGCTCTGTGTTCTTGCTTCTGCAAGCCACAATTTAGGCAGCTATAAGTAGTCGTATTACAACGAAAAATATAGTTGCTTTATTGAATTATAATTCTACAACTAAGGCCGATGGCCGGCGTACATGAATATGTAAACTAGGAATAAAATTGACAGAGTTGCTCGATGTTCCACAAGTTGTTGACGTCTTCACTAGAGAGATGTTGGAGCCTATACGACCCAGGTCCAGTGACCATGGAGACGATAAACGATCCCTTCCATGGCGAGTTTAGCTTGTGCAGGCCCTTGGTGTCTTGGATACGCATGAGGACCATATCGCCTATTGAATGAACGTTCTTTGATGTTGCGATCATGATAGCGGCGGATTCTCTCAAGGTACCTTGTAAACTGGACGAGTGCCACACAGCGAGCTTCTTCGAGGCTATCTAATTCTAGATGCCTTGTTTCTTCTGAAGCGCCCTCCTCGTACTGCTCGACTGTTGGAGATTTCCACATGATGTTGGCAGGTAGGATAGCTTCGGAACCGCAGACTAGAAAGTAGGGCGATTGCCCTGTAGGCTTGCATGGCTGGGTATGGAGCCCCCAGAGGACATTGGGTAGTTCTTTGAGCCACTTGCCCTTTCTTGTTTCCAATATCATGTAGTCTTTTCTTGAGAGCTTCCAGTACCATCCCATTAGCGCGCTCAACCTGGCCATTGGCCCGCAGATGAGCGACAGAGACATACCGGACATCGATCCTACTGTTCTCGCAGTATTCCTAAAACTCATGATTGTTGAAATCGGAAATTAAGGTCTGTGATAATACAATTGGGGAAACCGTAGCCATGTACTATTTCATCGATGAAGTCGAGTACCCTATCTGCCTTGGGGCAGGTTACTGGCTTCACCTCGATCCACTTGGTAAACTTATCAATTGCAACTAGTACTCGGTTGAATCCTCCAGGCGCTGTAGGCAGTGGGCCAATCATGTCGAGCCCCTAGCATGCGAAGGGCCAAGAGGGTGGTATGGTGATTAGCTTGTAGGCAGGGATGTGTTGTTGTTTGGCGAAGAATTAGCATCCTTGGCATCGGCGAACTAGTTCCTCGGTGTCAGCAAGAGCTGTAGTCCAATAGAACCCTGCTCTAAAAGCTTTGCCCACGATCGTTCATGAGGATGCGTGGTTGCCGCAAATACCTTTGTGAATTGCCTCCAGTATGTCCTTGCCATCTTGCCATGAGACGCACTTCATGAGTATTAGGAAGTATATGTGTATATTAGGATGTATTTATCCTTTCATTGTACACGATGTATTCTTTGTACTCGAAGCCATATTGGCCATATATATATAGAGGCCACCCCCCTTATTAGGGTGTGTGGTGTTTCCCATCTACTTCTCTACATGGTATCACGAGATTAGATTGCGGGCCTCCTCTCCTCTCCCTAGTGCCTCCCTCGTGTCCTGCGTGTAACTCTAGGGCCGCGCCCCTTTTGCTACGCCACCACCCACCCTCCGTTGCATCTCCTATCATGTGTGCCCCTCTGCACGCCATGGCCACGCTCTCCTCCGCCGACTCTTGCGTGTCCAGCGACGCCACTGCCCCTAATGGTGGCTCTGTGCCACCGTCTGGCACGCCTGTTAGCGCTAGTGGTGGTGCCCTTGTGCCGCTACCTTCTGGTCTGCCTCCTCCTGGAGCCGGCGGTGGTGCCCCTATGCCACCCCCTAGCTCACATCCTGGCGCCGGCGGTGGCGCTCCCCCTGGTGGCGGTTTGCATCTTATTCATGCACCACCACCCGTCATCCACCCCTACGCCACCGTCTCCGTCAAGTCTCACATTCCCATGACATTGATGATGAAGTCCTCCGCCTACACCAAGTAGGCATCCTTCTTCAAGTCCATGTGCGGCAAGTTTGGTCTCAAGTCGCACATCGATGGCACGGTGGCGCCCCATCCTCAGGACCTTGACTAAGATCAAGCAGATTGCTATGTCCACTCCTGGTTCTTCGGCTCCATCAATAACTCCGTCCTCAGCCTCGCCATGACCGATGACGATCAGACCGCCTGGGATCTTTGGCTCGTCATTGAGGGCCTCTTCCGTTCCAACAAGTAGTCCCTGACGATCTTCCTCAGTCACGACTTCCACTCCATGACACAAGGGGACTCCTCCATCGCCGAGTACTGCAGCCGCATGAAGCCCCTTGCCAATGGACTCTGCGATGTCGGCCATCCCGTTCATGATTCCCAGCTTGTCCTGAACGTCCTCCGTGGCCTTAACCCGCGCTTCTCCAACACCACTGACGACATCGTGCCCCGGGTTTCCAGCCGATCGGCGGTCAGGTCGGTGAGGGCTGGTGCGCCGGCACCCCTAGCCTCTTTGGCCCCCCTCCGCAGGCCCACGCCGCCTACGCCCCTGTTCAAGCGCCTACTCAGGTGCCAACCTGGGACCAGGCGGGTCTGGTTGCCGCCTTGAAATAGATGGCACTGCAGAACAGCGACTGGGTCGTTGACTCAGGTGCTTCCGGCTACATGTCGTCTTCAGACGATATTTTTCTTTCCCGCCCTCCCCCCTCTCACTCCTCCATTATTGTTGGTAACGGTCACACCCTTCCCATCATGTGCTGTGGCAACTCTACCCTCACCACCCCCACCTCCCATTTTCACCTTAACAATGTCCTTTTTGTCCCTTCTTTAATTTGTAACCTTATTTCTGTTTGTCAGTTTACTAAGGACAATAACTTCACCATAGAGTTTGATGCTTTTGGTTTCTCTATCAAGGATTTTTTGACCAAACGCATGATCCTTCGCTGCACTAGTGCCGGCGATCTTTACACCATGCCTCCAGCAGCCAGCTTTGCAGCGCCCCCACGCTGGCCTTGCCATCTCCTCCAGTTTGTGGCATCTCCGTCTTGGTCATCTTGGTCCTATCGCCATAGCTACACTTAGACAGACTTCATCTATTGCCTGTAATAAAGACAATCACACTCTATGTCATTCATGTCAGTTAGGGAAACATGTGCGATTACCTTTCTCACATTCTAGCTCTCAAAGCTCTGCTCCTTTTGAGTTAATTCACTGTGATGTTTGGACTTCTCCCGTTGCTAGCGTTTCTGGTTATCGCTACTACCTAGTTTTGGATGACTTCTTGCATTTTTGTTGGACGTTTCCTCTAGTTCAAAAGTCTGAAGTCATCTCACAGATCACTGCCTTTTGTGCCTATGCTCGTATGCAGTTTAGTCTTCCCGTTCGAAGCATCCAAGCTGACAATGGGATCGAGTTTGTCAATAAGCCTCTCACATCTTTTTTGACTTCTCAGGGTATCCACTTGCGCCTCTTGTGTCCCTATAATTCTCCCTAAAATGAGAAAGCCGAGCATGTCCTACGCACCCTTAATAATGTGACTTGCACCTTGCTCATTCATGCCTCTATGGCTGCCCCATATTGGGCCGAGGCGCTCGCCACCGCCACTTATCTTCTGAACTGGCGCCCATGCTCTGCCGTTCATAATGACATTCCCTACCGCCTCCTCTATTTCTAGCCTCCCGAGTACTCTCACTTACGTGTATTCCGTTGTCTTTGTTACCCTAACCTTTCAGCCACGGCACGCCACAAGCCTGCTCCTCGTTCCATAGCCTGTGTCTTCCTCGGTTATCCCTCCTCTCACAAGGGGTATCGCTGCCTTGACTTGTCCACTCATCGAGTCATCATCTCTCGCCATGTTGTCTTCAACGAGTCCGTTTTCCCCTTCTCCTCCCACCCCACTCACCCGTCGCAGCTCAACTTCCTCTTGTCCAGCCCCTCCGATGCTCCTCCTCACCCGTTATTTTGCAGGAATTCACTAACGACGACCCCGCCATCTTGCTACATGGACCGACCGTGTACCCCACTCCATCTGAGGGCGGTATGCCACTCTCTCCTTCACCGGTGAACGCTCCGAATGGTCGGGCGAGCGCTACGACCGGTCGGGCAAGCGCCCCGATCGCACCGGCGAGCGCCTCGACCGCTCTGGCGCGCACTTCGATCGGTCGGGCGAGCGCCCCGACCGCACCGGCAAGTGCTCCGACTGGTTGGGCGAGCATCCTGACTGCACCGTCGAGCGCCCACGGTCTCCCCACGACCCTAGCACCTCCTACGCCCTCCTCGTCATCACCTACCCCTCCACGACCTATCACTCGATCTGTGACTGGGGAAATCCATCGGGTCCACTACCAGGGCATGCAAGCCTTGACTTCTTCTTTGCCCTCTCCGATTCCGGCGAACTATTGTAGTGCTCTAGCTGACACCAACTGGCGTCCTACCATGGTCGATGAGTTCTAGGCCCTCATCAACAATGACACCTGGCGCCTCGTCCCGCAGCTGCCCGGTGCCAATGTTGTGTCAGGCAAGTGGATATTCTGGCATAAGTTCTATGCTGATGGGTCCCTCGCCTGGCACAAGGCATGCTGGGTGGTTTGTGGCTTCTCCTAGCGTCACAACATCAACTACGATGAGACTTTCAGTCCGGTTGTCAAACCGGCGATGATACAGACCGTCCTCAGCATCACCACTTCTCTTGCTTGGCTGATTCACTAGCTGGACGTGAAGAATATGTTTCTTCGAAAACACCTCAGGAAGACTGTCTAGTGCCAGCAACCTCCCGGCTTCGTCAACCCCATCACCCTCGATCATGTCAATCTCCTGCAAAAGTCCTTGTATGGACTGAAGCAAGCCCCAAGGGCGTGGTACCAGCGGTTCGCCTCCTCCCTTCGACAGCTCGGCTTCGTCGCCTCCACCTCCGACATCTCCCTTTTTGTATGCAAAGAGGGGCCGAGCATCACCTACCTGCTGCTCTACATCGACAACATGGTTCTCACCGCCTCATCCTCGACTCTTCTTCGGGACATCATGGGGCGTCTTCACTCCGAGTTCGCCATGACGGATCTTTGCGACCTACACCACTTCCTCAGCATCTCCGTCACGCGTTCCTCCTAGGTCCTATTCCTATCTCAGCGACAATACGCCCTGGATCTTCTTCAGTGTGCCAGCATGGCTGAGTGTCACTCTACAGACTCTCGTTGACACTCATGCCAAGCATTTGGCACACGATGACGCCAAGCTCTAGGACGGCTCTGAGTATCGGAGTCTTGCTGGGGCTCTTCAGTACCTCACTCTGTCTCAACCTGACCTTGCGTATGCGGTTCAGTAGGTGTGCCTCTTCATGCATGACCCGCGCGAGCCCCACATGGCCCTGATCAAGCGCATCCTTCGCTATGTGAAGGGCATGCTCTCCTCCGGGCATCACATCGGTACCAGACTTGTTCAGTCTCTGACTGGCTACTCCGACGCCAACTGGGCTGGCTGCCCAGACTCTAGACGCTCCACCTCCGGCTTCTGCGTCTACCTTAGTGATAATCTGGTGTCTTGGTCCTCCAAGTGCTAGACCATGGTGTCTCATTCCAGTGCTGAGGCGGAGTACCGGGCTGTGGCTCATGTTGTGGTAGAGTGTTGCTGGCTGCGTCAACTTCCTCAGGAGCTTCATGTCCCACTTTCTTTAGCCACTGTTGTCTACTGTGACAACGTGAGTGCTGTCTACATGAAAGCCAACCCGGTGCATTATCGGTGCACGAAGCACATCGAGATTGATATTCACTTCGTCCGTGAGAAGGCAGCACTGGATGAGGCCCTGGTCTTCCATGTGCTGTCCTCTCACTAGTTCGAGGACATCATGACAAAGGGCCTGGCAACTCCTTTGTTTACTGAGTTTAGGTCCAGTCTATGTGTCCGTGATCCTCCTGTTTTGACTGTGGGCGGGTATTAGGAAGTATATACGTATATTAGGATGTATTTATCCTTTCCTTGTACACTTGATGTATTCCTTGTACTCCAAGCCATATTGGCTATATATATAGAGGTCACCCCCCTAGTAGGGTGTGTGGTGTTTCCCATCTACTTCTCTACAATGAGAACTCCTGATGATGCACCTCTTC
Organism: Setaria viridis; assembly: GCF_005286985.2. Lineage (NCBI taxonomy): Eukaryota > Viridiplantae > Streptophyta > Magnoliopsida > Poales > Poaceae > Setaria > Setaria viridis. The sequence goes on along the minus strand of NC_048271.2, from coordinate 21,977,207 downwards.
TGCAAAGCTTATCTCCGACTAGAACATAGTTCTTGGTGCGTCGTGAGACTTGCTCTGCTTCTATCTTTTCTGGAGGTAACTTGTGCTCTTTGATGTATTTGATGAAGGGTTCTCTCTAGTCTACGTCGAGCATCATGACCTCCCGATCTGGTGCGGTAGGACCTCGATCAGTGGTTGTTGATGGTGCCGGCTCCGTTATGGATGGCTTGTGTAGCTCATGGATGAAAACCCTTGCTAGAACTTGAGCACGAGTAGATCCAAGTTTGGATAGGACGTCTGCGGCTACATTGTTATCATGAACTATGTCGTGGAACTCCAGACTAGAGAACTTGTTCTCTAGCTTGCGCACTTCTAGGCAATACGCATCCATGTTCTCCTTGTGGCGATCCCACTTGTCGTTGACTTGATTGATCACCACTAGGGAGTCACTGTAGATCAATAATCACTTGATTCCTAGTGAGACTGCCAGTCGAAGCCCGTGCAGCATCGCCTCGTATTCAGTTTTATTGTTGGATACTTCCTAGAAGATTTGCAAGACGTATTTGAGTTGTTCGCCTTTGGAAGATATTAAGAGTACTCCTGCGCTGGTGCCCTCAAGCTTGAGAGATCTGTCAAAATACATAACCCAATGCTCTGGACGCTCTGCTGGTAGTTGATTTTCACGCCATTCTGTCATGAAATCGACTAGTGCCTTGGACTTGATCGCAGTCCTCGACTTGAATTCTAGGGATAATGCTCCGAGTTCTACCGCCCACTTAGATATTCTTCCTGTTGCATCCTGGTTGTGGAGGATTTCTCCCAGGGGGAAGTCGGTATTGACGGAGATGTTGTGCTCCTAGAAGTAGTGTCGTAGCTTCCGCGTGTGAGTAGTATTGCGTATAGAAATTCCTAGACTGGCAGGTATCTAGCCTTGGAATCTGATAACACCTCGCTGACGAAGTAAACGGGCCTTTGTACTTTGTATACATGGCCTGGTTCTGGTCTTTCAACCACGATCACCATGTTGATAACATTAGTAGTTGCGGTGATATAAAGCAACAAGTCTTCATTGGGGTTTGGCACCATTAGGACCAGTGGCTTTGATAGGAAGTCTTTTAACTGTTGCAGGGCTTGATCTGCCTCCTCGGTCCACTGGAATTTGTCCTGTCGCTTGAGTACTTTGAAGAAGGGTAGGCCCCGTTCTTCAAGGCTTGAGATGAATCTATTGGGAGCCGTCATGCATCTAGTTAGCTTCTGGACATCCTTGATGCATGATGGGGCATGCATGTCGGTGATGACGGAGATCTTATCGGGGTTAGCTTCAATTCCTCGGTGACTGATGATGAAACCGATTAGTTTCCCGGAGGGTACGCCAAAGATGCACTTTGTTGGGTTGAGTTTCTACCGGAATGCTTGCAAACTTGCAAAACTTTCTTCCAAATCCACAATCAGGTCGTCGGGAAATCTGATCTTTATGATCACGTCATCCACGTACGCCTCTACGTTGCGGTGTAGTAGCTTCTTGGAACACTCCTGGATTGTCCATTGATAAGTAGCGCCTACGTTCTTCAACCCGAAGGATATTTTTGTGTAGCAGAAAGCTCCATATGGGGTGATGAACACAGTTTTGATTTGGTCTTCTTCCTTGAGAGCTATCTTGTGATACCCCGAGTAGCAATCGATGAAGCAGAGTAGGGCGCATCCAGCTGTGGAGTCGATGACTTGATCAATCCTAGGAAGTCCGAAGGGATCCTTTGGGCAGTGCTTGTTGAGGTCTGTGTAGTCGACACACATCCTTCATTAATTGTTATTTTTCTTTCACACCAGGATAGGATTAGCAAGCCACTCAGGATGATAGACTTTTTTTTTATGAAGCCCGCCGCGAGTAGTTTGGCCAGCTCTTTCTTGGTGGCTTCACTTCTGTCTGGGGCGAATTGTCATAGGTGTTGCCTTTTTCATGTAGCTTTTGGATTCACGTTTAGTGAGTGCTCAATCAACTCCCTGGGCACCCCTGGCATGTCCACTGGTTTCCACATGAAGATGTCTCGGTTGGTCTAGAAGAAACTGATGAGTGCGCTTTCCTATTTATGATCCAGCCTTATACCAATCAGGGCTATCTTGGAGCTATCACCAGTCTCAAGGTAAATGGCTTTGACGTCTACTTCACTTGCTGGCTTGACCTTGATTGCTCCCAACTTCTTTTCTGGGATCTTGAGTTCTGACAGGGATAGATTTTTGGATGCGGCGAAGACTTGCATCATTGAATTTGGTACATGTGTGGTTGATGCTAGCTCAACAGCTTCTATGTCGTAGTCATATGACCTCTTAAAGTCTCCGTGCAGGTAGAGTACTCCCTTGGGTCCTGGCATCTTGAGTACTAAGTACACATAGTACGGGATGGCCATGAATTTGGCCAATGCTGGTCTTTCGAGGAAAGCATGGTATGATGTTTTGAAGTCTTCTACCTCAAACCGGATGTATTCTGTCGGTAGTGTTCTTTGGTCCCAAAAGTAACTGGCAAAACCACATGTTCGAGGGGTACAACCACGTTGCCCAGGACGATCCCATAGAACGGAGAGTTCATTGGGGTGAGCATATCAGTGATGTCGAGGTCCATCTTCTTTAGTGTCTTGGCGAACAGTATGTTGAGACCGTTGCCGCTATCGATGAATACTTTAGTGAGTCTGGAGCTAGCAATAATTGGATCTAGGACAAGGGGATATCGTCCTGGGTATGAAAATCTAGTCCATTGGTGCTTCCTGGAGAAGGTAATTGGCACCTCGGATCATTTGATGAGCGTTGGTGTTGTTGGTTCATGGACATTATCTCTCGAAGGGCGAGCTTCTGGGACCGCTTAGTAGTTGTACCCGGTGTTCCGCCGAAGATGACGTTGATGGTGTTGGATGGGTTCTGAAACTTGCCATTGTCCCCATCGTCTTCATCTTTCTTAGTCTTGCCCTTGTCTTTGGTGCTAGATGGTTCTGGCAAGTCCTTCATGACTCTGCGTAGACTGAAACAATCTATCGCAGAGTGCTTGTGGTATGGGTGCCATAAGCATTGTTTCTTCAGGAGCTTGTTGAACGAGGGCCTGTCTTGATTCCTATCGCAACCTTTCTTGGATGATTGTGACATTGCCACGACGGTATTGTTTTACTTTCACTTGTGGTTGTGACCTCCCGAGTAGTTATTTTGGTTGTCATTTCTAGGGCAATCGTTACGGTTCTTGTCGTTGCGTTGGCTATTGTTTAGGCCCTTGTTGCGATTGGACTCGAACCTCTCAATCGCCCTGTCTTATTTATCTGCCCACACCTGTACCATGATCTTGAGAAATTTGACATCAGCTGGGCATCTTCTGCCGAAGTCCTGGAACATCCGGCGGTTGTGGAGGCCGTTCTGGAAATAATCTATAATGTCGCGCTCCGTGATGTCCACGTTTGTGGCCTTCTTGTCGAAGAAGCGACGTAAATAACTCCACAGGGTCTCGCCTTCTTATTGTTTAACTTGAGACAAGTCAATCCTGTTGCCAGAATGTTGCATTGCCCCTGTGTAGTTGTTGGTGAACGCAACATTGCGGTCCTTCCACGTTTCGATGGAGTTCTTATCTAATGATTTGAGCCATGTGAGTGGCACTGCCTCCATGCAGATGGGTAAGTAGATGACTTTAGTGTCATCATTTTCTCCAGCTGCCTATACTGACAGTGAGTAGCATCGGAGCCATTGGACTAGGTCGTTTTTGCTATCGTACTTGGTGATGACTTGGGGTTTGAATTTTTCGGGTAGAATTATCCTCCTCACATGTCTGGAGAAGGCGGGGATCCCGTTAGAATCATCCTCTAGGTGCTCGACTTTTTGCTCGCGCTCGCGGCGCTATCCATCAATGATGGTATGGACATCGCGGCTGGCGTTGATCTTGTTGCGAAGGTCTTCTACTGGGCATTCGGGTTCTGGGTTAGCCCCACGGTGGCCACGACCTCCCGAAGTCCCGCTCAACTACCCTCTTCTCCAGCTTGGAGTTGGCTTGGTCTGGACAGAGGGTCTCCATGGCTAGTGCCATGTTGATTGTGCTGGGATGGAGAGTGTTGGACTGAATGTATCAGGTTTTGCTGATTGAGTTGTTCGTATGGATGTTCTGCCAGTTTAGCCAACTGTCTGGTGTACTTGATCTGTGGCATGGCACGGGTAATGAGATCAATGGACGCGATGGTGGCGAGGGGAGTACGATGGTGACGTATTTGAACTACTTGAAAAGCGTTATCTAGGTTCATGATTGGTAGGTCCGCTGCAAGGCGGCGGCAGCGCTCTGCCCTCGCAGTGTTTCTTGCTTGCTGTCAAGTTCTTTGAGCTTTGGTCTCTTCTCCAGCAGCGTTGGCTGTGAGCTCATCCTGCGAAATATCATCTGGGTGATGCTCGTGTCATGGGTTTCTATCTCGTTGCTCTTCTTCTTCATCCTCTTGTCCAACGATGAGAGTGAAGAGTTCTCATTCTGGAGAGTAGCTTCCCGACTTGAAGTGATGACCTCCATGGTGTCACATTCCTCGTAGATGGGCGACAGAGGAGCTCCCTCCTGATACAGGAGGGTGTCGAGGTAAGCGATGAGGCGTGAATCATTATCCTTGGCGAAAGCAGGTGGCTTCATGTTGGGCCAGTAGATGAATCTACCTTGGGGAGTCGATGTAATCACCAGGCCCTGTTGCCGACCTGATAAAGGGGTCTCCTCGTTCGGGTTCGAGTAGTAGTTGAAGTCCTTGATCATATCCATATCGGATTGTGATCTGGATAGGGCGGCTTGATAAATAGTGATCGCGTTGCAGAGTTTGAACAGGAGTCGACTCGGGTAGTTGTCCGACTTGCACCATGGCTTATGCGTCGGCTCGTGAAAGTCAATCCAACTGGAGGGAGAAGTCGAGTTGTACTCAGACTCGTCCCTCCAGCCTCTAACTAAGTCAGAGATTTAAAATTCGTCGAAATTCTCGATGAGATCCTCTAGAGTTTGACGCTGGAGCTTCATGGTTTGCTACTTCTTCTCCGAGGTCGTCTCAATGTGGCGGTGGAAATTTCCAGCGCCATCTGCAATAAAAACCCAAGAGCCAAAGATGAACGTCGTGCCTACTTCGAACGCGATGATTGGCTTGATGATGATTTGTGCCATCGAGTTCGCCATAGGATTCTCGGCGAGATCCCCTACCTAGCGCACTAGCTGTCGGTGTTTAGACTCGGCAACCTACCAAGGGGGGTGCCCGAGGTAGTGTTTTGGTTAGTGGGGCTCGTCGAGATCAGAAACTCGAAGGTAAACGCAGACACATGATTTAGACAGGTTCGGGCTGCTGGATTCCATAATACCCTATGTCTTATGTGTTGTTTGAATTGAATTACTTTGGAGGGGGTCCCTGCCTCACCTTATATTGCCGGGGGCAGGATTACAGGTCGGTTGTTTACAAGAATACTAGTCGGATTCAACTAGACAAGTTCTACTCTGATTACTACAAGTACTTTCCTAATCTTCGACTAGTTCTTGTCTTGTAACGTAGATCACGCCGTCCTGCACCGTAGTCTCCATGTCAGATACATCTCGATATCCAGCCCATTATTTAAAACTATCGAAACCTTCTGGTAGACCCATAGATGTATGTACGATAGTCAATTCGTTCCTCCCGTTCGAGGAATAGTCCGTTCGAGGGATCAGAGCAAGCCGGAAGTTAGTCGGCCCAACAAACTAGCCTATCGCACTAGCTCGATACATCATTTTCTTCTCTCTTCTTTTCTTTTTATTTCTACTTCTATATTTTATTTCTTATTTCTATTCACTTTTTATAATATCTTGTTCACCATGTCGATATATCTTTTTTCCTTTTATTTTTTATTTTTCTATGTTATTCTTCCTTTCTATTTTATTTTCTTATTTTTTATTCTCTATTTTATTTTATGTTTATTTTTTATACTAATATGTTGGTCAAATAATTTGTTTACAATGTGGACGTATTTGTTCTCTGTATACTATTATTTGTTCGCATTTGAATCATTTGTTTGTGATCGGACTTATTTGTTCACTATAATCAATATTTTTGTATGTTGTATATAATCATTGTTCATGCGTATAATAATTTGTTTGTTCGTTGCTATCATTTTGTCCTGCACAATTAAATGTTCATGATGCTCAATCTTGTGTTCACAATATACTTATTATTTGTGCATCATATTTCATTTTTTGCTCACAAGAAAATATCATTTGTCCCCCGTTCAATTATTTTTTAACAGCCACAATATTCCATATTGATACAAAAATTGTTCTTAAAAAAATTCTTCCAGGATATGGTCAAGTGTGTTTTTATTTTGAAGACCTTGTTATAATGTCGGCTATGGTGTTTTACTTAGCAGCTCGTAGGTGGAGGCAGGTAATTTTTCTTTCCTTTTTTTGTTTCCTCATTTGTATGTTCTTTCTTAGGATTGTAATTCATCATTTTTATAATTCATATTATTCTTTTTTCTATTCTTTATTAATCTTTTATTCCATTTGTGTTATTATGGCTTCTTTACCTTTTTTTCTTTTTTGTTCTTGTTTTATCATGTTTCTTTCATTGTTTTTAATTTATTTATTTTTATAAATTATAGTTATTCTACTATCATAGTTGTTCTATTTTTATTTATTCATAATGTATTGATGCTACATATATAAAATTTTTATTTTCATATGTACAAATCATTTATTTATTTATTTATTTTAAATGTATAAATCTTTGTTCTATGAGTTCGTATGTCCCTATAATTCATTTTAGTGATATTTGTATTTTGTTCTATAAGTTTGCATAATTTATTAAATGTGCACTTTTTTGTTTCGTACATTCATATATAGTTCGAGGTGTAATCTTTATTCCAAAAATTTGTATAATTTGTTATGAGTGTATTTTTTTCTGTGAGTACATATAATTTATTTGATTTGTACAATTATTTTATTCCATGAGCTAGAATTTGTTCCAGGTGTAATGTGGCAGATATCTTCCAACCTGCCCGGCTTTCTTCTCGCAATAATCCACCTTCGCGCTTCGGTCAAAAACAATCCACTTCGCGCTTTGGATATTTTTTAGAGTATATATTTTGATTTGCAACAACAAATACTCATTCGACCACTTCAAAAATTTGAGACACCAGTGGGGAGTTTGAAATGGTGAGACAAATGAATCGCCCTTTGGGAAAAAAGAAGGAATTGGTCACACTAAAAGGACATAAGCTAAATGGTGAGACAGTCACACAAGCATGTTCACGAGAGAACCGCACATTGGACTAGAAAAGTAGGACATAAGCTAAAAAAATAAATCACATTTGATCAATTGGGATCTCTCACATGGTGCGGTACACTAAATTTATAGTAATGAACTAAATCAACTGAACGTACTATACAAATATAGCCATTCTGACAGTCGATTCGTGGCTACAACCAACTGTGCAGTCGGTTGTAGCCAAAATCCAACTATGAGAATCGGTGACAGGTGGGCTCATATGCGACATCTGAGGGGGAAAAACCTCTGTGACACAGCTTCACCTCGTCCATTTACTGTGTGTGTTGCACGCCCTTCTACTCCCTGTGTAACTGCCCTCAAGGGATGCATCCTCACTGTTTTGGTAGCCATGGACAAGAAAGCAGACATGGAAGCGATGGTAGCCACCGTGAAAGCCATTGTGATTTTGGTGGCTCTGGGCGTATGTAGAGGCCATGAAGCCCATGTTGGCATGTCTATAGACACCATGGTGACCATGAGAGATGTGGATTAATCTTGCTGTTTGCTGCTCCGCCGCTCACACCCCACAGCCAGTATCTCGAAGGCATGATGTTACCATAGAGAACACTTCACGTGCTCCATCACCTTGAGGTGCTCCCGTACTCCACCATAAACACATCAAATAATGCATGAAAAATTCAACCAAAAGTATGGATGGACAGATGCATTGATTTATATGTTCATACAAAGTTTGAGACTTATAAAAATTTTATGCAAGGAGAAACCAAAAAAGAGAAATCAGTATACGATACAGGTTGCGGATCGAGATGAACAGTACATCCAACCCGATTAAATTTTGCATGAATAAGAATCATTACATTTTCTATCATCCATATTTTTCGTTGAATTTTTCATGCACTATTTTGTGTGTGTTTTGACGGTGGAGTAGGGAGCACCTGAAATACTCTCTATTACCATATTATGTAATTTCGCTTCATTTTCTTATACGTTCATGATGGGTATGTGCCGATCTGTGTCCATGTTATTTTTATGTATCTTGAGCAATTTTTCATACTGGATTCCTAATTGCTAGAGCATCTAGGCGACTGAATCAATAAGACGCCTGCAAATTGTAATATATGACAAGGTGGGTCAGAACCTTTGGAGAAAAAGAGAGAGAATGTATTTGAGGAGAGGCTAAGACATAATGAAAAGATTGCTTGAGTTTGGACCACCAATTAATTAGGACCTTTTCTTAATAAGGAATTGCGGTGAAAATAATGGAGGAATATAACCGGAAATAAAGTTAGAACCCTACGAGTGCTCATTTTTACTGCAGGATTGATGCAAAGGAGTTTCGAACGGTAGGAGGTTTTCCTCCATATTTTAGGGCAGTTTTAATGAGGCCTGATGTTCACGTTTAGTGTTTAGTGTTTCAACGCATCTTCTGCCTTTCCTCTACCTTTTCTCTCTTGCTGAAAAATAGTATCTACATAAAAGAGATCTTTTTATACAATGAAGTACCCAGACACCTCCTAGATCAATCGCCACGCCTCATTATTCCCGTTTAAAAGCTTTCAATATATTATAAGAGATAGGGCACCGATCATCGTACGGCTTATTTTCACATTTTGATAATGTTCCATTTCAAAGAATATTTTCTTCTAAGTTTATGTATGATAAAGAGGTATCAGGTATGTAATAGGAATTTCATAGTACTTACTATAGACCTATTTTTAGAACTAAAATTTTCTCTTTTGAATTGCCATCTTGGGTCTGAATGAATACGGTTTCCATACATAGTAACTCCTCTAGAAAAATAACTCAATGTTAAAGAGTCCTCGCGGAAAATCATTTCTACTAATGAAGAGTACACAATGACATGATTAATTGGATGATAAGAATGATCCTTTTCCTTAGTCATTATGTTAAGGCAAAATAGGTGTTTCAAAAGAGAATAAATGGGGTAGAATTTAACATGTAAAATAGGTGTTTCTAAGTAGCCCTTCCCATGTTCATGATGTCTTTCTTCGAAATCCCAAAAAGTATCCTTGAAAGATTGGATTTCTATAGGTTCAGGTTCTTTTAGCAAGGCAACAATGATAAACGGAAATATTGTCTAGCAAAGTGGGATATTTTGTGTCGTCCCAAAGATCAAGGGGTATAGGAATAACATATCTCCGGATTAAAAATAAATGTCTTCTCAGCAAATGGTTATTCAAACTACTCAATGAAGAAGGTACTTGGCAGGCCCTACTCAGAAATAAATATCTGAGCTCAAAGTGTTTTTCTTAGATTCAGATTAAACCTGGAGACTCACTCTTTTGGAAGGGTTTATTAAAGGTCAGGGAAGATTTCCTGAGATGTGAGACCTTCAAGATAAAAGATGGTTCACAAACAGATTTTGGGAGGACATTTGGGTGGGCTTGGTTTGGAGAGGAATTTCCTAGCCTATATAATATAGCCAATTATCTTCGTGCAACAGTGGCAAATGTTATGAATCAAAGGCCACTGAATTTTCCGAAGAGTATTAGTTGAGGATAAATTGATTGCCTGGTACAACCTAATAGCTAAAATGGCCAACCACCAGCTTTCACAAGGCAGAGATATTTTTACCTGGGACCTACATGGACATGGATGTTTTTCAGTTCGGTCTATGTACGAGTATTTGATAAACGAAGGTGTGCCGTTCAATAATAAATTCATATGGAAGCTAAAAATTCCTCTAAAGATCAAGATTTTCCTTTGCTACCTGCAACGAGGTATCATTTTAACGAAGGATAATTTAACTAAGAGGAACTGGGTTGGGAGTCAAAAGTGTTATTTTTGATTATAATAAAATAATCAAACATCTCCTTTTGAATTGTCAATATGCTAAAGACATTCGGAGAGTTGTTCAGATAACTACTAGGTTAACCCCACCTAGATTAATAAGATATATGCTTGGAAATTGGTTAACAGGCATTGCAAAAAAAAGATAAAACTTTAATCTTTGTGGGGTTGGCAGCTGTTATGTGGGCTATTTGGTGGACACATAATGATAGTTATTTTTAGGGAAGCATATTGGCTACGATTTTGATCCATGTTACAACATGAGGATACAAGAGAGACCATCTGTTCGGCAAGCTATCATCGCTTTAGATATATTCGCCAAGAATGGATGGGGAAGCAATAATAGACTATGCTTTTGAATTATTCATGCTCTATGTATACTCGTTTTCCTATTTTTTTTGTTCAGCTTCTAAACTGAGGATAATGTAAGAATTTGGTTGTGTGCAGTCGCAAAAGGGTAGAAATTTCCTTTACTTAGGGGGTGTTTGGATACGAGGTGCTAAACTTTAGTAGGGTCACATCGGATGTTTGGATGCTAATTAGGAGGATTAAACATGAGCTAATTACAAAACTAATTGCACTGATGGTAATTGCACTGATGGAGTCTAATTCGTGAGACGAATCTATTAAGCCTAATTAATCCATCATTAGCAAATGGTTACTGTAGCACCACATTGTCAAATCATGGACTAATTAGACTTAATAGATTCGTCTCGCGAATTAGACTCCATCTGTGCAATTAGTTTTGTAATTAGTTTATATTTAATACTCCTAATTACTATCCAAACGTTTGATGTGACGGATGCTAAATTTTAGCAACGTGGAGCCAAACATGCCCAAAAAAATGTATGCCTATGGATCACAAGGAAAAGGAAGACCGGGACCAAACCATAGGGATCAGCCCGTGCTCACTGCTCACGTCACTCTTCTCCCCGTCCGTCCATCGAAATTCCATCCAGTCCACCTACTTTGTTGGTTCAGTCAACTCTGTCGCCATCCATATCCATCCCACACAAGAGCAACAGCACACTCCCGCAGACCGTCACACTCCCGCAGACCGTCGCACTCCACTCCCCCGCCGCTCGCCGTTCTGTACTCCCCTACCCCGTACTCGATCGGCAGCGGTTCTTCACCGGCGGCGCGGCCGGCTCGGTTTGCTTCCGCGCGCCGTCTCTTGCTCTTAAGAGTCTTAGTTCCTCCTGCTCTGCTCATCATGATTTATCAAAATCATCTGTTCGTAATTTGGAGCCAGCAAGTGATCTGATGCCTTGTTCCATCCACTTTGCTGAATCGCCAGGTGCTGCTAGCTCTAGTTGCCATGGAAACTTACACTACGGATGACGCGCTTACGGCCATGGGGTTCGGGAAGTTCCAGGCGTTTGTTCTTGTGTACGCGGGCACGGGCTGGCTCGCGGACTCCATGGAGCTCATGCTGCTCTCCTTCGTTGGACCGCTGATTCGGCAGCAGTGGAATGTCTCTGCCCAGCACGAGAGCCTGCTCTCGAGTGTTGTCTTCACTGGCATGCTGATAGGAGCCTGTTCTTGGGGCTATATTTCTGACAAGTATGGAAGAAGGTAATTAAGGATGATCTCAGCTCCTGAAATCGCTTAATGTTTATGGTTTCTTCTCCTGCAATCGCTTAGTATTCCGTTTTCATGCCTTACTTTGTCACCCTGAAGGGCTTGTTTAGAGTTTTAAACACACAGGGATGCATGCAACAGACAGTTTATTACAGTAAAAAATGCAGCCACCCCAACAACTACTTCTTCTTTTAATTGCAATGTATACATGAACGCCACTTGTAAGGGGCTGTTTGGTTCCGTTTGCTTATTTTTAGCACGTGTCAGTTTAGATACTAATTAGGAGTATTAAACGTAGATTATTTACAAAACCCATTACATAAGTGGAGGCTAAACGGCAAGACGAATCTATTAAGCCTAATTAAGCCTAATTAATCCATCATTAGCAAATATTTACTGTAGCAACACATTGTCAAATTATGGACTAATTAGGCTTAATAGATTCGTCCCGCCGTTTAGCCTCCGCTTATGTAGTGGGTTTTGTAAATAATCTACATTTAATACTTCTAATTAGTATCTAAACATCGATGTGACGGGTATAAGCAGCGTAAACCAAACCAGGCCTAAATTGTGGACAACTTCGATCCAATATTTAGTATCCTGTACATGATACCTGAATATAACCTATGGTATAGTTGATGTAAAACATAGGGATAATAAAGGTAGCAATTGTGTGTACTGCTCTAGTGCTCTTGAACAGCTTTTGGTAACCGCTATTGAGGAGTAACTTGTACTGATTTTCAAAGTTGAGGTGATATTTTAACCTGTTTTGTTATACAACGTCTAATTTAGACTATTCAATTTGTGTATGTCAAGCATGAGTCAGTGAAATCTTGTATTTTCTTATTGCAGGACTGCTTTACTGTTCTCAATTATTCTTTGTACTTCCTTATTGCAGGACTGCTTTATTGTTCTCAATTATTCTCACTACTGGAGCAGGGTTTCTAAGTGCTTTATCTCCTAATTATATATCCTTGCTTGTTTTTCGGTTTCTTGTCGGTATAGGAGTTGGTGGGAATCATGTATTTTCATCTTGGTTTTTGGAGTTTGTTCCTGCAAAAAGCCGTGGCACCTGGATGATTGTTTTTTCTGTTTTCTGGACTATTGGAACAATCTTCGAGGCTTCACTTGCATGGGTACGATACATAACACGTGTCCCTTTTGCTGCAACTCAATTTGTTCAAGGGGAAAAAATGGCTCCGATTGTAAGGCTTAGCAGCCGCTGCATTTTTGTTCAACTAAATAATGCTCACAAAGCACCATAACATCATTTGAATCCTGAAATTCTACGTCAACTCAATATAACCAAGTTTTTTTAATAATATTGGTTTCATATTATTAATTAGTTTGTATTGTCATTTAAATTTGTAATGCAAAATTAGTTTGCACCTGCCTGATTTCCTGTAAGCATTTATTCATTTCCATTTGTAATGCAGGTCGTCTTGACACGATTGAGTTGGCGGTGGTTGCTGGCGTTCACCGCCCTTCCATGTTTCCTTTTGCTTCTCCTTTTTGTCTTTGCACCTGAGTCACCACGCTATCTTTGCGTACAAAATAGAATATCTGATGCAACACTTGTTCTAGAGAGAATGGCCAAGGCAAACAAAGTAGCTCTTCCTCCTGGGGTTCTCACATACCATAAAGAGACACAATTAGGTGACCATGATCCTCTTACTTCTCAGAATGGGCATCTTCCAGTCAGAGAGAATGACTCTACAGTTGACAATGCTATGAGCTCCAAATCTGGTGGTATTGCTGCATTGCGCAAATTATTTTCACGTAAATTGCTCAGATCAACTCTTCTTATCTGGTTTGTATGGTTCGCAAATTCCTTCGCATATTATGGACTAGTATTGCTATCATCACAGCTGAGTGATGCTAACAGAAGATGCACATCTGGCCAGAAATCTGAACTGCACCAAAAAAATGTCAACCTTTACAAAGATGTTTTCATAACTAGTTTAGCAGGTATCATACAGTAAACTCCATTTACTGTTTGCCCCATTAGGGCTGGCAGCTATGTGATATTCCGATTAATAACTCATGATATCACTCTCTTTTTACCAGAGTTTCCAGGCTTAGTGATTTCTGCCATTATTGTTGATTGGTTTGGCCGGAAAGCTACAATGTGGATCCTGTTGTTTGGATGCTGTGCTTTCCTTGGACCACTCGCTGTTCATCAGAAAGAGTCATTGACAACTGCTCTTCTATTCGGTGCTCGCGCTTGTGGCATGGGTAGCTCTACAGTTTTGTGTTTATATGCACCAGAGGTTTGTATGGGCTTCCAATCCTATGACAGAGTAAACTTGTTATCATGGTGATTTTGTTATAGTTTGCATAAGTAATCTGACAAAATACCATGTTGCTGTAGTATTGAACTTGGAAATTTGAATATTATATCTAGAAAGCCAATGTTTTTAAGTTGTAATGAACTTTAGCATCCATTGTTCAAAGTTTTCTAACAACACAATGGTAAGTTTTCAAATGAACTGGGTTCTAGGAGTAACTGAATCTTTCAAATGAACAGGGTTCTAGGAGTAACTAAATCGTCAATGATGAAAGAAAAGGAAGAACCTACTCATAAAAAATATGCTACTGTTGGATTAGTTTCTTGTTGTTGCACTATCAACTATCTGTGCACAATTACACTTCTCTTGTACTCCATATTATGCTACACTTAATGGTCTGGATTTTCGCAGAAATACCACAAAGACATGCATATCAGCATAACTGCATAAGCAGATGACGAACACTCTCGTAGCTAGAGCTCCCACTTTTCAAAATTGTTCAATCAACCATACGTTGTTTCAACTTTATAGTATCTAATTCAAGGCTTAGCAGTTAGTACGAATAAGTCCGAGCTTATGAATTTCATCAAAGAACTAGCATAGCTGCAAGATTGGTCTTGGTGGATTAGCATGGTGTTTGACTATTAAGGTTTTTATGTGCTGAAAATTTTTGAGCTAGCAGTCCTTCAGAAAACGTTTCATAAGCTTGATGCCTTGATCCTTTCTGAAAAGTATTAATTTCACACGACCTAATTCCATTCCTCCTCTTAGGTGTATCCAACATCAGCACGCTCAACAGGTGTTGGAATTGCTACGGCCATCGGTAAAATTGGTGGCATTGTTTGCCCCATTATCGCTGTCGGCATGCTGCGGAGTTGCCACCAAATGGAAGCCGTTGTGGTCTTTGAGCTGGTGTTAGGCCTCGCTGGAGTTGCCTGCATCCTCTTCCCTGTGGAGACCAAGGGCCGCGAGATGAAATGACTGTGTCAAATCAAAACACGTTGAGGTCCAAATGCACCAGAATTAAAGCTACCAGCGTCCACCACTTCCATCATGATGTGTATGTATATAGAGATCTCGGGGAAACGAAACTTTTCCGACTCGATGCAGCCGAGTGCTATTTCTCGCGAGTGTATTTTTCATGTTCTCGAGTGTTTTTGACACTAGGGAGCTTCGCAGATTCTGGCAGTGAGAAACATGATAATATGATATGATAAGTATATAGGTGGATATCTGACGGGCAAATCCAGGTCGTCTGTGTATTCTGCATGGTGATGCTTTTCTCCGTGTGGGTATGGTGATGCATATATCAGTACTTGTCGTGCATGTGTAACACACAAGTCTAGCAGTGTTGTGACATTTTTAAGAAATAAAACTCCCTCGGTCTAATAATAAACATTTATATTTATTATTGGCTTTTCTAGTATAAAAATATTAGTACTCCCTCCGTCTCAAATTGTAGCTTGTTTTAGCTTTTTTAAATATATAATTTTTACCATGTACTTAGATATATATTATGTTTAGATGTATAGAAAAATTGTGTATTCAAAATTAAGACGGCATATAATTTGAAATGGAAGGGATAATTAACCAGGTCGAAGCAAAGGCAGCTACTCCTCCCCACCAGGCCTTCTCAAAAGAATCGCCACAATACACCCTAGAGACGATTTCGACGAAAATTTAAATTTAGCAGGGGTAGAATGGAAGTCAGAATCAATTGGCAAGGGATCGTTTTGGGCTGCGTGCTCAGGATGCAGCCCAATAAGAATGACAGGCTAAAAGCCCGAGAGTATTCTCATCACAGCAGATGGTTTGCCCCCATTTCTTTTTATTTCTCTTCGTTTCTATATTTTTTATTTGCATTCCTCTATTTTATTTTTTTCTAAGTATTGGGTTATAATAAAAAAATAATATTTTCTACAATGAAAATGTGAAATTGGAAGTGGCTAGGTTCATTGATCAGCTCATCGGGGGGAACAACACCATACAGAAAGATAAAGCTCCTATTTCTTCCTATTGTGCGCTTGGATTATGCTCTAATTGGACATAATTATAATGAATGTATGACTATCTGGCATAGTGAATAAGACATAAGTTCTTTGGCTACCCTCCCGGTTTACGTGTGTAATAAGTTAGAATATCATGTGTAATCGAGTGCCCCAAATACTTTGGCTAGGTATGCTATGTCAATGCAATTTGGTAATTAGGATATCATATTTTTAATTCATTTAACACTGAATCTGAAGAAAAATGTGTAAACAAATACGGGGTCGGCAATATTAAGCACCAATTCCTACCCGGCCCCACTGCTCGACCAGTTTAAAATGGTGGCAACTAGACTTTGGATCCCAAGCCATGCGTTATATTTCTATGCGAACAAACATATCCAAGTTTTTTGGCCGCCTCCAGGCTACGCATTTCCATACGCCATTGCCACCTAAACTAGTTCCTAATCACCCCACCCCCTCTAAACTCTTAAATCACTCTCAAAAGGTCAAAGCTCGGCTCTCCACCGCGAGCAGTAGAAAAATTGTCCTGTTATTGGTACATACCTTGTTGTCTCTCATGTCTTGGCGGTGATTTTGCATCTCTAGCACTATTTGGCCAACTCCTTTGCTTCTGAGCAGCTCCCTTCCTTTTATTCTCGGCTAGGAGTTCTTCAAAGCTTGGCCTTACTTTATTCTTAGACTTGGAGGCATCTCCAAACTTACTCGGTCTGAGAGCCAATCAAACCGATTTGCATCCAGCCGGCCTTCTTGTTTTTGTCTTGCCCCCCGAGCGTTGAAGCTTTTATTGCAACTTGAGGGGTCTTCTTTAGTGGCACCTTTTTCTCAGGCCTCTCCTCACCAATGAGTACATTCTTCCCTTTAGTTTTTGCAGCTTGATCCGGCTGAATGAGCACTTTGGGATTTGTTAACTCAAGAGTGTTTATAGGAAAGGGATTTTGATCAATATACATTCCATGAAAATGCAATCGTCCTTCATTGATGGCCGATTATATTTGTCTACAGAAAACATTACAGCCGGTAGTATCATGACAAAAAGAATTATGCCACTTGCAATAAGCGTGCCGCTTTAAATCAGCAACTGGAGGTATAGTATGAGAAAACTTAATCTTTCCAGCCTTTGTTAGTTCGTCAAAGATTCTATCACATTTAGATACATCAAAAGTGAATTTCACCTCATCTTGCTGATTTTTATGGACTAGCTTGAGAGAAACACAACTGCTTGGTGTATCTTTTGGTGACCATACACATTCAGCAGCATACACATCTTTACTCTCATCGTCCGAGGATTCATAATTTAGCATATGCATATTAGGACGATCAGATTTGAGCCGAGTGTCTTTACTTCGGCTTTCTTGAGCCAAAACTCTTTGCAAAACTTGGGTAATATTAGCAAATTCATGACCTTCTAATCTTTCTCTAATATGGGATCACAATCCATTAAAAGCTAATTCAGGAAGATCCCTCTCAGAGATAACAAGACTATAACAACGGGTTTTTTATCTCTAAATCTTCTATTATAATCAGCAATAGGTTCATCATGCTTTTGCCCAACCGATGTTAAATGACTCAATCTTAACTCATTATCTGCACTATAAAAGTGATCATGAAATTTTGGCTCTAATTGCTCCCAAGTATGAATAGAATTAACAGGTAATGAAGCAAACCATGAAAAACCAGTTTTAGTTAAAGGTAAAGAAAATAATCGCACTTTTGCTTCTTCTAAGGAACTAGCTTCCTCCAATTGAGCACGATATTGGCTAGTGTGCTCCCAAGTAGTTTTCCTATCATCCCCGCTAAATTTCACAAAATTAGGACAACGCCAACTAGAAGGATAAGAAACCGAATCAAACCTCAAGGGATACGGTTTTTGATATGTACGAGTTTTATGTTTCCCTCTATTCCATAATCCTCCTTCATTTGTATAGTAAGATTGGTATTAAACCTATCAATAATTTCTTGAATAGTAGTTAGCCTGGATGGTTGTGTTGTAGAAGCATTCGATTGCAACACATTCTATTGTATAAGTGAATTAGGAACATTATGTTGCAAACAACTATTAAATTTTGCATTAGGCATGGAACTATATGAAACACCCACTCCAGAAGGAGCCACGGGTGGAGTCCTATGAGCTACTACAATATATGTAGCTATGAAGTCAGTAACCTCAGCAGATCGGCTGGAGCCAGCCTGAACGGGAGGTATAACAGCGAAAGGCTCAGGAGAAGATAAATATGGAACCATGGCACCTGGACCGGTCTGACCGTTTGGACCATGAGGTTTAACCGGTATAATCTGACCAGATTGAGGTGGAGGTGTTTGTCCCATGAAATACTTCAACGGCATGCTATACTGAGGCTCCAGTACGAGTGCTGCCGATGTACTACAAGATGGGATTTAAGGTAGTACAGTATCAGAAAAAGACACAACATCATTACACCCCCTCCCCCCCACAACTCGTTTACCATTATCTACCATATCTTGCATATTTTTAGCTAATGATAAGCACAAATTATCTATTACAGTAGGAAGATTATCCATGATAATAAAAGGAGATGGCGATGATGATGTGCTCACATTGGTTTGTACCTCAGGTGGTGGAGTGTCGAAGGTGATGTCCCTGATCTTTGTGACATTGCCTTGACGATCCTCCAAGAAGTGCGACAAGAACCTCTTTGTTGCTTCTTCCTTGCATCGCTCCAATTGTTGTGTCGCAACTTCTGCAGCTCTTCTTAGCTCTTCTTCAAGAGCCTTGCGTTCGTCGGCTGCAATCTTTTTCAGATTTGGCCTGACGATGTTTTACTCATCAACCTTGCTGCATTTAGAATTAAAACCAGCCAAGGAAGCTGATCTATCTCTTTTTTCTTTCCGCAGCGGAGTCACCAAAATGTGTTGGCGCTAAAATCGGGACAACATACGAACGTACTCGAACGTGCACCGTGCTTAGGGGCTCCTTGTTGCTCCTCTACACAAGCCTGTCAGACCGATTTCATGGCTGTCAAATTGGTTTCGCTGATGAGCCCGACCAAGAAACCAACGGACGCTCACCTGGGAGGAACCTCGGTACGGCAGGTGCTCCTTGGGTTGTTCTATGATTGGCAGGCCACTTAGAACATCCGCAGACGCCGTAGATGTCACACCCTAGAATTTTTGGATTTCAGGATGTGATTTGAAAGAACAATTAAACAATGATTTTCTCATGATTTTAAAAAAAATTCCAACATTTATTTTCTTGCTAGGAAATTTAGTATAGCAAAACAATTGATTGTTTTTCCTAATTAAATAAAATGGCTATGTGTTTGTTGTATTCATGTCGATGCATTTTGGTATTTCATGAGTGCAAAAAGATTTCAAAATGCGTTCAGACCATGATTAGGTTCTTTTGAGAATTTTCCATATTTTCTGGAATTTATTCTCATTTTCCTAGAGCTAAATCTAATTTTTGGAAGGCTCTATAATCCTTTTCACGAGCTTCAAGTATTTTATTTGGAGTCCTCATATCCTAAACTATCTCTAGAATTTTTTCTTGGAATTTTTGGATTTTTCAGAGTATTTTTCGCGGCTTTATGGAATTATCTAGATTTTTCTGGATTTTTCCTTTCACGAGAAATTAATTATGAAAATAATCTATCCTATCCTATCCTACAAGGCCAAGCTCGTGGGCCTGACCCGCTCCAACCAGCCCAGCCACAAGCCTGCCAGGCCCATCCAGAGCCAGCTGCTGCTACAGCTGCCTAAGCGCAGAAGCCAGCGCGCCGCCGCCGCTAGGCCTTGCCTTGGCGTGCGTGCCACGCCAGGCCTCCACCGTGCCCTATAAAACCCGGGTGCCCTCGTGCCCCTGTTGCCTCGCTGCTTTTCCCCACGCCACGCCTGCGCAGCACCGCCACAAGCACCCGCCGGAGTGCCTTGTGCCACCGCCGCCTTCTCTACTCCGATTCGCGACATCCAAGGCTCGCCAGAGTGAGCCGACACCACCACAAGGACATCCTCACCGAGTCGCGTCCAGAGCTCCACTCCCCATCGCCGGATGCCCCCTGGAGCGTCCCTGCGGCTTGAGCCCGAGCCGGTGGCCGCCGACCGCTGCCCTCGCTGTCCGTCCGATTCTGGCCACCTCCGTCCACCTCCATCTCTGGTGAGCACATCTCCGCGACTCCCTCGCTCTTCTCTCCCTTTTCCCCACCTCCGTTGAGCCCCACAGAGACCACAGTGCCTGCGATTTGCCGCCCGACCTGCCATCGGCCATGAGGAAGAAAGCTCTGAGCTTTTGCGATTTGGCCCCTGGAAGATCCTCTAATGCTTAGACTTTTTCTTTGTGTCTTGGTATAGTTGTAGATAAGCCCCTGAATACATTAGATCCTTTCAACCTAGCCCGAGCCATGATCTTTAACAGATCTAACCCTATCCTTTGGGCTTTTGCAAGCACTATTAACTATGTCTTGCATATCTACTTTGCTAACCCTTCAGATCTATAGTTAATTTTGTTTAAGTCCTTTCAACCTTGTTTAGCTCATAGATTCCACGTTTTACCTCCGTTTAACCTCGTTCTTTTTGCATTAGATTCATGTCAACTTAAATTACGCATTAGAAGCAATGTTGATCATATTCTCTGTTTTGTAATTTGTTCAAAATATTAATATGATTAAGTACTTACATAGTTGTTTTTCTAATTAAAATCTAATTAGAGTTCAACCCCGTGTTTTCATAACTAATGTAAATTAGTTAATGTTTATTTAAATAACTCTTTCAACTAAAAGCTAATTAGGGATATACCTCAGATTTTCATAAATTAAACTTAATTTGATTAATGTTTATTTAATTTGTTTATGCATAAAAGCTACATAAGTTATATCTCGGGTTTTCGTAATTAAATGTTAATTTGACTAATATGAATATAAATGTGTTTTTAATTATATTTGGTTAGTTCAACCCGAATCATAGAGTTATATGCTTAGATGCTTTTACATGCTGCCCTTAAAATCAAATGTTTAATTTTCTTAAAATTGTATTTAAATATTTAGACTAAGCTTTACATCGTCTTTTCATATGTAAATATGACTTGATTAATTCCAACTAAGGATATTTCTCTAAAATATCTTTACATTATTTTTCTCAACTAAAATAAATGAAGCATATAGCTTTTGTGTTTTGTTTTATAATCCAATTCTCTCGATAGTTGTATCTTTTCAACCTTAGTTCCTTGTGTTCGTGTGATCCAAAATCGAGCCCTATCCTTTAGTACGTTCTTTTAAAGCCTATCTTTTATTGGTGTATTGTTCGTAGTTGTACCTGTTTGTATGCTTGTGCCGGTGATTACTTCGAGTAGAAGGACCGCTGTTCGAAAGATTTGAAGATTAAGAGCTTCAAGAGAGCAAGAGCTGAAGAGCGGTAAGAGTAACTATTCTTTGGAGAAAGGTAAGTGTCCCTAACCATCCTTCTATCTATTCTTATTTTACAAGAATACCATGTATTAATTGGAACATGGAGTGACCACCTAGGAAAATAGTACAACCATAAGACCAACGGGCTCTGATCTTGCCTAATTAATTAGAAACTCTAGTTTGTGATAGTTTTACCAAAAGGGTAAGAGGGGCTCATAGGTTGTGCGATGGCTTGTCCAATCAAGGGGTGTACGTACTAATTAGGGGAGGGTTCATCCCCTTATGAGTAGCGGGTTATCACTTATTAGGGAATCTTTGTAAAGGCCTCATGGCGTTTCTATGCAGTCACACCTTGGTAGTGTGATAAGTGCCTAATTTTGCACAGCGTGGTTGGGTCTAAAGTTCTCTTGAACTTTTACACGACTTATGGTGAAAGTGTACAACCTCAGTAGAGTGTAAAACTATTATAATAGCCATGCTCATGGTCAAGAGCGGCCTGAACCCTCACATGATTAATAAACTTGAAGATCGACTTAAATCGTTATTCTAGTTATTTTGTTGTGGCCTTGTTGAATACCAACCATAAGTGTACTCACCCTTGCTAACTGTTGCTCAGAAGGAGAAGGTGTGTGAAGTTTTCTGAAGATGATGCTGAGTTCTAGGCGTACGTAACCCCCCAGTCGATTGCCTATGAAGTTGGAGCCTCCGTTTCCAGCATTAAGCTCTATATCTCTCATAGACTCGTAAGTCATTATTTATATTTCTTTACGTGATACTGTTACTGTTATTCACTGATGATCTCACTATATGTATGAAACTTGATCCTAGGTAGCACTTGGCTTTATTTTAAAATCGTGTGTGACAGTAGAGATGAAGGAAGAACAGCAAGATGGGGTTGGAAAAGCTAGGGCTAAGAGACAAAGGCAAAAATGCAAAAATAGTAGATTGATTTGTTTTTGTCGATTGGATAACCCTTAATCGGTCGTGTCCCTTTATATTATAGGGAGGGGAGGTGTTGGTCCATTCGGAGTCGAAATCCTTACAAATATCATGTCAAAATACAACTCCTAACATGGACTACACCACCCTGGCATATCGGTCTGACTGGTTTTCCTAGGTGCAGATCTTCCCGAGATCATAACTCTCTCATCCGAACTCCAAATCGGACGTTCTACATATGCATTTTGATCTACTCGACAAGATCTACACAACGGTGAAATCCAATTTACATTCGGAGGAATTTGTTCAAATCGGTCTGCCCATATCCTACCAATTTTAGTCATCAATAGGATGTTACCAGGAGAAGTTTCCATACCTCTCACAACCAATAGCTAATCAACATTTGGAACAAGGGCACAGGAGAGCCAATTAGCAATAGATAACCACCAGGAGAGAGGAGTGAAAACAACAAAACAAAGAGAAAAGGAGGAGCCTGGAGGAAGCCATAAGCTTAGCTCCATGACTGAGCACTGATGGACAATTGAGTTGTAGTCCCGGTTGGTAAGCCTCATATCTCTCGAATATACAACCGGTACTAATCATTCGAGACTAAAGGTCCCCCTCTTTAGTCCTAGGTATTTCACTTGGGACTAAAGACCAATACCAACCGGGACTAAAGGGGCCCCATGCAGGCTTATGCATGTGGACCGAGACTAAAGAACTTTTTTCTTTTTTTCCCTGGATTCTATTCCATTTAATGCTCATTGTTGTTTCACTTATATATACCTATAAGTATATGTTCTTAGCATACACTACTTATACGTATATGCTCGTTTTCCATTCTATGCATGTTGTATATATATTTCATGATAGTATATGCATAAAATTAATTATAACTACTATATAGACAATTCTTAGAATATATTGTACACATGAAACTAGTATTTATAAAATTACTATATATACAATAATTTGTCCCCTTAATTCTTAGGATCCTCTCGACGGTGAGTCTACCGGTATGGCAATTGAATGTCCATCATGATAAAATTCTCCTTGGGGATTATCACCTCGTCCACCAGAAATCCTAGAAGTGCTTCTTGGATTGCCAAAATTCTATCCTGATGCAGGAGTTCATCCGTAATCTTTATCATCTGTAATTTGAAAATATGTGAAAGTTAAACCAACAATTAAAATATAAGGAAATATAAGGAGCTAGACAACAATTAATTATTAATAGGTTTAGTTTACGTACATTCATATCTTCTAGTAGCACCTTGTCGTTCACGAAATGGTACATGTGCTCACAGACGTAGTATCCATATAAATTATTCCCTTGTTCCTGTCTCAAACACTTTGTTGGAAAATAAGTTATGAAATATTCATGTTATAGAATGTACAAAATATGCAAACTCCATACATACCGGAAAATCGGTATTGAATTCAAGTGTTCCTTTGAATTCACCACGGTGAGTCATATGGAATCGTTTCCATGTGTTGTCAATTAAAATAATGAATGATACAATGTTAGGTGAAAATTCAAGAAACAAACTTTTGCATAGAGATAAAGGTCCAATATTATTACAAGTTAAGGAAGTCTTGAATTTCTTGGTAATAATGACATTAGTTATACACACATGTAATACACACATGTAATCATAGATATAATATTAAATATACATGGAATAAAAGAAACTTATACAAGGAATTGAATAAAATATACGCATGATTGAAATATACACATGAAACCATGCATTAAATTATACACATGATTTGAAATATACAATAAATTATTATTTCCAACCGGGACTAAATGCCCCACCAGATTCCGTTGTCCATCCTAGCCGTTACAACTGGGACTAAAGGGGGCTCTTTAGTCCCAGTTGATATTACTAACCGGGACTAAAGCTCCAGTCAGAGGTGGCTGTCGGAGTTGGCCGTTTGACTCAAGACTAAAGCTCCTTTAGTCCTAGGTCCAAAAACGACCGAGACTTTTGTAGCTGCATGGAAGGTCGTTTCTCTACTAGTGTAAAGAGAGGAGGACTAGGATAGGGAGAGCCAAAGTAGAAGGCAAGTATACAGTTTCCAACTTTCCATAGCAAAAATCTATAGACAACAAACGACCAATGAATCCTTTCCATCAAATGACCTAATTTTAGCACCCCAAGCATGGTTAGAAGGATGGAAGGAGAAGGTCAAAAGGGAAGCTGGATGGATGGACTAAGAAAGGATGAGCGGGTGAGCCGATCAGGAGGATCGAGGCAACGTCCACATGCTTGTGGCCGTGACCGAACTCATCACTGATGCAAAGGT
Organism: Setaria viridis; assembly: GCF_005286985.2. Classification (NCBI taxonomy): domain Eukaryota; kingdom Viridiplantae; phylum Streptophyta; class Magnoliopsida; order Poales; family Poaceae; genus Setaria; species Setaria viridis. The sequence continues at coordinate 21,952,680 of NC_048271.2, read as the reverse complement.
GATTTCCAACACAAATCATGTCCATCTAAACAAGCACAATGCCATTGCATCACTAGTTCCCGAGCACTTTGCCTTACACATAAGTGAATGTGCATCAAAATTTCCTAGCACCTATCCTCATTGTACCCTTTCACATAACACAACAATCACAGCTCCTAGAAGATGAGCAGCATGGTTGAGTCATGTAGCTTGGGAAAAACAGAACAGAGGGTAGTCGGGGGAAGATGCAAAGGGAAAGGCTAGGAAGAAGTAGGCACCCACCTTGCCCACCTGAGCAGAATAGGCACCGGCCCAACACCACCATGCGGGCACATGGCCATGCCTGCAAACCCGAGCACCGGTGTTTCCTTTTATCTTGGCAAGCACTGAAGCTAGGGCCCCCAAAATACTGTACGATAGAGGTCAAATCGGAGGGGAAATCGGTATAGATAGGATCGGAAAGTAGGGAGTCCTCCAATAAATCTTTCCCAATAACAAGTTAATGGAATATCCTAATATCTCTTTCATTATTGTTGGAAGAGTTGTTTTTACCATTTCCAATAATCTCGTCCCAATCCAGCTACCATATTAGAAGATACAACTCCTCTCTTATTTAGGGAGAGTTAGGGTGGATTATTTGTTTGTCCCAATAATTATTGGAAAAAGGAAAATATGAAACTATTTTTTTTATAAATTCTTCCAATACGGTAGTTGGCTGAAGATGCTCTAAGTATAAAGGTGGCTGGTGTTGAGATTGTCCATTGCATAAGTGGGTTTTGGGAGGTGGCATAGAACAGAGAGAGGAAGAAGAAGAGGAAATAACAGAGTTGTGCCATGGGTGGGGTTAGGAGCGGGAGATAGGATAGGGTCTGACCTGTGGGACCAACCTTTGGTGTACACGCTGGAAAATAAGATGGCAAAAATTGATGATGGTATTAGGATGCACTAAAACTTGATTAGACACTAAAATTCATCTGATTTAAACACTTAAGCATATGTAATAAAGTTATCACGTCACCTCTAAGACACTTGACTATAGGCCAACCACAATATCGCACAAATATTACACACGTCATAATATTGAGATCTGAATTGTAATTTAATTGAGTGCAAGTTGTATATGTTAATTTACAAAATATCGGAGCAACACCAAAACCATTCCAGAGATGAACACTTTCATGGGAACTCAAGGCAAGCCACGTAGATAATGATTTCTTTTGAAAAGGGAACACATTATAAATAACGGCACAAAAAATCTATTTCTATTGTAAACATAATGAGATGATGGTTTGGACGGATAATGGTGGATGGATAATGGTTGAACATGGTATGTAGAGAGAGCTCATGGAATGTGATGATGAATTAAGGTGGGTTGAGCTCTCTCTACGTACTGCTATAAACCTAAGGACTAAATCCCTCTTACTCATCTTGTGAACCGTATCTTATCGTGTCAACCATGTCAACCATGGACTTGTTTGAGATGAATCGAGTCTAGTACACATCAAGTTGTTATACACTCCCTATGGGTTGTGAGGGGAGGTTTCAGTGATGCCTATTCAGATGCCGATGAAGTTCATCCAAGCGCATATAGCACACCTAGTTAAGATGTGTCGGTGTTTCGTGCCCTGGCTAGTAAACTATACTCCGCGCTTCTCTGGATCCCAATGGTTAGCACTCAAACATGGAGATTTATACTCGTTCAGGCTCGGGCGTTACATCATAGTCTAGGATTTAGAGTTCGTGTTAGTCGGTCTGAAATGCTCAAGAGGCTTACAATGGGGTGCTTGTAAGAAGCGAGTAGGAGTGTTGTGTGTGAGAGTGTGAAAGGAGCCTGAGTGAGTGAAGGTGCCCGAGAGAGAGAAAAGAATGTCCAGCTCCCCTTATATAGACTTGGGGGCTGGGCCACAGCGAGAGAGTAGGGGTCCCACGACCCTAGTGGTTGGGATGCCCGGTGGGAGAGGTCAGGGCTCCTAATGTGGTCAAACGAGGTAGGCCCACCGTGGTGCAGCTTCCCATCCCATTCTTGCTCCTGTGGTACATCGAGTGGCGGCACCCCAGACTGTGTGGCATGGAGGCGCTATGCCAGTCGTGGCGGTTGTCTTGTCCACCAACCCTCGCAGCAGGGGATGGCGTGTGATGTCCGTTGCTGTGGCAAATAGGAGCCTGGTTAGCGGCTGCTCAGTCAATGGCTAACGCCAAGTGATTGGGCCAACGTCCCCAACCATCTGCCGAGTGTTCGGGAGCCTTCCCAGCGGTCGACGTTCGATCTGTGGGCCCCATCACCAGGGCGTACTCCTTGGGCACGAGCCGGCATCATGATGGCTAGGGACGTGAGAGCGAGCAGGTGGCACAGGGCCATGTCCTTGGCATGCTATGCAGGACATGATGGCACCACTGACCGAGACCACGAAGGAGTGGTCCCTTGGGTGAAGCCTCATTGAATGGTCCGTCGTTCTGTGGTCGTTGCCCCTATCCTTCCGCACTTTGTCTGGCACGGGTGGAGAGGCGTGCACATCACATCGGCATGGCGTGCATTAAATGCTTCGTCTGTGCCAGCCTTCACCAGCTTTGTTCCTCAGGGGAGGTCAGAGGCGGTCCCTAGTACGGCGGCTCTGACTCCTTCAGGCCCCGATTGAGGGGGTTGGAGGAGCGCCACGGCCCCCCACCTGACCTCGAGGTCGGGAGGTTGGGGAGCGGGCCATTCGCACGTGCTATATGTTGCCAGGCCACGCGGCCCGCCAGGGGCCTTTGAGAGTCGCTTCCATGGGGGTACCCATGGTACACACCCGTCAAGATGTGGATGAATAATATACGCAAATAGGGAAAGCAGTATTTTGACAACGAGTCGTATCTTGGAAGTAAATTGGTTGGGGTAACCATGGATAAAGCAATACAAACTTGTGTAGCGTTAAATCGTCACGTCATGTCTCTAGGAATAGAGGATACGGGAGCGTGGTTCTATCTCACTACATGGGTCAATAGTAGTTTTATTAATACTCTTTTCTAAAAAAACGTTTGTAAATGATTTATACATGAGCATGGAGATGATTGATGATTAGAGATGCAATTCGATTTATTATATGCTTGATGAGTTCTTTGTACTCACTCTTGCCATTACCTCTCCCGCTTCAGATAAAAAGGAATGAATTGATAATGGTCTTATCCGTGAGGTAAATGATTTTCAAAAAGGCACACAAAGGACTCTAGCTATGTAATGTAATAAAGTTGCTATTCCTTTTGTTACGTAATATTTGTTGGTTCTTTCACAATGAAATGTAATGAATAATGTAAAGTTTTAACTATTATTTTGTTGCATCACTTTGATTTAGGGTCGTTAGTGTTGCTTTGTCGGATAATTATCATTAAGCTGGTATTTTTTTTTGAAAGCATTAAGCTGGTATTTTTACCTTGGTATGAAAATGCGGGGCATTACAACCATGTAGCAACACTGCTTCACAACATTTTGAAACAACGTTTTGAAACACTTTATTGCAACCAAATTTCCAACACTTGGTCTACTTCCACTGGAGATGCATACATGTAGAAGCGCCTTACTCCCCACGTGGCATGCCTAATAGCATTGTCCTGCAGTATAACAAAATAAGCTCCAGCTATACAACCTTTTTGTGAGCTAAATTTTGAATGGAGAAACGGGATATTCTGATGCCTTTAATGGCAACTGTGGAAAAGTTTGTTTAACTTTTCATTGCTCGGTGATGTATGGAACACCAAGGTTTTGGTAAGGGACAAAGTTGGAGATTGGCAAAAGTGCAGACAGGACAGAGCAGCAGCTGAGAGTATTTTCTCAATCCTTTAGAGGAAAAATGACTTGGTCTACGGTTTACTTAAGATGACTTTGTCTACAGTTTACTGAAATCTACATTGCCCCATTTTACTTCGCGAAGTCTCGTAAATGCTACAGACCTTGTATGGTCCATAGTATCATGCTTATATGGTCCAAAAGGTTTGTGTCAACTTCTTGTGGTATATGTAATTTTCCTTCATGGTTATTTGGTCCTCATGCTATATAATCTGTCAAAAATATTTCATAAAAACATATGTGAAAAATAACATCTGTCAGTTATTGAAGTTGTGAATTTAAATATTGTATCCCCACATGCAGTGTGCTCAACTTTCAGCCAAATTTGGCTCCGTGTTTCAAGGTTTTCCTTTCACCACACAGGCAACGCTTATAGTTTATAATGAAGAGAATGCGTTTCTTCTTAAAAGAAAACTGGAAACCAACAAGTTGTAGGTGTGGTTAGATATTCATTATATTGGAAAAAAGGAAAAACAAAGATCTAAAAGCCTTTTTTTTAGTTTTTTGTGATGCAAATTACAACTTCGAAGACTTCATAGGATTGATGCATTGCTGCAGCAAACTACTACCTCCGGTAGTCTTTACTTATCGTTAAGACAGGGGAAGTTCTCTGTTTTTTTTTTCTTTTTATTGCTTCGTCTGAAACAAGCTTGAAGCTTATTCGACTAGCGGTATTATGAATACCTCCTCAAAACCTTAAGGAGCTGCGTCCTCTTCAAGGGCGCCTAGCATGCATTAGGTGATTCATAGCTGATTTTGCACGAAGAATCCAACCTTTTCACAAGCCCACATGAAAGGATGCTGCCTCCACTTTAGAAGCGGTGGCGAGATGGATGGCCTCATAAGGGAAAGAAGAACCCCATGAAAATAGGGAGAGAGACGCATAAAAATTCATAACAGAGTATCCTCATCGAGAAGAAAAAGAGGGAGGGTGGGAGCGAAGTAGTAAGCTTGGAGAGTGTTGGCGGGAGTAAGTTTGAAGAGTGTCGGCGGCTGTTAACGCGCCAGTTTGTGAACCGCAAGTGCACAGATCAACGTAGTTTTCCCTTAGAGTATTCATTCAAGGTTTATCAATCCGTGGATCGGCAGCGAACTGACTAGAGTTTTCAATCTAATATAACGGAGTAATCCTAATATGAAGAAGTATTGATTGCATATAAAGGCAAACTTGATGTAAAGATCATGAATAAGGGTAGATCACATCCAAAGATATATATGATATACACCACCAAGAGCAGCAAGAACCTATCATCTTCTAGTTGTAGTTCTAGCCAACGAGCAAGCACATCATGCATCTCATCTAAAGCAATCTTTAAACTACTACCTCCGATCAACCTCTCGAAAACCCCCACCCTATATGGAAGCAGACCCCGTCACGATCCTTCTATCGGCGTAGGCAGTTTAAGAGCACGAACACAGGTGAACATGTCAAGCTATCAAGATGTGTCAACATACTAGATCTAATCACCATGATTACATAAGGCATGCTATGTAGTCTAACCTAGGATTAGACTAGGAACAAGGATATTCATGATAGATAGAAAGTATAAAAGGAGGCATTGAGTTGCTAACAAATCGGATGATCAGAAGAATATTGATCACATAATAGATGTATTTAGATCATCACCTCCGATTACACACCATCGATGATCCACTACTAGCTCCTGAACTCCACCATGGCACAACCGCATAGGGAGACCATGGCGGCTAGAGTGTGGCCTAAGCCATCTCCTAAATAACTCCGAAGACTTGCGACGGCCCTCATCTCCTTCTGGTGAATGCCCTAGGTTTCGTGGAGTTCTGGTGGATGGATGTGCGTGCCAACGGAGAAAGGCGAAGGGCACAATGAATCGACCCAGAAAAGGGCCACGCCGATCGGCCTGCCCCCTACATGCCTCAAATGCCCGAGCGCTCCATATGAAAGTTGTAGATCTTTTCGAGACATGCAATTTTTCCTATAAATTCATCCCAATCAGAGTTTGGATGAGGAAGATATGGCCCGTACAAGATCAGCTGCTTCTGCGGGCCTGCAGTCCAAAGTCCGGACCCAAATCCAATCTTGTACAAAAAATCCTTCATTTATATCGTATTTCCTATGATTTTTCAATATGGTCCAAAACACAACACATATGCGAATATGGAGTTTTTTCAGGTGCCAAGTGGTGGGTTAGTATAAGATTTAGTTCAGAAACACCACTTAAATAGTGGCAATGTTGACGGCAGTTAGCGTGCCAATTTGTGTACCGCAAGCGCACGGATCATCGTAGCTTTTCTTTTAGAGTATTACATCCATGGTTTAACAATCCGTGAATCAGCAGCGAACTGGATAGGTTTTGCTATCTAGTCTAACGGATCTATCCTAACATGAAGCATAGATTGCATATGAAGGTAAACTTTTTGTAAAGATTGATATCATGAATAAGGGTAGATCACATCCACAGATATATATGATATAACATCACCAAGGGCATCAAGAGCCTATCACCTTCTAGTTGTAGTTTTAGCCAACGAGCAAGCACATCATGCATCTCATCCAAAGTAAATCTTTAAACTACTACCTCCAGTCAACCTCCCAAAAACCTCCACCTTACATGGAACCAGACTCCGTCACGATCCCCCGTATCGGCGCAAGCAGTTTAAGGGTATGAACATAGATAAGCATGTCTAGCTATCAAGAAGGATCAACACACAAGATCTAATCACCATTATTACATAAAGCATGCTATATAGTATAATCATGAATTAGACTGAGGACCAAGCATATTCATGATAAGTAGAAAGCATAAAAAGAGGCATTAAGTCGCTAACACATCGGATGACAAGAAGAACATTGCTCACATAATAGATGTATTTAGAACATCACCTCCGAGTACATACTATTGATGATCACAACTAGTTCCTAAACTCCACCATGGCACAACCGCACAGGGAGGTCATGGCGGCTAGGGTTTGACCTAAGCCATCTCCTAGACAACTCCGAAGAATTGCGGTGGCCGTCAGCTCCCTCTGGTGAATGCCCTAGGTTTCATCAAGTTTTGGTGGATGGATTCCGAGTGCCGATAAAAATTGTGCATACTTATGGTCCAGAGGTGCTGTGGGGCGAAGGGCACGTCGATCGGGGCTAGAAATGGGCCAGGCCAAACGGCCTAGGCGATTTTTCCACCTTCCTAGCCTCAAACGTCAAAACTTTCTATACGAAAGTTGTAGATATTTTCGATACATGAAACTTAGCTACTAAATTCATCCCAATAGGAGTCCAGACGAGGGAGATATGCCTCGTGCAAAATCTGTTACTTCTGCAGGCCTTCTGACCTTTCAATCTTGAGTTTTTCTTAGCTTGACCACGAGATTGACTTGCCAAATCACCACATACTTCACCTCTAAGTCATCTGGAATGATGGTTCATCGAATATGTGGCATTTTGATGGTGAATTGGTTGAGGCCGATTGGCCTATGGGTCCTGGGCCCATTAGCTTATCCTCTTTTGGTCTCCGTTGGTCCTCATTTTTCTCGTGTAGACTTCTCGTGTTGTTCAAAGTCTAGGTCCAAATCCAACTTATAGAAAAACCATTCATTTATATTGTATTTTCTATTTTTGCAATATGGTCCAAGATACAACACATATGCGAATATGGGGTTATTTCAAGTGCCAAGTCGCGGGTTAGTGTAAGAACATGCAGGAAAACACTATTCAAATGGCACTAAAAGTGTGTCAATAACGAACGTCAACAATCCACCCATGCTTAAACTTTACTCGTCCTCGAGTAAGTCTAGGATACTTGCTTAATCAGGAAATCAGCATTATCCTCTGATGTCATCCCTGCCCTCTGTTATACATAACAAGACACATTGCTCTCTCAAGTATTTAGCATTTAAAGTTCAAGTTGTGACCGGCTATTTTTCATCATGGAAGATAGACTACAATAAAGAACATTCCATAATAAAATAAATATAATGCTCTTGAACTTATGTGAATTTCAGACCTTTACCCTGTTCCATCGTGAATAGTTTTTCAAAAAGATGCAAATCCAACGTAAGAGAATCTCTCATGGAAATACTCATCTCATCAAGTCACTCAAGCCTATACTATATTCTTTTCATCCTATTCTACTCATATACCAAAGTGAAGGCCTATGTGGAGCTTGGTAGGTAAAAATAATCCTAGCAAAATTTTATATCCGAAATATTGTCAAATTAAGAGAGAGATCTATTGGGATTACTGAGACTTGTCAAAAAGACCATGGAAAATAAAAGTTGGAGAAGGAGAGGGATGAAACACATACATTTAGATAGTGGACATATGCAAGGGCAAAGGATGATTGCAAGACAAAAATGAAGTTCTCGTAATCGGATGCACATGGTTGGAAAAAGAGTATGGATCAATCCTTAATCTTGAGAGTACTGAGAACTTTAATAAGGCTCAAAGAACTGAGGAGCATTTTATTCCTTTTCTCCTTTATATTTTTTTCTTTTTCATTCTTTTTTCTCTTCTTTCTTCTTTCTTTCTTTTTCCTTATTTTTTCTTTTTGCAGAACTTCTTGCAACATAGTACTTTACTCAACAGTAGTCAGAGATAATGCGATGACTCCTCCCCTCATGCTTAGACGATGCTTGTCCTCGAGCATGTAAGAGAACGAAAAATAAACTGCTGAGGTAAGTACTAAAATCTTCAATCATCATCAGAAAATTGTTTTATTCTTCCGTAAGATAATCCACGCCAAAATTCAGAGGGTCCAGGGGCGAAAACCACCCAAGCCAATCATCCTAGCCCCTCCTAGCCTTTGTTTCCTTTGATTTTTATTCTTCGCACTGGTGGACGCCTCTAAATATTATTTTTCTTGTAAAGGTACTAATATATCTTCTGGATCCTTATCAAAATATTTTTCCATACTCAATAATAGGTTGTGGTCAAGGAGGTAGTCGCAAAAATGATAATTTGGGTTTAGGTTGGATGTCCAGTGAGATTTGTGAAATTTCCATTGTAGAAACTCACAATGCAAGGACAGAAAGGCTAGCAAGAAAAAAGTTTACACAAAAGAGATGGCCAGCTTCTAAGTCTCATACCACAAAAATCAATCTTAATCCAACTCATCAAAATATAAGCTTGCAATCTAAAGGTTTTATCATGAAAGATCATGCATGAATATAGGCTCCAGTTGGTAGAACTTTGCAAGAGATTCACAAATGTAGATAGCATATGAATTCATTTTAAATAAAAAGAGCAACATAGAGTTTGTGGGTCTAGAATTTAGTCATTTAACCTCCACAATTAAAAGAGCCAGACTTTAACCAATTTAGGTTCATTAAGTAGAGATCAATTAGTCAAGTCATAGACATAGGTAAAACAAAACAACAACCATCATCATTTTTCCAAAAGCAAGATTATACCAAAATTATTAACATCGTGGGGAGCCCAAGGTGATGGTGATCATGATTTATTAAAAACAAAACTAGGTTGTACTCCTAGTAGCCATGTTATTATCGAGAGATATACAAAGGTCACATCGAGTCTATGGTTGAAGACTTATATACACAAATATTTAGAAAGAGATGGACAAAAAGAAGGTTAAGAAAGAATTTACCATCTTTTTGATGCTTGTAATGAAGTGTAGCGCAGCCTCCCTATGCCTAAGCATTGCACTTAACATGGAAGAAGAAAAATGAGCATCTTCTACTGACCGTGATCCTTGTATTCCATATAGTATTTTTATCTTCGTCCATCAAGTCCTCCCCCATGCTTAGCATTGTGCTAGGCATGGAAGGAGATGAAGTTTTTTGTGATTGTTGAAATCCTTGTGCTCCGCATCCAGAGTTTGTTTTGATACTTCTTCACTTTTGTCGCCTTTATTATCCTTTGATTTCTTCTCTTTTCTTTTCATGAAAGTGCTTTGTCATGCCTGCAAAACAATTCAAGTGCACATACTACCCTCGGGGTGACTGTCAGGAGTAGAAGCAATTGCCAACAAACTGAAGACTTCCCTAACACCTTAACTTGTGGCATAGCTAATTCAGTGAAATAAAAACAAAAAACCTAATGAGTGTACATGTGTGTAAGTGTGAATGCAAATGATAGGAACGTAAACAAAGATAATGTTTGCACCAAATTATAAGCACCATGCTTACAACTAGGTTGCTGAAATTCTTCATAACCATACAAAATTTCTAAATTAAGGTCAAACACCATGTTTATTTCAAGATCAATAAGTCTTTATAGCACAAGAAAATAATAAAGCACATTGCAAAGCTTATAAACCAACCAATGCAATATGGAGATGATATGAAAAGCTAGCAAGGTTTATTAAACTGAATAGCGATGGTCTGCAATCATGTCTAAACACCATGTTTACACAAGTTTGCAAAGAAAAATGCCCTAGTAGCATGAACATGGATATAAAGCAGTCATCAAAAAGTTTTAGGAGAAAGCCAAGCTAACACATGAATGATGGAATAAATGCAAATGCACATGAAAAAAGGGTTAGCAAAAACAGGGGCTAGCAAGGTTGAAAAGACTATCGATGTTGTTCCACAATTAGTTGAGTCAAAAAGAATTGCTTAGAATAACAAAGTAAGGCTGGCCACTTCATAAGAAGTCAAGCAATGTTAATAAGAAAATCATTCATCGAAAATCTCCAACAACCAAACTAACAAGGCTAAGGGCAGGTTTATAGGCATCCTATATTTTTGGCTTGAAACAAGAATTTTAAAGAGAGAAATCAAGCATAGAAATTCAAACTAAGAGGGTTTTGAAAAATAAAAAGAAAAGAAAGGGCTTGTTTTTTTGGATGAAAAGCAAAAATTTATGGTTTTAGGATGGCTCTGGGTAAAGGTGTAGTCATAATAGAGGCGAAAATAACTCAGGCTGATCTGAATGGTGCAGCAAGCTGATCAACACATGTTAATCCAACCTATATTGGCTCTGGTTTTGGGCTGGGCTGATAGGAATTCTTATGTGGAAAAAGATTTTAATAAAAATAACATGAAAATTCAATGCAACATGAGGTGGATAAACAAAGAAAAAGACTAAACACTAATAGCATAGAAAAAGGGTCTATAAGTTTTCCAAAATCAAATAACAAAATGCTCCCTCAATATTATTTAAAGCATACAACATGTTGTTGCAGAATTTGTTAGAGCAATGGTACAAAGTTACTTGATGGTTGCGAGTGAAGAGTACAATATAGACCGTCATCTTAATATAGAAAATAAAATAAAAAACGGGTTGCCTCCCGCAAAGTGCTTTAGTTATAGTCATATAGCTAGACTCCTCACCTTGCTCATGTTTATGTGAAGCCGTGGTCCTTTGTACAAGAATCCAAAGTGTCCATGCAGCTTGATGTCATCTTTTGTAATCCTTCGTGGTTCACTTCGAACATCTTCTATCTTCATTTGCCAATGCTCCAGAGATTTTATTTCTATTCTAAGCTTCAGAATCTGATCATGTACGCTTGCTGAAAGCATTGCCCAAGCTCCTCTTCATTATTGTCATCTTTATCTCCTCCGTCTTGTTCTCATCACCTTGCTGTTGCCTCTTCTTCATGGATTTTCCCCTGCCTCTATTGAAAATTTTATGAAATTACCTTTCCAACGAGTAGTCATTCATATAAAATGGAGTTCAAATGAGAGAGTTATGCCCATTTTATTTCAGCACCACGTGCTGTCTCGAATTGATTTTAGGACACGCGACGTTCGATGATTTGGCTATAATCGCATGTAGGAATCTCGGATTGCCTTGCCACTTGATCCGTTGGAATATAAACTTTATGGGGCTTATAAATATCCAAATATATTATGTTGTTTTCTTCTGAGGTAGCACAAAATCTTGATGACAACAGTAGTTTCTTGTGCATTAATCCAGAGATGTTGATGATCTTGATCTTGTTGTCTTTTATGCCGTGCACCCTTTGGCTTCAAAGCCATCACCATTGCTGCATCAGCGAGTAGTATGGCGGCAATGATGTGTACTATCCATAAATCTTGCTTTAGCCAAAGTGTCGGGATCAGAGGAGGCTCCTGCGTTTTGTGTCGACGATATGAGCAGTTTCCTTCCTTGGTTGCATCACTCAATTAGAAGCTCTTGAGCATCCCACTGCATAATATTGGTAGTGTCATGGTGCTTCTAATCTTGTTGCCTCTAGTATTGATCACCTCCAAATCATCACCTTCTGTGCAGAGAGGCCCTCCAGTCGTCCCTCTTTGCTTGACATGGTTGCTTCCAACACGAGTTACTTGAACAAACAAATCTCAAAAAAACATTAGTCTTAAAAATAATTGACATAGCAGACATACCCCATTTTTTCATGTTATTTGCATCTTGATCAAGGTAGATTCAGTAGCGTATGCTGATCCACTAATAGCATTAGCACCTACCGCTAAAGAGCTAATATTGATGTCATCATCATTGTGTTGGAGTGATTTTAGATTTGATGAACTTGAAGTTTAATCCACTTCCTCCATCTGGCGTCTAGTATTTATTTGCTTTGAAGGACCCAAACAAGAAAAACAGGATATATGCAATAGAAAAATTAGGGTCAGTCCGAAAACTTAGGGTCGAGTTTCCAATCCCCGGCAACGGCGTCAGAAAAGCTTCTTGGTGGCTGTTAGCGCACCAGTTTGTGAACTGCAAGTGCACCAATCACTGTAGATTTTCCTTTAGAGTATTCATCCAAGGTTTATCAATTCGTGGATCGGCAGCAAACTGACTAGAGTTTTCCATCTAATCTAACGGAGCAATGCTAACATGAAGCATTAATTGCATATGAAGGCAAACTTGATGTAAATATTAATATCATGAATAAGGGTACATCACATCCATAAATATAAATAATATAACACCACCAAGAGCAGCAAGAACCTATCATCGTCTAGCTGTAGTTCTAGCCAACGAGCAAGCACATCATGCATCTCATCCAAAGCAATCTTTAAACTACTACCTCCGATCAACCTCCCGAAAATCCCAACCCTATATGGAAGCAGACCCTGTCATGATCCCCCTATCGGCGTAGGAAGTTTAAGGGCACGAACACAGGTGAGCATGTCAAGCTATCAAGATGTGTCAACATACTAGATCTAATCACCATAATTACATAAAGAATGCTATGTAGTCTAACCTAGGATTAGACTAGGAACAAGGATATTCATGATAAATGGAAAGCATAAAAGGAGGCACTGAGTCGCTAACAGATCGGATGATAAGAAGAACATTGCTCACATAATAGATGTTTTTAGATCATCACCTCCGATTACATACCACCAATGATCTACTACTAGCTCCTAAACTCCACCATGGCACAACCACGCAGGGAGGCCATGGTGGCTAGGGTTTAGCCTAAGCCATCTCCTAGACAACTTCAAAGACTTGCGGCGGCCCTTAGCTCTTTCTGGTGAATGCCCTAGGTTTCATCGAGTTCTGGTGGATGGATGCACGTGCCGATAGAGATGTTGACACTTATTATGGACACACTTTTACCCCTGTTTATTTTCAATAATGATATAAATTTAGTATCTAAACTATTGATCACACTTAATAAACCGACCATTTTCACATGTGCAACATATTTTTGGAGGATATTCTGTTTTCGCAAGAAATTGGACCTAAAGGAGTATTTTTGGATAACACTAGAAACAAGCAACAAACCAGACAAAGATGAAGGCCAACGGGCCTAGGAAGCACCTAGGCTGATCGTCCTATAGGGGCCCCAGGCCGATCAACCCAGGGTCTCCTGGCCTCCTCTCGAGCTTGTTTTTGGCAAGCAATCCTCCAAGATGACTTAAGGGCTAAGTTTGCGAAGATATGGCAAGGATCAGTTCGGGATCAAAGAGGATCAAGCGGAGATTTGGAAAGTTATCAAAGATCAATCTCATCCCGAAGCTATCGACGTGTCAGGTCCACATGCAAGTGAAAAGAAGACTCCAGAGCATCTGAGAAGACTTGGGGATGAAGTAGGATATGAGAGGGCAAAAGGAAGACCCAGGCCGATCGGCCTGGACCTACCTAGGCCGATCGACCTGGGGTGTTCCTTTGCCCCCTCACCTTTCAATTTTTTCCACGCGCTCTCCAGACTATAAATACCCTGAAAATCCACCAAGCCTCATATCGAAGACAACGTACTCGACATAAAGCAGCAGAGAAGCAGAAGGAGCTTGAGGGACACCACTTCGAACAGCCGAGGGTCATGCAATTGTCTAGGGATTAGCATAGCTAAGCCCTGGCTAGCGTGATCACCCTGCAAGGAAGATTCACACTGGAGTTCTGGAGCTATGAGTCATCAAGATCAAGGTAGGATCCCGGTGGTGATATTGTGAAGTACAATCATTCATGGTGAAGTAATAGATGTGTTCTTATTTCTAGCGATCTAAGTATCTCCTTATATGGTTTTATGCTCTTTCGGATTTGCTTGCTTTTCAATCTATGATCGATGATAGATTTCTTAGGATGTTCTTGTGGTCGTGGTGACCGGATTTGCATGCCTGATCTACCGATAAGTATAACATGTTTTTTTTATCGTTCTCTTAATCTACCTGCACTAATACAGGGGATTGTGACGGGATCTTTCTTGTGTAAAGTGTGGGGTTTCAGGAGCCATATATTTAAAGATGCTTTTTACTAAGATCATATATGTGTTGCTTTTCTATCCATGCTCAGAATTACAACATATGCATAGTCTAGGTTGCTCTAGATTGGTTACCTCTACTCTACCTATTATCTATCTGTACATGCTTAGTATATTGGATCTAAATCACTCATCAACACTAAGTTCATAATAACAATGCTAGTTCAAATAGATCTTGTGCTATAAGTTCCACAGATTGATAAACCTTGGGGAAGTAGTCTGAGGGAAGAGCTAAAACTGATCCATGCGTTTGCGGTTTACAAATTGGCGTGCTAACAGCTGTCAATAGGAGAAACGTGATATTTATAGTCCAGAGGTGCCGTGGGGCGAAGTGTGGCGGAACCGCCCAACTTAAGCTGATTTAAGTGCGCCTAATCGCTGTCGGAACAGCAATTATCCGAAACGCACCTAAAACAGCATAAGTCCGGTAGTCCGTCGAGTGTCCCTAGGACTCCTCGAAGGATCCACGACGTGTCTCATAGCCATACATCAGGATAATATCCGCGATGGGATAATATCAACAAATATTACATTTTTAAAGACATAACCAAGGTACGATATATTACAACCATAGTTTGAAACAAACTTAATAGTGCAGGTTAGCGTGGTTCTAAGAATTTAAAACATGAACCAGTCTGGTAGAAAAATAAATATTTAAGTTTTATTCTTAGAGTATCATGAGACTCATAAGATACCCTAGGTCTTCGGGGCTTCCTCTTCGGTGAGTCCCTGCTGGTTTTTCTGAAAATAACAACAAGGGATCCCCTGAGTACGGAGTACTCAGCAAGTCTTACCTGACTAACCAATATAAATAGTTTTCTTTGGAATGCATGCCAGCTTTTGGGTGTGCTTGGTTGACACCATTTTTGCCGAAAAGCTTACTACGAGTAAGGCCTTAGTTTTATTTTTTTATTTGAGTTAAGTCATTACCTAACCATTCTAAATGATAACAGAAGTAAAAGCAACCATAGCTATTAAATCATACATCACTTGATAACAGAAGATACATATTTCATGAATTGATACTACGATGCTCAACGGTGATCAAGTGCATTCATAACCGAGAATTGCGGCTATCCGGATCTAATTACATCCTGCAGGAGCGTACCCTGATCACCAGCTTTATACGACTGTCCAGGTCGTATCTAACAACCTCTCGATTAGCAAAATCAATGATTAGGAATACGACTACCCGGACCCAGGGATGCACCCCCACATGGGACCCCACGTCTGGCCCGATCTCCATGTGAGTTTCAGGCTACACCCCTGCCAATCTCCAGCACGTCAAGCGCGGGTACGAAGTATTCCTGATCACAGAGTTTACTAACCTACTGGGCTTTACTGGTCCCATACCCAGTAAGTGATCAGATGCTTATCACTTGATCAAAGGTTAAGACAACGAATCGGGCCTTAATCAAATTAATCTAGCAGACAGAACTACATCTCTAGCTTCTGTCCGTTTTCACTTTCCAAGGTATCCTTTATAAGCAACATGTATGACTTAAGAGTTTTCCTTAAGGTTGGTAAACCAAGCATGTAAGCAAGTAAGCAATTCTAGACTTGGGTATTTTCTAAGGTTTGAACAAGTGGCAAAGATGTCCTTAAAACAAGGCATGATCATACACAAGAATAGGTTTCAATCAACTCCTAGACTTAGTGCATACCATAAGCAAATAACCTATAACTAGTCACATGAAATAACGACTCCAAAATAGATAGGTATAAATGCACCGGGGCTTGCCTGGGATCAACAAGGTTAGTTCTTCGGAAAACTTGTTTATTGAAAGAGGCACTGCGAATGCTGTCCATCTCCGGTTGAATTCCATGAATTCCCACTCCAGGAGTTGTGACGTCTACGATTTAGCATATGCAGGAGTTAGAGATGCAAAACTTTTTGAATACAAAACTATACAACTCTCCTTCATGATAAAGTTGCAAGCCAACAAGGACCATACAATTTATCATGATAAAGTTGCAAGCCAACACACAAAAACCCGAAAAGATTAACCCACCATTTTTATTTTCTTTACTAATCCTATCTTAGACCTTTTTCTTTATTTTTTAAAAGCATTATAATAATTTTCTAATCTCAAAAATTTATTTCCTATGACTTAATAAGGATTTGTGGATAATAAAGTATTTTTCAAGTTTTATACATTTAATAATGTTTTAAGTATTTATTTAAATACCTTAAATAAAAAGGCATTAAATAAATACCTAAATTTTTATTATTTTTCCTAGGGTTTAAGAATTTTAATGCACAAAGGAAAATAAAACAATCCTAATAAAATTGGTTTCACTAATTTTGGGCACTTCTAGAATTTCCTGTGAATTAAATGGTGAAAACGTATTTAATCTATTTATCTACTAAAAGAAAACCTAAGGTTTATTCAAAAACCCCCGGCCCAAACTTTTCTCACCTAACTTGCTTCTACCCACTATCACTTCCACCTAGGGCCCATCCGGCCTCCTATTCTTCTTCCTCTTTTCTTCACTGACAAGTGGGGCCCACGGTCGGCACCTTCCCTTGGGCCGAAAGGTGGCCCGTCAACTTTTTAACCTGTGGCGCATGGCCTCCTTGCGGCAGCCCCTTTTTGGGCCGGCTTCCCCCTTCTCTCCTTTTTCTCAACCCTGGTCCAAACTATCTCACTCGCACTGGGCCCAAAAGCCGGTCCACCAAACTTCTCTTCCCTTTTCCCCCGGCGCATGGGCTGGCTGAACCGGCCCAACGAGCGCCCAAAATAAATGGGCCTCCTCGCGACCGGCCTGCCTTTCTTACAGGCCACGGCCCAACTTCCCCCTTCTCAACCATGTGCCGGCCCACTCTTTTCTTTCTTTTATTTTCACCTGGGCCGCACGGCTCATTTCCTTCCGAATGAAAAACGGCCCACCCGCTCTCTCTTTTTTCTTTTCATCGCACGGGCCAGCTGGGCCGGTTCCTTCCCTTGGCCCACGACGGCGACTGGCCCTTATCCTCCTTGCGCCCGCCCCCTTCTCCTTGCGGCTGGCATGTGGGCCTCCTTGGTCAGGGGCTTCTTCCTCCCCTGGCCAAGAGCAGAGGCGCACGGGCCGACGGGGGCTCGCCGGCTGGCGGCTCGCCGGCGACGGGGTCGGGCCGGGGAGGCACCCCCAGGCCGCGGTACACCCGTGGGCGGCGGCGGCGTCCCGGGAGACGGCCGGAGATGGCCCCTCCACGGCGGCGGGCGGCTTGGCCGGCTGCCGGCCGTGGCTTCACCAGAAGACGGCACAACCGGGTCCCTGGCCTCCCCCTACGGCTTCTACACTCTTGCAGGACGCCCCTAGGCCCGCCAATCGAGAAGGAAAAGCCGATTTAGGAGCTCACCTTGTGGATTGGGTGACGGCGGCCGGCGGATTGAAACAGCGGCACACCGGAGCTTGACGGCAGGGAGCTGGGAAACGGAGGGGCGTGGGGTGTTGAGGAGGAGCTGGCAGACCCTTGGGCGGTGGAATTGCAAAGAGGGGCGGCGGCGTGGGTGAATTTGGCCGGCGGCGGTACTGATTGCTCACGCTCGGCTTGCACGGCAGTAAAACCCAGGGCGACGGTTAACTAGATGAGGGCGAGGCGATAGCGACGCAATATTACCGTGCATGACATCCAGCTTAGCTCATGGTAGGCGGCGTGGCGTGAACGTGGCCGTCGCGCTGGCCGGCATGTGCGAGAGCCGGCGGCGGCACGGCTCTGCCTGTCGCCTCTGTTCTTATTTCTTCCTTTCAAAACAATCTGTTCATCCCTCCCTTGCTCAAGATATTCCATCTCAACTCGTAGAACTCCCTTAAGCAAACTTGTAGAGTAATCCAAGTACTCCATTTGATAGATTGGCCTCCAACCGAATTAAGCACCCTAAGGTCGAGATTTTGGAGCTCCAAGTTTCTGTCAGCTTGTACTAAACTTCAGCGATTCAGTTCGACAGTCCTAAGCATGGTTATTTACCCTACTTTGGCACAAATTTCAGTAGCTCAACTGTATTCCATATAGGCCAACCACTACCTATTTGTGTTCTACAACTAATAAGGATTCCATTTTGCATAAGAAACTACATAACCTTTGGACTGGATTTTCCTGAAATTCGCTCCAAACATTGCTAGTTAACACTGTTTTCAGACTTAGAATTTATGCAGCTCAAGAGTTGGCCGAAATAGTTAGAGTGCTGACTTTGAGCTTTGATTTAAATTTGATTCTTTCGCTATCTCTGAGCAACAACACCTTATTAAACATGTCCAAGGATCATACTTCACCGCTGTCTAGTTGCCTTTGCTCACTTACTTGAAAAATTGGGCAGAATGCGGTTTCAAAAATAGATACTCATCATGTTTTTCAGACTTAGAATTATTTCAGCAAGGAGCTCGAAATCTGCTCAATTGCTGACTTTTGGCTCCAATTTGAATTCAAACCTTCCACTTTCTCTGGACAAAAACTATTCATTTACCTTCTCCATAGTTCATATTTCACTAATGTCCAAAAACATCTGCTCACTTTTAAGGAAATTTCTCCAGAAATTGGTTCTAAAGTCTCGTACTCAATACCATTTCCAGACTTAACCAAATTCCAGCAAAGCCGCCTATTGTGACAAAGTGCCAACTTTAGACCTCTATTTAAAATGGTTCCCTCTGCTATTCCTGATCAACAACACCCAGATTTAGGAGTCCAGAGTTCATACTTCAACATGGTATAGTTGTCCTGATTTACTTATTTGAGAAATTTATCAGAATTCAGTTTCCAAAATGGACTCTGAAGATGTTTTTCTGATTTCTTGTTTTCGGTCGGTGAACAGTAAACGTAGCTTTTCATTTCCTTCTCTGATTTCTTTTGAGTCTTTAGGATCAAATATTACTCCAAATTTTTGACCCTTAAGTTCGAATCATCTTTACACTTCTATTCTATATTTTTGTCGAATTTTTCTGAATTTCAAATTCAAAATTCCAATTTCGGCCAAATTTGACCCGAATTTGATTTTCGGTCAATCTCTTTTTCCTTTCTTCTTGAATTACTTCCAATTCATCCAAGTCACTTAAATGACTAAAATGGCAGCTGTTACACGAAGGGCACGACAAACCGACCAAGAAAAGGGCCAGGCCGATCGGCCTGCCCCCTACAGGTCTCAAACGCCCAAGCGCTCCATATGAAAGTTGTAGATCTTTTCGAGGTATGTAATTTTCCCAATCAATTCACCCCCAATCAGAATTTGAATGAGGAAGATATGGCCCATGCAAAATTAGCTGCTTCTGTGGGCCTGCAGTCCAATGTTCCTAATTTTGTCTTCCAATATCCAAAGTCCGGGCCCAAATCCAATCTTGTACAAAAATTCTTTATTTATGTCGTATTTCTTGTGATTTTGCAATATGATCCAAAACACAACACATATGCGAATATGGGGTTATTTCAAGTGCCAAGTGGCGAGTTAGTATAAGATTTAGTCCAGAAACACCACTTAAATAGCACTAGGTGGTAATAACGAGCGCCAATAGAGAGATTTAGTGAAAGTTCAGATCTGCACCATTGGTGCCCTCAATGTTTTGTTCCACTACTATTTGGTGTTTATACCCGAAGTTGTAGCCACAAAACTTATTGTTGATGTCCAATATGATGAAATCTTGATGTATGTGAGCCTCTAGTGCTATCTAAAGAGGAACTTGTTGTAATCCCATAAGCATATAGTGGAAAAAGATTTATCTGGCTTGGTCCATGATTTCTCCCCAATTTGGAATTTTCACGTTAAATTTGGTATCTCTTAGTTGATATGATGTTGCTTAATTATCCTCCATATATGTTTAAGCATATGCTATCCTTCCTAAATTGGTTGACGTTTTGATCCGATTTTGAGGCATTCTAAAATTAGGCGCTTCCGCTACCACTAACCTATTTTTTTAGTGCGGTTATCCCAACAACAACCACTAGTGAGCCGATAACTAACTAGGAATGACTAAGCATGCGTTTGGTTTTGGGACGATGTGGGTTGAGTCGGAGCCAACCCCCTTTTGTGGGCTGGAGTGAACCCAGCTCGTGTTTAGATGAGAGAGATGGAGAGGGGTGAGTTGGACCCAGTCTTTTGTTTGGTTGAAAAGGTTGAGAGGGTTGAGATGGATGTCCTTTTAACACCGTTAGTTGTGGGGCTCACCTGTCAGCTGCGGGCCTACCTGTCATACTCTTCTTCTTTTTTCCCCTCACTTCTATCTTCTTCCTCCTCTTCTATCTTCTTCCTCCTCCTGGCGCCGCCCCCGGCTCCTACCCGGCCGGCCCCGCGCCAGCCCCCGCCTCCTCCTCCTCGCCGCCCCGGCCTCCTTCCCACCCGCCTCCTCCTCCGTGCCGCCCCCGCCTCCCCGGCCGCCTCCACGCCGCCCCGGCGCCGGCTGCTGCCTCCTCCCTGCGCCCGCGCCAGGCCGGTTCCACGCACACGCGCGCGCGGACGGACGCGCACGCCATCCGTACGGGTCGAGTGCGTCCGCTCGTTTTGGAGGGACGCACTCGACCCGCATCTACGAGGTATATTCCTCTACTGGGTACGACCCAACCCCCATTCTCTCCAACCAAACATGTGTCAAAGTGGATCGAACCCGTTCCAATCCACTCCAACCCAATAACCAAACACAAGGTATTGTATAAGTGTTCGTGTGAGTTAACCAAAGGGGCTTCGGCTTAAATGTGACAAGTAAAGGCTGTGACAGGTGTATTTATGGGATACATTAAAGAAAGAAAATGAAAATTTTGCCATTTCAAAATTCTTGCCCTCACTATCCCAAATTCTTGTTGCATCGATTGGAAAAATCTTGCTCCGATTAAGAGATAGTATTACACTATCGATCACAGCCACACAGCTATGATGAACACAAGACATAGGAAACATGAACGTACTTGGCAACGGGACGGGTCATATCGTGTCTTGTTCCAACCCTATCATCTAATGACTTGTACGAATGTTCTGACGACACAAATGCAATCTCTTTTCCAAGGCTGAAACTGCGACATGGGCATGCATCTCCAACTCGGATGGACCCGTTGAGCATAATAAGCGCATAACGAACAATTTAGGACGGAGCTAGGGATTATATCCTAACGATGGTGACCTTTGTGATCCGTTGAGCATAAGATCATAACGCGCATATCCTTACATGATGACCTTTGTGGCTAGAGCCAACGGGATGCTCCAGTGGAACCACAGTTTGAGGCTTGGCTGGGTTTGCTGTTCAACTTGTATCCAAAGAATGCATCGTCCAAAATTGTCCATTGTCCATATACAAGATGACTTGTCGTTTTTAGTATCGCCAAGTGTGTGACGTGTTTTTAGAAAAAGAAGTGTGTGACGTGTAGCTCCAGGTTTTGTTTTCAGTGCGACTAGCGTACAACAATAATGGTTGAGGCTTGGCTGGGTTTGCTGTTCAACTTGTATCCAAAGAATGCATCGTCCAAAATTGTCCATTGTCCAATATACAATATGACTTGTGGTTTTTAGTATCGCCAAGTGTGTGACGTGTTTTTAGAAAAAGAAGTGTGTGACGTGTAGCTCCAGGTTTTGTTTTCAGTGCGACTAGCGTACAACAATGCGAAAGTCACGCGATAACAGACTAAAGAAAAGTTTTTTTTAAAAAAAGATTTTTTATTCCAGGCTCTCCAAGAGTTTTGCACCCGACCAATCCTTATTACAATTCCTTCAAGCAACAGTTTTAAACAAAAGCTCTCGAAAAGCGGACTAACCAAAGGTGCAACTAATTAAGCGCTAAGCCTCTTAAAGGACGACCACCCGTGTTTGGCGAAAATCTCCTTAGCTATGGTCTCCAGGATGCGGCAAGCCCACATTAGCAGTGGTTTGTTGTGCTTCTTTTGCATTGTGCTCCAGAAATATATCTAGTAAGTTGCCTTGAAAATAACTTGCAAATAGGAGTATAATCTTTTTTATCAAATGTCACGTCATTTCTACAAAGCCAAATAGACTAGAAAATTGCACTTGCTCCCACACAGATTTGAGATCGCATCTGCTGGCGTACTTGATTCAACCACACTCCAGACAAAAGACAAATCAGCTATGTCTTTAGGAGGTTGCATACCAAGTGTTGGATAGTTTCCTTATTGTCTCAAAAACAACATCGGTAATCCCCCTTCCTAGGTCTTTTTAAAAGATTGTCTTTCGTTAAAATTATCCCTTTTGACAAAAAAAATCTTAATTTGAAGCGGTAATTTTAATTTCCATAACGATTTGTTTGAAGGTGAGGCTATTTGATTCACAAGTTTTTTTACATCGACTGCAGTAAAGGATTATCCACTGGAAACAAAAAGCTAGCGTCACCGTCACATGTTAAGTGTCCACCGGATGGGCCTCGATCTCCCTACAAAAATGCGTTCAGATATGCAACGGTCCACACATGTTACCAAGAAAAAACGAACGAAAATCTATTTGATTTTGGATGTACTCGGGACTAAGTGAGCTCGAAATAACAGATAGTACCCGCAAAAAAAAATAACAGATAGTACATTTGAAGTTACAGTGAACAATTCTCATTTTATTTACAAGTAAAACTGTAACGATCAAGATCATCTGGCCCCATCATCAGCTCGTCCCGTTCGCCGTTCCAAGCTGGTGACGCTCCAAGCCAGAAATAAAAGGAGAGTACTAAAGCATGTCACTTCACACTTCTTTTGGATTTTTCGTCTGTCCATGTCAGGTGACGAGAGCAATTTGCAACCCTTTCCAACCTCACTAAAGGCAAACGAAGAAGAATGAAAATCCAAGAGGCAGAATTGCTTTCCTCTACGAATATGTCCATGATCTCAAAGTCATGACATGCTTCCACGTCACATTTGTTCGCGCCCACTGAATATTGTTTGGTGTATAACGGAACTCGAGCGTAGATAGTCTCGTAAGGCCTTTTCAACATTGACAGAAAAAAAATAAAAAAAACACTGAGCGTCAGTTAGGAAGCGGTGATGGAAAATAGGACTCTCCCGAGCAGTTCTACCAAAGATTAAACCAGGTTTTGAAATTTTTGAATTCGAGTGATTTTTCAGTTGAATTTTCGGGCTGTTACAAATTTCCAACCCTTTCCAATTTACACCACAGATTTTTTGGCGGTGAAGCCATTTTGAAGGCAGACGAAGTAGAATGAAAGACCAAAAGCAGAGTTGCTTTCCTCTACGAATATGTCCAAGATCTCATAGTCATGACACGCTTCCACATCACACGACATGATTAGACTCTAATGCATTTGTTCGCGTCCAGTGAATATTGTTTGGTGTATAAAGGAGCTCGATCATATATACTCGTCATCCCCGTTCAAAATTGACAGAAAGAAAATCTATACCTATACCTATTATTAAAGCGAGTAACGTCTCTGCCATATTATTTTCGTCCGTCGTCCTATTTTTCAAAAAAGCCCCTGAAGTTTTTAGAAATCAACCCGCAATCCATATTGTAAAGAGAAAGGGGTTCGGGTGATAAAAGGAGAGAAGAGGGGGAGGTTAAACGGCAAAAAGCTGAGAGGCGAGGGCGCGGGCGGCGGCCGGAGCGGGGCACCCCGCCGGCTGCCGCTGCCCCTGCCCCGCACTGCCCTTGCGCGCGGCGAGGGCGAGGGGCGACCTCCTACCACCTGCTCGCCCGTGCCACCTCCTCCCAACGCTTTGCGCTCCCGTGCTCCACGCCGCTGCCCGCACCTCCCACTATCATAGTCTCCGTCTACTCTCGTCCTCCGCGTGCGTTCCGTCTTTTTCTGTCCGCCGCAGATCCCTCCATCCTCCGCGTCTGCTCCGACCTGGCCGCCCGCGCAGCCTCGGCCCAGCCCCGGCCCCGAACGCCCACGCTGCCCCGGCCGCCCGCCCCCTTCGGCTCCTTCTCCATCCATGCACATGCTGTCACCAAATTTCCCCTCGAATCGGTACAAATAACACCCAAAATCACCACCCGAATCATCTCTCCCGTCATACCTGAACGTTTGTCGGTGGTTGCGGTAGGTACGCGGCCGCTTCTCAGCTGGCACGTGCCGCTTGCTGTGGTATGCATGGCCGCCGGAGCTGGTGTAAGACTGTGAGTGTGGCGCCCAGCATCCATGACTCAACCGCGGCCACGGAAGATTGGAACGGCATGGGAGCGGAGAAGCACGGCATGGATGAAGTAGAGCGGCGAGGAAGGCGCGGTGCGAGGCTAGAGCCCGGCGGTGCTGTGACGAAGAGCACCTTACGAGGGGAACGGATAAGGCAGGAGAAGGGAGAAAGAAAGAAACAATGTGGGTCCACCGCGTACCAGCCTGTCCACGAAATAGTGCCAGCATCAGTCCCCACGCGCTCACTGCGTCAGCCACCAAGAAATCGCTAGGTGCACCCGGTAAGTGCACACGTCTTTTTACCGAGAGCCTTTCCCTTATCCCAAAAATTCCTCAAAAATTCTCAAAAATACTAAATAATATCCTAAGCCTGTCCACGCCTTTCTTTTCTATTTTTCATCTCATATGAGCTCTATTTTTCTGTATCACTGGAGCAACGTGTGAGCGTGTCCATATCCAACCGCGCGGAGACCGCACACGCAACAAACTGCTGGAGCAACACGATAAAAATGTTATGCAACACGATAAAAAATATGGTGCGCTACATGACACGATAAAAAATATTGTGCGCTAAGTAACGTCGTTTCGCCGTAGCAACGCACGGGCATCTTGCTAGTTAAAGAAAAAGAAAACACTGAGCGTCAGCTTGATGAGTTGAATCATTAAAAAAAGGGCACATAAAGTGCGAAAATGACAATTCTCCTTCTTATGTAATGGCACAAGTCAAATTTTCTCGCAAGCGGTTTCAAGGAGGCAACTTGTTGCTTTGAGGAATATTTCCGAGTGGTTTTTTGGATAAAGTTTGGGGATTGCTAAAATACATCCGAGCATTCCCCAGCCTCCTCAAACTCGATTTTTGCTCTTCCTCCCTCTCACCAATCAAAGCAGTGCTGCTTCTTCTCACAACTAGAGAACTAGAGAACTGACTTTAGATCCCACCCCCTTTAGTCTCGGTTTAATTTTGACCCGGGAGAAAAGGGGGTGCGCCACGGTAGGCTGGAATGGGGCGCATCTTTACTCTTGGTTCTTTTTTTGCAACTGAGACTACAGGCCACCCTTTAGTCTTGGTTAAAACGGCTAGTTTTCGGGCACCGACAGCGCCACCCTTTACCCCCGGTTGGAGCCACCAACTGGGACAAAAGATCCAACCTTTTGTCCCGGTTGGAGTTACAAACCGGGATAAATGTTTTACTCCTGGTTGGTAATTCCAACCGGGACAAAAGGTTGAAGCATTTGTCCCGGTTGGCGTTACCAACCGGGAGTAACCACCAACCGGGACAAAAGCTCTAATCTTTTATCCCGGTTGTATTTACCAACCAGGATAAAATCTTATCTACAAGTACCCTTTCTTCCTCCTCCACTCCTCCAGCCCGAGCCACTCCACTCTACAAAGATAGAGAAGCTCATCCTCTCCATGGCGCTGAAGCAAGCCTAGGAGAGGTGCTGCTGAAATTTTTTTTCCTCATTTCCGTGGGGATTTCACCCATCCACAGTGTTGTGAAGGTTAGCTACTTCATGCTCCATTCATTTATTGTTGTTAAGCTATATTTTATACTTTAGAGAGGGAGAAAATTAGTTTGTTTGTTGTTAAGCATGTAGAGGATTTATATTTATACATATTTTTGAGCTACAATGTGATGGATAGTTTGAATGTGAGGGAGAATGGACAGTAAATGTAAGGTAGAATTGAGATTATTTCAATTTTATGTATTAGGAAAAAATTAGAATAAATGTGTATTAATACTTATAAATTAGCCATATAAATTGTAGGTGTAATTTGATAGTTCAGTACTTTTCAAATAGAGGTATGCAATTAGCCATTTTTAGAATAAGTACATTATGCGGGAAATATTGAATTTTTTAATAGTTTAGTTATTTGTAAATTAAATATGAGCTAAATAATTTGTGGTACATGGAGATGGCTTCTGATGCTGGATGTAGTAGCGATGGTGGAGGAGATCGTCGTTCCTCTCGCGGCAAGGGAAAACCATAGTTGGCTCTCACGATAAGCCGAAGAAAATGAGTGCATGGGAGAAAGCAATGCTTTGTTATTTGCAAAGATGTCATGAAGATGTTGTTGCGGCGCGTCAGGAACCTCCTTTTGGTGGTCGTTATGCTTCACCGCCAATCCCGGGTGTTTTAGGTCCACTTATAAGTACTACCATTGCAGGAGGTACAAATAAACCACATGACGAGGCTGCATCAGCGAAACCTTCGTCTTCGCTTCCCAAGGATGCTTGAAGTTCTTCTAGATAGTATTTAGTGCATGGTTTGTCGTAGTGTATGATGTTGTTGTTGCTCTCAAGTTTAAATTTGTGTATTTCTATGCAAACTTTCAGCTATATTTGAGTTTGTCGTAGTGTATCATGTTGTTTGCTTCTAAAATTTTAATTTGTGTATTTCTATCTAAAATTTTAGCAATGTGATGGATAGTTTTATTGTAATCCATGCGCCCAATGCAGTAACCAGAAGTGCTATTCAAAGGCTTCCTGGGGGACCATTCACAGTCACTTGTTTAGATATGGTTTCACGCCTAACTATTGGCTTTGGACCCATCATGGCGAAAGAGGGGTTGTAATGGAAAATGGTGAAGAGGAGGAGGATGATGACAACATTCCGGACTGCGCTATAGGCCAAGCTTTTGCAGATACTACAATGGGTGAGGTTGATGAAGCTGAGTTTGCAGAAGATGGCCATACTGATGACCTCGGTCAGATGCTTAGGGACACACACAAAGATTGTGAAACTCAGAAGGAAGTATCAAAGTTGCAGCGCATGATAGATGATCATAGGAAATTGCTATACCCAGATTGCCAGGGAGGCCATAAAAAGCTGGGTACCACACTAGAATTTATGCAATGGAAGGCTAAAAATGGTGTGTCCGATAAGGCATTAATGATTGTTTGCCCACTGGGATTAATGATAGATGATAGTGATGCAGTAAATATTATTGCTAATTAAATATATTTTTGCAGGTTTGAAATATGTAAAGTTTTAATTTTTGCTTCATGAAATCCAGCGAAACCCGGCGAGATCCGATGCCTACAAGTTCCAACCGGCTAGAATAAATTTCCAAATAGAAGCAAAAAGAAATAGTATAGAATTTATGACAAACTTATTATAAACAAACTTCCTAATTTAATATAATTTTTGCATGTTTGAAATATGTAAATATCTTTTTTTTTTCTTCCTGAAATTCAGTAAAAACATAAATCGAATAAATTTCCAAAAATCAGTCGGGAGATGAAAAACAGGAGAAGGCCCCCATTTATCCCGGTTATAAAGTAGAACCAGGAGAAAAGGGACTTTTCGATCCCACCTCGAAGTAACCATTTATCCCAGTTGATCATAAACAAAGATAAAGGGGGGGCCTTTTATCACGGGTGATCATAAACCAAGATAAAAGGCCCCCTTTTATCTCGGTTTGTATTAGAAACCGGGGTTAAATGTCCTTTAATCCCATTTTCAGTTACAAACCGGGATAAAAAGGGGATCCTGTATAAAAGTTATAGCATCTTTTACACTCCCCCCGCCCAACACCTAGCGAAATTTTCACTCGTCATCCTCGTCCCGCCCGTCGCCGACCTCCACCACCGTTGCTCCCCGTCGCTGCTGCTGGCCCATCCTATTTGCCAGCCTCCTCCGTCTCCGTCGCCACCACCATCATCTTCGCCCGTAATCATCGCCGGCCTCCTTCTCCATCCCCGTCGCCACCGCCGTCGCGTCCATCCCCGTCGCCACGACCTCCACGCGTGCCCCTCATCGCACGTCGGTGCCACCTCCTCCCCATCGTCGTAGCCGTCCCCGTCGCCAGCGGGCCGGCCGCCTCCCCCGTCGTCGCCGCGCGTCCTCATCGCCGACGCGCCCACCTCCAACTCCGGCCGTCCTCCTGGCCCGAATTAATTTTTGAAATTTGGTAGATTACTTCTAATTGTTTGTGGAATATAGTTGTATACTGCTAATTAATGCTTAGAAATTAATTGAACTTTGGTACACATGTTTACAAATTTTTGTTGAAATGCTTAGAAATCAGTTCAAATTTAGTACATTTTGTATGTTACATTTTTTATATTACATTTTGCATAGTACATTTTGTATATTACATTTTGTATGTTACATTTTTTATATTACATTTTGTATATTACATTTTGTATATTAGATTTTGTATAGTATATTTTGTATGTTACATTTTTTATATTACATTTTGCATAGTATATTTTGTATATTACATTTTGTATATTTCAAAAAAATTGTTGAAATAAAAATTTTTTCATGGTTGTTCTATATATGATTTCATGTACAAAGTAGTTGAGATTAATGGCAGACGACGAGGCTAGAAGGTATTTAATGGAGCGGATTATTACTGGTGATAGTAGTTCCAACCTTCTCATAGAGTACACCGATGAAGAGGGTAGCCAGGCAGACATGTTTCTCAACCTGTCTGCCGAAGGCAATGAAGAGCCAGAGCCCCAGCAAAACATTACCATGGCAGAAGGTTCCGATGAGGTATAGATCATATTTTAACCCTCTCTATATATAATATATGATGGTAATCATTATTACTATGTACTAATTAATTAATGAATCTTGAACTGTTAGCCCTCTGGATCGACGAACCATGGTCCGAAGCCCCGAGGTCCTTCCAAGGTGAAGACTGGAACAGAAAAGGCTATCATCACGGAAGTCACAGAAGAGGGCAGGCCGGTTGCTCCCCAAAAAGTGGCAACACAGTACGTGAGTCAGATCGGGGCAATCGTAACGGAGAACGTGCCCATCAGCATAAGGGAATGGAAGGGCAAAATGACTAATCCATACGTGCTCCAGGATACAGAAAAGAATATGCTGTGGGAAGAAGTTAAGAAACATTTCACATTTCCCGACGGATATATTGAAAATGATGTGAAAGCATGGACACTGAAGAAGATGACCACACAATTCCAGACATTCAAGAAGATGTTGGATACCACCTACATTAAGAAGGGTCGAACTCCTGATTTTACTGTGTATCCATAGTGTAAGGACCACTGGGAGGCATTTGTACAATACAAGAGCACCGAAGACAGGAAGAACAAGGTCACCCAGAACACAGGCAATGCTGGGGGAAGGAGTACCATCATAAGCTAGGGCAAGGTTGTTACGCCAAAGCAATTCCTAAATGGAATAAGATGGAAAAAGACCTGATTGAGCAGGGTATCGTACTAGGAACAATTGATTGGCCCGAACGATAGAAAAATTGGTATTACGCTCATGGAGGTGAGATAAACCCAGATGATGGGACGCTGGTCTTCGATGACCTGTTATGTGAAGCGGCCACAAAGCTTGACAAGATTATTAAAGATATTAAGGATGGGACGTTGACGGTGTGCCGAGAGAATGATGAGCTCACAATGGCCCTCGGGAATCCCGAACACCTAGGACATACCCGAGGGTTCAGGCTTGTTCCATGGAAATTCGCATTCTGAGGCGACTTGGACAAGTACACAAGCCAGAACCGAAGAAAGGAGCAAGAGGATGAGAGGTGGCGGCACACGATAGAATCCAAACTGCAATCTGTAGAAGTAAGAATGCAGGAGGGAGGCAGTAGACGAATGGCCGACGCAGTTGCCAGCCCTTCTCAACACCTCAGGAGCAGCTGTGCGTCCACAGGGCTCCCTGAGCCACATACGCCAGGATTACCCGTGGAAGAGCAACTATTCCCTGTGGACGCCATCACGCAACGCACCACATGTGAGCTGCATACACCGATCGTCAACCTCAGCATTAAGGTACGTATATATACATAATATTTATGCACTGGAACCTCGGGAGTGCTTTGGCAATTTGAAGTTTAAGAACTCCATTTCTTTTATATATCCAGGTGGCGTACGGGAGTGCATTGCCAATCCTACAAAATCATACATGCCATGGCATGGAGCTTCCACCTGGCTATGCCAGTGTTGGCATAGAGAGAATCCCTGATAGCCAATTTGAAGGCCTAGAGCTCGACTTCCCAGCAGGTGACGAGTCAACAACACTAGGAGAAGTGGTTCATGGGGTCATTATATGGCGCAAACACTACATTATCATCCCCGGCGTGGAGGCACCTCCTCAGAGCTCAAGACTACTCTCCGCAAATCCACAGCAACGATCATCTCCTCAAACATCCAGACTATCATCTCCACCACAACCTGCTCCACGATCAAGGTCTCCATCTCCACCATAGCCTGGTGGTTGGAGCGATGACAACGACAACAACACCCCTCCACGATCACCTTCGCCGAGACTAAGAGCACCATTTAAGAAGTCGCGACTACCGCCTCCCAAGCCAAGACAGCGTAAGAAGAAAACAAAGGAGCCTGAGGTAACTCCTGAGGAACGCTGGTAGGCAATGACTCATGAGGAACGCTGGACCAAAATCCAAGTGCAAGCTAGTGAGTGGTTGAGGGAACAGAGGGAATTAAGAAAAGCAAGGGAGATGGAGCCACCGCCAGTAGATCGAAGAGAATTATATAAATTCATCAAGACGCAAGAACAAGCCAAGAAGAGTCAACCACTACTATCGAACTATGAACGGGCATTAGTAAAGGTTGATGAGAAGAAAAAAAGGAAAAAAGTCGAGCTGCCAGCTGCACCGCCAAGTGAACCGAAATGGACCTTTGAGCTAGGCAAGCCTATAGTTAGCCCTAATTCACTAAAGAAGTTATCAACGAAGATATACGAATTCCATCAATGGTACATGAAGTTGTCTACCGATGAGAGGGAGATGTTGGGCCTTAAGATAAAACCGATAGATTTTCACGGTGAAAGCGAGGCAGTCTGTGGCTACGATTCAAGAATATATACGAAGTGTACCATCATGGTGCCCTAGACGTCTCTCTGATGAGCACCTGGACTCTGTAAGTGTCCATTTATATGTACATGTAAATATTGGCTCATATCATTTTTTTTGCATGTGTCGCCGTACTAATTAACTTCGTCTTCCATTTTATGTAGGATGCTAATTTGGACGTGCCGACATGAAGCGTACCTCCATATTGGCTTCATGGATCCTCATTATTATTAACATTGATCGAAGTCACGTTATTATCTTCGATTCATTGAGGAGAGATCCGAAGGAGTACCAAGACGTGCAACACACGCTAGACATGTAATAATTCTTGACCTCTATCTCTATACAAAATTTTGTTTCCTAAATTTTCACCTAACACTATATCATTCATTATTTTAATCCGCAGAGCATGGAGAGAATTCATCAGGGCAGACAGATCAGGTCAATTCAAAGAAAAACTTACATGGAGAACAGACTTCCCGGTACGTATGAAGTCTGCACATTTTGTACATTCTATAGCACGAATATTTAATAACTTAATTTTTTTCCCCACAACAGTGCTTAAGACAGGAACCTGGGAATGATAATCTATGTGGCTACTATGTTTGTAAGCACATGCACAATTTATTGGGACCCAAGACCAGCAAGGCCACGTAGCACGAATTTAAAGTATGTAAAATAAAACTATTAATAGTTATTTATTTTCTACAATTGTTCGTGTAAAATTCACATATATGTATCCAAATTACAGATGTAGAATATTCAATTGGGAAAGAGTAGCGGCAATATGTGAAGGTCTCGTTGGATTCGTGGTGGACGAGGTGGTAAATCCAAAAGGAGACTTTCATTATGATGGACGAAAATTAGACGCTCCCAGCACCTCGACGGGAAGATCATCGTAGATATATATATAGTTTGATTTAGTTTGTATATATATATGTAATACGTACGCTAATTAGATTTGTATATATATATATATAGTACACTAAGAATTGTATAGTATTTGTATAAATACTTGTTTGATTTATTTAAATAATTGTTTGATTCGTTTAAATACTAGTTCGATTGATTTCATTATAAAAAAAAGTTCTCAACTACTAAAGGTTAACTAAAGGGGTACGTGAGATATGCACAAAATTATAGGCGCCATGCAGGCACCTGCATGGTGCTGTACGCACGCACTTTAGTCCCGGTTTGTAACTAAAGAGGCTACCTAACACCAACTGGGACTAAAGGGGTCTGTCCACCGCCTGGCGTGGCAGCCCCGTTAGTCCCGGTTGGTTTTACAAACCGGGACTAAAGGAGGGTTTTATATCCCAGTTGAGGGACCGACCCCCCCTATCTCAACGGATTAATCCCGGATGCATTTTCGGAAGATATGCAATCTACGAACCGGTACTAATACCGAGTTCTCTAGTAGTGTCTCTGCCTCCAGCGTGATCTCCGACGAGAGGTTAGTGTTCGGGGTTCGGGTTTTGGGGGTTTGGGCTCTAGCGAGCTCTCCATTGCCAGGTTTAGAGGGAAGACCCCGGTGGCAAGCCAGCCCGGCAGTGGTGGCGAGCGCGGGGGCGGCAAGGCCGACGGCGGTGGCGGCGCCGGCCCGGGCGTTGGAGGAGGCCGGTTGGGCCAGGTGGGAGCGCGGGCGACAACGGTGGCGACGGAGGTGGCGCGAGGCGGGGGCAGGAGGGGTGGGGAGGTGGCTGCTGCGGGTGGGCTAGGGTCTCGCCGGAGGGCCGCGGCGGCGGGCAGTGAGCTCAAAAAAGGAGAGGCGCAGCAGGAGGAAGAGGAACAGAGGTTGAAGAAGATGCTCTGGCCGTTCGATCTACATCGTGTGGTCAGAAATTCAGGTGCCAGGGGCTCGAGAAACGCTAGAGTGCCCCTTATACAGCCCCTAAAGTTTTGGACAAGATACAAGCATGCATGCCGTACTGTTCGTCCAAGGGAAATCGGTGATGGAAAATAGGACTCTCTCAAGCAGTTCTACCAAAGATTAAACCAGAGGAAATATACTGTATATGAGAGTAAAACGAAGACTCGCTTATTTCCTAGTCTACATACATACGTATGGTGCAGTGCCAAAGAGCAATACTATAGCATTTTGTATCAAGTCGCCAAAAGTTTTCATCGCAAGGAAGAAATGCAAAAAAAAATTCATTGCAAAAGGAAGTCCAAAATAAATTTATCCTTTTTCTTTGGCCAAATTTGGTTTCCACCCTGTCATCTCCATTCGATTCGTTAAGCACGAGGCACTTTATCCTAACGACGTTGACCTTTGTGAGCTATGGGCATGGCCGCCGGTTGGTCCAAAGCCCAATTTGGAAGTGGTAAAATTAGCATTTTGCCATAAATGTGTAACTGTAGCATTTCATTTGTATTTGTGAATTATTATCCAAACATTGACTAATTAGGCTCAAAAGATTCGTCTCGCAAAGTACAACAAAACTGTGCAATTAGTTTTTGATTTCATCTACATTTAGTACTCCATGCATGTACCGCAAGTTTGATGTGATGGGGAATCTTCTTTTTGCATAATGTTAAAGTTGGGATTTTGAATACTTATCTGGAAGTACATGCATCTTGAGGTTTGCCGTTCAACTTGTTTCCCAAGCATGCATCGCCGAATAGAAAATGGTCCGTACTTTGTCATGTCCGCATCTATTCGGCCATGTGCGCCTAGCCCGTGCGCGACGTGTTGCCCTGTTCCTTTTCATCTTTGGGTAGCACAAAAGGCTGCAGCAACACAGTGACATGATAGCAGATTAGAAAATGCTACCTTCGTAAGTCGAGTATATATTCATCGGGTGATCCTTTCAGAGAATCTCCAACGATAAAGATAATTTGCCAAATACAAGATTGTCCATATCATTGTAAATATAATATACTCCTCCATTCCAAATTGTATAAGTCGTTTTAGCTTTTGTATTTTGCCATCGGCGGGAAGATTTAGCTCTTCCCTATTACTTCTTCATCCACTAGCTCTTCCCTATTACTTCTTCACCCAGGGCATACCCTATAGTGTATGAGTTTTTTACAGTGCACAATACTACCACTTAGTGGTATATAGTATAGCCGAGATCTAACCGCCCATTATTATAGATAATTTAGTAATTATTACATTTTAAAAAGTGAGAGCTCATTGTATATTCATCCGGACCAACCGCTCCAAGGTCCCCAAATAAACACAAGGGGGCCAGTCCAGGTATATTTGTATATGACGTATAGCTTATGTACTAAATATGTATTTGGTTACATGCACCATATGATACATGGTGTGTTAAACCAATTTACTTGTACCGTATGATTTCACTCCTATTAGTGAAATAATATATCAAGTAGGATGACTTTTTTTTTATCCTGGATGAGCTTTCAACCATTTTATACATGAACAAAATGATACAAACTACCAAACACACTCTAAGTGCTCAACTTGAACCAAAGCAAACAACAAGTTCAAGTTCACCCAAGCACCCCTCGAGGCGTTTCATCTCCACTACTAATCCGTCCTTGCACCACCTGATGGCTAAGGAAACAGATTAGTCCCCGACTAATTAGATCCCTAGCGTGTCATCCCTTTTAATCTCGTACCTATCCGCATCAATCTTTTTCTAACAGTAAGATGAAAGTAGAAGATAAAGTTGAAAGAAACAAAATAGAAAGGTAGAATTGCTTTGCTTTATGAATATGTCCATAGTTTCACCAACTAACCACTGCCTTTGGATTCATGTGTCACACCTAGAATTTAACACATTATCACATTCTCGTGACTATTGTTGGGTCTACGTGTGACTTGTATAGACTCTCTGTAGTTCCAATCAATATTGAGTGGGAAGTGCGATAGTTTCTTTAATAAAAATGAGAGACAAACGGAAAGAAAACCATCCCGCGTCACAAAATAAGAAACGGAGGGGCATTTCCATAACTTGAAAGTGAACCGGTACGGGAAGGAAAACCAGCTTATTTGTAGAGCTGTACATCTTGGAAATCCATGGGATCAACAAGAACACAAAAGGTGCCAAACTTACAATTCTCCCGCTCCATAGCAATAAAGCGCACAGCACAACGTAAGGCAAGATCTAGCAAGCCCCACCCACAGGCCACAGCTTCGATCTCAGACTTTTTTATGGGAGAAGAGACTTTTTTAACGCAAAACCGCAGCTGTGGTCGGCGGCCGTCCGTTCTCCTTCCACTCGCTTTCCGGCGGGCGACTGGCCTGCGCCTCTAGTTTGTTTCCGTCCTCGTCCGCCTGACCGCTCTTCTTTATAAGCACCAACCATCTGGCCTTGCCGTCCCCGATTCGCCACGAAACCGCAGGGCGAGACAGAGAGACCCCGCTGTTCCGTGCTGAGAAGCAATCCAGCGCGCTCCTTGCGTCGCGGCGAAGCTCTGATCGCTTCTTGTTCCTGTTCGCCATGGCCGCCAGCGTCGCCGTCGAGAACCTCAACCCCAAGGTGAGGCGTTTCCTCCCCATGTCTGCCTGTTCTGCACCTTGAAGGCCCCATTTTGAGGGATTTTTCCGAGGGGAGGTTAGATTTTGATTGAGTTGGAGGAGGTCCCGTGGATTGGGTTCTTGCGAGTTTCTGATTCGGCCCCCGGGGGTTGGATTCTCGTTCGGTTGTGAATTTTGGGTGGAAATTTTATACTTGATTTGGTGGAGTGGTACATGCCCTTCTTACTTCTTTTTTCTTGTGTTCTGATGATCTGATCTTGATTCAAATTTTAAAAATGAATTTTTTGGGGGGATAATCGTAGCAACTGTACGAACACAACGTTTAATCATTTTGATGTTGACTTCGTTTTGCCAAGATCACTAGTCGCTATCTCTCAACCCAGAGGTAGATCTCATAGCGATTTGAGCTGCTGGCGTGACTTTTTAGTTTGCGTCACGGAATATTTAGTGTCATCTATCTCAGGATCCCCTTTTGACTCAAAAGGGGATATGTCAATTTATTTGAACTGCTGCCCCACTTATTGTGCAAAATGATGACATGTTGATGCTGTAAGACCATATCATTGTTTTTGTGAGATCAGAGGTGCTCCTTAGCTGACAACTCGTGCATTGTTACTGAACTTATTGAAGTTTGTCTTAAGTTCTGGTGCTTTACTTGTCTGGGTAAAGAGAATGTGGCGTCTAATGCCTAGCTAATGCACTGATAACTACTGCAGGTCTTAAAATGTGAGTATGCAGTGCGTGGGGAGATTGTCATTCATGCTCAGGTATCTTCAGTGACTACTAATGTTCAGCAATGCTTGAAGTCTACTTAGTATTGCATTACTCTGTTCTTGTTCCCAAATAATAAGTAATCACCTCTCCACAAAGCCATACAGTTAGATTGGATAATGTTCATATGTACAGTTTTGTCAAGGTTATTGGAGTGAAAGTATTACTTTGTCACTGTTCACTGTTTTAAGTGAATTAGCAAAGAACAACATACTGCAATGCCTGGATTCATAAATGTGTATTTGTGCTTTACATCTTACTTGATAGGTTTGAATTCTATGTTTTGGTTAAGGAAATAAATTAAGCATATAGTCTATTTTATGGTTAGAACCTTTTGTATTAATAACTTATTACTCTAGTAATTCAATTTGCAGTTTTTCTTTGATAAACTTCATCCTTGTTATAGAAGGTTAATCTTTCTCACCACATTTTATATGACTCCCTGTGAATGCTTTTAAGAATCTTGTCCACTCCACGTAGACTGGCAGTTCTGACAATAACAGCCTGCTTGGAAATTGACTTAATATAGTCTCCTTTGCTCTGTAACAGCGCATGCAGCAGCAGCTACAAAATCAACCAGGGTCTCTTCCTTTTGATGAGGTACCGAACTGTTGATTTTAAAGTTCGGTAATAAGTAGCTTTATCCTTTTTCAACAATTATGTAGGTCACCATTTCTATTTTTACCCTCGCAGATCCTCTACTGCAACATTGGGAATCCTCAATCTCTTGGTCAGCAACCAGTGACATTCTTCAGGGAGGTACGTGTTTAGTTACCTGCAGAATTCGTCTTTATTTCGTCGATATTTACATGATACATTGCAGGTTCTTGCTCTTTGTGATCATCCATGCTTGTTGGAGAAAGAGGAAATCAAATCACTATTCAGGTGAATATTGCATCTTTCTATTCATCTCCATTAATAAATTTACAGAAAACTTAAATGGAGAGATATCTAGTCCAAACACTAAACTAAGAGCTATCCTGCTAATTTCTTCCCAATTTTGGTGTCAAATCAACATAGGAAATTCCAAATATATTTTGCAAGTGAATGCAATCTATCTTCTTCCAAAAGCAAAGCTCTGCCGAGAGAAATGATAAGGATTTTTTCTAAAGTAAACTTTGTTTAATATGAAAGAACTAATTCCTGTGAAATCTGCCAGGTATTAACATTGTTTTTGTTTCTCTTCAACACTGACAGTATTTAAACATATCTAGGAATACACAAATTGTTTTAGAACTTCCATGATTAATTGATCCAATAATCGTGAGAATTATTACATTATTTTGCCTAGTTATGCACAGTTATGCGTACCCTCCCAATTTAAAATTCCAATATCCCACTTGAAAAGATGCCCTTTTCTGTTTGTTGTTGGTCTTGTTTACCATTGATTTCACTGCTTAATATTTTCTTAGTCAGAAGTTTCCGAGAATAGTTCAAGTGTCTCATTAAAACTTGAAATTCTTATGTGTACTTGATGGCACGCTGCAGTGCTGATGCTATTTCTCGAGCAAAGCAGATTCTGGCTACTATTCCTGCAAGAGCAACAGGTGCTTATAGTCACAGCCAGGTAAGCATCTCACTGTGAGACATTTACTGACCACAATGAGAAAGGAATCTTGGCTTCATTTGATTTGTTTATTTTTCCTAGGGTATCAAAGGACTTCGTGATGCAATTGCTGCTGGTATTGCCTCACGTGATGGATTCCCTGCAAATGCAGATGACATTTTCATTACTGACGGAGCAAGTCCTGGGGTGTGCACTTTTAACTTCTACTTTGATTTTCCTCGACGTTTTCTGAATAAACATGGCATAACTGAAGTCTGATCATGATATTCTTCCCTCTTAAGGTGCACTTGATGATGCAATTGCTGATAAGGAATGAGAAAGATGGCATTCTGTGCCCGATTCCTCAGTACCCCTTGTACTCAGCATCCATTGCTCTTCATGGTGGAACTCTTGTATGTACTTTGATATGTTTGGCTAAAGAATTTCTGTATAGCGCCATATATTTGTATCAGCAATGCCTAAACCAAGGGCATTTCTTTCAGGTCCCCTATTACCTTGATGAAAAAACCGGATGGGGTTTGGAGATCTCTGATCTTAAGAAGCAACTTGAAGATGCTCGGTCAAAAGGCATTGATGTTAGGGCCTTGGTGGTTATCAATCCAGGAAACCCAACTGGGCAGGTTTGTAAAGTCATTTCTCCTCACTTTTAAAGAGCATTTCTTTTTGCTTGAAATTTTATTATCTGTCCGCACCATATTCTTGATAATTGATACAATATTAGACGTGTATTTCTTGTATATTTTAAGTTATTGAATATGTTGTGTTGTTTAAGAAAACCTTTGCTTAGGGGGAAAATGTGTTCCTATTGCTCTGCAATGTGAATAAATGTTTCTGTTATTCATGCTGATGTTAAAAACACAACTTGTATTGAAGTGGTTCATTTATTTTTAGGTTCTTGCTGAGGACAACCAATGTGACATAGTGAAATTCTGCAAAAATGAGGGCCTCGTTCTTCTAGCTGATGAGGTAAGTGGTCGCCACAAAATTTTGAGCTGCTTAATCATATTCTTTGCCACTCCTGTAACATCAATGCCATTTACATTGATAGGTATATCAAGAGAACATCTATGTTGACAACAAGAAATTTAACTCTTTCAAGAAGATAGCAAGATCCTTGGGATATGGCGAGGATGATCTCCCTTTGGTATCATTTCAGTCTGTTTCTAAAGGTAGATAGATAATCAGCTGCTTTATCTTTCTTTTGGTCAAGTCACTGGCTTATCCAAAATACTTGGCTTCTACAACCAGGATATTATGGAGAGTGTGGTAAAAGAGGAGGTTACATGGAGATTACTGGCTTCAGTGCTCCAGTAAGAGAGCAGATCTACAAGATAGCTTCAGTGAACTTATGCTCCAATATCACTGGTCAAATCCTTGCCAGCCTCGTCATGAATCCACCAAAGGTCAAACTATATGGCATTCTTTAAATCATGCCCTGATAGGAAATGCCAAACTGTCCAGTTAAAATTCAGTGCTTTATTCTGCAGGTCGGGGATGAATCGTTTGCTTCCTACAAGGCAGAGAAAGATGGAATCCTTGAATCTTTAGCTCGTCGTGCAAAGGTTCGCCTGGTTGCATTTCTACTATACTTTTGAGCAACTTCTTAAAAATATCTAAGAAAATTGTTCATTTGTTTTGCAGGCACTGGAGGATGCATTCAACAATCTCGAGGGAATTACATGTAACAAGGCTGAAGGAGCAATGTACCTTTTCCCTCAGATTCATCTGCCACAGAAGGCAATTGAGGCTGCTAAAGCTGCTAAGAAAGCACCTGATGCATTCTATGCTCTCCGTCTCCTTGAATCAACTGGAATTGTTGTGGTCCCTGGATCCGGATTTGGCCAAGTGAGTCAACTGAACTTTGACATATTGTATTACACTTTTGTGCCTGTAGCTGCAGATGTTGTTTGGTTGAAACCTTATGGAAATTAGCAGTAATAGGAGTACCATTTTCGTCCAATTTTACTTTGCTGGGTTATCTATTGATGTGTTTTCCTGGGACATCTAATCAGACTGTTAACTTAGGTCCAGTACAGGTTCCCTTTATATTGTTGATTTTGCTATGCAACTTAGTTTAAGCTGTCCTTTGCATTTTTTGAATTTTAGAGTAGGGTGCTAAGCTATTTTACTCGCATGGTATATACTGAACCTATTCATTCTAACATATTTGAATAACCAGTAAAGTACCTCGTAGATTTTTCATATAAAATCGTAGCTATCAACTTTTATTTCATGTTATACCGGTAGTACTGACGATCTCCGTTCATTTCTTACACTGTACAGGTTCCTGGAACATGGCATATCAGGTGCACGATCCTGCCGCAGGAAGAAAAGATCCCCGCGGTGATCACCCGCTTCAAGGCGTTCCATGAGGCGTTCATGGCGGAGTACCGCGGCTAAGCCCTTACAACCATGTGAATGCAGACGGGGGCTTCTGTAGAGGCGCCTTCCTTTTCGCCCCCGTAGTGCTAGCACCATCGTGTAGACCGAACAAAATAAAGCAGTCCACCACCCATACTTTCTGTGTGTTAGCTGATCTCTGAATGGAGGAACAGAGTTTTGATGTCAATCGAGGAAAATTTTGATTGAATTTCTGGTGTGGAATGAAATGCGAAGCTTTTTATTGCCCCGCCTGAGTAAGGGGGTGTTTGGAAGCACTCCACTCCACGAAAAACTGCTCCACTCCACTAACTCCGAAAATTTCGCAGCCTAACGCGTCTAGCTCCAGCAACTCCGGCTCCAGGAAAAAGGTGGAGCAGGGGGTAGATCCACGTTTTTTGTGGAGTATCTTAAGAGGTGCTTTAAAAATTCCTTTACAGACCTCATCGTGGAGTTGGTGGGTATTTACCCACCATTGCCACTCGTTGCACAGGTTACCGGTTCGCGAAACAAAAAAAGGCTCCCGTCGCACCGTGCCGCCCCTACCTTCCACCGAGCCGCTGCCGCGCCGCCCGCCCGGCCGCCGCCGCGCCGCCCGCCCGTCGGTGCGCCGCGCCGCCCGCCCCTGCCACGCCCGCCCGGCCGCCGGCACGCTGCCCGGCCGCCGCCGCGCCGTCCGCCGCTCGCCACGCCGCCCCAGCCTGCCGCCCGCCGCGCCCCGCGCCACTCGCCCGCCGCCCCTGCACCTCGGGAGAAGAAAGGAGAAGAAAGGAAAAGGAGAAGAAAAGAGAAGAAAAGGAGAATTGACCAGTGGGACCCATTCACATGGGTATAATAGACCATTCACAACAAGTGCTAATGTTTTTGGAGCTGGAGCACTGCCATTAGCCAAACACGTGCAGCAGCTCCATATTTTTTTGGAGTTGGTGGAGTGGAGCTAGGAAAGTGTGAAGCTAGTGGAGTGGAGCTGGTTTTTCTGAAGTGGAGTGCTCCCAAGCAGGCCCTAAGTCTGCGTGTTGCTGAAGCTGATAAAGAGGGTACCAATGCCCCTGCTACGATGGTTGCTGAAGCCACTCGCTCATGAAAGTTCCTTTTTACTTTTGGGAGTCTTCTGAGACTGGCAGAACCTAGGAATGTGGTTCGAAAACTGTTTGTAATGCGAGAGGAATTGTGGCACAGTCTGGTGGGTAATTCTAATCCCCACGCTTGAAACGAGCACCGTTGCCTTGGACGCGGGAGATAGAAAAATCCCCTCCCAGAGAATCCTGTCTCCCATTGTGGCCAGCCAAGGACACGGAATCCACGAGAGCCACCATGGCGACCGTGGCGACGCAAAAGCCGTCCTTGCCTGGCAATAATTGTTTGGACGTTCTCACCTACCGCACTGAGCTCAGTCGAAACGTCCTC
Organism: Setaria viridis; assembly: GCF_005286985.2. NCBI lineage: Eukaryota > Viridiplantae > Streptophyta > Magnoliopsida > Poales > Poaceae > Setaria > Setaria viridis. Next base: position 21,910,845 of record NC_048271.2, on the reverse strand, counting down.
TTGTTCCATACGTCCCCGGCGGCGGCGGCGGCCGAGGAGGACACAGCAAAATGGCTCCTTGCGCCCTCACCGTTGACTCCCTGAACCCAAAGGTTGGTTGCTTGGTGCCACTGCCACCTTTGTTTTGGCCGCAAATGCCGCTCCCGGCCCGTCAGTTTCGGTTGTTTCGGAGGGCCAAGAGTGCTCGGCTGATCCGTGCACCCTCCTTTGGCAGGTGCTGGCGCTCGCGGATCACCTCGGCGGCGACGCCATTGCCCGCCGCGCGCAGGTACGCCGCACATCCACACGGAATTGCTTCTATGAGTTCGTCCGGTGAATTTCTTTGTTCATCTATAGTTCTTCACACGTATTTTTGTTTCTAGAGACGAAGAGGGACACAAGGAAAAATAAAAGTAAAACTATGGTGATAATTAACTAAGACTTTGTAAACTTTGCAAATTAACAGATATTGTCCCCCTTCTTGTTTTCCAGTGCATCCAGAAGGAGATAGAAACAAAACCCGGGTCACACCCTTTCGACGAGGTATGCTGATCATAATCTCATTCATCTGCTACTCCGCTAGGCATTCTCTGGCTTTCAGAACTTTTCACATCTATTACACTCTATTTAGTGCTTCTACATTTTACCATGGTTAACAAAGTTTCTGTGTCTCCCGGTAGATAACCTATTGCAACCTCAGCAATCCTCAGTCCATGGGGCAGCAGCCAAACAAGTTTTTCCGAGAGGTGACCGATTGTTCCTAAGAATTGTACTAGTTGTTCCTCATTTCCTCTCCCTCTAATGGATTCTCTCTTTTTCCAGGTTCTTGCGTTGTGTGATTATCCCCGTCTTCTAGAACAGAGTGAAACTAATTCCTTATTCAGGTAAAATATGAACAAAGCTAAGTATATATATCCTACTCATGGTACTACTCATGGTAATACTTATGACGCACCAGGGGTTGTATTGGATTCTTATCTTATCCTGATGTTGCAGCTCTGATGCAATAGCAAGGTCACGGAAGATTCTTGACCTCTTTCCTTGGAGAGCAACAGGAGGGTATAGTCACTGTCAGGCAAGATCAGGATTCTAAAACGTCTTTGGACAAATGCAGAAATAACCTTCTGCTTTCTTTTCGAGAATGCGGATTGAGATTTTGTTAAACTGAACTATTTTGTCACATTAGGGTACTGAAGGATTGCGCGATGTAATAGCTGCTGGAATAACATCTCGAGATGGTTTCCCTTGCAATGCAGAAGACATTTTCCTGACAGATGGAGCAGCTCCACCGGTACCTTTTCATTTCATCATGCAGAGTGCACAGCACATTGAGTGATAATTTTTTTTTTCTGCTAGCTATCCAGATATAATATTTGCACTTCATGATTCACAATGCATGTGGCTTTGTGGAAGAGAATAAGTAAAAAGCACAAAACCTTGATACTCTATCGAGGAAATAAAAATATGGCTGTCATACAGGGAAAGAGAATGATTTGGCTCAGTAACATAAAAGCAAATATAAACTTTGCCTTTTTGCTATGGTTAATCTTCTTTTTGATTTTACATCTTTGTGTTTTGCTGGTAAAAAATAATTTCTAAAATTAAACACCAAGTAAATCATGTGAGATCATTGACAATGAAGACCATTGTGCAGGATATAAGGACTTTATGTAGGCCTAACAGTGTGCCCAACACAAATGCTTGATATCTTTAATTTCTTGTGGTGAACTTCTTGTCTTCTTCACAATGAAGATCATTTTGTGTTGCTCATTTTCCAACAGGTTCACATGATGATGCACATACTGATACGGGATGAAAAAGATGGTATCCTCTGCCCAATTCCATCACATTATTTGTACACAAGTTCTATGGTTCTCCAGGGTGCGACTCTTGTACGTGCTGCACTTACCAGAAACAAAAAGCTCACACCAGTTACTAATTTACTATGATTTACCAATTTTTGCAAGAAAAACATATCTTCTTTCTCAGGTACCATATTACCTTGACGAATCTAGAGGTTGGGGAGTGAGGATGTCAGATTTGAAGAAGCAGCTGGATGGTGCCCGATCAAAGGGTGTAAATGTGAGGGGACTTGTGGTGATAAATCCAGGAAACCCTACTGGACATGTAGGCTTACTGATCACAGACTCTTGATTCTAATTTCCAAGTGTCCAAATCTGATTATATTCATCATAGGTTCTTGTGGAGGAAAATCAGCGTGAAATTGTGGAATTCTGTAGGAAGGAAGACCTTGTTCTTCTAGCAGATGAGGTAAGGTTGTTCTACTTATCTTCCTAATTGTTTAAACAAATTTTCTAGTTATTTGCAAATACATCCCAATGTCTTTCTGAACCTTTTGTATGTTAGGTTTATCAAGAAAACATCTACACAGCTGATAAGAAATTTAAATCTTTCAAGAAGATAGCACGGTCCATGGGGTTCAGCGAAGGAGACATATCTTTAGTGTCATTTCATTCGGTTTCTAATGGTATATACCATTGGGCTCGATTATTTGCTTTCTTACATATTTCTGTTGTACTTATATGCTACTTTCTTCTATCATTTGCAAAAGAAAAAAGGAAACAAAATAAAATATAAAATAAGCTCAAAAAACTGAAACGTCTCTTATTGTTACTTGACCTTATGAGCAACTTTTGTTTAACATTTGAATGTTGCATAATTTGGACATAAGAAAGTTCGAGCAAACAAAAAATTGCACAGTTAAATGAACCTAATGACAATTAGTGGTGTCATTTAAACCTTAAATCTTTGTTGTCAGGGTATTATGGTGAATGTGGGAGAAGGGGAGGTTATATGGAAGTCACTGGCTTTAATTCTGAAGTAAAGAAACAAGTGTACAAAGTTGCATCCCTAAGTTCATGCTCCAATATCTCCGGCCAGATCCTCATGAGCCTAGTCATGAACCCACCAATGGTCAGTAAATGGATCACCTTTTTTAGAACAGTAAATGCATTTCCTTGCATTGGTCTGAATAAAATGATCTCGTGTATCATATTTGGTTTTTACATTATATACCATAACCCATCCTTTTCAGGTTGAGGATGAGTCATACACCTCTTATCAGGCAGAAAGAAATGGAATATTATCAACTTTTTCTCGATGTGCTGAGGTTGTTTTAGTATATTTTCAGTTCAGTAGCCTCACTTCTGACTTTACCATAGAACCTCAACTAAAAGAGCATAACAACGTCTGCATATTGTGTTTTCCCACTGATTTTAGTCCATGGCGTGTGCATTGAACTGCCTGGAAGGAGTGACTTGCTGCAAAGCTGAAGGAGCAATGTTTGTGTTCCCTTCAGTGCACCTGCCAAAAAGGGCAATTGCAGCTGCTGAGGAACGGAACACAGAACCAGATGTATTCTATGCCCTCCGTCTTCTTGAAAACACTGGGATTGTTGTTGCGCCGGGTTCTGTTTTTGGACAAGTGAGTAAAATGCGTTCATGTTTATGTACTTATTTTTATAAACAGATCATAATATCTGTGATAGATAAAGAAACAAAGGAACAAACATATTTTGTTTCAGAATAAAACAGAATGTTCATCTTTTTTATTTCATATTCTAATATTTTGTTCCCCTCTGTTATATTCTGAAGGTACATGGTACATGGCATTTCAGATGCACAATCCTGCCAAAAGAAGAGAAGATACCACTGTTCATCTCCCGCTTTACAGCATTTCATGAAGCGTTCATGGAAGAATTTCGCAACTAACAGTTGGCAGCACTTATTCCTATTTATAGCTCAACTTAATACTTTGGGAAAAAACCTGGATCCATGTAACAAGTTCATGATTCCTGTCTGAAACTAACTTGATTTTTCACACTCGATGTGTCTATCTTCTTTTCTAGTAAGAGACCTCATGTATTTTTGTCAAACATGTTTACAATTCAAAATTACGAATATTTAAACAAATACTATTTGAAAAAACTAAGAATCAATAGAAAATTTTTACATATACATCCCATTCTCCAAGAATCTTATGATACCAAATTTTGACATAAAACTCATTAACTTTCCTTTCTGTATACATTTGACATAACTTTAAGTAGATATCCAATATTGAGGTCGGCAGAAGTGCAAGACCCGGATGGGTAGCAGCTGAGAGTCAAGTCTGAGTTGTTTATGTGCCTCATGGAAAGACCATTTCTCGGTCTGTGTGTTGCCGGAGCAAATATATTTTGGAATATATATTTGCATTGAAACCATAAAACTATATTAGTAGATTAACCTTGTGATGCAATCTCTTAATATAACGAATTTGTTATGTTTAATCTAACGAATCTAGAGATTGGGGAGTGAACATGTTAGATCTGAAGAATCAGATTGATGGTGCCTGATCAAATGGCATTGTTGTGAGGTGCCTTGTGGTGATAATTCTAGGAAACCCTACTGGATGTGTGTTTTACCGATCACTGACACATGATTTTTTTAGAAAAATATATTTCTACAAGTCCCAAGGCAATTGAGGTTTGGATAGGTTCTGTTGGAGGATAATCAGCGTGAAATTGTTGAACTCTGTAGGAATGAAGACCTTGTTCTTCTAGCAGATTATTTGATAATAAATGTCTGATATTATTTTCTTTCTCATATCCCAGCTACGTCCTCTTTGTGTTAATGATTTGTTCCAAGTAGTATGAACTTCAGGGGATGGCACATCATACACTAAAAACTCGCAATACATGTGGAATTTGGATATGAAAACCTTAATTTTTTCATCCTTGCCGTCAGGACATGGTGAATGTGGGAGAAGGAGAGTTACAGGGAAGTACAGGTTTTAATTCTGAAGTAAAGAAACAACTGTACAAATTTGCATGCCTAAGATCATGCTCCAAAAATCCGGTCAGATCCTCATGAGTCTAGTCATGAATCCACCAAAGTTCAGTAATTATAAATTCTTGTATAGCGTATCTGGTAGTTACATTTATATCACAGAACAAGCCACCTTTTCAGGTTGGAGATGAGTCATACACCTCATATCAGGCATATAAGAATTTGATGCTATCATCATTTTCTCGGTGTGCAGAGGTTGTTTATGTACATTTTCTATTCGTTCGCTTAATCTCTTACGATATAACAGCAACAAAAGGTGCAGTACTGAGATCCGCATATTGTGTTTTTTTTGCGATGGCTTTAAGCCATGGTGCGCACGTTCAACCCGCCTTGAAGGAGTGACTTGTAGCGAGACCGAAGGTGCAGTCTCCGTATTCTATTGTGTTTGTCTGCTGAAAAAGGAAATTGGCGCCGCTGAGCAAAGGAACATGCAACCAGATGTGTCCTGCGCTCTCCGTTTTCTTGAAAACACAGGGATTGTTGTGCTCTGGTTCTGGTTTTGGACAAGTGAGTAAGTTTGTTGATGTTTATCTAGTTGTATGTTGTAACAGATAATACAAGATGTTATAACACGAATAAATTAGACAACGGAACAAGCTTATTTTAGTTGGAATAAATAGAAATTTCATCTCTTTCTTTCGGCATTATAATAATTTGTTCCTGTGTTGTATTCTAAAGATACCTGGCACAGGGCATTTCAGATAGACAATCCTGCCACAAGAAGAGAGGATGCCACTTATAATCTCCCGCTTTATGGCATTTCATGAAGCATTCATGGAAGAATTTTTGCGAATAACAGTCTGCAGCACTTCTTCCGATCTGTAGGCTTTAGCACAAGTCATACCTCGGGGAAAACCTGGACCATAACTGCCTGTTGCTATCTGGAACTATTTGAGTGTTTTCATTCTCCTCCATTCTATTGCAGCATTTTAGTCCAGCGCATTTTGTTTTCGAAGATTAGAAGCTAAAACTCATCGATTTTTTTTAAGTCCACTGTAATACCGAGGTCGTCAAGGTTGAGTGAATTCGTGGCAAGCAAGTTGGAAGTCATTGTCAAGATCCATTACCTGAATAAACAATAATTTTTTACTCAATAATGCTATAAGAATTAGAGACGGAATCGCCAGTTGCCACCAATTATCTATCAATGTCACAGCCGAGCAACTGTGCTTAATCTACAACGCTTAATCAAGCAACCAATTATCATTTTCGCCACACCTTTCATTGACCTAACATCCTTGTTTAAAACTATATCCACCACCATCACCACTAATGGCCACTTCGATGACATCAACCCATGAATACTTCTATGGTCGCTGCAAGGCTCCTCTAATCCCATCATCCATGGCGGCCTTGAGGTGCTATTGCCTTCAATCGACTGCAGCCATCGTTCAGAGGAGGAAGAGTTCAAGAAAGATGATGATCAGAGCCTCCATGGATGCCTGTCCAAGTTCTGAATTGAAAAAAAGCCCCAAGTCTGTCAGCTTGACTGGCAAGGTCCACAAGGTATATACCTGTTCTTTCAGAGATGTTATCTATGATGAGCATCTGAGACATTGCTGGTCTTTTCTGATCTGGAACTCATCTTTCAGGTTTATGAGGACAAGAACATGGGAATCCTCTGCTACACTGATAAGAATGGCGAATTGGTGTGTGAAGGCCTAGACGAAGGCCCGAGGCTGACCTGGCAGGACATGGAGAAACTGAACATGGAGAAGTAAGTCGTGTTCAAAATTGATCTGTCTTACAGTCTGTGAACAGTAGAGAATGCAACAACTGATCACATACTGTTTATACTGTGATGTGCTTGATTAGAAATGCAAAAAACCAAGGAGATCAAATGCAGAGGACATTGCCGGTAGCGGGCATTATTGACTGGAGCAGCCTCCCGGCTGCTATTAGCATGGGGAAGAACTGAAGAAGAAGCTGAAAAGCTTAGCTAGTTCTGTACACGGTCTCTTGTTTGGTTGCTTGCTCTGTAATGGTTAATAAGGATCTTTGTGTGTTGTATAAGATTGCAGGAGAGAAGAACTGATCTAGCTGGTCATCGCCCAATCTCTGATGTATTAGGGGATGCATGCCCACAATTTTACTTTAGCTTCAGTTTCAGTACCATTTGGCAATCAAAGGTGTTGAAGATGTACAACTCAAAAACCTAAGACAGGAAAAAAGGTAGTAGCCTAACTGAGATGTGAAATATTTGTCTTTTCTCTTGAACTGTCAGTGCATGACTTTTGTTGGTGCCACCTGCAGATTCAAAGAACATCACAACAAGAAGTACTCCCTATGTCCGTCCTGAAACTGAAATATAAAGGCATCTTAGGATTTTTAGATTAGGACAGATTAAGGAGGTGGGCAAATATCTCATATACCCTTAGCTAATGGTACTACAAGGCAAGTTTTCCAGTTAACAAGAAAAATATTTAGCAAGTTTTTTAATTGAGTTGATTGAGTACTTGCTCAAAAACTCCTAGGACGCCTTATATTTGAGAACACCTTATATTTCAGGATGGAGGGAGTATGTGTACTTTTTTTATAAGTTGCAAACACTACGACCCCGTTTGCATACCCCTGCTAAAGTTTAGCACCTATCACATAGAATATTTGGATGCTAATTAGGAGTATTAAACATAGGCTAATTACAAAACTAATTGCACAGATGGAGTCTAATTCGCGAGACGAATCTATTAAGCCTAATTAGTTCATGATTTGACAATGTGGTGCTACATTAACCATTTGCTAATGATGGATTAATTAGCCATAATAGATTCATCTTGCGAATTAGCACAGGGTTCTGCAATTAGTTTTATAATTAGCTTACTTATATTTAGTCCTCCTAATTAACATCCGAACATCCGACGTGACACTGCTTTTAGCACTAGTATCCATTGTGCACACCACGTACCCTCCGCCCCCGCGTCTGACGCGGGTGGCTCCCCGTCCCCCGTCTCCAGCCCCCGCTGCCGTCTCTCCCTGCCTCCGCCGCCGCCAGAGTTGTACGCCGGAAGTCCGGCGAGCCGCGAGGAGGGCGGCGGGAGCTGGAGACGGGTAACTAATTGCAACCAGCATGCATATCATTTCAAATGGATAATGAAAACAATTGTTTTTACATAGGAAATCATAAATTATGTTGGAAAATATATATGTTATAATTGTTCATGATATTTTCACAGACTAGGAGCACAAAAAGTAATTATGAAAAAATCTTGAAGTACTTTCTAGCATGAAAATGACAAATGTCAATATAGGGTACGTTTGACCCCTTGAAATAAATTGGAGTAAATAGAACCAAAACTTGTCAGGGTCAAAAATAATAGTACCACAATAATTAGGTCTAAATAAAATGAAGAACAATAAATGTATTGGATTTGTTGCTTAATTGAAATGGATTCCCCGAGTAAAATGAAGAATCGCAAATGGATTCCCCGAGTAAAATGAACAATAAATGTATTTGAGCTCCCGTAGATCAGAGTTATTTCTCATCTCATTAGTCTTTTCCCCCATGTTATTTAATTTTCTCCCGTTCACAAGTTTTCAGCCGGGTGTCCCAGGTATGAAACTTTATCGTAGTCCTTGCTAGGAAGAGGAGTCACTGGGATTCCTTGAAATGCGCGGTTGAAGCTGGATCTACTTCGGTTCATGCACAGTCTACTTCACATTGAATTGTACCTACGGGCTCTGTGAGACGTTGGAGATCGATATGCTCCAATGTCCAATGGTAGTCGCCTTGGATGCTAATTGGTGACCCGGACAGCATACTTTGGTAAGTCGGCCACCAAACGCGGTTCATTAGCAGGAGGAACCCACACGGGATAAAGGGAGGGACAGAAGGAAACTGCAGTTGCGGCCTTTCTAGTTTGTACTACATAACAATAGCACTCCATCCGCTCAGCTATAGCACGCTTCTCGGTCACTGGCGATCGCATTGCGTTGGTGCCGGCGATCGATCATCCCTGCTCGAAGCATGGCCGGTGACGGATGGCCCCGGCCTTCAGCCCGAGCTGTTCAGCCCTTCCTTCCAGCACGCGACACGTCTCTTCCTGAAGGCGCGCACACAATCTGCAACTACCGCAGCTTGGCCGTGAGCCACACTAATGTTGCGGCTGGGTTACCAAGTACCCGGACCTCTCGCGCGCCAAGTGTCAATAGAGCATGCATGCACTGCACGTATGGTTTCTTCCCTCGCGCTTGTGTTCGGGTTAGACTGTTCACATGTGGCAGCGCACCAGACTGGTACTGTAGCGAGAGTTACAAGTAAATTAAACACTAGTGGAAAACATTTCATCCGTGTGTCCATACCAGCACAGATCGAACGGCATATCGTGCTGGCCCATAGCTGACGAAGAGATCACCGGATTCTAATTGTCCGTGCCGGTTGCATATTTAATATTCATGTTGGGACTAGTCAAAGGCCAGCACATAAAACCAAATTATATGTGCCGGTTGTTTATGGACCGGCACGATCTGAATTGTTGTAGCTGATAATTGGACCGATTTTTTTCATGCTAGGGCACTGTTTGGTTAGGTGGGCTAAAGTTTTGAGGCCAAAGGAATATGGAGGCCTCGGTATTCTTGTTCTGGAGTGCTTTAGCAGGGCTCTCGGGCTCTCAGACTTAGATGGTTATGGTATGAGTGAACCGACTCAGGGAGGCCATGAATGGGGACTGAACCACTAGTCTCACAATTGGACAGGCAATTGTTCAGAGTCAGCACACATCAGTAACAGGGGAGATGGGAGGAAAGCAACGTTCTGGAAAAATGGTGGTGGCTCCAAGGCTGTGCACCAATGGACTTGTTCCCGAACCTATACAGATTGGCCTGGAGGAAAAACAGAGTAGTCAAGGAAGAACTAGAGAGTCAGAGCTCGACCAGATATGGAGGATGACCACTGTTGACGAAATGGCAAGGTTTGTCAGACTTTGGGATTTGGTGCAACAAGTTGAACTCACACAGCAAGAAGAGCTGATAAATTGATCCGTCATGGTTAGCCATGTTAACCAGTGTGCCTGCTACGTGTAGACAACCAAATCTGACACTTTATGGAGCAACATAGTCGGGTTAAGATTATTTAGTTCAATTTTATAGTTGGTCTATAAAGACCGTTTTTAGATGCTCAGTTTTGATCGAGACATGGCCGGGTAGTTTAAATTTTATTCGGCTGGTTAGATCACTAACTGGTGCTTGACGTGCCTTAATTAACATGGAGACGCATGTTGTTTAATTAATCGGCTAGCAATAAAATGAGCTATTAACAACTGATTACACTGATGTTGGACGGCAAGATCTAGCTATAGCAGCAACTATTTTTGCTTCTCTCTGTCCAATACTCAAGGTTTTTTTTCTCATGGCTGATACGTTTGTGCCAATGAACATATCCCCGTTCTAAATCTTAAGCCAGACATGCATTCAGATATCCTCAAGCAGCAAAAAATAATGTAAACACCCGTGTCCGCCGCACGGGCAACCCTAGTTTCGAGGACGTTAACCACTTAAATTCCCCGATCCCCTTTCTTGGGTGCTTATTCTTCTATACCAGCCCGTGCGGTCATCGGAGAGCAACTGGCCGGTGCGGGGTGGCGACCTCGTGCCGGGCGGACGACAGTCCATCCGATCCATCGCATCCGGCCATGACGTGCATCGGTGCATGTATGTGTTGGTTTGTTCGTATGTGTCTCTGCTACCTCCGAATCCGTGATCTAACCCCTTCCAATTTGGATGCAAATCACCGTTGCGCAGGGTTATGACCAGGCGATCGAGGTGGTAGCTATACATAGATGGATGGATTAGTGCAGAAATCAAAGTATAGTTGAGAGAACCTCTTAGCCTAATCCTTCCTGTTTGATGTAGTGATGGATTTGTTTTTATCACTCACCCTAATCTCCTTGCCTCATGCAGATGAGGAGTTTTTATTCCCATCGATTTTTCTGATCTCACTCCCGCTTCCATCTAATCGTCAAACACTGATGCGTTTCTGTCGTGCCTGGGTGGCGGCGCCGCACATCTAGTGGTGTACTGTAACGCCTGTATTGGCCGTAACTTTTTCATGCGGCAGCACACATCGGCCAGCGGCGAAGTTTCTTCACAGGTGATCGATATAGTGAATTCCCGTAAGTCACCCACTACTAGAATACCCTCTTTAGATACATCAGATTTAGAGTTAGACACGCTTTATTTTATCTCTATATCAATTTAGGTACGCTTTCATAAAATGTGTTAGAAGCGCCTTCGTATGTACCGCATCATATCTTGTAGAGACGAATCCTTTAAGCGTACTATGAAAAAAGAGACATTTTATAAACACGTTAGATGCATATCTAAAAATATTGATATAATTTTGCAGATACATGTATAAAACGTCTCTAGTGGTGTAGTTACGTAGTATAGTAACACTTCATTGCGTGTTAAGAAATATAGATACAATTTATAAATACATATATAAAACATACCTACTAATATAGACGCTTTTTATAACGACGCCTTATTGCGCAGTAATTAATATAGAGACGATTTAGTAGAGCGTGATAGGTGACGTGGCACGTGACATGGCGAGTGACGTGGCGGGTGACACGTTTCGTATTAACACCAAATTACGTGTTAACAAATGTAGAAATAATATCGTAGATACATTTTCATTACGCGTCGACGGATATAGACATGCTTTATAGTAACACCACATTGTGTATTAAGAAATGTAGAGACGATTTATAGATACATCTATTTTCATGTGTACTAATATATAATGATTATTTTATTTGCATCTATAAATCCAATATATCATTTTATTTTCTAATAGGTTAGTAATGCCTAAATAAATTATCCATAACATTGCATTGGCAATCAATTCTTTGCTTCACCAAAAAGAAACTGAGTTCTTTGAACCAACATGTCCATTAATTAAAGTATTGTCAACAAGACAATTGCCTTGATAAAGAAACACAGACAAAGTGATAATATCATACAATTATTTCTAATTGTTTTCACTAACAACTAAAACCTACGCTTCATTGCCCGTTCTTTCCCCTCTCTCCATCGTAGCTTCACTTCTCCCTTGAAAGGTTAATCACCAGGTTATTTCAAATTTGAACTTGTAGCTTTCTTCACCTGCAACGGGGCATGGGTTAGATGAATAATATCATTTGAAGATATTACGAAATTGTAGGTTTAATCTTTGAAAAAACTTACATGTGAACGGGGCCAAGAAATAGTACAGCCAATAGCATCTCTTAGTGTACAAATCTCAAAAATAGGTCTAGGTATTAGCTCATCTCCTTTATTTCTACCGTCAATATTTTCAAAACCTTCAACATAAACTCCAATGTATTCCTTTCCAAGCATGCTTCCTCCGATCTCTCGTTTGCCATTAGTAGTCACTAACTTCACTTTGACCACAAGTCTTCCTTTGTTTCTTAGTGAAAGAAGATAGACTGGATAATGGCTCTACCATTTTGCAAAACATGAAGATAAGAGTTATGTTAGGGGTAAAGTGAACTACTCCCTCCATTTTTTTTTAAGACACACGCGCATATCAAGATTCAAACTTTTTACAATCTTTGACCAATAATTTAACTATATTTTTTATTTTTATAATGTAAACTTTATATGGTTGGGTTCATAATTACTATACTCTACAATAATTATAAGTTTATAACTAAAAATAATATAAGATAAGATAAATGAACGATCAAAGTGTAATTTGGAAGATCATCTCCAGTCATACCATACCTTATAAATAAAAATGGAGGGAGTAAATAATAGAGTTTAAGGAGTAAATTGAAAAAAAAAATAGTTTAGTGGGTTATCCAGACTTCTGCGATACTTGAGGGTAGTAATTTGTATTTTTTTCGTATTCAGTTATCGATACAAGATGAACTGGTTCACGTAATTTATTAATCATCCATACAAACCGCAAAATACCTATGATGGTATAATACAAACAAAATTGATAAAAAAAATCTTCAGCACTCGAGAAAATAGTAAAAATATTGTCTATTAAATTCACTGCTAGACACAGATATCCATGATTAGCTGCCGCCTATGTCACCGCTCCGAAACTGCCTCATGAAATTTTCCAGCATATGATGACAGCACACCGAAGTCTAGAAAGTTTGAATTAAATAATTCTTTATACTTGGATTCCCTGAAAATTGAAACAAAAGTGGTTAGTCAGAATATGATCAATGGTAAGCTTGTAAAATTCTGATGACTATCTTGAATGATCTTTTAATTTGGTATGGAAGAGCTAATTTAGAAATGGTAAATAATTTCAGAAATCAGTACGAGGACAAGCTACAAATGACAAACATGTGTTCATCAGATCTGATAATTCCACAAATAGACATCACATGAGACCCATGCATTACGTGATTGACAGTTTCATATATCCCATTCCATCAAATTAAAATATTTATAGCTTTACTCTTACTTTGAACAATAGCACCATCCAAGCCCATCCATTATGGCAAAAGTGAATGGCATTTCTGGATTTCAACTAATGTTTTCTTTACTTGATCAACACTACACGTCGACACAGCAAATATCTTTCATCTTCCTCGTTTCCAGGATTTTCTTGCCTGTTCCAAGGTTCTTGTTGTTGGGGTTGCAAAATACCCAAGAACCTAAAATGCAAGGCAAATATCAAGAACTCATTACAATGTTTGTCATGAGAGAATGTATTTAACAGGTATATATCCGAATGTCACTTACACATTCAGAGCTCCATGTAGGCATTGCTCATGAACCGGACAATGTTTCGAATATTGAAATTGCATATTGTGATGAAAAATTCTAACCTGAGCCATGCAACAATGAAATTGCAGAAGTGATACTGTGTAATATTCATATTACTACTTGAAAAAAAAATCAAATGGAAACTAACCTTCTAGCAAAACAAATGACACAATAATGGACCCTAGATATAAATTGATAATATAAATTTCATCATTCTAAACTGAAAACAAGGAAGAATCTACACAGTTTGTTTTGCATAATACACAAGTGAAGAAAAAGTGTTGGGCCTGATGAAACTGAAATACTACACGTGCGAGGGGTGTTGTATTTCCTGCAGGCAACTGGTGAAGGTAATGATACAATCATTGAAAAGATGTATGAAAGAAGAGCAGATAACTCTTAAGTAGAGGGTGGCATTTCTATGAGAAAGCCAAGCATGCTATTCAAATCGTTAGTGCTGAATGGAACAGATTAGAACTCGCAAGATGCACAAGATGCACCATGCACAATATTAGAGGATACACTGAACTGTGCCAACTCTAAAGTGATAAGTTGAGACTCCCAACTTCCAAATCATACCTAAGGGTCAATTTACGTAGGCCTTAACTTGGATGCAAATTTGGTAGTCCCCATCAGTATTTTTTCCTTAGAAAAAATATTGAGCATAATGATAGTCAACTGGCATATAAAAATATGGTTATATATAAAATATAAAACATGGAATCACAACGCACAAAAGAAAAGAGAAGGAGCACTGAATATGATATTTACAGTAAGACAATTTAACCGTTACACCATACCTTTGAAGTGAGGTAGGTTGCTCGCAACAGTGAAACAATAGACCTTTGAAAATATGAAGATAAAAACCATTAACAATCAGAATCACAGAGCAGAGACACATCATCACAAACAAATTTGTAACTTTATTTACAGAAATCAGATTAGCACGCACTCTAGCAAAGAGCTCTCAAAATAACCATGCACTCTAGCAAAGAGCTCACTTCTTTTAGAAAATGCCTAACTTTCATATGTAGATCAAGAAATGCAAAACCACATGATGAACACATTAAAATCACTGTAGAGAAATTACATATCAGCAAATACGCACTAACAAACATGCAGAGTAAACGTGAATTTTTTGTATAGCAATTAAGTAAACACAATGTCATCATTGATGAAAGGTCTGTGTATTTGATCAGGCAAAAACAAATTATCCTTAACTACTTGATCTTCATAAATAAGCAAGCTCGCAATTCTACTATGTAACTTTACTGGACCAAACACTTTAGAGACGTATAATCTACTATATGTAAAAATACACTAAAATGGAAAGCACACAAACATCTCTAGCTAATTTAGTAAAAAAAAATCATGCAAATTTCCACATAGCACTCATTGATGCACCTGCTAAATACATCTCTCGGGGGCCTATTTTAATACAACCTTGGTGAACAAACAACTTTGTGAAATGCATATAGGAGCTAAAAATGGTATAAATTTATGAGAAAATAGTTTCTCACAATAAACTAGACAATGGCAAATAATTCCTTGGAAAACTTTATGGAGTAGCATTTCAAGCAGAATGGAATACCCTTGTGATGTTATCCTAGCATAAAAAAAGAAGAGCAAGGTACACTCAGTTTCAACAACCAGGAGTACCTACAATCCAGAATAAAACACAATCCGATCAAATTGCTGGTGGGAACAATAGAGCACAATGGCCAGATTCTATCTATTGCGGCAACACAAAAATGCAGCTCAATGAAGAAAGAGGAGGATTGGCTTCTCAACTTTTCTCACCAATCTCAGATTCTCCATTTCTTCTCCAACTCAGATCCCGAGGCAGGTTCGTAGCTTCATCCATTAGGGACTCTGCACACACAACATAGATGAGGTAAAAATAACTCTTCATTCCCCTGGTGATGTTACCATGACCTAGTTTACTGAAGAATCTAACACAAGTAACATAACAGTACCTAAAAATCGAACACCACAACAGCCCATCCTAGAAATCGAACAGAGATCCAGGCCTAACGCTGGTCTCAAGATGCAGACCCCAACACACAACAGAAATCGAGCATAAAAGCACCAGACCCCCAACACACTAAACAGACTACAAATCGAATCCAACTAACCCACTAATGAACCAAAATCAGACAAAATTTGAGCGCATATGACACAAATCGGTCAGGGACACGCCCCGTACACACACATGCGCCTATATCTGACCTGCACCCCCACAGGCGATGCGCCAGGCAGAGGAATCGCGCGCAGCGGGGCAGCCGCCGCGGAAGGGCTCGGGAGCTGCGGTCGCCGTAAATGACTTTGTTATTAGCAACGTAATGCCACCGTACCGGCCGTTTGGCTTTGTATTTTACCGGCCACACGGGCGCGCCCGCGATGAAGCGACGATCAGGCCCGTGCCTCAGTCCTTGCTGGTGCTCCGTCCCTTTCTCTCCACGACCGCATGCACCTTCCTGGCCGGCTCTCTCGCCGGAAGAAATGGCCGCCCAACTCTCCGATCCCACTACGGAGTTGTGAAAGTCCCCAGAATACACTCGTGTTTGCAAGTTTTGAAGATTTTCCAGAAACGAAAAGGATCTAGAAAGGAAATGAAAAAAAAGGATCCACTCGTGATAGCTGCGAGGCTTCGTTCCCAGACGCAGATAGCTCGCTCATATGATTCGGCGCACGCAAGCCAGCACCCAGCAGGCATGACGTGGACCGCGGGGTGGTGCGGATCCTTCTAGACAAGATGGTTCCGCCTACTAGGTACATTACTACACGTCAACGGCCTCATAAGTCGTCTCATGCAGTACCACGTAGGAATTTTGATGATGTGGATGAGAGAGAGCGAGGAGAGAGAAAGAGATCGTTGTTTCGTGAAACAACCACCTCATAAGCTAAATTGTAAGACTACGAGGCAACTCAACAACCATGGTACGAGTTATTATTGCCATGCAACTCATAGCATGGCTCAACTGCTCAATAATTATGGCTTGTGTTGCGCATGTTTCATAGACGGTCAATTCTAGACGCTTAGAACTTTATAATTGCTATATTTTTTTATTTTATATATGTTAATATGGTAATCTCAAATTTACATTTGGCTCGCGAGCCTAACAAGCTGGCTCGAGCTGTTAACGAGTTGAGCCGAGCCTAACGAGCTGGCTCGAGCCGTTAATGAGCCGAGCCGAGCTAGCCTTTTTGCTCGTTTTGTTAATAGGACAAGCCGAGCTGGCTCGTTATCCTAACGAGCCAAACCGAGCCAGCCGGCGTCCAGCCCTAGAGCTATGCACGGGAGCTGATTTCCTATCAGTTTTCCCCATCCGACGGGATTGCGCAAGGATTCCTGTTGGTTTTCTTAAAACCGACAGGAATCTCCGGTTTTCTGCTAGTGATCCCCATGTTACCACGTAGATACCGACGATGATGATATGTATTCTCTATCCCCCGGAGCTTTCTCACCTATGATGATGTATTCTCTATCCCCCGGAGCTTTCACACGTGAGGTGAGACCCGAGAGAGGTGATCGAGGAGCTGTGGTGGTGCAGGGACTGATGGATATACGCATGTACTCCTCTAGGTTAATATTAGAAGTCGTCCTGCGCTCTGTCAGCCAGAGCAGATTAGAAGTCGTCCGTGTGGCGAGGCGTGGGTCTTGGACTTCTTTGCCCCTGCGTAATTGCGCCACGCCGCACACGGAGTAATTGCGCCGCGCCGCACGCTTCGTTCCCCGATGTAATTAACACCGCACGCCTCGCCTTCCTTCCTCGCATGTTGCCTCTTTTCGGCCGAGACGCCGCGCCTCTCTACGTCCTCGCCATGGACTCCGACTTGCCGCTCGCCCTGGACTCGGAATCGCCACTCGTTGTGGCCTCCTTATCGCCAGACTCGATGGTCATCGCGCCAGAGTCCGTGGCTCCGGATCTTCTCATTGAGCTGCAGGACTCCGTCCCGTCGGAGTCGGAGGTGGCACCGAAGGACGACTCCTCCCTGTTGGACTCCGAGATGGTGCCGGAGTCCCTCGAGTTCATGCCGGACTCCATGGCACCGGAGTCGGAGCACGCGTTGCCGCCGGGCGCTTTTGTTTGCGCTCGCTGTCATCTCGTCCATGAGGACCGCCAAGCGTGGGATCATGCACACTCGCGTTTCTGGCCATGCTCTCGCTGCGGTCTCATGCACTTGGAATACATGCTCCTCACCATGCTTTACTGCCTCGACAAGTTCGACTGCAAGGCTTTCATCCCCGATCTGGACAAAGTCGTGATGCATGGCAACAGTATCAAGTTTTATCCACAAGTGCTCAAGATGCTCGACGAGAAGTGCGAACGTGAGCTCGCTGTTAGGAAGGACGACGGCATAGCAACGGTAAGATAACAAGCTTTACTTCTAATTAGTTAATTCTTGCAAGGAAAATAGCAGCAACAATGTCTATACTAATGAAGAACACAACAACGTTCTAAAGCTTCCAATATCTAATTAGTAGCCTTTTCTCTCTACAATGCAGCAAGTGTAATCTCAGCTTCATCTAGCAAGGATGGTGGGCACGGGATAGAAGTTGGCAGGCGCCCTTGTCTTTCTAATGTCTCCTTTTTCATGTGAGGGATCTTGAAGTTGTTGTTGCCTTTCTTCTTCATTGCTTCTATTAAAACAGTTTGTAGTGTTACAAAGATGTGGTTTGCTTTACGTGGACAATAATCCATGATTGCCTACAAAAATCAGTGATGAAATTAGTTGTTGGAATGATGAAAAATGTGTGAACAATTTGATCAATCATGTGTGAACACTACCTGTTGCACTGCTGGAACTAGGTCTTGAATAGTTTTTGCATTCTTTTTGTATTGAATTGCTTAAAAAAACCCCAAGTCCAAAATGTTGAAATCAGGAGAATTTGGTGGTTGAGAAATAAGCCGAATATCAAAACCATCTCTCTTTGCATGCTCACAAAACAATGGATCATCCAACTTTAAATATGAAGGTGCATTGTCTTGTTGAATGAAAATAGGATTGCCCACGTCTTCTCTTGGCCACTTGGCTCTAATAGCCGGCAAGACTTGGTTAATCATGAATTCTCTAATGACATCTCTTGTGATACTTGTAATGGGCTTCATAACCATATCTCCACGGACACGGTCGGTTATTGCATTACTTCTTTGAGCCGGTTCATAAGTGACAAGAGGAAAACATCCAATTCTACCATCAAAAATGCACTCCCCGTCTCTAAACTTCGGCCGAGCACAAGCACAAAAAACATGAGCCTAGGGATGTAGTTTTTGTTCTTACAAGTCCTATGTGGATCGTCTTCTTCGGGGAGCAAGTAATACTTTTCAGATTTTTGGGTGAGGTAGAACCCTTTTTCATCAATGAAGACAAAGTCAAAAAAATCCTTAAATCTTGGATCACCACTCAACCCCCTCTCAATCATGTCAATACACCACTTTAACCTAGTCTTTTTATTACCTTCAGTGAGATAGGGCTAGATGCTACTAGAATGGCGCCTTAGCAAACCTCTTCTCAAATACCTTTGCACCTTCCATTTGCTAATGTTTAGTTTGGCACAAACATCTTGTATAGTCATCCCCTCCTTCAGAGGAATGTCACGCAAGGTTTCCTAATCAATAGGAATTGCCTTACAACCAACTCTACCATTTTTTAAACTAGAGACCACAACCGGGATGGAGTTTGCAAGTTGTGTTTTACCTCTCCTCCATGTGCGCTGAATTGTCCAAAGGTGTAGATCAAATCGATCAGCAATAATCTGGGTATCTTTCTTATGGAGTATCCCGTTATTGCTTCTAGCCAACAACGCTTGATAAACTTGCTTTCTCAAATCTTCTGACATCTCTTTCCTTCGGTGGTGCACTTGAACATTAGCCTCGGCAACATGTTCTATTTCAAAAAAAAATATTATCATCCTCCGGTACAGGCTCAGTCGAAAAGCAAGGAAGCAAACTTACTGATGTCATTATCATCCTCCAGTACAGGCTCGTTGAGGTCTAACCCAGCGTTGCCTTCTTCAGCTTCCGGTACAGGCACGTTTAGATCGAAGGTATAAATGCGGGTGTTTTGTTTGTGCTTGTTAATTTACAGCCGACCAGGCGTATAAATACAAACTTAGCGCGGCAAAACGTCTAGTGAGAGCGCAGCTAGGCGTCCAGCGCGCGTTCAACGAAACGCAAAAAAATGAAGCGCGCCATCGACGGAAAAACGGAAAAAGACGCGCCCAGGCACCAGCGTGCACGTCCCGCACAGTGCCATGCAAACACATGCAAAACAAAAACAAGCAAAAAATATGATGCGGTAGGGGATCAAACTTGCACCGCGATGGTCCCCACGCCCACCACACTGGCCTAGCCAGTCCACCGTTGGTTTGTTTCTCATATGAAACATACCGCAATTGCATTTAATAGGGGTAGATAGGGAGAACTTACCCCTAATTAATGACTCCTCGGTAAGCACAATCATGTCCTAAAGGACTTCTAATACCAGTACGGAGGGAGTATACAAGTAGCGAGGCGAGCGCAGGTGCCGTGCTCTCGCTCGGTCGGTTGCGACGGACCGGCCGGTGGAGTACGCGTTTTCGTCCGGAATAATAATGCTTCTTCTTGCTAAACACGTAATCTCGTACCCAAAGAAAATAATTAAACACTTTGTTCGCTTCAGCTTATCAGCCGGCTTATCAACCACCGAACAGTGTTTTTCTCCCACAACAAATCAGTCGTTTCAACTTTTCAGCCAGCTTATAAGTCCAGCCAAACAGGCTGAAAAAGTGCGACCATGACAGACATGTCTCGTTGGGGCGCTGCATGGCCACGACAGACATGTCATTCGCGGCCGCTGGAGTGTAGCGTGCCGGAGAGCAAGCTTGGCACAGCTATAGGATGCGTTGAAGTGCAGGAGCTCGACAACAGCGGATAGGATGCAGCAGCACATGGCAATCGTCGTGCCGCGCGACCGCTACGAGCTTCCTCTCTATATTCTCCGAAATTCGATTTGTCAGTCCATAATGCAAAATAATTTGATCTGTCCTCTGGAGTTTTGTCATGATCAATTCCACCAATCTTCTCCCGGGAGAGGCAGCGCGGGAGACCCCCTCCACGGTGGCCCGGCGCGGACCTTCCTCTCCTCCTGGGCAGAGCACGATGGCATCTGGAGCCAGTCCGTGCAATAGAAGGAACGGTCTCGAATTGCCTTCGGCTTCCATTAAAAAAAATCCCCTTCCGGCTGCTTCCTTGCTGCAAAGTAGTCGAAATCCTAGCCGTTTTGCCCTGGTTCGCGGAGCTGTTCTGGGAGGCGGCGGCGACGACCTCCACCGTCTCTTTATCTGCGTCGCGGAGGCAGCCCGCCTCCCTCGCGTCAAGAAGCGCCGGAGGCGGCTCGGCTCTCCTTCCTCTTCTTCTGGCCTTCCTGGCGGCGGCCGAACCTTCCTTCCTCGCGGCACGGCATGGGTCCGCTCGGCCGCGCGAGAGAGCGAGCCCGCCGGCGGTGTGGTTGTTTTGTACCGCAGGCTGAAAAGGACAAGTCTTTAGGTGTTTGGCAGAGCTGGGAAACACTGGGAGCCTTTAGATCCGCTTTGGACGACGGATAGGGGCAGATAAGGTACGCGGTGACTTGCAAGTGCGTGTGCGTGCCCGCGCTGGCGGCGTGGCGGCAGGTGTCCTGGTGACTGGTGACCGTGGGAGGAGGAAGGCAGCGGCGACGACAGGGAAAACCAAGCGAGCCGAGATTGCCTGGATGCTGGGCTGGGGAGGGAGCTGAGCTGGGGCGAGGTTCTCCGCGTGTGGAGGAGTCGGGAGCTCGTGAGACTCTCCGCAGGACGCGATCCGTTGGATGGAGTCGAGTTCCATGCGTTGGGTATGCATCCACTAGTGGAGAATCGACCTTTAGTACCGGTCAGGAACCCTCCTTAATACTGAGTATCACGGTTTTCATTCTACGCATAGGGACTCGAATTTTCTACTTTATCTGATCTGCAAATATCCATTTCTAAATCAATGGAACGTGAGGATTAGAGATAAATTCATATATTCTGTTTATTCGACTTTCGAATTGATTGAAAAAAAATCATACTTTTCTTTTTTTAGCTTTCTTTTACCTAAAAGAAAGAATGCTACAAGTAGAAGCAAAGACCTTAATTTTACTTTAAAAATTTTTCCTTTCTTTTGTTATTCGAGTCGAGTGAGAATTTTATAACTGTCCCGAAACTATCACTCTTAATACCAAAGTGCCTGATCGGTATCACTTGTTCGGTACAAAATTCCATGTCATACCCGGTACTAAATACGCCATTTAGTACCCGGTACAAAATTTATGAACAGCCGAGAGGTCTCCGCACACACGCATCACCGCAAGTCCCAAGTCACAAGTCACTCGAATTTCACGCATAATATGCACGTGCGCAGTCTGTGGGATTCGAACCCACAACCTCAAGCCTCGTGCGAACCTTCCTTACTATCTCACCTACACAACACATGTGATTGAGTTAGATATACTTTCCTTTTGAAGTAACCCGTAGAGAGGCCTTTAGTACCAGGAAATAACACCGCCTGGTACTAAATGTCACCATTTAGTACCGGTTAGTGTTATTGACCGGTACTAAATGGTACTCCACAGGGTACTGGTGTTATTACCCGGTATTAAAAGGCCTTCGAGGACCGAAAATTTCTACCCGGTACTAATTTCGCGTGTTAGTACCGGATGAAAAGCCGTTCGGTGCTAACGTCAAGGACGAATACTCATATTTCTAATAGTGATCGGATGCGTTTTGCATGCTGGATGCACCTAATTTTCTTCCCTGAATTTCCTCTCTCTGATAAGGTTAGGAGAGTTTCTATGTTCGGCGTTGGAAGAAGAAAGGGCTAAGAGTTTGTATATGATAGTGTTGCATTTTACGCTCCAAAACTATATATTTAGCCTTTAATCTGCAATTATATTAACTTAATTAATTTGTAGACCGTGAATTATAACATCACCAATTATATCTCTTCAATAGTATATCTGCAACTCTTGGTACCTGCAAGCACTGATAATAAGGAGGTGTGCAAATCTCGCCCAAATCTAGATAGGTGTTGATTCGGTGATACATGAAGGGCATCACTGAATGAGTCGGTGACCCCTGAGCCAGTCTTCACATGCTTTCGTTCACCGATTGATTCATCGCTCTGGTAACTGTTCTCGCCATATGAATTGGTGAGACCATAAATAAACTTCAAAACCCCTAGAGCTGAATTTGAGCCGATCGTGAGCCGAACTGATCACACCGAATGATTCGATGGTGACCCACTGCTCACACTAAATGAATCGGTGCACATGGTCCATGCGCCTATCTTGGTCCTGCTACTGTTCCTGTGGTCACCGACTGATTCGGTGACCTCCCCAGTGATTACCGTATGAATCGGCGGTTACGTCGGTGCATTGTCTTCAGTAGGATTTGCTTCAATTCTTCGTATGTTTTTGTTCCGACTTCATTACCATCATTTGGATGCCTTAAAAATATTAAGTCTTTCTTTTAATTCTCATTTTGATTGCTTTGGAATTCATCATTGGGATCTATAAACCATCTACAAAGATAGATCTTGCAAACACATTAGTCCTAGTGACTATGTTGTCATTAATCATCAAAATCACTATGCCTAGAGCATTTTCCTTACAAGTACATTTACTTTTTATCTCCAAATTCTAATCTTTTCCAACCCCTACTTTCTCTTCCTTCTTCATTTCTACGACGGTTGAGGAAGCTCTAAGTGACATGCGGATCTCAACGCAACTTTAGACGCACCATCCCTCACGGGATCCCTCTAAGTGGTGGATTTAGCGCTTGAACAAGTCCGACCGGTTTCGAGGCAACGGCTTTCTGAAGTAATTTTCATGTACGCACGATTTAGCGTATTTCGGTGTGTTAGTCATAAATTACGTCAAAATATGGATTGATTTATGTGAAAGTTATTACTACGATACTGTATATATGAACATTTTCTTCGCACAGGATAACACCGTTATTGAACTGTTAACCCTAAAAATCATCACAATGTCAGTGCCACTCTATTGGACGTCTCAAGAATATAAAGCAGGAAGGGGGGTTTCTTGCACAAGCCCCGAACGAAGTCTCACGCACGCAAGCGAGCGAGTCATCCACCACCTTCCTTCCCTCCACAAATAAACTCAGCCCACAACTCCGGCCCATACACCAGCTCACGCTGCCGCCAAGGCCCACGTCTCGTCCCTTTGAATCTTGACCCCGCATGTCAGTGACACGCGCAATCCCTGCCAGAGCAATACAACTGCGTCCCCGTACACCGAGCTCACCTCATTACACGTCCTCTCCCCTCTCCTCTTTCTTCTCTCTCTAACCCCCTCGCTTGCCCGAGCTCATCGGCGGTGAGGGAGACGGCGGCGGAGGTTGCTTGTGAGGAAGCCTAGGTCGTCGCCGCGGGGCGGCGCCCCCCCGTGGGGATGGGGATCTCGTTCAAGCTGTCCAAGGTCGGCGTCCGCGTGCACCCGGCCGCTCGCTCGGCGTCCGCCGCGCCGTCGCAGGCGGAAAAGCCGGCCGCGGCCGAGACGGAGGGGTCCGTGTCCGATTCAAGGCGCGAGGTGAGGCGCTCGGTACTTTCTCTCTCTTGTGGGCTGGGGTTTCTGTCTCGCTGCGAGATGGTCTGGGTGGCAACGGCGGGGGTGGGGATCTGGATGCGTAAAGACGGGAGCTTTGTGTGCGGAACTGATGAAAAATCGAGTTTCTATTTGGGATTTGATGTTTTTCCCCGGCGAATTTTCATCGATTTACAAGAAGGTCGAATCTTTCGGGTTTACAAGAAGGTCGAATCTTTCGGGTTTACAAGAAGGTCGAATCTTTCGGGTGATTTCGACTCGAAAGCTTCTGTTCGACGCCCAATCACGTTGCCTTTCGGAATGGTCAAGTCCTTTGGACCCATTGGATATTCAATTGAATTTTCAGAGGGTTTGTGCTCTTCGTTGCAGATCGAACTCTGCGCCAGTCTGAGGGTGGTTTGTGGGTACTTTTTTCTCTGTGCAATTAATTTGTGCGAAAGCTCGTTTTCTTGGTTGCGTATGTGCTTCAGTTGGGCTGTGGGCAACTGAATTTAGAGGAAAGGAATTTGGGCTGCTAGGACTCCACTATGGACCAAAGAAGTGTTTATATAGTGATGAAATGAAATACCCTAATCAATTGCTCATTCTGAATTATCCTCGCTTTGATTGTCATTTAACCCACATGGATTGTTGCTCTAGTTTTGAGTAGCATATAATTTTAGTTGGGAGCCAAGCCATACCATTTGGGTTCACCCTTTGTGGTATTGCAAGGTGAAATAAACAAGTGTTGGCTTGGATAAATGTATCTTGGTGTTAGACTTCAAGCGAATGCTAGAGGGTCCAAATGTCGTTACCAGATCTTTTTTTTAGCTCAAAATGGTTCGGCGAAGGGACTTTTTTAGCTTTTTTATTATGTAGTTTGTTTGTTTGATTTTGATTTTGTAATGTTCTTTTGTTCATGATAACTTGCTTTTCCTGTGATAGAATGCTCATTTAATCTCTTTATACAGGATGGCTTTGTGGAGAGAGCAAAAGATGTCAATGGCATCAAAATTTCACCAGTGTGCACCAGGGAAATTTTGCCAGGTACGATTAATAATTGAAGAAAATGTTTTATTTGTACCAGTTCTAGTATTTATGCTTCATATTAAGCATTCAACATTGTATTGCAGAGCATGAGGTTTCTTTCACATTCAGCCTCTATGACAGAGGCTATCTCATTTCAAAATCAGCATCTGTGAGTTTTCTTCAGGAGTTGTTTGTGGCATTGTTTCGATAATTACTCTTGCTGCATTGTTTTTCTTGAATTTTGAGAGAAAAACATTGAACCACGAATACATTCCTGACATAAATACATGTATCTTCAGATGGATCCCAGCCAGACCTCAATTCAGGATGGCAAAACACTGCATCCCTATGATAGAGCATCAGAAAAATTATTCTCTGTAAGTATGGTATCGCTTGGTTTCGAGTTTTTTTAGTTTTGTACTCTGATGGCATGTCCATAGTGTATGCAATGTTGTGGATAAAATTTAGAGCCAAATTAGGGGTCAAAATGGACCAATTGGGTTCATTTTACATTTGCTTAATCTTTAAGACGAATGCAGATTTGAATATGCTTGACATAAGAATTATTGTACATCACAATAGGGGTAGAGGTAGAGTTGGGGCAATATTTTATGCCAATCAGTCAGATACAAATATCAGGTGATTTTAAGATACCAGTGAGATTCTGTCCTAATATATTCATTCCAATTTATTTATTTCATTCTTCAAACCAATGAGGCACACTGCAAAACATGTATATTGTGCTTTACCAAATTTGAACGCGAATAGTTGGGATAAACTACAACTTTGGCTGGGAAAATTTCTATACCATATCGGTAATGCTACAGAACAGGCGTCCGGAATCTTCAAAAAAAATCGGACGCCTCGACATATGTTGCAATAGTTTAGCATTGATGTTGCAACTATTGTTTTTATATGTTTCACAGTGAATGTTGCATGAAATATAGTGTTCATGTTGCGGTGGGAATTTTCTATCCCAGAGTTGAACGGCGTAGTCATTTTTACACATTATTTTTTCATGTTGCATACAATGACCTCTAATGTTGCACTAGGTAATTTTTAATGTTTCGTCGGAGCATCCGATGGGAAATTTCCCCTCGGACGTCCGAGCGCTAGCAGCGCCGATACCATATTTGCATCAATATTTTTTATGCAAACCTGAAAATATTTTCAGATTGGTGTGAAATTATAAAATTAGATTGGAAAAGAAACCAACATAACAATATCCTATTGTGTATGATGAACTAGCGCATATTCCTTTTGCGCTCTCAACTGAGAATGTTGAGTCCCATCTAAAAAAAACCCGAAGAATGTTTCAAAAAAGTTTTCATATCAGCACCTCTACATGGTGATGAAGCTTTGTTCATCTATAAGAACATGACTACAACACTTGTGTGACCCTGTAGTTTTTACCTAAGCATCCTGTGGTTCAAGTTTGCTGTGGATGATCATTTTCATATACTACTATACTATGAGTGGCAATGTTTCTCAATAGTGCACTGACCTTTTTGTGCACAAGACAATTATTTTCTGCTTTGTTTTTGTTGGTCTCCTAAGCCCTAACTGATTTGACCAGGTTTATCCTATCAGCTCGCAAAAACTAATAACATGTTAATCATGTTATATGACTCTAATTACAATTACATGAGTTTCCTCATGATCTGCAGGCTATTGAAGCTGGGAGGCTGCCTGGCGATATTCTTGATGAGATACCAAGCAAGTACTATAATGGATCTGTTGTTTGTGAGGTCAGTTGTTTTATCACACTTAAGAAATGGTATGCATTCAATGTTCTTGAACTGTAACATGCTAAAACCTTTTGGAATTCGTGCTTGATTTCTCTTTGATAGTCAACAATCATACCATCACATTTTCTGTACAGAATGTTTACCCTAGATGGGAGAAATCCTTCCTTTAAAAAGGAAAACTGTAAGTTTGGCTAGCTTTATTGCAAGCAGTACATTGTGCCAACCTACCAGGGAAGGCTTATTCGTAAAAACTTTTAACAATCATTATGCATTACTGTGAAACATCATGTGACCTTATTGATAAGAGGCCATTGATTCTTTAGCAGTACATCATTGTCCTACACCTTATCTTTCTATTGTTTCATATTACACAAACAATAGAAGTAATGAGAATTCTTTCTAGATACGTGACTACCGGAAGCATGTATCCAATCAAGTTCCTGCATCATCTTCTGAGCTAGGACTACCCATCATAAATAAAGTACGACTGCGGATGACCTTTGAGAATGTTGTAAAAGACATTACGCTTCTATCTGATGATTCCTGGAGTTACAGGGATTTTGTGGTAAGTATTATTGTGGTAACATTCTGTTAGTGTGACTTTCAACATGGCTCATTTTTGCATCTGTACTCCCAGTTTTCTTTACTCTAATATCTTTAAGCAATTGTTTATCTGAGAATGTATTGATTGAAATTTGTTGTTGAGTAGTTAATACCTCGTAATTTAAAAGCCAGTTCTTCAATAACTGACTAGTAACACAGGAATAGCATGATACAACAAATTAAATGTGAAATAATGTATTGTTGGATATCTAAATGAAATTTTGCTGAAATAGGGGGACCTGAAATTTCAGTTCATGTGTTTGATTTTGCTGAACTATATGGACTCTTATGCTATATGTGTTTCTCTAGGAAGCTGAGGCTCGTATTGTGAGAGCCCTACAACCAGAACTTTGCTTAGACCCTACTCCTAAACTGGATCGACTTTGTCAGGATCCTATTCCTCATAAGGTACGCATGCATGCTGAACAGAAAATACTACCATGGTAGGTCTATCTTGGTGCAAGCTAAGGCTCTTGTGTTTCTTGCAGTTGAGCCTTGGTATCGGAAAAAAGAGGAGGCTGAGGCAAAATCCTGAAGTTATCGTCACATCCAGTAACATGTCTCATGGTAAAAAGGTTTGCATTGATAGGTTGCCTGAAAATGCCAAAGCAGATGAGACGGGCATCACAGGTGGTAATGCAGCT
This sequence comes from Setaria viridis, assembly GCF_005286985.2. Lineage (NCBI taxonomy): Eukaryota > Viridiplantae > Streptophyta > Magnoliopsida > Poales > Poaceae > Setaria > Setaria viridis. Next base: position 21,882,678 of record NC_048271.2, on the reverse strand, counting down.
CACCAGGTTGTCGATAACATTACCATCCAAAATATTTCGGGTGGTTCTCAGCTACTTAGACCAAATAACTGTTCACAAGATGCTAACAGAATGCTGTTATCCCAATCTGGTATACAGCAAAATGTAAGTTATTCAGCTGTTGGTAATGATCGTGTGGCAGGATCACCTGCCAATTTTTCTGCAATCAATCCAAGCATTTCGTCTCCTCAGAGCATGATTGGTTACAATGACACTGCCAATGGCCTTCTATCTGTGAAGAGGGAAATGCAAGATGCTCCGCTTCAAGATCCTAAGAGAATAAAGCCAACTGGCGGTATTGATGATGTACAGCAGCAGCATATAAGGCCTCAACCCCTTGGTGGGCAGGAAATGCAATGGAAGAACCCACAATTGCATCCACAATTAGATGTCAAGGGGATGCAGTATGCTTCTTCATTGAGTGGTCAGCGATATCCTCCTTCGATGATGAACAACATGCAAGATTCAGGATCTTCCTTCTATTTCAATCAGCAAGGTTTAAGATATGGTGCTAAGCAAGAGCAAATGGATGGTTCTGATAGGTCGAAAGACGCATTGCAATCTATGGCACCTGAAAATTCTGTGCTGGATCAACAGCAACCTCAGGCTCAGCATTTATCACAGCAATCAACAGCAAGAAATAATGTTCCAAACATGGCACAGTGGCAGAATACTCGGTTTGCAGCTGAGAAGGACTTGAAAAAAGAAGAAATAATTCAAAGAAGAAAGATAGCACCTAGCTCCCGTGCCCCTTCTGGTCCAATGGTCCAGTCTCCGGTGTCCTCTAAATCAGGGGAGATATCAAGCAGTTCAATGGGTGGTCAGTTTGGCTCTGCTGTGACATCGGCTGTAATTGGGGCACAGAAAGATAAATTTGCTGCAAATTCCAATGCTGCTGTTGGATACCCTTCTGTAGCTTCCAGCCCAAGTGATTCTATGCACAGAATACAGCAACCTGCTGTTGCTCCTTCAAAGAGAAAAACAAATTCTGTCCCTAAAACTCAACCACCTGTTAGTGCTGTTGGGTCTCCAGCCAGTGTTTCAAATATGCACGCCCCACTGAATGCTAGCAGCCCATCGATTGGGACTGCACCTATGGGTGACCAAGCAATCCTGGATAAATTTGCAAAAATTGATAATCTTTCCCATCGGTATGGCATAATATTCGATATATGCTAACAATTTTTTTTTGGGTTTAGTGTCACCTCCCCTTCTATTCTTCATTTCTTTGGAAGTCTGTTATGGGAAGCACTTTGTAGGAAGTTTTGAGTTGCGCTATGTGAATTTGACATATAGGCTATTTTAGAGTTGATATCCAACTCTATTACTTCCTTTGGCCACAAAGTGTCAACCCAGAATGTGCAAATAAACTGTTTCACTTAAGTTATCATCATTTTTTACCTAAGTAACTATTTAACAAATATACGGTAAAGAAGTAAAGCACCTTTTCCTGTGACTGGAATTTCTCAACAAAATAAAAAACCTGGAGAAAGCTTTGCAAGTCTAAATTTTTTGTACTAAAATCTCATTTGCCTGAGCTTTAATCTGTTATTACGAGTGTGGATTATAGTCAACTTGATTTGTCATTTTGTATATATGTTTGCCTTTAAGTTCATTTAAGTATAGCACTTTGAGAAGCAAAGTCAGCAATGCATATACAACAACAACAAAACAACAACAACAACAGTAAAGTCTTTAAGTCCCAAGCAAGTTGGGTTAGGCTAGAGGTGAGTATAGCACTTTGAGAAGCAAAGTCAGCAATGCATATACAACAACAACAAAACAACAACAACAACAGTAAAGTCTTTTAGTCCCAAGCAAGTTGGGTTAGGCTAGAGGTGAAAAGTCACGATGCATACATGTTTTTTATCCAATATAGATCTTATTATAAAATGTTATATAGCTGACATGGAGATTTGGTCGTGGTGGAAGATTTTAAATATCTCTCTTGGCCGTTGCATTGTGATAGTATTTTTTTTATGTAGTTATAATTGCTGATTTATTCTGCTGCAGGTACCAGCTTCACAGTAAGAAGAACAAGGTTGATAAGATACCTCAAAGGAAACCCATGATCAATGCAAGCCAAGATGTAGCAAGATGTCTCTCCAGTTGTTTCCATACTGAGGACTATATAGATACAATAAGACCTCTTTGCAATTCTATGATTAGTGGAACAATAAACACGTGCAAGACTAGGGTAATAAACTTTGTGAGCTCGAACCGCATGTACCAAGGTATGTTTTACAAATGTTTTGCTAATAAGGTCTCCAGTGAAGAAAAACCACAGCACCTTCAATTAATTTAATTTACATTGTCACAGGTCATGCAAGGCCATTCCAGGTTGTTTTCAAGGAAATGCCTGATGAAACTGTTAGAATGCAATATGGAGATCTAGAAGATTTTGATGGTCCGAATTCATATGATTGTGTATTCATATTACCGACGAAGGTTTGTTGTTATCTCTCATGTTTTGATTATTGCCGTTCATAGCATAGTGTCCCCGAAACACTATGTCATACTATTCAATTGTTGCATTTCTGTCCTAACTTTCAATTGTTTGCTCTGGCAGTACTATGCTGACTTGCTGGCAGAGCAGCTTATTCCCCTGGTAAGGTCAATTAACCTAAAGACTCGAATAGTAGATGCTATGTTAGTGTTCTGATTTTTGGCCTCTCCATGAACAAACCCTAGATGTTGCAAGATGGGCATTCTAAAGCTGAAGATAAAGTTGTGCGTGGCACCCCTCCTGCTAACCTCAATACACTATCAGGAATTTTACCAGACAACTTAGCAAGTGACGTGAAGCAAGAGGGAGGTGTAAGCCAGCAACTTAATGCTGCAGCCCATGCAAATGTGGCACCTGGACCACCAATGCAACAGCTTCCTGTCAACAGGATGCTTTCATCTGCAAATAGCAACCAGGTTCTAGCAATGCAGCAAGGGTATATGCAAGGGGCAGCCATGCCTCCGAGGAGCCAGCAACTTGACCAAACTTTGGTTCAGCAGCCACAGCAACAGCAGCCCCAGCAGCAACCACTGCAGCAAAATGCTCAAGCACAGATGCAGCAACCATCATCTCTTCCACTCAACCAGATGCAGAGACCTCAACTTCTACCAACGAGCCCTTTATCTCAGATGTTGGGGCCTGGCTCAAATCTCCCGATGGGCTCAAGTCAAATGGGGAACAATAAGGCTACTCCGACTTCCTTGCAGCTTCAGATGCTACAGCAGCAGGCACAACAGCAACAACCTATGTCTAGGAAAGTGATGATGGGGCTTGGCTCAGCCATGAACATGGGCAATATGGTTAACAATGTCGTCGGTCTCGGTGGCCTAGGAAATGTTATGGGAATGGGCAACGTGCGTCCAATATCCTCCCCCATGGGATCGATGTCAGGCTTAGGCAACAGTTCCAATACAATGAACATGGGAATGGCATCCAACCTTGCTGCAGCTGGACTTCGGCCAGGTATGAACCCTGCTGCTATTGCCAAGATGCGTTTGGCTGCACAGCAAAGGGCAGCAGGCATGTATCCGCAGACTGGAATGGTTGGAATGCCTGGAAGCAGCTCTCCAATCCTTCCAAGTTCAGCTGGCTTGTCCATGATGGGCCATCCGCTAAATAGAAGCAACCTTAACCCCTTGCAGCGGGCCATGATGTCTTCTATGGGCCCTCCAAAGATGCCAGGAGGTAACTTTCAGCTGAACGCCCAACAGCAAATGCAGCTCCAGCAGCAGTTGCAGCAGCAGCAGCAGCTCCAACAGAATCCGCAGCAACAACAGCAGCTCCAACAGAACCCACAGCAGCAGCAGCAGCAACAACTGCAGCAGCAGCTACAACAACAGCAACAGATGCAACAGCAGCAGCAGCTGCAGCTGCAACAACAGCTGCAGCAGCAGCAGCAGCAGCAGCAGCAACAGCAGCAGCAACAACAACAAATGGGGTCTCCGTTACAGCAGGCGCAGGTGGGCTCACCTGCTGGCTCACAGCAGTCGATGATGATGCAGCAGCAGCAGCAGATAAGCCCACAGCAAATGGGTCAGCATGCTGCAATGAGCCCCCAGTTGAGCTCAGGAACTCTGCAGCAAATGAGCAATAATGTGGCAAACCCTGTAGCCACTCCAGGCCCACCCCCAAGCCCGCAGTTGAGCTCCCAGACCCATGGGTCGGTCAACAGCATTGCTAACTCTCCGATGGAGCAACTTCAAGGTGCAAATAAGGGAGGTCCTGGTAGCATGTAGTAACTGGAAATACTTGGTTCTCTTCTTTGGCCTATACAATAAAGGAAGGTGTAAACACCGGCCAAGATCACTGCATTTTCATGTTTGTTGTGGTAAATGGGGTCAATGGATTGTGTTATAAGTTATAGCCCATAGATGATAATTTGTGGAGGAGCTCTATGCTTGGATTTTGATGTTGTAGACTGTAGTTAGTAGGAATGGTGTGTAGGATCTCAGTAGTGGATAGCTAGGGGCAAGCATTGTTTGATTGGACGGTTCTCGTTTCACGTTTAAATTATATAATCAAAATTGTGGAACTGATATGTATTCATTGTGCTTATTAACAAGCATCATCATTTGCTCAGTAAAGTTTGCTATGTTTTTTATCTTGTAATGTATTGAGATTCTGCAAATGTGCAGATTCCAATAACATTGTAATCTAGATAAAATAGTTGACATAATTTGTGGTCCAATCTGTCATGTTCCTTTTGATGGTAGAATGCAGCATTAACATTCTTGCCACAGTGCTTACATCGTGTGATCGTTTTTTTTTTTGGTGTGTTATCGACTTATCTGCAATTCTGCCTAGCAAAATCTGTGTTTTCAAAAATATGTCCTGTTCCGTTCAACTGTTCATGCTTCAAAGTATGCGCGCATGTGGCAAGGCATGTTGGCAGTTTCCTTATGATGTTTATGACCAAAACTCACAGCAGAGGGAGCGGTCAGACCAACCTTAAGACAAACAAAAGCGCCAGTGCTCATGTTCCTTTATCTCTCTGCTATTGCGGTAGGTTGGTATAATGGTATGGATCAATGGTATCGACCTTAATACATTGCATTTTCAGGACAATTCAAATGTATAATGAAGCACAGTTTGTATCCGACAATTTAACTCAACACTTGTAATTCCTCTTGCGGGCATGAAATCGTCCACAACATAATCGTGCACAACTCTTCCAAATTACAGAGAAAAAATGTTTTTCCTGCTCGAATATAGGAACATTTTGTACATTCTTTAACTGAACGCGTACGAGCTGGCCTTCAATTGAACAAGTTTTCCATGATCAAGCACAACTGAATCAAACTCATCAGTGCAGTACTATTGACAATTTTTTTTGTGGTTGTGCAGCTGGTAGAATCTCTTAACATAATAGCGCACGATTCAAGTTTTTTGGCTGTCAGCGACATGCTGGAATTGGACTATTTCGACAAAATCCCAGAGGGAGCTGGGGGTACACCAGCAAGTATTAACCTTCTTCCCACTCAAGATCATCTTCGTCATCACCAGATTCTTGGGCCTCCGCGTTTAAATCTGCCAATTTGTACTGCTCGGTTGCATTCCCTACACAATTTTAAACAGATTAGACACAGCAGTTGGGTGCAACATCAACTTTGGTATATATTAAATGTGAAATTGGAGGTTGACACGCTACACATCATTGTTCTTTAACTGAAAAACAGATGATAAAATTAAAAAAATTCCGAAGGGGAAAAATAGTTCCCAAGTAATTATGGCATTCCTAAAGCCCAGTCATGGATTTACCCAGGACCTGAACAGTGTCATCTTAAATACAATCAACTTAAAGGTCATAAATGAAATGACCTTGCTACCCTTCAAAAAAAAAATATTTGTAAAAGGTAACAGATGTTTGATGTCACAGAGAGATATGGGCGGACTTATCAGAAGCTTTTTTTTTCTCGAACTACGCAGGAGAGCTGCGCATCATTTCATTAAGGTAGAAGAAATAGTACACGAGTCTGGAAAGACCCTACCCGAGCACAAGAACACTCACACCCACCCCACACCACCACCATTACACTAAGGCAGCACCACTGCTAGCAGGCGGATTTATCAGAAGCTATGATAAGACACGTCTTGGTTGTTGATTAGAGCATTACATAAACAAGGCTAATAATCGGAAGAAAAAAGCAAAAAAATGAAATATGTAGGAATTTTATTTGAGGAAAATTCGAAAAGGCTAGTCAGACTTAGTTTTGGAATTGGTGGCAATACCATGTTCTAACTCTTTAAATACATGCATTTCCATGTGCACTGGAAATCAATTTGCTATATGGTAGACACTAATACAGGTGTAGTTTGAAGATAGGTAGGAAAAATATATAGGCAGGATTTGATTCTACCATTCTTAGTTTATACAAGCATTCGTATAAAGACAAATTAAATGATTAAGCTAACAAAAATGAATAAATAAAAGATACCTGTAGGTTGCTGCTCTTCCCATTCAATACCTTCATCCTCATCCTCCCGCTTGTACTTCTTGCCCACCTGGCGTTCAGATTGAGAATCAGAGACAAAAGTCTCACCTTCCTGCTGCATTCTCATTTTTGCTTCTTCCTCTTCCTGCTTTTTCCTTAAGGCCTCATAATAAGCTTTTATGTATTCCTCCTACAAGATAAAAATAACTAATATAAACATTTCATAAAAGTAAATCCTTTACTGCAGAATCCAGTTTATGTTTATTCCCAAGCTGACCTGTATGCTTTGATCATCTTTTGAGTCCTGTTTTTTGTCATCCTTGGCTTCTGATTCTTCATCAAGTTTTGATACCTTGCTGGTCTCTCCTCTTTGTTCCTTTGTAAGATTCATGCCATCTTTGATCATCCATGGAGGTAAGACTTTCAGCTCTGAACCGTTTTTACCTGATTCAGCACCTTCTTCTTTCACACCATCAGCTATCTCAACTTCAACCTGAAAAGTGAAACAGATATCTGATCTATCAAGCAAAGGTACGCCTGTAAGGTGCAATGCAATGCTACACAAGCTAGCATCTGCATGAGACTTCCATATTACCACATAAACCACAGAAATGCATTGGTGAGAAAATTTTATTGAGACATATTTATGTTGTACAAATGTGAGAACTTCTGATTCAATTTTATAAGGTTTTTCTGCGCAGATGAAGATGGACTAATATGATTGATAAATTCATTGGGATATTGTAAAGTATTCACATTTAACATAATTATTATGCCTGTGCATATTACTTAACCAAGAAGATACAGTAGCATTAAAAGCTATGACAGCCCTACCTTTGTCTCACCCATGTACGGCATTGGTGTACCATACTGCCCTTGTGAGTTCCTAGATGAATCAGCTGCACTAGGGTCACCATTTGCAAAAGCGCCAACATTTGCTCTTTCCCATGTCTGTAGACTCCCAAACTCAGGCGGAGGTAAATTCTTCACTCTATCAAGTTGTGCAACCAATGGCTTCAATTGCTCCTAAAGTAAGATAACCAGGATTTTGAGACACTAGTTGAACGTGATTCATTCTTTCATTCTTTTCCCGAAAGAGACAGAATACAGAAACCTTTTTACCAAAGAGATTAATATTCTGAATTTCTCATCCAAACACTTCTAGGTGTATTGGTCAAACTATTTCTTGACTAATGCAGCATGCCTCCACATGTTTAGTGTTGAATTTGTCTCACAGGTTGATGTATGTGATGGTATTACATAATTAATTGGTGTGGCTATATATTGATGGGTGTTTAGCATACTCCCTCCGTCCCACAAAGAGTGTCCTTTTAGTTTTGTCCTGAGTCAAATCATCTTATGTCTGACCAAGTTTATATAAAAATATATCAATGCTTTTGATGTCTAACAAGTTTCATTAGATTTGTTATGAAATATATTTTCATAGCATACCTATTTAGTGTTATAAATATTGATACTCTTCATTGTAAACTTGGTCAAACTTAAGACAGTTTGACTTAGGACAAACCTAAAAGGACACTCTTTGTGGGACGGAGGGAGTATCTGTGCAAACAACATTCTCAAAAGCAAGGGCATTTCTTAAGGCAAAAACAAAGAGAATAGTTTCCTGCATCAATGAGAAAGTCAGGCAACAGTTTGGAATCTTATTTTCTTGAGATTTTTCTTCTATGCAGCCATCTATTCTCAGTAGCAGTTATGCTGGAAATCTGAAAACCTAACACTTTTGTATCCTTTCGTAATCTTTGGACTGTGTATATAAATATTGACATTGAGAGTTCTAAAGATAATTGAATACTTACTTCAATTCTTTGTTGCATGTCCTTCAATTTCTCACGCCTACGCTTTCTAACATTGTCATCACCATCACCCATTTCCTCAGAAGCGAGCTTGTCACTCTCTGCAACCAGTTCACCGTTGCAATTTTCACAATGGAAGTACTCATCCGTGTAGCTTACCAGTTGCAGGGCATCAAAGGCTGAATACCTGCAGGTCAGAAGAAAGTTACCTGAGCACCCTAGTTTTCTGCCCAGCATGAATAAACTAGACAAACACCTACTACCTTTTATTACAGCTAGGACATATGTAGTGTTGAATTGTATTTCTGCTGTCCAATTCATCCTTCAATTTTTTCTTCATGCGGTGAATCCTGTACCTTACAACATCACAAATCTGTGTTTGGGTAGGATAAAGATCTGTCAGCAACAATTTATATTGGATTATTAGAACAAGAAACAGAGGAAAGATGAAATGGGGACACTCTTAATTAGTAGTAAGCTTCAGAACCAGACAACCAGTACATGTGAACCAATGAATGGAAATGGAAATGATAACTACACTCGAGCAAATGACCAATAAAGTTTTTGTACTGATCAAAATAAGTGTTTTGAGCCAAGAGATCTTCAGAACAAGAGAAGTGTCCTCAATATCACCTGCATACATGTCCAAAACAGAATACTACCGTAATCTATGTTATGTAGAGAAGGTCCATTGCCATTCACATGCCATTGAGAGAACATAGAGGATTGTCAACTGTTCTTTTAAAACAGGAAGTTCTAGAGAGTTCTACCAGAGAGAAAGCAGTTGATGAGATGGCTTTCACTATGTGTCATTGGAGGCATGAAACAGTTAGACTGGATATTGATTGACATTAATCAATGGCTCATACTGGAAGAGTCATGTTTTAAATAATGTAGGTCAAACACTTTCCCTCCAAGGCTAACAGTTTTCAAACAGAAAGCAGGATTAACTCATGATAACATAGCAATAATAGTATTTCTCCCTCTTTGCAATCAAGCCCAATCAGAAAGAAGATAAAATGAAAAAGAGGAATCCCAAAGCATCATCAGAATCAGAAGTCTATGAAATTAATGCATTCAGTCAGTTCCCTGAGATAATATAAAGAAAAGATAATTGCTACAAATAAATAAAGCCAACATAGAAATATCTAGTTATTTTTTTAATAAAAGGGTGTTCTTTTATTTATCTATAAAAGCAATAATAACTTAATGGCATAGGTTTCAGAAACTAACCTGAGCATAATCCAAACAACAGTATGAATGTGTGTGCATCTTTACTTTCTCTTCTCCCTCCTTAGTGCCTGGCGGACCATCACCGGCAGCTGCAGCAGCAGCATTATGTACTTTTGCTCCTTTTGCATTCTTCATCAACAAAGTTTCCAAGAAAAAAATACAAAAATAAGAAAATAAGGCAAGGAACCACAACCAGAAACGAGATATACGAAATCATAAGATAGTCGCTGACGTGCTTTCAGATATGGAGAACTATTTACATAGCGCCTTTAAATGATTGTTATAATACATATGTCATGTATCAACAGCCTGCAGCTAATGGTCAGCTTCATGGCGGAGGATTTCAGGTGAAGAAATTTATGTCCACCTACATGCATTAGTTATTTGATAATCTTCATGTGTCACATTTAAAAGACTCCAAACAAATGTCGAACTATCTTCTTCACAGTTTAATGCCATTTAATTTAATAGGAAACAATGATGTTTTGTCACCAGCTGGCAGTTAAAGTTGATCAATTCTACCACAAAAAAGTCGGAATGACAGCGATGCAAGAACAACAGCAGATTAATACACACGAATAGAACCAACCTCCTTCCGGTGATCCCTTGTGACTAGCTTCTCCTCTTCAAAGAAGCGGAGAATGCGCCGTAGCTGTTTCGAGTGGAGCTTCAACGCTTTAGCCAAATCCTCCTCCCGGACCCACTGCCGTCTGAGGTGGAAAAAGAGTAGGTTTTGCGTAAATCAACAGAACCCAATAAATCAAATAGGCTGTCTCAGAAGCACACCACAGGAAACTAATCAAGCATTCAAAAGAGATAGCATGAGAGCAGTGCCACTGGACGGGCAGGCGAGATGTTTTGATGGAACCTGAAAGGCAGGGTGTGCATGCAAACAAGAAGACTAGCAGCAAATCATTTGTTCAAGCCTTCAAGGCAACCACCTACAGCGCCGAACATATTGCAAACGAACTTGGCGTGCACACCCAACAAGATTTCATTGAGAAGACAAAAAGGTTCAACAGAAATGACTCGGTAGTACCTGGTGAGCGCGTCTAGGACGACGACGGCCATGCCGCGGTTGTCCCCGCGGGAGGTCTTGGGCTGGTTGTCGCCTTTCATGGAGATGTCGTCGTAGAAGGCGCGCGCCGCCAGCCTCACCAGCCTGCGACAAAACGGGTCCGATCCCGCGGAGGTCAGCGACGGCTGCGGCTAGGGTTACGAGAATGGAGCAGTGTCGGGGCTCACCGGTTGAAGGGCTCGATGGAGGGGATGGTAGACATGGTGGCGACGGCGAAACCGGCGCGTCGGGGTTCGGATTGCGCGTTCAGGGCATAGGGGCTCGGGAGGGCGCCCGATCGCGCCGGTCGCCGGCCGCCGCCGAAGCCGCCACCGTTTGGATCGGAGCAATGGATGGGCGAGAAAAGGAGCAACCGAGCGAGCGAGAAAGAGAGAAATGGGGGTGGGGCGTTCGTAGATTTGCGGTCAGACCTGGGGGAGTTAGGCCTTGGGGGGCTGGTTGGGCCTTTTCTTTTCTTTTTTTTTACTTTGAGAGGGTTTGGACAGTTGGGCTCATGCCCATGCAGCGGATATTTGGGCTGGCTGTGAACTAGGAGGGGGAAAAATCGGAAATTTATCCATGTTCCACAAGATGCTCATGATGCTAATTGATTTGCTGACTTAAATGATGTGTTTGGTTAGACTGTGGCTTTTGAAAAAGCTGTTGTGAGCTGTAGGCTGTGAAAAAGCAGCTGTGAGGAAGCAACTATAGGAAAAGCAGAAGACCGTTAGTTAGAGGAGCTGTGAAACTGTAGGCTGTGTAAGAAATACCTGTAATGCCCCTAAAAGTCTGTGAGTGTGTTTATATGCAAATTGCTCGTAACAAAATAATGCGTTCGCTAGTTCAAATGTAAACCACTATTTTAGAAAGAAAAAAATAAATTTTATATGTTTTTCATCCATTAAAGTGATTGGTCCACATAAATAGAACTATATCCATTAAAAGTTCTATACAATGATGCCATCCCTCAACATTACTCTCCTTCTCTCGTATTAACTAAAGCATCAGCTATCCTAGTACGAATGGTATTCATGGTATCCTCATTCTCCACATCGTCACTCTCATCTCCTTGTGTTTGTCTCATGCCACATGTATGTTGTACCAAGTAATCCTCATCATCATCACGTCTCTTGAACTCCTTATCACACAAATTGCTGTCACGAATAAAATTATGCAATGCAAGATAAGCCATAATGATATGTTTCTGAGTACAAGGTGAGAAACTTGGCATGTCCTTCAAAATACGCCACTTCTGCTTTAAGACTCCAAAAGAATTTTCAACGACATTACGAAGAGATGAATGCAAGAAATTGAACATCTCATACTTTCCTTGAGGAAGCCCCGAACGATGCTGAAATTCTGGTATGGTATGTGCTTCCTTTGAAAGGCACAAGATACCTAATTCGGTTTGGGTAACCTGAGTCCACAAGATAATACTTTCCTACAAAATCAAGTTAGTAAGGTACATAATAATACAAATATTGCTAATTTGTTGAAGGAACCATGTATACCTTTAGAAGGTACGGGAAATGAAGGAAAATTTGCCAATGCATGATTGAGGATACGTGTGTCATGTGCAGAATCCGTCCACCCGGCAACCGCAAAGGTGAACCTCATATCAAAGTCACAAATAGCTAGCACATTTTGAGATGTATATCCATGACGGCATGTGTGGTTAACCACTTCGTCCACTAGCACTACCACTTTGACATGTGAACCATCTATTGCTCCAATTGCACCTTTAAAGTATGGCCAAAAACGGTCCTCTCCACCCTTTCATGCTCCGTAGAAAAAGTAGGATCTCTTGGCTTAATATTGTCCTTAGCTAACTTGCGCAAGCATTTCAACACTTCGTGAAACTTCATGTGAACTGTTCAAAGTGACCGTGTGAAACGATTTTTAGCTTGTGAAAAAGATTGTGGTCCTCCGACGATCCACAAGAACATTGCCAATGACTCAGTAGACGAAACATTGTTGGTTGAGGTCAATTCGTAAGTAGAGACTAGCAACTCATGAAGTTTATCGAAAATCTCCGTGCTCATCCAAAACATCTTATAAAAATACCTCGGACGTGACATACGCCTCATCACCCATTGAATTCCAGTTTCTGACGTTTCCCTATATTCAGCTTTGTGCAAATACCACTCACTATACAAGTTGCCCATTTCTCCAATAGCACCAGCATGTTGTGCAAGTTCACAGGTAGCTTCCTATTTGATTTTGTGTTGTAGTTGTAACTGACAACATAAAACAATTGGAATAGTATAAATGATTTATACGAAACAAGTGTTATAAGAAAAATTAGTTGAGAAGAAAAAAGAAGACAAACCGGTCGGTGCGCTGGTGACCAGGAGCAGAGCCAATTGGCCGGCGATGGGGGGCCGGCGATGGGGCGCCCTGCTGTTGATTCAGGGGGCGGCGGCGGGCGTCAGGAGGCCGGCGGCGGGCCTCAGGGACCGGCGACGAGGGCTTGGCGGCAGCTGACAAGGGGTGGCGGTGGGCGTCAGGGGGCGGCGACGAGGGCCCGGCGGCGGCCGTTAGGGGCGGCGGCGGGCCTTAGATGGGCCGGTGACGGGGGTCCGATGATGGGGGGCGGCGAACGGGCGTTAACGGGCTGGTGACGGGGGCCCGGCGATGGGGGGATGGTGGATGGGCGGTGGCGGACGGCCGGCCGACGGCCAGGGGAGGCGGACGGCCGGCCGGCAGCCAAGGGTGGCGGGCGGCGGACCGCCTGGATCAGAGACGGCGATGTGCGGGGGACGGGGGAGAGAAGCCGGTCGTGTTCTCTTCGCGTGCGGGAGAAAAAATAGATCGCTAGAAAATGAAACGGTACATCATAACCAGTGGCAGGTGGGTATTTTTTGCCCCAAAAGTACTTGAAAGTAGGGGGGAGGTGCTTTTGGATTTGTACTACCATAAAAATTGCTTTTGGGTAAAAGCATCAATGGCTTTGGAACCCTTTGGTTGGCTTTTGACTTTTGCAAAAGCAAAAGCAGGTTGGAAAGCCTAACCAAAGGGGGCCTTAAGCTGTGAGCAAAAAATGGAGTGAAAAAAATGAAAAGCTTGTGATGTTTTGAGGGTTGTATTATCAATTTCAAATTCTGGTTACATATTACTTTTTATATACTGAGTTTGGATGTTTGGAAATGGCATGGGTAATTTTATCTCCAAATATAACTTTATAAAAGTATAGGTTTGTTATATTTTGCAATAATTTTTAGATCAAAATTATGGTTTGGAGATGGTGTCAATGTCTAAAACATTACTTATAAGCTTCTACTTAGGAAACAAGAGGTTTGGATGGCAATTCAAGTTAGATTTTCACACTTGTTTTGCGTTCACCATGATTTCTACGTACTTCCTCCCTGTACCAAGTTATAGATCATTTTGACTTTTCTAGATACGTAACTTTTACTATGTATTCAGATATAGATCATGTAGATACATAGCAAATAAAAAGCCAAAACGACCTAGGGGACATGAATACTGAACTGCCCACTAAAACAAGTTCAGTTTGGCCAATCAGCTACTACAGGTAGCGACGAATTAACATTACATTTACGTTCAAAAGAAGCGAATTAGCATTACATTACCTCACTCACCTTTCAGTAATTGTAAAACCGTAATCACAGAACGGACATAAAATTAACTTAGATCTGTATCCTAAGAAAATCAGGGCATTTCTATGTAATATGATCTATTTTCATGTGAAATCTCTATGGAATTTCCATAAATCATATCATAATGGCATATGGATTAACTAATAATCAACAAATGGAGTTGATATTTATGACTGCAATACATAGGTACCTAAAGATTATCCCAAATTTAGCTGAACAGCTAATACAAGAGCGTGATGTAGACCCATGTGGCTTAAGTTTCAATGAAAAAATTTCCACATTACTCGCCCAAAAAAAAGTTAGTGTTCCCCTGCCACTTCAAAATCTTCAACTTGGCTGAGGTCACAGCACTGCAGCACAACATTTTGCCTCTCCTTTAGCACTCAGATGTCGTGGGAATACCAGCAGCCTTCCCCATAGGGGCACCATCCTTGTTTATAGTAGTAGCGGCATGGCCGTGGTTGTGGTTGCTGTTCCAGAAACTGCTGAGGTTGGTTCTGTCTAGGATGATACTGCTTTTGGTTTGTTTTCCTGTGATCATTGTAATTCGGATGATGGTTTTGTTGGGTTAGATACTGGTCTTGAGTCATAGGCCTGCGGCTATAGTAATTTTGATTCTGGCTCTGTTGAGGATGATACTGGCCACGAGTGATTCCCCTGTAATCATGGCATCCTTGATGATGGTAATCCTGTCCATAAGATGGGTCACTTGAATTGAAATCCTGATTTCTTGGTCTCAAGGGTTGATGCACTCGGTGATTAGCTTGGGCATATTGATGAGAACTGGAGCTATGCTGGTATGCATTTGCATGGTGAGTGGACTTCCCTTGAGGCTGGAATGAGTCATTATATTTTGTGGCATAGTAAGCTTTACTTTGATGCTGATTTCTTGGTCTTTGGGGTTGATGTGCCTGGTGACTACCTGGGGCATTTTGATGAAAATTGGAGCCATGCTGGTACGGACTTGCATGCTGAGTGAACTTCCCTTGAGGATGGAATGAAGATTCATCATATTCTGTGGAATGGTCAGCGTTATTCTGATGATGATGTTCTCTGTAAGTTCTCTTAGGACCATCCTCTTCATTGTGGTTTTGATGTTTGGGGGGTTGCTGTGGGTACTTGAACGTTGAAGGAGTGGGCTTTGAAGATATGGGATGATGCTTTGTGCTCCCTGATCCTCCATTGTGTTGGGAAGGGGCCTGACGACCTAGGAATGCTTTCCTGGAAGTTATCATTGCAACCTCCTGCGACAGAACTTCATTTCGTTGTTGATAACTGTGGTGGTGGTGCGAGTCCTTGAACATTTGCTGAGTATGAGTGGGCTCTGAAAACGGCTGTGGTCCTCCATGTTGGTTGGAAGAGACCTGATTACCGTTGAACTCTTGCTGGAAATTTCTTGTTGCACCCATCTGTGGAAACACTTCATTGTGGTGTGTAGAAATAGCCTTCGAAGATATATGTTGCTGCCTTGTATTCCCTGGTTCACCATTTTGAGGGGAAGGGCCTTTCCTCTCACCAACCCTAACAGATGCAAGAAAAAGTTATATAAGCACAATCGTAGATGTAAATGCCCAAGAACTCTATAAACAATACAGTTAGATGCCATTTTCTTTTTAGTAAGCATTTACCATGTATTAGATGCAAATAAACTGTACATTAATATGACAAGCAATAAAAAAGCAAGATAACCCTAGTAACAGGAGAATGATAGAAATAGAAAGGCAGTATTTTCTTTTCCTAAGTGTCTACCATGTATTAGATGCAGATGGACAGCACATATTTTGGTAGTACAGCTTAATGTAAATATGCTAAGCAGTGACACAAGCTGACCCATTTCATGCAACAGCCTAATAGGAGGGCATCAGAGCGATTGCAGCATTACGAACCCATTGAGATACCTTTGCTGAACAGTATTCGTGGATTCGACCTTCTGCTTTAGCTCTTGAGGCTGTTTCTGGTTCATGTTCTGCTGTTCTTTGATCTTGTCCTTCATCCTGTTCCTGAAACAGCTATTAGCACCTTTTTTAAACAGTACTACACTACTACTGACCATGATCTCCCGCCATGAGTATTACTGTAAATACCATATTATCATGTCAAAATGTACAACATTATAGTATTTGAGCTTACCTTTTTAACCTCGACAGCTTTTCAATCTCTTTCTCATGAATCCTGGCTGCTCTTGACTTGCGTGCCACATCCCCTCTTTCATGTTTTTCTTGTATGACCCTGTTTCTTTCCTCTTCATCAGGCCATGGCTGTGAATGTAGTAAAATATATCAGTGCAGCTCAATCAATAATAAGCTTTCTTTTCATATACTCCCTCCGTTCCAAATTGTAGGTCGTTTTGGCTTTTCTAGATTCATAGATATTATTATGCATCTAGATATAGTGTATGTCTAGATGCATAATAATATCTATGAACCTAAAAGAGCCAAAACGACCTACAATTTGGAATGGAGAGAGTATGCAAAAGAACATTGCTAGAGAATGCACCTGTCTCATGGTCTTATCCTTGTAAAGATTTCTGCCCTTAATGAGGAGCGGATGAAGGGGAGGCCATGGTTTGTATCCTTTACTCCATAAAATCTCAATCTACATTATATATACATTTTTAGCACATAAAATGGATTCCAAAGATCATTGTTCTAGGCTTCTAGCTATACTGTAACTGAGGGAAGAATGCATGCTTGTACAAGAACTAAGGACTTACAGTGAATGTATGCTGTTGCTTTGCAGTGCCGTAGCTTTCTTTTATTATTCTACCAGCATTGGTCCTTTGACCACATAGGCGCCCCTTGACTTCTCGAGGAGCTCCCTTTTTCCTACATCAATATTCAACAGAAATAAAAAATGGAAAATAAATGCAATGTCTAAAGATTCACGATTCATGATAAATACCACCAGAACTTAGCAATTACCTTCTGTAAATGTTTTGCTCAAAAATCACAACATCACCTTTGCATGCATCACCTGCATGAATTAAGTGACGTATAAGAGAGACAAAATTTGCACACAAACGGCACAGGAAGGCAAAAGTTAACAAATTATTATAGGCTTCTCTACTAAAAGTCCTAAACTAAGGTCATGTAGATGCCTGGACCGCTACAAAGTTATGAACCTCATTTTCTATAAGCACTTGAACTCTGTTCAAACATCTGAATAAGTTAGCTAGCTTGTTTCACCTTTACAGTTAAGAACAAAGTTTGAAACTGGGTACTTCTCCTCGCCGTTATTTTTCACCCTGAATGTATGTGAAGCACAAGAAAGTGTGAGTACATTGATGGGCATCAGATATGATCTAACAAAGTCAACAACAGAAGCTCAAGATTAAAGTTCTAAAAAAAAAGGATATATCACAATATGGTTGGAGTTCATACTCTATATGCTCCCTGATTCGATTTAGGAGCACTTCCTTCTTGCCTGTCAATCTTAATTTGTGCATCCGCAAATATGCTTTACATTCATAAACCTTTAGTTTCTCCAGCTGATCATCTGCACATTGCAACAATGCTCATATGAGCAACTACATTAAGCAAATAAAAAGAAAATTTTGCACTTCTGATCCGTGGAACTGTAGGCAGAAACACATTTATTAAACAGGTTTCCTCCAAATGACCTAACAACCTCTCTGCTTGTGCTTAACATTACATTGACAACAGAAGGAATACCTGAAGCTCAATATCAAGATGGCAATGGGTAAATCCCCATCGGGTATGGCCACACCCCAGACCCATCCCCGCCATAAAAATTTGAGACCACCAGAATCCCCATACCCAGCTGTGGGTGGGGAATTTCCCCAAACCCATACCCGGTAGGGTAAATCATACCCGGCGGGTCTCCCGTACCCGCCAATAGTTTATTTAAGCACATGAAAATCAGCACTTCAGCAGCAACCACCAGTCCCAGAATACATAAAATTAGACAAATAATAGCATATAATAATCTCTACTGCAACCACCAGTCACATAACACCATCACACAAGTCATTCTGTCATTACATTACATAGCCAAAAGGGGTACATAAATAAATCTCCAAGTTCATTGCAGTCAACATATATAGGACAACAAACATGCTTCTTTACTTTTGGGCCGGGTATTTTTCACCCACGGGTTAACGGGTATGGGGACCGCTGGAACATACCCATACCCGTGTACCCGATGGGTGAAGGGTTTGGTCAATTTATGTACCCGTGGGTAGTGTGTTTAGTCCATATTCAAACCCTAATGGAGTAAATACCCATCGGGTATCGAGTCGCGGGTCCCCATTGCCATCTTGAATATCTTATAAAACAACTACCGCATGATAAATACAAAAATGTAATGGTTTTCTTTTGGGGAAATTGCATATCAATCAAAATTCCCATGCCAGTTTCTAAACTTTTGTGCCTACGCAGATAAATGCATAATGAAGTTCATTCCTTGCATCAAGGTATTGAGATGAATGATTCAATGCTGAGCATAATTGTGTTTCACATGCTGTAAGAAAACAAAGCACAGTTCTTTTCTGTTAGCCAAGTTTTTAGTAGGTTGTCATGTCATTTTCCCCAAGTTTAATTACACCAGTAGGCACAATACATTGCTGTTCCATTTCTGAACCAGTTCCCATCGGCATTATCAGAAAGAAACAATAATCGAAATTTCACCCTGCTTGAGCCTGTCCACCATGGCCAGAAGGTCAATCTCCTCCTTTCCCATCTTCAGCACCGCTGCCCCTTTCCTGAAATCACGAAATTCATCTCACATGAACACGCAAAAGTCACAGACCGAAATCCTTTCTCCGATCCACCACGATCGCACAAATTGTACCGATTTACACAATCACAGAAGGTAAGAAGCGGAGACCAACCCCGCTGCCTGACCTGCCCTTGCGCGCCGAGGCCGAGATGGACATCCGGCTCATCCTGGCCCGCAGCACGGCCTCCACCTCGAGGTCCCCGTCGGCGTCCGGGTCGAAGGTGGGGTCCTCGTCGGAGCCCGCGTCGGGTTCGCCGAGGTCGGAGGGGCTCGAGGCCTCCGAGCCCTCGTCGTCGCTCTCCACCTCCTCTTCCTCCTCCGATTCAACGGATCCTTCATCCCCCTCGCGCCGATCTTCCTGCCGAGGGAGGTGGCCGGCGCGGGTGACGCCGCCGGCGGTGGCGGCCATGGCGGGTTAACGGGTCGGCCGTTGGGTGGGAGGGGAATGGACGGAAGGGGCGGGTTTCCTTTTTTTCGCGTTTGGTTTGAAAAATGTGTTCGACCTTTTTCGGCTCAATCGGGGGTTTGATAGGCGGCCGAAGCCCCAGCACTGCCACCGTGCCACGGCTCGGACTCGGAGGCTAGAGTAACCAGCTCAGTAACTCACGCTTACCAACGGAAAAGGAAATTTTGATAAACTTCTGCTGGGAAAAAGGAACATATGATAAATTTCGAACGACGTTCCGACCATCAATTTTGCGCGCTATTTAATTTTTTTTTACCGTCGTTACCAAATGCAAGCATTCAAAAGCTCCTATATTTTTTGCCACTATTAAAATGAATCTCCAAATTTTCTGCAAATTTTTATGATGTGGCGTGACATGCAGCGTGGATCGACCGTGTCAAAAGACTTCTACGCTATTTTCTTCCTCCTTCACGGATTTTATATAAGATCAACACTATATAAAGTGCTTTCAAATACAAATTCAAAGTTACTAATGTTGTATGCACAATCTACACACTCTTAGATTAAATCTTGGTCAATTAATATAAATCTCAGCATGTCCGCGCGCTTTGTAAAAGAAACGGAGGGTGTATCGAGAATTCGAGCATACATATTACTGAGAGAAAGAAACGACAGCAAGGTACAACCTGTTTGATTTAGCGGTCGATGCGCATCGGGTGGCTCCGCTCCAAATGGAATGGCTTCGTCCGCTTATATTTTTTTCTCCAAATCAAGTGGTACGGCACATTTTGCCTCTGCGATTAGCACTAGACGGAAGCGATCGATGGTAGATGAGCTCGTCAGGCGATGCGAACCAACAGCGCGGCCAGGTTCGGATGATTTCGGATCACCAGCATCTCAAACCAAACACGTTGGTAATGATTTCGGATGACTTTTGTGATAGAGGTCAAGACGATACAACAGTACGTTTACGATCAGATAAGGCAGGCAAAGCGGAGTTGGTCCCGAAAGCATCATCCATGGAACACCTTTGGGAGGTTCGTGCCGGCCGCTTGAACGATCCAATTCCGAGACCAAGCATCCTGCCAGTAGCGGTGGGAACGCTTGGGATCTGAAATTCTGGAGGCACTCGCGTGGAACAAGCACGTGTCGGTTGGGTTGGGTCGCTTTCCGCTTGGGCTGTCCATGTCAGGCCGCCCCTTTGAGCTTCACTTCCGGGGAACTTCGCCCACATTTAGCGCCTGCACGAATTAGCGGATCTGCTCTTTTATGTTGTTTCATCGTTCACACTATTGAAATTTAAAACTCATAATGGTACACAAGCTCAAAATCATTTTTCGGGTAGAATCTGTGACTGCCGACATACAGTTGTCAAAACTAAAGGGAAATCTTGGGCGTCTTCTTTTTTCTCTTTACCGTTCACAAAAATCTCCATTTCCATGTCTTCGAACTTGAAAGACCTTTTACTTTAAATAAAACTTGAAAGACCTTGAAAGTCAATCTTGTTCAATGCTTCCTGAATCAAAAACCATTTCTCCGTGTGCAAAAGAAAAATAACTTCTCCAATTCAAGATTCTTGAAATTCCATCGGAATTCAGTGTTCAATAACCATATCATCCATCTATACATTGCTCTGTTTGCTTCAACAATCACCAGACAAGAACAGTCCCCTGTATCTATACAAGTCAACAACCTAACAAATACGATTGCAATACTACCAAGCCAAACAGTCTACTAACAGGCTACCAGCTATCTAGCAGCCCAGATTCACAGCGCGAGCGTGAGGCCGTCATGTCGCTCAGCGGCACCGGGCCGGCGGTACGGCGCGGCGCGCGCGGCGGCCCTCCCTTTCCGCTTCTCCATGAACCGCTGCAGCGACGCCTTCCTCGCCACCGGCAGGTCGTCGGCCGAGGAGAGCTGCCCCGTGACTCCTCGCGCCGCCGCCGCCGCCGCGAGGCGCAGCAAGTCTGCCGCCCTGTCCTCTGGGACGTCGTCAAGCACCAGGGCCCGCCCCCCGTACACGATGGTCAGCTGCGCCGTGGGCGCGGGCCCAGCCTCGGGCTCTTCGTCGACGTCGGCGCCCGGCATGAGGGGGAGTGGCCGCACCGGCACGGCGGGATGCCACGCGCCGCCGCGCTCCCTCTCGGCCTCGGCCGCCCTGACGAACTGGCTGAGCGCGCCGCACGCCGCCGCGAACCGGCTGGTCGTCGCCGTTGTGGTCGCTTCTGCCGCCGCCATCGCCGGCAATGCTCTTTGTCGCGTGAGGAGGAGGATTGATCAAAGGGAACTCGTAATTTGTTCTGGCTTGGGCTCTCTTGTGGGTTCGCTGGGAGGTCTTGGTTTTTATAGGTGTTTTCCGTGGGAGGAACGAAACAACACGTTGCCGAGGAGTGTGGAGCGCGCGGCGCACGTTGAACACGTGAAGAAGCGCTGTTGCGGGGTCAGCGAGGTGGGAGCGCAACCACCGCCAGCCGGTTGACGGCGCCATGCGCAAGTAGGAGACGTGACGTTGTGGGGTGAGGTGGCCGGGGACCTGCCAGGAATCGCGCGCGGGTTGTCTTTGTTTAGAGAGGCGAGCGGTGTGGGTCGGCGACTGCCCACGTACGCACGTCGTGCTTCCCATCTGAATTGGTCCGCGCACGTGCCTGCAGCCCGCCTCCCGGTCCAGAACCGTTGGATCACAAATCTAACGGGCGCAGATGCTCTTAGCTTAGCACGGTTGGTAAGATCGACGGAGACCAGCAAACCTTTTGGTGAAAGTATTAATTTAGTTTTGGAGAATGGCGTATCCAATTTCATGTAGTTAATCTGCCAAAAAAAAAGTTTCAAGTTGAAAATGTAATATTACCAGAAGCAAGCTACACGTTAATATGGTTCTGATATACAAAATGGTAAAAATTCACCCAAACACACAGTTTGTACTTTCAAAGAAAATAAAACTTGGCACAACCATATTTCAAAATGGTGCTAGGTTAATTCATAAGAAAAGGTGTGAAAGAGTCTCTAGCCTAGTGGTTACAATACCTGAGTAAGTATCTAACAGGTCTGGATGCGACTTCCTGTGAGAGCGAATTAAACAGATTTTAAAAAAATTATATAAAAAAATAAGTTGGGACTTCCCCAAAAAATTCATACGAACCGATAACAAAATTCATGTATATTTGCACTTTATGACAAATTTTGTCCTCTAACACATATTCATCTAAGCTTTAGCATTTTTTTACTAATTTCTTTCACAACAAAGTACGACCAGGACAGGGATGAATGTACCATTTCCCCAAATATTGCATCCAGCCACCTAGCAAACTACTATTAAACAACAGGGGCAAGGCAGAAAGTCCCCCGACTGCCTGGTAGCTGGTCCCTCCTTTTCAAATTAAAGTCATTTTCATTTATCACAAGTCAAATTTCTCTAGATTTGACTAAATTTATAGAAAAATTTACAAAAATCTATAAGACTAAACTAGTTGCATTATTACATCATGTAATACATATTGATTTTTATTCGCAAAAAAATACATATTGATTTACCATTTATTTGATATTGTAGATATTAATATATTTGTCGATAAATTTGACGATGTATCCACGGAGCAACCACCCGATTGATCCAAAGTTAGTGGGTCGAATGTCATTTTCATATTTTCATGGCAGCACGTGTAAACTAGGACCAGAATAATTCAATGCCAATGCCGCGAGTCCAACGCACCATGTGCTGGCCTTCAGGAGACAAACTAGGATTCGTCGCGAAAGTATTCTGAATTGCACGTAAACCAGAATTAAGCATGCGGCCGTGCACCGGAAAATTCCGGCAAGCCGGCGTGGTAAGCGAAAGCCAAAAGGCGCTGAATTCTGATGGAGACCATGAAGTTTCGTATCAGGTTTCTGAAATACTTTTAGCTAGTAGACTTGGGAATTGAGGGCTGAAGCATATATCTTTTTAGAACGTGGAATTTTGCCCTGAATCCTGTGAAGTTCTGGCACAATTCCTGTAAGCTCTGAATGAAGAGATGGCGTCAGGGGGCACATGATTCCTCCGCGTGTGCTTGCCCCCATCGAATCGAGCTCCACGGTGGCAAGCAAAGCAAGCCGATGCAACTTCTGAGCACTGTCCACGTCTGTGCATATATAAACTGCTACAGCCTCCTGGCCGACTAGTGCTTCTGTAGAGCCTGCTGAATTTTGCTGAAGACGCCCAGTCGCCGGATTGAGACTCTGAAAGTTCGCCGGCTTCATTTTCCTTTCTAGATCGTCCGGAACGTCTTGTCGTCTAGATCGATCAGGAAGGGGTCAGCGAGAACGCCGGTAGGGCACGGGACGTGCCGGCCTTCCGGTGGCACGCTTGGCGAACAGGAACTCAGCGTGTTGTAAGCGTAAGCAATCTCGTGGGTATCTTGATGTAGACCAGGACGACGTTTCCACAGCAGGTGTTGCTGATGGTTTGAGCTAGCAAGCAGTACTATTCTCTGACATTGAGAGCTGAGACCGAGTCGTCTATGACCTGTTTGTATCCGCTTATTTCCTGCTTATTGGTGGAAATAAGCCATAAGTCCACCCAAACATCTTGCTTATTTCTCGCTTACCACGTAAGCCGTTTAATCCACAATCCTGAAAATAACTAGCGTCGGGCTTATCGTGTACACAGAATGGGAGTCGCTTCTGGGGCAAGCGAACCGTTTTTCCTCCGCTACCTTTTCACCCACCGACACCTCCACCATTCGCCCCCGTGCCTGGATCCCGCGACGGTGCCGCCGGCTCCCGTCCGCCGTCCGCAGATCTCGTCGCCGGCTCCCATCCGCGTCCTGCAGATCCCGCCGCCGCCGCTCGGTTCGCCCTGCCCGTGTCCTGCAGATCCTGCCGCTGCCGCCCGGTTCGCCGTGCCCGCCTCCCTGCCGCAGCCAGGCTTGGCCCCCACCGCCGTTCGCCCCTGCCCACCTTCCTCCAACCGTCGCCGCGCCCCTAGGCTTGGCCCCCTGCTGGCCGCTCCAGCCCGCCTCCCTGTTCAGGTAAAATTTCTGTTCCTTCCTAATCTATCTCTACAATCAATGTTCCTATTCTTTGTGAAGGCGAATCCATGCGAAACTGATTTGATTTGCTGATGATTAGGCGAATCCATGTGAAGGAGAATCAATGTTCTCTATGATTTGATTTGCTAATATTTTCCTGGCTGCCATGAGGAGATTTGAGGTATGCAAGTTAACCGAACTGAAAAAACTATAATTTCACTGTTCCATTTGGATGTTCCATCAAGTGATTGTCTTTAAGCCCTGATGCAATTCCATTGTGCTTTGTCAGTGTGATGTAGAACCCAATAATTGCTTGGTTTTTGAAGATGCACCATTGGGTGTTGCAGCAGCAAAAACTGCTGGAATGTAAGTTTTTGTTTTTTGTCATGCATATTCTGCACCTTTTGATGGCAGACTTACATTTTATTCTTTTTGCAGGCATGTAGTGATGGTCCCAGATGCAAGGTTGGATGTTTCACATCACAAAGAAGCTGACCAAGTTCACAGTTCACTACTGGATTTCAATCCTAGCTCATGGGGCTTGCAACCATTTAAGGATTAGAATCTAATCATTTATAATTTTCATATGACATCTGTGATATATGTGGTGGGCATCCTAAAATTCATCTTTACGAAGATTCCAAAGGGAAAAGGAAAACTCAGGTCTAGGCTAGTAACAGTAGCATAGGTAGGCTTTACTGGAGATTTGTTGCTGCTTCTGCAGGGTCTAGTATTTTTCAGAAATCATCATTCATATACATTTTTATTTATAGAAAACTCAGACTCGTGTTAGAACTAGTTAGAAAAATACTTTGTTGTTGTACCCATGATGGATGTTTCCATACTAGACCGATCTATCATATGAGTTTCATATCATTGTATTGCAATTTTTATTTAACAAACTCCAAAGACATTAGAATTATTGTCTTCTCCTCGTATTCACAAGAAAAATGAGCTATTATCAGCCTCAGGGGCATTCAGGTCAATTTAACAGCTAGATAGACAATCGACACAAAATAATCAGGATTGCCAAATATTCTGCTTATTCAGACAGTGGATTCTTAAGACAGCAGGTTTATCTGATAAGCCTGCTTGTCATATAAGCGAGTTCAAGAAAAGTGGATACAGCCTATAGAAGACTAGAATGCAGTATTGTTTCCAGCATCGTGCGAGAACTGAACCCAGTCATATGAAGTTACTGCGTTCCAGAGAAAATGTATGAAATGCACTCACGAGGAATTCAGATTTCAGCTGACAATTCGCGCTCCATTCAGTAACGACACGTATCGATGTATGTTTCCTCTGTACATTTCTGCTCTTCCTGCTCTACAAATACAGGTAGCACTGGGGCTCGGCTTCTATTATTAGATTACACTATATCAAAATTAAGGAATATACAACTCATATTAGATTACACTATATCATACAAAATTTAGGAATATACAACTCATATCTCAACTGAAAAGTTCCAAATTATACAACTCAAACATATAGGACTTTTTTACATTGTCCAAAAAAAGAAGGAAAAAAGAATGACATCAGCATATCATAGATTCACTTGCTTTACATTCAATTCAAATAAATAGAAGTGCAAGTGTTCACTTCGTAAACTCAAACCTGCAACGTTAATATGGAGCGCAGCCTAGCTTCTATTATTCCTGATGCCGCCCGTGAGCGTGAGGACAACCAACGTGGGTTGACGACCAGATGACACCAACGAACGTCAAAATGCGTAAGCTGCTTGTCCCTGCAGCCTCAATGATTTTATAGTTCCTTGATTCAGATCAATCCCCTCCTTCTCAATGCTTATCGGACAGCCATCCTCATGTCCTGAGTTAACACGGTGAGCAGCATTAGTTCTAGAGAAATTAGGACTGTTGGGCAGAAAAGAATTAAAAAACATACACCATAAATAACACATATTTATAAATCAACTTTGAACAGAAATATAAACATGAGTTAATCATAATTTCAAATAAAATTACATGAAAATCACTAATTAACATTTCCCATTGGTTCCATTTTAATTAGAGACAAAGCATATGCAGTGGAATAAATCACATAAATATTCAACATTATTTTGGGCATTCATCATAAATTATTCCGTGTAAAATTCATTGAAATGCGTAATAAAACATTAATAGTGCTCGAAAATACGTGAAAAAATATCAGAAATACATTAAAACAATGAAATACACTGAAAATAAAATGATAAACTCGTGAACAACAACTTCATCTCGGCCCGTGAGACGGAAACAGCCCAAAATTCACCCCACAGGCCTGGCTGCCCTTTCATCTTTTCTTGCCGGCCAAACCAATATGCCGAGCCCAAAATAAAAATATCCAAGAGGCCCATTAGCCCAACAACCAAACCCACCCCTCCTGCACGTCGATCTGAGCCGTCCATCGGATCCAACGGTTCAGCTTTCACCCTCATCGAAAAAAACCGGACGGCCGGCTCTCGCCAAACCCTATGTCATTCTTTCCCGTTTTTCTCGCGTGAGGGAGAGAGGGAGACGGCGGCTACAAGGCGCGTGAAGATCCCGCCACCGCCGTGGATCCTCTCACCAGAGCTCGTGTGCGGCTGGAGCCGCGCATAGCTCCATCGATCGGTCCCATGGTGGCACGCGTTAGCGGCGGTGCGTGGTGGCTTAGCCATGAAGGCGACCGGAGGCGTCAATGGCAAGATTCGCACGACGCGCGCATGAGCCCAAGGCTCGTGCGCAATCGGCGGCATTTCATCAAGAAACACACTTGTAAGTGCCATATTTTTTCTTAATTTGGGACATGGGTATTCGACTTTGGGGCTTTTTACCGGGGAAAAAAATCTAGGGTTTTGGAAATTGAGGAATTTCAGGGGATTTCTTTAAGGTTTCTTCAATTGATTCAATTTCCCCTCCTTCTACATGCTATCCGGGCCTACAATTGCATGATTCGATGACTTGAGTTGGGTTTTGCGTCGAATTTGTGATGAATCGAGAGAGATTAACCCTAACAGTGGCATAGGGTATCACTAAACTTGATTGATTACATCAATTTAGGACTAAACCGATCCAAAACATCAATTTTGACAAGAGATTGCATCTACCCGAGACTAATTGACCACATGAGCATGATTACCGAGAGCAATTAGGGCTAGAACCTTATTAGCTTGCATTAATTTGACCCTAATCTTGGCCATTTGCCATTAATATAGAGTAATTAACACTAAAACATGATTAATTAGCACTAGCAGGGATCTAATCTAGGGTTCTATGCATGATCTAGGGTGATTAGGCTTACTTGGTTTTGGTGCAGAGGTAGACTGGTTGAGTCGATCTTCTTGACGGTGGTGTCGCGCGTGGAAGAGAGCGAGAGCGTCGCAGGAGGAAATACAACATGCGATGGCACTACTTAGAAACCCTCCCTAGCTACGTCAGATTTAGAGTTAGACACGCTTTATTTTCGAATAGTTTAATAATGCCTAAATAAATTATCCATGACATTGCATAGGCAATCAATTCTTTGCTTCAAAAAAAAACTGAGTAATTCATTCAAGAACCAACAAGTACATTACTGTCAACAAGACAATTGTGTTGATAAAGAAACACAGACAAACTGACAATATCATACAATTATTTCTAAATTTTTTTAATAACAACTAAAACCTATGCTTCATTGCCAGTTCTTACCCCTCTCTCCATCGCAGCTTCGATTCTACCTTGAAAAGTTACATGACCAGCTTGTTTAAAATTTGAACTTGTAGCTTTTTTCACTTGCAACAAGAGTTGGGCACAAGAACACCAATAGCAACAACACCTACACACCAAAACTCAAGAAATATTAGAGCCATAGTTAGAGATGAGTAGATCAGAAATGAGCTTGCCGTCAAGCAACACAGATCAAAAGTCCATGAAAAAGACATTTCTCAATCTGAAATGAGTGAAGGCATGCGTATTTGTTTTCTCTTATACTACTCTAGAAATGTTTTGGAGACAATGAATGGTATGTGTGACAGAACCACCCAAATTAACCTGGCTAAAGTGTTCTCACTTCGCTTCACATGCGAACCGACACTTTAATCAAGCCAATTTGGTAGTCTATCGGGTTATACCTGATAAACCACTTGTCTCGGATCGAAATGAAAAACATCTCACACGAAGTCGAGTCTAGCGATTACAACATTCCAGTAGTTTAATACGTAGGTCGCACTTTATTTATTACATCACAGTAATTTAAAAGTGCATAAAGTAAAATGTTCAAAGTTTAAGCAGCAGAAAAAGGATGGTGACTAAATGTCGAAGCAGAAACATCATGGAGAAGCCAACCATGACGTCAGTTACCACGGTCCTCTCCCACCGAGGATGGGTCTCACTCGACCATCCAACCCGGAGGGAGCTGGGTTGGCCAAGTCACACTTTCAGCAAAAGCACTAACATCCAAATTACCTGAAAGTAAAGCCACAAGTAAGGCTGAGTATACTAATACTCAACAAGACTTCCCCGTCGGGTGGCAACTACTCCACCGACTTCTAGACATGCAAGGCTTTTTGGCGGAGGGGTTTGTTTTTGCCAAAAGCATATAAGTAGATCCTTACTTTCAAGTTTTAGCAGCAGGTTTTAGTAGATTATTTATTCTAGGTAAGCAAACTGTTCTAAGCAAGCAAGTTGAGCAAACATTATATTCCAAACATCATCATTAAGATAATCATTCTTTGTTCCACTTGTTACTTAGTGCAGCACAGTAGTCAAGCAGCCTCAAGCTGTGAGAGGCAGACGATTTAAATCGAGTTTATTAACCTTGCAAGGTGAACCTAATCCCACGATATTGTGTACCATGACGGGTCCACACATGTCAGCCGTCCCCATCAATTCCCAAGCACGTGGCCAGGGTCCACTTCCCTTGGATACAAGGCCCCACGGTCCTGGAACATTGTCGTACCGTGACTGCACTTGTACCCACATGATGCATCAGGAGAACTCCGTTCCAGAGAGATCGGGGAGTATGCCCACGTCCCGATTCAATCAGGTTTGACTGCGAACGCCGACACATTTTGGCCTTAGCATTTTCATCACTAGACAGATGGGACAAAAACCACCGAGTCGGAACCAATCCCGGTCCCGTTCGTCAGCCTTATGGTTATAGCATAAGCAAGAAATCAACAACTATAAACTCGCGAGTGATAGGAAATCACTTGACTTTTATCGAGTCCTATTTAGCATTGCAGCTACTCGGCCTATCATACTAGTGTTCAACCATAGGTACCGAAGATTGTGCAACTAGGTTTTCAATCAACTCCTATGAACGTAAATGCACAAGCATAAGTATCATAGACATTGCATGTATTTAGAAAACTAGGTTATGCTCCGGGGCTTACCTTCCTATTCTAAGTTAGTGGGAAGCTCATTGGATGCTTCGCTGATCTCCTGCTCGACCTCGACGTGATGTAGCTTGGCAGGTACTTCCTCGGTTGTCGGGAGCAGTTCGTACGTTCCGTCTGCGAGATTCGCTTCTACACGAGATGCATATGTAATAGTTCAAGTTTTCATGCTTTCGCATGCAGGATGCAAAATATGAATTATTGCTGAAGTGTAAATTGCATTTCGACCAAATTCACCTAAATAGGTTCAAGGTGTGTTGTGATATAAAACCCGGGTGATTGTGTACACATATAAGGTTTTACAACTTAGACTTCACAAAAGAAAGGTGGGGTCACTCTAGGGTTGCTCAAGATTCATTTGGAAAGTTATCCTATTTCTAAATATTTTTCTTTACCTCAGTGTGTATTTACCATTTTGTCCTTCTCATTAACTACCTTGTTTTTATTCCTTTTTCTTGGTTTAACTTCCATAAATGTTTCTGGTAGCTTCTGATAAGATATGGTTTTGAAAATTTTACAGAGGCTTCCAATCACATCAGTGCGCTACTGTAAAAGTTTGGGATGCATTGGACTTCTATAAAATTAATTAAAAATAAAACAGTACCCTATGGTAGATTATAGCGATCTATTTTTAACTCAAGTTCGAGTAGCAGTTTGGCTCTGATAAATTTACAGGAGGTTACAGTAGTGTGACAGAGGCTTCTATGATTTGTCCAAGATTTATAGCAAATGACATCTAGTTTTCATATTTTCCTTTCATTTAGTCTTTCACAAAAGTTAAGCATGTCTCACTAGGTGTCATGAAGTAACCATTATTTTTCCTAGTGAGTGTATTGCATTTGTGACCCAATAGTTTCATATTTTTCTCTGCCTTGAACCATTTATTATGCAAAAAGTAAGATTTCACCTCAGATTTCAAGGTTTAAACTAAAACAGTGAGTTAAACATCTAAACTTGTGTCACGACTATTTTATTCAACACAAGATTAGCAAAACAATGCTAACAGAAGTGGATTTACATTTTTAGCATTTTTGTGTGATTTATAGGGCATTTACTTTCCTAAGCATAAAATAAAACCTAGAGAAAAAACTACAACAGTGACATACACAAAATATTTTTCTGTAAAACTACTCAACACACAGATTCTTACAAAGTTGGTTTTGCATTTTCCCCATTTTTCTACTCTTTCTTATGCATTTTCAAAGTTTCAGTTGATTTAAACCATTTAAAAATAGAAAAAAGGATAGAACATTAAACGCGGGGGCCCTCGGAAGTTTTAAAACTCCACAGATAGGTCCTGGAATCTCATGCAAAGGACCCTAGAAAGAAACTATGGTTTGCAATGTGGTCCTTGCGCACACCGGCAGCGATTCTGGCGAAATCGCCGGCGAGCGGTGGTGCTAGAGGAGGAAAGGATGGCTCGGGCGTGGGGAGGAGCTCACCTAGGGCCTGCTGGATGAAGGAATCGAGGGCGGAGGGTGGTCGGAGGTGGCTGTCCGTGGTGGGGACGAAATCGGCGGCGGCGGGCTCCTACGCCGGCGAGGTGGTTGCGGGAGGGAGCTCGGTGGCGGCTCGGTGAGTTGCGTGTGGATGTGTGTGAATGCTCAGACGAGCTTAGTGGGCGGCGTGGAGGCTCGGGATGTACTTCTCCGCGGTGAGGTGAGCGGCGGCGCTTGGGCAGAGGGAGACGGCGAGGGAAGGGGTGCTCCAACGAGCGCTTAAGGCTTTTATAGCCTGGGGAAGAGATGTGGGGGTGTAAGGATAGGCTCCGGGCGGAAGGATAAGGCCCGGTGGGCATTGGAGGCAGAGAAATGGGCGGAACACCACTGGCGCGCGGTGAGCGAGGTCGGTGGTTGGACGGGCGAAGATGCAGCACTCGAGTGTGATCTCCGATGGATTGGCGGTGTGAGATAGCGAGCCGAGAAGATGCTTTGTGCTGCAGGCTGCAGTTGGCCGGTTGCTGAGCTCGTGTGGTCGCCTCAGGGGTGGCATTGGGTGCGGCAGCACGGCCAAGTTACAACGGCGATGTGGCGAGCGCGGCGGCTAGGGGCGGGATGCGGAAGATAGCGCCGGCGGGCGGTTTGGCGAAGGGAGATGCGGCGCAGAGGATAGGGATGCGCTTGCGAGCTGGTTGGGCGGAGGGTCGGGCTGACCCGTCACATCAGCGGTAGGGGTTGGCCGGCGGGAGCACCGGTTGGGCGGCACCATGCGGCACGCGCCGCGCCGGGCGCGGTGACCACGCACGGGAAAAGCCGTGGCGTGCGAAGCTGTGTGGTTTGAAGCAATTTTGCGCACAAATTTGAATTCAAACTTTCAAAAGTTCGAATACAAAACTTGCTGGCCAAACCAAACTCTACAACTTCTATAAAGGGTCTAAGGTTGAAACTTTTCTAGATTTGGAGATAGACTAGGCTAAACTTTGACAGAACGCCAATTTTTACAGACTTAGCTACTTCAAAGCAGTTTTTGTGGATTTTGCCAAACTTCAAACTGAATTTTCTCCAAAAGTTTAAACTAAAGCTGAGAAATTCCAAAAGTAGAAGTTATTGTCCATACTTTAGACTCCAACTCTTAGAAAGGGTTCGGTTCAAAACTATCTTGGATTTGAAGATAACCACAGACAAAGTAGGGAGAAACAGGTGTTTTTCAGGACTTCGAGAAATTTGAATTGAGTTTGAAATTGAGCTGATTTTTGACTTGATTTTTGAAAGGGTTCCACTACAAACTAGCAAAAGCTCAAATAAGAAAAGTTGTGTGCTTTGAAAAGTTCTACAACTTTTGTATTGGCAAAACTTTGATTTATTTAACAAAATCTAAATTTATGAATTGTCCCCAATTTAAGCCTTTTTAAGGGCATTTAGGTCCATTCAAGTGCTTGATTAGATTTCAACCTGGTCCTTTGGGGTTTTTGGCATTTTTACCACAAAACAAACCTAGTGTGAGTATTTCTGCCACTTAGTCCTTGGGTTTGACTTGATCTGATCAATTTAGCCCCTAATGTGACATTTCTTTGAGTGTTTAAATGTGATCGTGCTCAAACAATAAAAAGTTTGAAACTTAGATGATAATTGATCCTTAAACACTCTAGTTAGACTCTTTAATGACTAAACCAAAAGTAGGGATGTTACAGTATGGATATCTAACATGTTTTCTTTTGTAAGCGCACATTGCAGGATGACTGAAAAGACGCCATCATAAGATTTTAGAGCAAATGCTGAATATGGATGGGTATGGGTTCTACAACCACTACAGATCTACAGTTTAAGTGAGAGTAGCACGCACCATTTTCAGTTCTTCTTCATTTGGAATTTTGGATATCGAGAACATCACATTTCAGAGCTTTGTGTTTATTTTGTCCGCAAAAATCATGCATGTGGATCACACCCCATCCTAGTTGTTAAAATGTTGCTTTCCTATAGCTCTAGAGATTGAACTAATTATATTTGTGTTTATTTGGTATGGGTTGAACTAATCATGAAGGAAAGCTCCCCTTAACCAGCAGTTTAGCAAAAAAAATCTCAACACTATACCTTTCCAGCATTTGGTCGAACAGCAGCATAGCTCAACAGCACCTACGCTTCATTGCCCATTCTTGCCCCTCTCTCCATCGCAACTTCACTTATTCCTTGAAAAGTTACATCACAAGGTTGTTTCAGATTTGTACTTGTAGCTTTCTTCACATGCAACGGGGCATGGGGTTAGATGAATATCACAATTTGAACATATTACGAAATTGTAAGTTTAATCTTTGAAAAAAAACTTGCATGTGAACGGGGCCATGGAATGATATAGCCAATATCATCTATTAGTGTACGAATGTCAAAAATAGGTCTAGGTATTAGCTTATCTCCTTTATTTCTACTGTCAACATTTTCAAGACCTTCAACATAAACCCCAACATATTCCTTTCCAAGCACGCTTCCTCCAATGTTTCGTTTGGCATCAGTAGTCCCTAACTTCGCTTTGGCCACAATTCTTCCTTTGTATCTTAGTGAAAGAAGATAGACTGGATAACAGCTCTACCATTTTGCAAAACATGAAGATAAGAGTTTTGTACATTTAACTAATTTAACTATAAAATAAACAAGCGAAATAGAAGTATACCGATTCTGACCGGTTCAAACTGGAGGCTTTAACTCTTTGAGTCCTCTAGAATAGGCAGGAATTGTATTAGTCAAAATACAGCATCACTAAAGCAAGTTCACTCATTATAAACAATATTGCAATATTAGCTTAGACATACCATGTTTGTCAAAATGGGATTCTGTGAAAAATTTGTAGCTGCATTACCATTACCTTCATGAATAGAACTCTGAATATGTGACTCCTGCAGCCACAGTGTAGGTAGCAGTATGAGTTTGTAGATAACTAGGTATGGCCAAAGTAGATGTATCATAAATAAAGTTTGATCTGAACTGAAACAAAATTTAATGACTGCAACAAGAGCAGCATGAACTGAAAAGCTGCAGAAGCAGAAAGATTGAACAAAAATATGCAAGCAGTCGTCCTACTAACATCACCAAAATAACCTAGGGGACTGAATGTGAATGGGATTGAATGTACAAGATAGATACTGCCCTAGCAAGTTTGGTTGCCCAATTCGCTTTTTGTATGAACCCAAACTAGCACAAACAGATCAACTTTGCAAACATTCAACATGATTCAGTACAGTAGCAAAGTATACAGTCAAACACCTAGTGATTTTTGTTGAGAACAAATAAAATATTTACATATAGCATGCAAGAGTCTTGCTGCATCTGCACACATATGGTTTCTAATGAAGAACCTTGCAAAAGAACAGATGGTCTCCTGTCGTATTCCACATTACTGTTGTACTTGTTCAAGCATGTTATAGAAATAACCTTGCAACCACAACATGTTGCCTTTACCAATTACATCTAAGAAAAAGGCAAAACCAACAGCTCGTACCCAATACTGAATAACTAGGAAACAGATTTCAGTTGTACATTTGGATACACTAGGATAGCTGGGGTAAAATACCATTGCTAAATTTGACAAAACAATTTTTGACACTAACCCAATTGCAGCAAATAAATTCTATGCAAACTAATTGTATGCTTTGAACAATAAAAGCATACCTTGGCAACTGTTTGCTCACTAGGTAAAGACGTACGGTCTTGGGTGGATGTCTCCTGCTACAAAGTGTCAATAGTCATATTACATAATACATTAGCAAAAACTTTAATATTATTGTTGTAGCTATGTACATTAGAAGTAAAGTATCTACTCTATTACCTGCACTTCATTTGTGGGAGAGGGCACATTACCAAGTGAGTGTGCAAGGTTGTGATCACTATGACTTTCTGGTTCTAGAAGTCCATCTTTGAAAAAACAAACAATTCAGAGAGGGATGGTCTACTTCCAGATGGTAGGCATATATACAGTTCATTGTAATATGAAATGACACAGGTCGAATAGATGCTTACTTCATCATCATGTAGATCTGCTACAATTTTCTTGATGAAATCCTCTTCAGGAAACCTTTTTAACATAAAACCAAGCCAGTGCTTCATGAAACCACCCATGCATTGCATCTTATTCTCCATTTCATTTACTTTCTCTTGGTACCTTCTTTCTTCCTTAGTTTGAGTGATAAAAGTTAGACCTTGAGACACTGGAACTTTACTCCAGTACTTATCATCATAGTACCCACGTGCTTTTAACTCCTTAGCAACTATCTCATTGAACACCTCATTAAAATCTTGAGCTAAAAGATTACCATTGTTGTTTTGTTGCCTTTTTTCTAATTCCTCATATGACGCATTCTATAGAAATAAAAATAATGGAAGGTCACAGAATGGTAAATAGAATTTCAGATCGAACATAAATGCTTAGGATTAGAAAATGTACCATTACTGCATCCACTTTGTGGGTAGTGTATCTGCCATTCTTTTTCTTATGAGCAGCCTCCCATAATTCTAGCCTATGAACCTTCCTTTTCTGGTTATCTTCTTGCACAACAGAGTAACTTGAGGCTCATTACATATCTGAATTAGATGATAGTGAATATAATAAATAACTTCGGATGAATATATTTCACCATCTCTTTTTTCATCCTAGCATGGCTTTTCCTCCCTAATGTGTGTGTATTCTTCTGTTCTTTTGCAATTCTAGAATTTGTCACACATACTTTCTGCAAAGGTAGAATAGTGATGAAGTCGCTGTTACACTCGTTGCTTTTAAATTGCATATAAATGTTAAGTAAAAGGATGTCACCTTATGTTGTTCTCGGCACAAAAATCCAACAAGAGCATTCCATTGAAGTTCATTCACTTTGTTTGGTTTCCCGTTTATGATTTCAACTAGAGATCTCTCTTCACGATTGAAATATTGTTTCTTCAACTTTGATTTGTAGGATCGTCACCTATTGTTAACAGTCCTTAGCACCCAGTCCCTTGCAAGATTCAGCGTTTGGCGGGGGAACTGAAAGTGTTCCTATAAAGAGTAGAGGTAAATGTTATTGGATGGATGAAAATTGAGGTACTTGCTTGAACTAGTAAGATTAATTTTACCTCCACATCCTTGATTATTTGTTGCTTGTTAATATTGAACAGAGCATTGTACCATCTTTCAATGTGTAAAGGAGCTAATGATGGTTTTTTTGCTGTCTGTCCAAGGTATTGACCAAAAATGGAGGCTGAACTTTCATTTGGGACACCATTTTCATCAGTACCTATAATTACCTTTCTCCATCTAAATCCTCTATATTTGAAACTCTAAAAGCCCCTAAAACTTGTCTCACCTCTCCATTTGGCCCTACATATATGAAATAGATTTATTTGACACTGCATTTGGATATGCAAGGAAGAAACATGAAACTTACATATTATCTTAATGGGGGTTTGTGGGTGGTGGCGTGGTAGGCGGGCTAATAATCCATCAACATCAGGAGGATCCTGTAAGTCATCATCGTTCTTATTTTCTGCTAGGTTGTCATGCCCATTCTCATTCTCTGCTAAGTTGTCCTGCCCATTATCAATAGGTTTTGCATCCTCTTCTTCTTCAAGGTTCAAGTTCCTTAACCTTAGAAGTGGTCTTACCATGATTTCTTCTGCATATACATGGGGTATCAAGATCAACACTTACAGTTTAGTGCAATACCTCTCAGAAGGCAAAAGGCAGCAGTACAAATTGGCAGCAGTACGGATGTGCATAACAGGTTCACTATGATACAAACCACTTGCCATTTATGAAATCTGAACAAAAGCTTACATGATAAATGATCAAACTATGAACCGGCTACTTGTACATGTGCATTGCAATAGGAAACACCTTGACTGCTCAGATACATATAAGTTCTAGTCAACCATCAAGAAAAATGTAGCTAGTTAGAAATTTAGAATGACATTGTATTCCATGTCAGGAAGTAATTCCAACTAAATCTGTCATATACTAATTTTATTGCTAAGACATGCAAGCAAGATAGAAGCTATGATTTGTGACCAAAAGCTTGCAAGAGAAAATAATTACAAGACACTGATACACTGATGCATAATTATAGAAATAGCATAATAGGTAATTTTCAGGAAATATCACCATACCGAGACAGAAGAACCATTTAAATTTGTTTAATTGAGTTATACCAGCTCACAAGCTGATGCAAGTAAGAAGAGCATTGGTACCAGTAAGTTCAGAGCATAGGCGTGGCACATACATCTTGGAGTACAAGGTACAAACATAGATTAGCAAGATCCTAACTAACTATCCTAGCTTCATGTACAACCAAGGCCATCGTGATCAACCATAACAAGATTGTCACGTGTACAACAAGAATATCTTTAACATATATCCTTCTCATTTATTTATATTTGATTGAGCAAGAATGAGAGCGCAAGATTCAAGTGTTGGGAGACCAAGTGATCAGCTAAGAAGGGTATCAATGTCAAGAGAGAATCAAGTGATCAAAATCACATAGCCATCTGAAATTTTGTGGAGACAATTTTAGTACAGTAGCATGCATCTTTGAAAAGGAAAACTTAAAGTGCAACATTCTGCCCATTTCAGCTGATTCAAAGAAAAATTCATTTCTCTAAAACTACTTGTCCAATTGCTCTCAAATTTTTACAGTAGGTGTGCAATTTCATAAACAACACAATTGCAGGGAAACTTCATACCAGATTCCAAATCAAGATGACTAAAAAATCTAAATTACTACCGAATGTCTAGAATTGAATTTCAGCAAGTTGAGCAATAGTATTTTGAGCATATCTCCTAAACTACATAATGTAATCAAAGAAGGCTAATTACATAATGGAAATTTTTTACTTGCTTGCTGCTCCCATGGATGGATCGTCCTTACGCCGTCCCAAGCTCCTAATTACCTCAGCAATGAGAGCACAAGATTCAAGTGTTGGGAGACCAAGTGATCAGCTAAGAAGGGTATCAATGTCAAGAGAGAATCAAGTGATCAAATTCACATAGCCACCTGAAATTTTGTGGAGACAATTTTAGTGAGCAATGAGAGCACAAGATTCAAGTGTTGGGAGATCAAGTGATCCGCTAAGAAGGGTATCAATGTCAAGAGAGAATCAAGTGATCAAATTCACATAGCCACCTAAAATTTTGTGGAGACAATTTTAGTACAGTAGAACACATCTTTGAAAAGGAAAAGGAACCCATCAAAGAAAAATTCATATATCTAAAACTACTTGTACAATTGCTCTCAAATTTTTACAGTAGGTGTGCAATTTCATAAACAACACAATTGTAGGGAAACTTCAGACCAGATTCCAAACCAAGATGACTAAAAAATATAAATTACTACTGAATCTCTGCTGCTGGTGCCCAGGGAGAGGAGGGAGGAGCTGGGCCATATCGCAGGCAGGTAGGCAAATTCTCTGCTACTTCCGTATCCAGCAATACAGTAAATAATTCAATGTAGAATCAGTAAACACAGAGGTGGGATCAAACGGGATGGATCATCAGGAGAGGGGCGCATTACGTACGTCCAGGATGCTAATGTCTGAGCACCTTGAAGTTGGAGGCATTGTCGTAACTCTGAGGAAGAGGAATTTTGGAAGTCCTTGAGGCTTCAGCACCTCCTCGACCTTGATGGGAAGCTGGTCCATATGATGGAGACTGAGAAGGAACCCTTGGGGGAATGCGCGGTGGGAGGGCACGTCGCGGCGGCGTCCGGGTGCGGGCTGTCCTGCACCAGCGACGAAGCCACACTCAATCGCACCCTTTTGATGGCGACGGGACACCGAAGGGAACCGGTGGCGGCGGGTGCAAAAAGGAGAACCCAATCTACCGAGATGGAGGAAGCAAAGGAAAGAACAGAGGAGAGGGGGGGTTAATGAGGAAGTGGGGAGGTTAAGATGCGATTTGTTCGCAGGATGGGCAGGCCATTAGGCGGTAAATGGCTGCTGGCTGGCGCCAAATCAATTTTTGAGAAAAATAAAAAAATCAGGAAAAAAAAAGTGGAAAAAGGGTGGAGGGTAGGGATTGAACCTAGAACATCAATCTAATATCACTATCACAGAAACGATTGAGGTACTTGTTGTTTTGTTTTTTTCTTGCTTTTGAACATTCTTATACATAGTTTTGGGCCGGTGTGCGACTGACATGCAGGTCCCACTTGTTGGCGCCGGGTTCTTATGCTCTTCTAGTTCGGTTCATGGTGATCTTATTTTTTTGTTTTTTGATTCATTGTAAAAATGTTAAACATGTATAGATTTCGCATTTGTTATCCAAATCAGGTGATTCTTTTTTCTAATTTCTCAAAAAACTTTTTTCTTTCACATGGTTTTATTTCCATGGTGTTCTCGACCCCTTGTACTAACATTTTGGCATTTGCTTCACTATTTACTTACTCTACAATGAAATGACCTTTTTCGAATGTGTTAAAGGTACCAGGGGCATATAAATAGACAACTTGAATTCTTGGTTGATCATGTCTATATATATGGCATACAATATAGGTATATCATGTTCAATGTCACCTTCTTTTCCTTGAGGTAATATCATGTGGGAGCTAAGACAATGTTTCGGTGCAAATTGGTAAACGAGCACCTCAAGGATAGGATTTATCACACAAACCATTGAGCTACTTGTTCTTTTTGCAGTGGCATGACATCTTTACTAAGGTTTGGGTTCGTGACACCAGGATACTAAACCATTGCGAGAGGAAAACCATATAGGATTGTCATGTACAAAGCTCGTGATACACTTATCTTTGTATTTATGATTGAAACCTATAGCATTCACTCATGCACATTGTGTTAGAACTTAAGAAAATATATATTGGAATTATATAAACTTGACTTGGCAAAAAATTAGGAATAAAAAACTGGCAAAAATTTAGGAATAAACTAAAAATAAATGCAAAAAAATTTGTGATGCATCACTGAATCGAACTGCGGCCTACAAGTTCCAGAGCAGCAAACAAACCATTGAGATATCACTTGATTTCAATAAGTGAGAAGAAATTTATTCCTTTTAATGCTTCTCTCTCCCGTTCCTCTGCCTCCTCACCTAAACATACTCAGTTCCTCCGCCTCCTCCCCTCCCGTTCCTCAGTCCCGTCCGCTTCATCTCTCCCGTTCCTCAGTCCCGCCCGCCTCTTCTCATCCTCCACCAAGATCCGCACCGCTCCGCTCCCCAGTCCCGGCCGCTCCCCATCCACAAATCCCCCCATTCACAAATCCCTTCCAAATCCCTTCCCCAAGATCCGCACCATCCAGGCCAAGGATGTCGTACCTGCGTGACGCTAGGGGTCAGTTTGCCCGGGCCAAGAAGGTTAGCAAGGTAGGGACGCCATCGAAGCCCCTCACTGCCG
Organism: Setaria viridis; assembly: GCF_005286985.2. NCBI lineage: Eukaryota > Viridiplantae > Streptophyta > Magnoliopsida > Poales > Poaceae > Setaria > Setaria viridis. The sequence goes on along the minus strand of NC_048271.2, from coordinate 21,842,189 downwards.
ATGTAGTTATCATAGAGGAGTCGAATGACGAGATTGATGAAGAATGCGACCATTGCATCGATAGGATGGTATGGTTCTTACTTTTTTATATGTTTTTATTATCTATGTATGCACCAATCATGACTAGGCCTTAACTGTTAGTCTGTAAGTGAGAAGAAATTGGATAATAGCATGATTTCAACTATACGGTTACTAGCAATAGGCTAAAATAAACTCTCTTAGACAGTGGGTCTGGGGGCAAATTAACTAAAATAAACTCTCTTATTCATATGGTGTTATGTGCCTGTTGAACTAATTATAATTAAATGATTAAAGTATTTTGGCATGCGTTGTCTAGTGTGTATCCTACTTTTGTTGATGCCCTCTTGAGTTATTGTATTGCCAGGTCCATTTCTTTCTTCATGTATGAGCTTGGTACTAATGAATGATGACTTGTATGTGGGATATCAAAACTGGAATGTGATGAGAACTACTGTTGGTTCATGTATCTATATCTTTGTATTTGCGGGAACAATGGGTGTTACACAGAGTCGGTGGTGTTTGTCTGCAAAGCAACCTTGATATTGGGCAGCTCTATCCAACCCCAGGCGCTCAAAGTCGATGATGTTTGGGGTTCTTGTGTGCTGATCTTGGCTAATAAATATTTGTTCTAGGAAGTATTTAGGTTTTGTGATAATATATGATCCCTAATTCCATATAACCATGTTAGTGGTGGAGGCACTTGAAACCTCACATGCCTGTCTGAAACAACCTATATGTGGCTTGTCCTTTCTCACTGTAGTAGAATAATTTTACTGATTGTGGATTTGGAAAATCCACACGTTAGGGATTAAGAGAGTTGAAACTTAACATAATTATCTATTATCTCAAACAACTTATATGCAATTCGTCCTTTGGCATTGTACTAGAATTCCTTCACTCATCATGAGTTTGAAAATTACATATGCAATTTGGCTGTTGGTATGATCTATCTTGTCCATCCAAGTCTCCCTGTCCACCTATCCAAATTAATGAGTTCATGTGCTGCTAGTCTTGGAACTTAACCTGAGTTATTATTTGATGTATTGCAGACTGATTTAGAGCAGTTGAAAGAAATTTTCAAGAACTACAGGAATCAGGCAAATGAAAAGTACGAACAAGCAGTGTAGCAGCGAGATGACATGGCCTAGAAGCTTGAAAAAAACTAAACGGAAGGCAAAAATATTAATTGAAACATTTAAAAAGCTAGACAAGAAGTTGGTTGACAAACTGTTTAGTCTGATCTGTACATAAATTAGATAATCCATCCTGAAACCTCTAGTGCTATGATCCCCATCTGTCATGGTCTTTTAGACTGGCCGTGGTGGAAGACTAGGATAGGTCACGTTTTGTGCAATCTGTTTGCCATGGCCTGCATGTTAGGCTTGCCAAGGAAGTCCAAGAGAATGGAGCAATGTCAAATTTGAGCTACACCAAACTTTTAACAATTCGCCTAACAGATGCGTGTATCATATATACCCCGGGATCCCAATTACCAACAAGTGAGTGAAGGAAAAAAAAACGGCAAAGCGTCGAAGCAGTCGCCGAGCCTAACAGGCCAACACAACACCAGGGAGAAAAACCGTGCATTTAAGCATTTCTCTGGAGTACAATGGGCACACAAGCATCTGTCACAAACTACAAAATCACTGTGATGCGACTCAGACGCTTGTAGACACCACTTCCTCATCGTCGTCCTCGCGGCTTTCCTCGGACTGCGCATCTGACGCATCCTGCAAAGCGGGGGAAAATAGATCACTTCATATCCGCAGTCCGCGCCAATTAAGGTTTTGTTTAGTTGGCTAAAATAGGAGATGCAAAATTACTGTACCAGTACTGTAGCACGCTGTAGCGTTTCGCTTGTATTTGTGAATTATTGTCCAAATATTGACTAATTAGGCTCAAAAGATTCGTCTCGCAAAGTACAACAAAACTGTGCAATTAGTTTTTAATTTCGTCTACATTTAGTACTCCATGCATGTACCGCAAGTTTGATGTGATGGGGAATCTTCTGTCAAAGTTGGGAGTTGGGGGTAACTAAGGGCCTGTTTGGCTCACCAGTGTTAAAAGTTTAACACCCGTCACATCGGATGTTTGAATGCTAATTAGGAGTATTAAATATAGGTTAATTACAAAACTAATTGCACAGATGGAGTGTAATTCGCGAGACGAATCTATTAAGTCTAATTAGTACATGATTTGACAATGTGGTGCTACAGTAACCATTTGCTAATGATGGATTAATTAGGCTTAATAGATTCGTCTCGTGAATTAGCATAGGGTTCTGCAATTAGTTTTATAATTAGCTCATATTTAGTTCTCCTAATTAGCATCCGAACATTCGATGTGACACTGTTAAAGCCCTAAACATGGCCTAAACAGACTGAAGGGAAAAGTCCTGTTACTCTGACTAGGTACGCATGCAGGTCGAGCTATTTATTAGATTTAAGGAATCCCATTTTTTACTTGTTGACAGAACAGTGACCATTCTCTTCCATGACCAGATCTGCAGCTATAACACGTTGCAACTCTAATTTCTGTAGCTGATCTTATTTTTCTACCAAGAACACTTACACTGCGATTCGTAGATCATCACTGCACAAATCTTGGTACCAAATTTTTTTTTATGTATTCCTTGTTCTAAAAGGCTATAAGTTTCATGACTTGATCGCTTACCTGATGACGTCCTGACTGATCCTCCTGGCCTCCCTCTCTAGCTGCAGAAGATCCAGGGGCATGCTACAGAAAGATACATCAGATGAGCCTCTAAACCAGTTCTAATTTAGATGAGAAATGCGATACTCAGTTATCCTTCATGTACCTCAGGATCAATACCTCCACACACACTTTGCTCCAAGGACTTAAACTTCTTCTCCCAGGTTTCATTTAACCCCTGCAGGGCCTGATTAATCATCTGCTGCACCTGCTCCTGCGTGAACTTCTGCCGGTGCCCTTTTATACCAAAACAATTTGGTGTGGACTTTGCTAACTCATCAACCTTGTTCTTGTCAATGATACCAGTGAGCCCATAGTACCTTCCACGGTTCCGACCCCCTACTTCCTGCACCCATGCAAGGTGGGGGTGTATCTTATCACCAGCCTCCTCCATACGTTTCTTGAAGCCCTCCTGAAAAATGAAGTGGATGCAAAACACAGTTTAGCGACCTTTTGATAAACTCTCCAAATGCTTTGCATGCTGCACCACGACTAATTTCTAAATGATGGAAATAACCTGCACAGCAAGCACTTACCACAGTTCGCTTTGCTCTCTCACTGACAAATTCCCCTGTGCCAGCATTACGCCTATGGGTCTTGTTGAACACCTCTAGTTCTGACACTGGCATCCCACCATTTTCTATAACCTATTAAATTCAAACAGAATCAGGAATTGGTGTTCAAATGAGTTAACTAAGGAGATTTGTCTTTATGTCTTACCATAATCTGCCTATGCATCGCAATGCTCCGTGAACCCGATGTGTGATGAGCACGACCCCCAATGTACCGGTTCTTCCTGTTCTGGGAAGACATCTTTAAGACTTCTTCTTTGGCCCAGTGTTCGCATAGCCTCTCCCACCAACTTGGGTACATCCATGCAGGGGGGGAAGGTTTCCACAGTAATGGGTCCTCGTCGTCATGTCTCTCCAATGCCTGCTGGTCCTCTGGCTCTTCTTCTTGATCTTCATCTTCTGACTCTGCATGTCCGTTGGACCTGTGTGTGCCTGTAGCTTCAGTGGATTTGTCTACTGCAGCAAACTTAACTCTAACCTTTCGCTTCTCTTCACTTAGGATACCGGCAAATTGTCTTGCTGCTCTGCGCTCAAATAGCTTCAGACACTCTGCTTCTCGGCCAGGGGCCCACTTGTAGCGTTGCTAGCACAATTGGAATATAAGGTCAATGGTTAAATATCTTCAATCGTACTCCATAAAACAAATGTATTTGGCTACTTACAAGAAATTCATTCAAAATAGCATCCCTTGTTTCTGGAGGATACTGTTGCCAGTGGAGAACCACTTCTCCATTGGGTGGAACTTCTCTTCGCTGACCAGCTGGCAGATAGGTAGACCCAGGGTACTTCTGCTTCAAAAGAATAGTGATGGTAGAGGCCACCTTAGGGCAAGGTGGGTTGACATCCCATTTGCTGCCAAGTAAGTCAACTCATCATGACCCATGAACATAAAGAATATCTTAAGAAATAACTTGTCAATTTATCTATACACATACTCAATAATATTAGGTGTCAAGACAGGCCTGTCAACTTCCCTTCGTGGTTGGATTAGTCTTGTAGGTTGAGGTCCACGTCCTCTACGCTTCCCTGACGATTTCACAGCAGATCCTAACAGGGAGTGGCCCCTCTGTGCATCCTCCTGAACGAGTGATTCTCAATGAAATAAGCATTCAAACGATGCAGATAAATTCAACATTTGTACATGCAGAAATTCAAAGCACACCCCTTCAGTTAGAAAATTCACAGAATATTACGGGGTAATTTACTTTTATATAAATATGTATCACAGTGTATAGTGGAAGGTTGATGCGAGTACTAGACAAATTAAATGATACAGACTAACTTGTCACTGCAGAAGGCAAAGATGCGGTTGGCATTAGGGTGGTATTTAGCAGTGGCAAACTGACAGTGAGGTGCCACGGTGATTGCTCGCAGCCTAGCAGAAATGGTCATCTGACAGTGCAAGCCTGAGGACCAGTTTTGGAGAGAGGTGTATCCTTGCCATGGCCTTCAATAGACAGTCATGGCAGGAACACAGAGAGCATTGCACCTCTGAGTCAGTGGTACAACCTGAAGGTTCTCATACCTGTTGCACATGCATAACATGAAATTGGGCCTCTGGTGAATGTGGCTGCTCGTCACCAATTCTATCAAGCGAGTGTTCACCCGGGACCTCCGGAGGGTACAATTGACTGTAGCAGAGTGGGAATTTCCCATCTCGAGATGCACCATGATTTGATTGTGGTGGTCCAGTGGCTGCATCAACTTGGCCTGACTGGCTTGAGCTTGATTGAGGCATTTGGTGCTGAGGCAATGGACTGGCACACAGATTGGAAATGATCTTATCAATGTTCAGAGTATCTGAATTACATTGATTTAAAGCAGCTGGCTGCTGGACAGGCTCATTGTTGATAGGATTTTCTGGCTGCTTTGACAAACGTGAGCTACGCCTAAGATGGAACCCTCCATTTGGATAACTACTCAAGCCCTTCCCCTTCTGAACATTTGCACTATTGCTGCTCCTTTTCCTCTTCAGATTCCATCCAGTTGCATTGTTGTGATACTCACCTTGTGCCTGTTCAACACAATTGACTTGATTTGGGGTCTCTATCATTTCATGCTGGATGGTACTTGATCCAGCTCGATATTCATTTATCTCCTGTCCATGACTTGCAATGTCCTCTACAGGTTGCTGTCCATGTGCACGAACTGAAAAATTCGAAGGACAAACTTGTGACGAAGAGGCAGAGCTTGCATGTATGGGAGGTTCTTGTCGTACTTTTTCCACACCTGTAGATTCAGAACAAGCTGGAAATTTAGTTTTCCTTGCACTAGACTTGGCAATGGTCTTATTGAGTGGCTTGATACGTGACTCCTCCCTACGAGCTGAATGGATACTAGGCTCTTTTTGTGCTAACATGGTGTGGATTGCTCCTGTTTTGGAAGAGCTGAATGTCTCCTCTCTGTGAATTGAACAAGTCGGGTGATTATGCCTTTCTACTTGACCCTGCTCCAAACAAAAGAATACAAAAGGAAGTAAGAAAATAAAAAATCAGGACATTTATGCATAGAAGAGTAAAGAAAAGGAGAATCCTGATATAAGATATTCTGCAGAAATATAACTGTATGGATGTCACTGATATTGGCAAATCAGGACATTTGAATGGTGTAATCTATCTATCAATTTTGTCTTCTGTGTCCTGGAAAATTTACCTACTTTCCTCCTCTCTATCAAACCTTCACCAAATCTCTAGTCAAAATTTGTAACACATATCATTCATCAGCAAAATTGTGACTAGCACGCAACAAAGCAGAGTCAGACTCATAAATAGTTTTCTAAAGTACAATACAGAACCTTTGAGTGGTCCAAAAAGCATATACAAACTAAAATACAACCATCGTGTTGCTAGTAAACCAGAAATTCTACAGCTTACAAACCCAAAACGCAGGTGGACCTATTCTTGCTCAATTGAACGATGAAAACTATATATAGAAGACAAATGAACTTCAGGATTCTAGCGACAGGGTAACAGGAATATTGTTGAGTTAATGTGACGTTTCATTGGGACAAGGCAGCAAGTTAAACTGGTTTATACAGAGCGTGAATTAATCCATATAGTGAAAATGAACTTTAAGCAAGTGTGGGTAACAGTCCTAAAACACTAGATACGCACCTCGGGACACCGGTGTGGGGATGGCCTCAAAGTGATGCCGGCTGGGGGCGCCGCCAGGACGGAGACACTGACGCGGGGCGGGAAGGCGAAGTATACCCGGAGACGCCCGCCGTCGACAGTTAGCTCGACGCCGCAAAGAGGGCACGCGAAGCGCGCCAGGCCCGCCGGCACGCTCAGCAGCGCGGCGCAGGCGCCGCACGGCATACGCGCGGGAGCCGGTGCCAGCACGGGCACAGGTGCGGCGGCGGCGGGCCCGCGGCCGGGGATGGGCAGCGCCCGGCGCGGGCGCGGCGGGGGCTGCGGCATGAGCTCCGGCGGGAGCGCCTGCTGGGTCCCGCAGTCGGGGCAGGCGAACTCGGTGAGCGCCGGCTCCACCTCCAGAGTCTCGCCGCACCCCGCGCACCGCACCTCGACGAACTCCGGCGGCGCCGCCGCCGGCTCCATGACGGCGGGAGCAATGGCTAGGGTTCCCCTTTTCACTCTCGGGCACTTGGGGAACGGAGCAATTTTGAGTGAGATCAGTGCGCGGCGATATACGAGTTTAGGACGGAGGAGAGACGCCTACAGAGCCTGTCCCTAGAAACCGGTCGCTGCGGCCGTCAGGGAAAAAGGCTCCGCGCGGTTTTCAGTTTTCAGCCAGGCGATGCAAAATCTCGCTGCCTGAAAGCAACTCCAAGAGTACGTTAAAAAAATTCTTCCTAAAACTATGTATTGGGGGTTCTCCTAAAAAAATTTCTCCCAAAAACATATCAGTCCACAGCAGATCGCTAATAAATAGGCCCCAATATTTCAAACACAGGCCACGTCATCGTATTGGGCCCATCGGAAGGGACGCGCGGGCGTGCGAGAATTATGATTGGGGGAGGAACGTCAACGCTAAAATATGCGCGGTGGTAGGCTGTTTTTTAGCGTCGCTAAAAAATTAGGAAAGGTTTAGGTGGATTGTTGAAGTTCATTTTTTCTCTCTTTTTTCCTAAAAAAGATATTGGGGGTAAGATTAGCAGCCTCTTAGAGTTGCTCTGACGGAGGGAAAAACTTACGCCAAAGTTTGTTTCTAATCTTGTTTTTGCTCGTCGTATTTTGTTATGTTGAAGAACTAAACTCAGAAAGTGTCCTCTGAGGTAAATATTAGCACAGAGTAAAATCATAGGAATAAATTGAATTAAAAAGTGAGGAAAATGGCATGATTTATTTTATGTTTGCGTGGCATTGTTGATCTTTGCACCTTGTCTTGTATACGTTTCTTTTGGGATACGAGAGCTTCAATTAAACCATGATTACAATCCCTGCAGCTAACTCCCTAAACCAGTCAGGGGTATAGCTGATCCAGGATAGAGTGTTAAATGGTATACTCCCGTCATATAAAAATATAATTCTAGCCATTATCAAACAGACTACTTATAAGAAAAAATGATCTAAATGGTTGTTTAGTGCACATTGGTTTTAGTGAACTATGTTTAACCTATAAGATTATATCTATTTATATTTTGAAATGCTTTCATCTACAAATAATATATATTTAATTTATCATTAAAGAACAAGTAAAAATACAATACTCAGTGGCAAGAGGCTTACAATAGGCAATAGCTGTCGGGATAATCATCCGGCGTAGCAGAGAAGACGACACTCTCCGTCCTTAACCTCTTTTCCCGAGCGCCAAACTGGGAAAAAGCCAACGCGAACGGGGGAAAAAGCCCACCAAAATCTACCTCATCGCTTCCCCACTGCCACTCCCATGGCGCCGCCGCCGGGGATCGTTGAGGTGCGGTGCGCGGGCTGCGGGGAGACGCTGGAGGTGGAGCCGGGCCTTACTGAATTCGCCTGCCCCGACTGCGGGACCCAACAGGCGCTCCCGCCGGAGCTCATGCCGCGGCGCCCCCGCCGTGCGCTCCCGATACCCGGGCGGCTGCCCGCCGCGCCGTCCCGCATCGCGTGCTGGGGATGCGACGCCGTTCTAAGCGTGCCGCACCCGCACGGTCAGGGGCGGTTCGCCTGCCCGCTCTGCGGCTCCGAGCTTGCGGCCTCCACGGCTGCTGCCGTTTCGGTCGTCTCGCCGCCCGCAGCCATCCCAATCACTCCCAGCAGACCGCTACAGCCCTCTGAGGTACGGCTATTTGTTGTCCTTCACTCCTCCTTCTCCCAGGGTTTCTGCTGCAGTGCACTATTATGCACTAAACGCCTCAAAGACAGCCCTGACATGAATAACTAACCAATGCCAGTGACTTAGATGGAGATGTGTTCCATTTTCTGGGAGCACTATTTCGTTTGGTTAAACTAGCTGGAAGATTCTACTAATAGCACTGGTGACATTAGCATTGTTATAAGATACGATGCTTGCATTGTGCCCTTGCAATATCATCTCTAACTCTTTGTCCTGTAATTTTAGGCAGCGAGGTAAATAATTTTGGCGAATGTATAATGTGATGCATGAATTTACTACGAATACATCTGGTTTAGCGAGTAGCTAGTGTGGGTTTTTGCATTAGTTTTCGACGCCGGCATTCTTCTCTTCTTCTAATAACAGCATTGTGATTCGTGAGGTTAAACTGTGAAACACCACCAACAGAATCATACAATTATCACATATCTTGTTTGTACTGAAACAAAAGTCATTCGCAGTAAGAGTTTTACACTGGTTTGGTTGTGATTAGTCCAATCAACCAGCATTTGACTCCAGTTTCCATAATGGAAATGAGGGATCAGTATTTTATTGGTAAATGAACAATCAAGTTCTTTGACGGTGGGTATAGCGCTGGTGACTGGTGATAGAAGACATCTTATGTTATATACTAATATTAATTATTGCTTGATAAACAAGGAGAATGTTTGAGATAGTGTTAGAAGTGGAGGAAGTACAGAGCTCTAATAAGTTTAATTGATCAATGTTTAAACAAGGTCACACAAAATTTGATTTTACTATACCATTGTTTTTCTGGAATATGGTATTTGGATACTTTTAATAATCATTCCCATTTTCCTTTTGAAAAGCATATGATACCTCTGGTCACAATATAATTATATGAGTGCCACTTTTCATTACTTCCCAAAATTTTTGTGATGCATCCATGACCATCAATATTTATAAATTTTCTGAACCTACATAAAGTTCTTGAGTAAGCTGGTCAAGACCGGTAAGAGTTTTGTCTCTTCTATGGAGCAGGTGCATCCTGGGCGTTCAAGTCAATCAACTCATGTAGGCCACGTTCAAAAGCCCATTCACTCGGAGCAGACACATGGACAGCGTCCAAGACATTCCATTAGAGGAGCCATTTACTTCATCCAGAGCTGACACTGGAACAGAAATTCCTGTAGTGGGAAGGCTACAAAATGAGCCTGCTAACCCTTCATCACATAGAGAGGAGTCACATGTTGAGCCACTTGATGAGACTATTTCCAGACCCAGCAAGAAGAAATCTAGATTTGTAGCTGGCCCTGATTCTTATCCTGCAAGGAAGGTGCATATAGAGCATCATAATCAAGCTGTGTATGCATCAGAGGCACAAAGAGTTCATTCAAAGTCTTCAGTTCATACAGACAAGGTGGACGATAGGTTTACCAATGGCACAGTTGCAGTACACAGCAAGCAGAAAGATGGAAATGTGTTTGTACCTAGTATAATCGAACAGGAGCGGACAAAGTCTCTGAATCAAGCTGTGGATGATCAGCAGCCGGCAGGTGAAATTCCCAATAATATGGTTCATGCAGACAAGGTGCAAGTGGATTTTGCCAGTGAAGCAGGAAACGGTAAAAAGAGTGTCAAAGATAGTAGAGGAAATACAAAAAGGAAAATCAAGATTTTAACGAATTCTTCAAATGCATTGCCTCATCTCAGGCGCAGTAAGCGGTTGGTAAAGGAATCACACAACCTAGTTGACGTTGATCCTATTGAGAAAATAGATACTTCCCCTAATCAAAACCTATCTGAAGCTCCAGAGATTGAAAAAACTTTGGCAGATTCTGACCCTAGTTCTCCTGCTCAGGACCGATTTCCTCATGGTGGCTCTAATGAGCAGGATGGTGTTGATGCAACTACACCACCTGCTTTGAATCATGGTACACAACAAGATGATCAGTTCCCGCATACCCAGATGTACTCTCCAGAGACTAGGTGGGCACTTCCAGTTGCAAGCTCAAATTCATGGCATGACTGTGAGATACTTCAGGAGAGTTTTAGTGGGGTTGGCCAACTTGATAGAGGTTATGCAGAAGTGTGTTCTCCAGCAGAGATGCAAAATCAGGATATGCATGGCAACTGGCACAGGAAACTTGCAGCGACAAGAACCATTTGGGACAGATACAACTCAAGCCTCACAATGAAACCTTTCAGAGCATGGAAGGCAAAAAAGGAATGGTTTCAATGGCTCTTCTTCAAATGGTGGGATGCACCCTGAAGAGTGGTCCTTCTCTGAAACCTGCCACCAGAACTTGTCTGCTTCATGCAGCCGCCTCGTTGCTTTGCTGCCATCACCGGCTGCCACTGCATTGCCGACAGCGACACCGCCTTCTTCACGTGAAAGTCTCCTGCACTTTCAAAGCCACGCAGCTGTATCTATTGAAACCTCTCTATCATTAACATTTGCTTCTTAACCTTGCAGATCTACCACTTAACTGCAGCACTCCAACATTGCTTCAACAACAACCACCATCCCCCCTCTACTCACAGGTACCTTCCTCCCATCCATAACTTGCGTCTTGGTTTGAAAAATGTTTGTGTTAGGTTTTAGTTCTACGACTAGAAATATAATAGAGTAAATTTCACAGAGCTACAATAAGATTGTAAAAACTATCACACAACTACACTTTTTAAGGATAATTTCACAAAACTACTCTTTCATTGTCACTCCATATTACAAAACTCCACTTTTGAGAATCAATTTCATGGAACTTCAATTTTACCTGCATTGTCTTTTATGTTTAGAATTTCTAGCATATTTCTATATTTTCCTAAGCCACAAACATCTGCCATGTACCTTTTGCATGGGTTGTACTATATCATATGCATCTGCATGATTTTATTACTGTAGGAGCAATGAGATTTCTGATACTGATATAAAGCTGTTTCAGGATGCACCATGTGGTGATGTGCTGCCGGGACCTATTAGTAACTCTTCGAAAAAGCGCCGGGGGCGTGCCCCTGAAAAATTAATGGAACCACACAAAGAAGCTGATAGGCCTGTGTTAACACCCAGTGGTATATGTTTATTGGTATTTGAAGAACGTCTACATTCAGAGCTTCGTTGACTCATTTTATGACAAACTGACATGAACCAGCAGCTGGAATGTGCACCCGCCATGTCCTAAAGTTGCAACTACCCTCTCCCTTCTCATCAAGCAGAACTATCCTGGGATCTATGTATCAGATGATACCAGTGGAAATGGCCAATCCTGTGAACGTGTGGTTTACCACTGGCACCAATGCCCACCAGATACAAGGGCTACTATATTGGATGAATTCCTTGTGAGTAACTATCAGGACATGTTTTGTACTATATTTTGTTCACTGCAAGATTTGCAAATGGTGAGTGCATGTTATCTGAATACTGCAGAAATGCTACAAGTGGTCCCCTGGCCATGAAGAGGAGTGTCAAAAGATATTTAACCGAAAGGCAGTCAGACAGTTAGTTAATCTCTTTTGCCACGAGAGGCAAAGGATTAGACAGGTGTTAGCAGCAAAAAAGGACAAGAAATCTTCACCAGCTCCTAGGGCCCGTGGAGAAATTGAGCTAGAAGAGGATGATGTTAGAGAAGATTCAGACAAAGAGCAACGAGATGAGTCAATGGTGGTTCTCGAGCATGAAGATCCGCTGAAATGGAAACCATTCGTCCCTCTATGGATGAAACCAAAATGATGGGAAATGTTGTGTGACCATTGGGCCAAAGATGAAGTCATGCAGTCTTACCAACAAAGGAAGAATAGGTATTCAGGAAAACACACATGTAATGCTGCAGGTTCACAGAAGATAACACTGCATGAGCAGGTCATGGTAAGAACTAAGAATGCAAATCCTGCTTGTTGACATTTATTTCATCATAATTTGATGATCCTCGCATGGTTAAATAGGGCTTGGATAATGGTGGAAAGCTGGCGATTGACATTGATTCACATTCACCCACCATGGTATTGAGGGAGTCTGATGACCACAGGGCATGTCAAACTAAGGTACCTACCTTTTTTAATGTACTGTTTTAATTACAATCCTTAAGACGGCAGTAGTTAAGTGGTGGTATTGATTATATGTGCCAACTAGATGAACTGTTTTGACATGCCTTCTGTTTTTTAGGATACCAGAGATCAACCTAATAAGGAGGCACAGTGCACTCAACTAGGCTCCCATTCTGTGCAGAGACAGGTGGGAAGTGGGAAGCGTGGGAGCTACTGTGGTGCCATCGGTGTCAGCAAGAAGTCCCAGCACGAGTCATCATCTAAATCCTCCCCAGTTTGTTTGATCGAGCAAACAGGGACAACAGCCAATGTTCACAAAAGAACAGGTGCAAGAGATGATTAATCAAGCCCTGCAAGGGTTAAATGAAGCTTGGGAGAAGAAATTTTTGTCCTTGGAGCAAAAGATGCCCAGCATGTCCTCATCACACATCGTCCCTAATGTTAGCACATTACAGCTGTCCATTTAGCTCATTATAGACAGGAAAGCTGGGGTTGCTTGATTCGTCAATGACATTCATTTGCAGGGTGTGAAGGAGCCCTCATTGGCTGTTGGAAGAAGCAAATGTTGCAAACTGGCACGGCAGGTAATAACAGAGTTTGCATCCTGCCCTGCATACATCTGTAGGCCCTAGTAATTGCTAGGGAGAAGTTATTGTGAAACCTACCTCTAAAACCTTGCTGGGGTTAGCATTTCATCCGTATAAAAGAAAATACGGTGTTAGATTATGCTATCCGGATCTCATAGGTTGATCACTAGGCTGCAATTGCTAAGTCTGTTGGCTAAGTAGTTACAAATAACATTGTATGATCTACACTGTAGAAACAGTGATAAATGAAGGTATACTTATTCTGAGTTTTAAGTTTCAACAGGAAACAGAATAATTTAATTCTAGTTCTGTTGCATCTGGGTCCGACGGGCCCTACGATAATGTTAAAATCCTGCCCTGAAACATGATACTTTATAATTTGCTTTCCTAAGAAAAACTTGTAATGTCGAAAGATGATGAAGTGTTTAACACACATGCAGTGGCGGACCCAGCTTTTGGTCAAGACTAGGCCAAAATTCAGCGTCAAAACTACCACATACAAGCTTTTCTCATGGTCTTGTATGTAAAATGTGCAAGATTTCTACCACATATGTAACACAGAAGTAGCAGTATGAAGTAAAGAAAGAAGAAACAAAGACAGGAACAAAAAGAAATGCACCTTTGCTGAAGCCTTTGATTGCAATGGACATAGACAATATCATTCATCCTTTATTTGATGCTCAAGTCTGTTTCATTTTTTTGGAGTGCATGTGCTAAAATAAACTCCAATTTCTCTCATCCAGATGCACTACAAGTCTGGCTCAAGACATGAACTGAAAACTTCTACAAATGTGAAGCACTGCAGCCATGACAAACCACCATTCATCTGCAGGTCTAGTCGAAAAAATGAAAATAAGCACACAATAAGGCCGAAATGAAGGATAACAAATAAAATAACAAATTACCAATGACATATACCAGGGAGCGTAGTAGTCCTTGTCTGAATTTGTTCATCTCCGATGTCAGAGATGCTTGCAAATGAGAACAGACAAAAACGAGTCAGAATGGATCACATCCATGACCGCTTGCTACCACTAAAACCAAAATCCCAATACACCTAAATCTCATCGCCGCTAGCAGCCGTGGAAGCAAGGAGCCCGTAGTCGACAGGCAAGCCAAGCTAGCGCCGACGGCCAGATCAGCGGCAGAGAGCCGAGAGTCGAGGGGCTGAGCCACCGAAAGGTCGAGTAGCTGAGAGACACAGAGAGAGACTGAGCGATAACAGCGGCAGCTGCTTGGCGCCGCCGGCCTATTCGCGCAGGCTCCAACAGCCGGCGGCAGGCACACCAGGCGGTGGGGCCGGCACTAGTCGGTGCGTGGAGCTGTCGCGAGACAGAGGCGAGGCGAAGCGACAGGGAGGACGACTAGTGGAAAGACCTGTGCCCTGTGGACTGGCCTCTTGTTTCTGGGCCAAACCTAAGGAGTGGGGTACTGGAGGTTAACTGGGCCACGACTAGGGCCACGGCCCGGGTGGCCCTAGGCGCAGGTCCGCCCCTGCCCACATGCATGTGAATGCTAGACAACATTTCATCTCTTCTGAAACATATTGAACCTGGCAAAAATCACGCATCCACTTTGTGATCCTCCGTTGCACCCTTTGTTAGCTGGACTGCAGTGCAATGTCTTCAAGCTATTCAGCTTAAACCGTTTCTTTTATTTTTAGACAATGAACATAAACTGTCTCTACGAGTGCGGCTATGGTACGCATTGACTAGGGATAGCCCATAACAGGTTCTGAAAAGTTCCTTTTGCAGGTTAGGTTCCTGGTAAAAATGTGAAAAGGTTGTAAAACTACCTTGCATGATTTCTGTGCTTGCAGGATTCATTAGATTCCATGGACGGAGGGGATGACCCATCTGCAGGGGACGATGCCGATTACCAGATCGAGGACGAGGAGGAGCATTCGAGCTGAGCCACACATCTTTCTGGAGTTCTTGCAGCAAAGTAAACCCTGCCGGTACTCGGTAGGGCCAGGCGTGTAAATTTTGTGCATGTTTCAGCGAATGGGCTCCGGAGCGGTTGCTTACAGGTTTCCTCTTCCGGTTTCAGAGGTCTCGTCTCTACAGTTTCGGTCCGCACCTCGTAGCGCGTAAGGGATCGCTCAGCTTCGCGTGGCAGCGTGGAAGCCGTCAGGAGCCCCGCGCCCCTGCCCGGCTTGGTTGCTTTGCCACTCCGTGGGCAACGTGACGCACCAGATTCGCGCGCCCTCGATTCCCCTCAGCTCGGTTTCTTTACGTCTCCTGCGACACCGGCGTTACGCGTGATCGAATAGTTTGGCACTATGGTTTGTCAGCGTGCTGTGGCGTTAGGTCGTACCGACTACCGAGTAGGGGAGACGAAGCGCTGGACGCTCGGCACCGTGTTGTTGCGTCTATGCAGTGGGGGAACTGTTACGCGTGCGCTCGTTGGCCAAATGGCTAGGCGCGAGCTGGTCATGTACTCGTCCAATTGTTGGGGAACACTGTCTCTGTTAGAAGTTAGGACCTTGCAGACTGTCTGGTGGCTGATAGAGCACGTAGCCATGGAGAAACCGTCGGTGCAATTCTGACAATAGAGAGAAGAAGAGAAACCAACCCCGCGTGCGACGCACCGGCCGACGATCGGCGACAGACAAAGAGCGTCGAGCGTCCACTGGCCTCTATGGTGCGTGTGGAATGGAGAAATCTCGCGAGGCGGCCACAGCCCACAGGGGCTCTGGGGCTGGCCCCGCCCGTCGGCCACTTGACCCGTGGGCCCACCTCACAGCACCGTTGTTGGTTCTGAGCTAGCTGTAGTCCCCTCAACACAAATGCTCGTTGATACGTTACACCCGGCCAAGAGCAAGGGATCGAGAGAGAAAACAGGCGGTGGCTTACTGGCTTTCCGACCAGGGGTTGGGTTTTCCACCGCCCAACGGCCAACGCTGGTGACCGGCCGGCCCCTCCGCGCCGCACGCAAGCAACACCCAAATCCCCGCGCGGATCTGTGCGCGCCGGCGCCGCGCCCTCGATCGGCACCCCGGTTTCCTTGCACCCGCGTCGCCCGCGCGCGCGGTGCCGTTATGCTTTGATCCGATACAGTTTGGCGCCCTCGCTCGTCACCGTCAACGTGCTGCGTGGGTTATACCGCCGAGTAGGGGGACGAAGCGCCGAACACTCGGCTGTCGGCTCCGTGTCGCACCCACGCATCCCGCATCTTCGAAGCATCGCGTGTCTGCGTCGTCGTTCTTTTTCCTTTTTTTAAGAAAAAAAACTAGTCGTGCCTGTTAAATTTACCATGGTAAATAATTTCGTGAGCCAAATTGGCACTAGACGCGAGCTAAACGCCTAAACCTGGCCCGATCGTTGGTGAAAGCTGGCGCTGTCGGAACCTAGCACACTGACTTCATAAAAGTCGGAAAACGTAAGTAGATGCCAATAGTCTCGTATATCATGTCATGCGATATTAGTATAATTTTTAAATAACAGAGAAGTGAGAGGAAAACGCCAAGCTAATTTTTAAAACTATAACCTATAAGATCATTCTTACACCATTACATGATACAACCCATATAATTTATTTTTTTATGTATAAAATAAGAGACCGTAGAGTTACCAAGCAAGCAACCTACCCCTCGTTCATCTTGAAATATAAGGTTGTCCTAAGTCAAAATACCTTGCATTTTGGAACAGAAGGAATAAAACTATCAACGCTAATTGTAAGATAGTTTTGAAATTACGTACAATGCATGCTGGGACCGTCTCGAACATGACATACCATAATACTTATGATACTTGTTCTATTAAATGGTCAACCTACATGAGAACGTCTAAACCATGCATAGATTTCAAAGGTTACAGCTGCGCCAGAGCCGGACACGCTCTCACTGTTATGAACGGCGTATGGAATATGAAGTAAAGAATCAAACCACAATAGGAGACACACGATTTACGTGGAAAACCCCTTCAATGTGAAAGGGAAAAACCACGGGCACCAGCCGGCAACAATCTCACTATATCAAGAGTTTAGGGCTACACGCCTATGGCGGCTTACAAGAGAATCTGATAATCTCTCTCTCTTCTATCTCTTCTGTCGCACGAAACCCTAGCAAGGGTGTATGTATATATAGTACCGAAACCCCAGACAGGGGGTATTGAGCTGTACGGACTCTTGGTCCCGTACAAGGATGGAACTCCTCCTCGTCCGACCTTGAGTCCTTCGTCCTGGAGTCGGATGCGCCTAGGACTCCGCCTCGCCCGACCTCAAGCCTGGGGTCGGATGCGCCTGACCCCTTGAGGGTCGATCTCCGACTCGCCCGACTCGCCCGACCCCAAAGTCCAGGGGTCGGGGAACGCTCCGCCTCGCCCGACCCCGAGTGATGGGGTCGGGATATTCACCGCCTCGCCCGACCCTGAGTGATAAGGGTCGGGAAGGTCGGCCATTATCCTGGAGTGAATTTGGAACAACTCCAACAAACTCCACCTTGAGACAAATTCATCTTGTATCATCAACCCTTCAACCTGAACAGAACAAAGACAAGAAGAAACCACTGGTGCCAATAATAGTCTCTTGGACTATCCAATTAAACCAACTAAGCCTGAGCACAGCTCAAACTTAGTAACAGGAACAGGCTTTGTCATCATGTCAGCAGGATTATCATGCGTACTGATCTTGCATACCTTCAGCTTACCTTCTTCAATCACATCACGCACAAAATGATACTTGATATCAATGTGTTTAGTTCTTTCATGGAACATTTGATCTTTAGTGAGGTAAATTGCACTTTGACTGTCACAGTGCAAACTTATGCAAGATTCAACTCCACAAAGCTCGGCGTACAAACCTTTCAGCCAAATCAATTCTTTGCACGCTTCACAAATCGCCATATATTCTGCTTCAGTAGTAGACAAAGCAACAACCGACTGTAAAGTAGCCTTCCAACTCACAGCACAACTGCCAACAGTAAACACATAGCCTGTGAGTGATCTTCGCCTGTCCAGATCAGCAGCATAATCTGAGTCCACATAGCCAACAAGACCTTCATCAGTTCTTCCAAACTTTAAATAGGAATTTGCTGTGCCTTTGAGGTATCTGAAAATCCATTGAACTGCCCTCCAATGTTCTTTGCCGGGATTAGACATATATCTACTAACAAGACTCATAGCATATGACAAATCTGGGCGAGAGCAAACCATGGCATACATCAAAGACCCAACAGCACTAGAATAAGGAACCTTTGACATGTCTTTGACCTCTGCATCTGTTCTAGGACACTGAGCAGCTGACAACTTGAAGTGGGGTGCAATAGGAGTACTTACAGTCTTAGCATCTTGCATGTTGAAACGCTGAAGAACTTTCTTGATATAATTCTGTTGACTAAGAAATAGCAAACCAGAATTTCGGTCTCTACTAATTTCCATACCAAGAATTTTCTTAGCACTACCAAGATCTTTCATATCAAAACCGCTACTCAATAGCTTCTTTAACTTATTTATTTCAGTCTTACTCTTGGCCGCAATCAGCATATCATCAACATATATCAGCAAGTATATAGGTGATCCATTAACATGCTTGATATAAACACAGCTATCATACTTAGATCTTTTAAAACTGTGTGATAACATAAATGAATCAAACCTCTTGTTCCACTGTCGAGGGGACTGTTTCAAACCATACAAGGATCTCTTCAACTTGCACACATATTTCTCCTTGCCACGCACTATGAAATCTTCTGGTTGGTCCATGTATATGTCCTCCTCGAGCTCTCCATGCAAAAACGCAGTCTTCACATCTAACTGCTCAAGCTCAAGATCATGTGAAGCAACAACACTAAGGAAAGTGCGAATTGAACTGTGTTTTACCACTGGAGAGAAAACATCATTGTAGTCGACACCCGGAATTTGGCTGTAGCCTTTTGCAACTAACCTTGCCTTATATTTCGGAGGCTCGCTTGGAGATAAACCCTCCTTTCTTTTGAAGATCCATTTGCAGCGGATGGCCTTCTTATTCTTAGGCAAAGGTACAAGTTCCCATGTGCTGTTTTTCTCAAGAGATTGCATCTCCTCATGCATGGCCGAAATCCAATTTTCAGTATCGCCACAATGAATAGCTTCTTTATAGGTTGCTGGCTCATGAACATTCTCCACCTGTTCAGCACAACTCAAAGCATGGTAAGACAAATTACACTCTTCAATGAGGCGGTGAGGAGGGGCAACTGTCCTTTTGGACTTGCGTTGAGCAATGGGTAGATCCTCCTCTGGAGTTTGCTGGACATTATCATGAGCATCAGCCGACCCCGAGACCATGGGGTCTGGCGCATCAGCAACAGCCGACCCCGGAGCCAAAAGGTCTGGCGCAGCAGCATCCGACCCTGGAGCCAAGGGGTCTGGCGCTTGAGCATCAGCCGACCCTGGAGCTAAGGGGTCTGGCGTATCCGACCCCAAGACCAAGGGGTCGGGTATATCAGTATCATTACGAGCGTGCTCCACCTGCATGCGCATACGCTGCAGTTCTTTGTCTGGAACTTGATCTGAGGGTAAGCTGTCAGTAAACATCACAGATTCATTGAAAAGAACACTTCTGCTCATAAAGGTCTTTCCTGTTTCCGGGTTCCACAATTTATAGCCTTTGACACCCGAGCCATAACCAAGGAAAAGACATTTAACAGCTCTAGGCTCTAATTTTTCATTATCAACATGAGCATATGCAGTGCATCCAAAAACTTTCAACTGTGAGTAATCAGCAGGCGTACCAGACCATACCTCAATGGGAGTTCTTTTATTTAGTGGAATAGAAGGTGACCTGTTTATCAAGTAACAGGCAGTATTAGCAGCTTCAGCCCAAAAACGCTTGCTCATCCTGGCATTAGACAGCATGCAACGGGCCTTGGATATGATGGATCTGTTCATGCGTTCAGCCACACCATTCTGTTGTGGAGTATGGGGTATGGTGTGATGTCTTACAATGCCTTCTGATCTGCAATAATCATTAAATTTACGCGAACAAAATTCTCCACCATTATCAGTGCGAAGCAATTTCACCTTCCTTTCAGTTTGCCTTTCAATCATGACTTTCCAGTCCTTAAAAGCAGCAAAGGTATCATCTTTCTGTTTCAGAAAATAAGGCCAAACTCTTCTAGAGTAATCATCAATAATTGTAAGCATGTAACGAGCACCACCAAGCGAGGACTTACGGGAAGGACCCCATAAATCAGCATGAATATAATCAAGAGTACCTTTAGTGGTGTGAACAGAAGTGTTGAAACGTACCCTTGTATGCTTCCCGAAAATACAGTGCTCACAAAACTTCATTTTACTCAAAGTGCAGCCATCCAGTAGGTTTCTCCTTATCAGTTCTGCCATACCATGGTGACTCATATGTCCCAGACGCATATGCCAAAGGTTAGTTTTACTAGGTTCCTCATTAGTAACAGCAGCAACAGCGGAATCAGAACCAGGTAAAGTACACCCTCTAAGGACATATAAGTTTGCAGAATTGAGATCACCTTTCAAGCAGACAAGATTACCTCTTGATACCTTCAGAACACCATCCGAACCGGAATATTTGTAACCTTTTGCATCAAGCGTGCTCAATGAGATAAGATTTCTGGACATCCCTGGTATGTACCTGACGTTTTTCAGAGTGCGTGTCATGCCATCATGAGTCTTGATCTGAACTGATCCAATCCCCACAATATCACACGGGGTATTATCTCCCATCCGCACAACATCTCCTTTCGGCATAGACTTATAAGAGCTAAACCAATTTCTGTTAATGCAAATATGAAATGAACATGCAGAATCAAGGATCCACTCATCATGACCAGCAACACAACCGGCAAATACCACCAGACTATCTCCAGATTCTTCATCAGACACGGCAGCAGCAACAGAGACCTTACCAGCCGACTTGTTTTTCTTCTTCTCCTTATTCTGTACTTTTCTGCAATCCTCAACATTGTGATTTGTTAGCTTGCAATAAACACAGAATTTTTTGTTACCATGCGGCTTGGACTTTGAACGGCCTCTCCTTTCATAGTTTTTTCTTCCATCATCATTGGAGGATCTGTTATCAGTTCTGCCTCTCACAAGCAAAGCATCGCCTCTGGAGGACGACGTTCTGTCATTCTGCACCATACCTTTCATCTTCTCCCTTGATTGGAGAGCCTCATAAACTTCCTTTAAGGTTAGTTCATCACGGCTCAAGAGTATGGTGTCACGAAAATTTGCATACGAAGTTGGCAAAGAACATAACAGTAAAAGACCTAAGTCCTCATCATCATACTTCACCTCCATTGATACTAGATCGGTGACGATCTTCTTGAACTCAGCGATGTGGTTCATCACTGAATCTTCCTCCTTCATCTTCAAGGTGAACAGCTTCATCTTCATCTGCATCTTACTGGTTAGATCCTTGGACATACAGATCGATTCCAGTTTCAGCCATAGTTCTGCAACAGTTTTTTCTTTTAGACACTCCTGCAAAATATCATTATGAAGATGTAACTGTATTAGGGCGAGTGCTTTCTGATCCTTGCGGATCTCTTCTGGAGTCCACTCGGCCTTTGTCTTCTTGCCGAAGCTATCCAGCGCCTCATCATAATCATGAGTTTGCGCCAGAATTCCCCTCATCTTGACTTGCCATAGCGAGAACCGCGTGTCGTAGTTCAGCAGCGGTAGATCAAACTTCATCGACGTCGACATGAAACCAAACAGCAACCAAAGCTCTGGTACCACTTGTTATGAACGGCGTATGGAATATGAAGTAAAGAATCAAACCACAATAGGAGACACACGATTTACGTGGAAAACCCCTTCAATGTGAAAGGGAAAAACCACGGGCACCAGCCGGCAACAATCTCACTATATCAAGAGTTTAGGGCTACACGCCTATGGCGGCTTACAAGAGAATCTGATAATCTCTCTCTCTTCTATCTCTTCTGTCGCACGAAACCCTAGCAAGGGTGTATGTATATATAGTACCGAAACCCCAGACAGGGGGTATTGAGCTGTACGGACTCTTGGTCCCGTACAAGGATGGAACTCCTCCTCGTCCGACCTTGAGTCCTTCGTCCTGGAGTCGGATGCGCCTGGGACTCCGCCTCGCCCGACCTCAAGCCTGGGGTCGGATGCGCCTGACCCCTTGAGGGTCGATCTCCGACTCGCCCGACTCGCCCGACCCCAAAGTCCAGGGGTCGGGGAACGCTCCGCCTCGCCCGACCCCGAGTGATGGGGTCGGGATATTCACCGCCTCGCCCGACCCTGAGTGATAAGGGTCGGGAAGGTCGGCCATTATCCTGGAGTGAATTTGGAACAACTCCAACACTCACCCCAAAAACGAGCGGTGGCTTCTGGCTTTCCTACCGTTTTCCCCTGCCCAAATCCGACGCTGGTGACTAGCAGGGCCCCTCCGCGCTGCACGTACGTAATACCCAAATCCCTGCACAGATCCGATCCGCGCCCTGTTGTCTGCGCGCCGCCGCCGCCGTGCCAGCCAAGGAAGACGCGGGGCAGCCGGGCAGATGCGGCCGCGGGCCGTCCCCTCACCCGGTGGCCCCCACTGCCGCGAGGGAAAAAACACTTGTTTCCCCTCTGCCCACCGCGCTAGCTTGCCTCCAGCCCTCCCCTCCTCCTATCCATCACGTCACGGTCACAACGTTGCGGCACACCGCACCGCAGGCCACACGGCTGGCGACCAACGACGGGGCTGGCGCCACCGCCACGCTGGGCCCCACCGCCAAGCGCCCCGTGGGACCTCCTACTCGTTCGCCGCTCGCTCGCTCGCTGGCTCGTTTGTGCGGTGCGGGGCAGGACAAGGAAGGCGGTGCCGCCGCGGAGCGTGTAAGCGCGACGCGTCGTGCCCGCGCGTTTCTGGAAATTGCGATGTCCGCCCATTCGTTCGGCTGCGGCGCGCGGGCGGGGGCGGACGTCGTGGGGTGGGGCCGAAGGCAACCGCCAACCGGGTGGGTGGGCGTCGGCACGGCACACCGTTGGGCAGGTTCACTCGCAGCTCGTTCCTCACTATCCACAGTCCAGGCCGTTGGTGTGCTACACGGAACCGGCCAGGTTGTGCTCGTAGGTACCGTCCACTCCGCTTCATGCTTCAGGCGTGTGGAGCAGCAATTGACGCGAAGACACGCTGCCGGGTAAAGTTCCTGTGGCTTTACCGGCAGCTGGTAGGGGAACCGTTCTTGTGGGATTGATCCATTCCAGGAAGTGGATTAACTGAATAAGGTTTTAACGGAATTTTAGTTACCGCCTGTGGATGGCAACGTTAGGCACTAGGCAGGCAGACAGGCAGCTGGATGAAGGGTGACTAGCCCAGCTATCCGAAGCTTGAAGCAGACACCGCGTTGCATAGACCCCCACTTGACTTGGAAAATTCGGAGAGAACTAAAATTCACCGTGCATCACAAAAGGACCACGGGGATGATCAAGGACAAAAGGCATGAACGGAAGTACAGTGCCGGACACACCACGCACACGGGCACGCGCCGTACAGCCAGAGAAAGAACACTCTCTCACTGATTGACCGAGCAAGCTGCCGCACCACCAAAAGAGAGGAGACAGCGGGAGCAAGCGGCGGAGGCAGAGCCCAACGCGGGGGTGGCCGCCCCCACCTCCGTCGCTCACCCTGTGTGGGTCAAACCTCCCCTCCCGCTGGCTCCTCCTCACCTCCGACCTCCCCTATTAATACACCGCACCCACCTCCCTTTCCTCCCTGGCTCCCCGCACTCCAGCCTCCGTCCCAGCGCACTAGCACCACCACAACAACAACCGCCACCGCCCGCCCGCACCCGAACACTTGGCGCCCACTCGCCTACCACACGTTTCGTTCGCCGTCCTCGCTCGCGATCCCTCCATGGTGCCCACAAACAGCACTCTGCCTCCTGCCAGCGCGGCGACCGACGGCATGATGGAGCCGAGGTTCCGCGGCGTCCGAAAGCGCTCCTAGGGCCGGTACGCGGTGGAGATCCAAGACCCTGCTCGAAAGGCCCACATGTGGCTCGGCACCTTCGACGCCGCTGAGTTCGCGGCGCGCGCCTACGACGCCACCACGCTCCACTTCTGCGGGCCCCAGGCCAAGACCAACTTCCCCGTCACCTTCGCCGCAGGTGCGCACCCGCTCCCGCCGCTGCCTAAGATGCTAGCCGTCAACCCCAGCAGCAGCACCGTGGAGTCCTCCTCCCGGGACTCGCCGGCCGCATCCCCCGCCACGGCGGCGCTGCCCGCGCCGTCGCTGGACCTAAGCCTCGGCATGCCCCATGGTGGCCGCCCAACCGTTCATGTTCATGGACCCGATGCTCGCGGTGACCGTGACCGTGTCGGCGCCGATGCCCTGCCGGCTGGCCGTCGTTGCCAGCACCAACAAGAAGGCATCCTACCGTGAAGACGAGGAGAGCGACACCGGGTCGTCGTCATCCGTGGTGGACGCCTCCCCGGCGGTCGGCGTGGGGTTCGACCTCAACATGCTGCCAGATCCGGTCCTGAGATTTGGGAGGTCCGGACCAAAGTAAAACTCAAGGTCCTTTAATATAAACATTATAACAAATATATATGAAATGTTACCGATAAATACTTAAATGTATCTAAAAACAATATTCATATCAAATTATTTATACATATTACTTTAAAGGTTTCTTCTAACATTCCTCGATGCAAAGTCACTTACGATAGTGTTGATGTCAATTTTATCCAATAATTTTTTCTCGATGCATAACGTTGCCAAAACATTTAACCTCTCCCGAGTCATTGTTGACCTCAAGTTCTTCAATAACTTCAACTTTGAAAAGCTTCATTCAGCCGATGCGACAGTCACATGCACAGTAAATAAGAGTCGGTAAGCAATGGAGATATTAGGATAACAATCCACATCTCTGACATGCTCAAAAATTTCCGTAGCAGACATTACGCCATCTAGCAAAGTGAATTTCATAATCTTTAATTCGGAAATAAGATCATATACCTCAACTTCAGATGAACCATCAAAAGAAAAAGTTTCTGCAAATTTAGTGCAACATTCTTTAAGTTCATTATCATTTAATGACTTCAAAGTGCTTGAGCTCAATAAAAATCCGAATATATCTTTAAACACCATGGTTTCTTCAAATCTGTTCTTCAAAGAAGTGATCGCCATATCAACCAAAACAAAAAAAATATTTAACTTCAAAAGCCTTCTCAGCTTCAAGAATTTCTTCTTGGCAATTACTTTCACCAAACTATTTCTTCCTCATAGCACGATGTTTTTCTAGAAATGATGCCTCTACACCCATTTCTGTTGCAATACCTGTGGTGATAATTAGACTAGAAGAATACCTCTCATTTTTGTAATTCTCAAAGTATTGCGTTATACCTTGTATTTGCTTCAAAGTAGAGTCAATGCACATGGCTGATGATTGCAACTTCTTGCTCACTTTATTTATAGCAAATAAATATCATGCCAGATAACCATACCAAGTAGAAACTCAAAGCTGTCAAGTGCATCAAATAAATTTTTTGCATCATTTTTATCCTTAGGTTCAATGTCAGAAGCATGACGTAACTCAGACAAAGCAAATCTTAACTCAGTAGGTTGATATCTTATTGCTGTAACACTTTTGATTCGACTCTCCCAACGAGTATTGGACAATGATTTAACAGTTAAACTAGGAACATGTTTAAGCAAAACATTTCACCTTTTCGTAGAATCAGCAAATAATACATATATATGTTGAACAATTCCAAAACATGAAACAACTTTCCCACTAGATTTTGCCATATCACAAAGAGTAACATTTAGAATATTGCACGCATATGGCATATACATGCTCTTGGATTGATATCAATTAACTATTTTTGTACCCTTTGGTGTTTTTCTTTCATATTAGAACCATTGTCGTAGCCTTGACCCCTTATGTCACTAATATTTAGGCCAAAGGACTCCATAGATTCAAGCAATACATTAAAAAACCCCAAACCAGCATCCACCTTCAAGAACCCCGAAAAAACTCATCAATTTTTATCTTGCCATCAGACAAATTAACACATTGAACTAATAAAGTCATTTGTTCTTGATGACTAACATCAGAGGTACAATCTAAGGATAATGGATAAATACTTGGCCTCTTTAACAACCTTTATGATAGAACTTGTGATATCACAAGCCAAAAGAGATATTGACTCATTCTGAAATTTATGACTGAGTTAATGATAATGAATTTCTTTGTTCAGAATAGTCTAAGGTGGTCTTGCATTACCAAGTCAAATTCTGCAATCATCTCATCACAAGCTAAGAAATTACCATTATTATCATTATAAAGCTGCTCACTGCTTCCTCTGAAAGTCAAATTGCGTTTACCAAGAAATTTCACAATGGCTATTATTCTTAACAAAACTTGCCTCAACCGTTCTTTCTCCTTTGTGATTTGCTGCTGCAATTCTTTCTCAATTGTTTCCTTTTTCCACAGTCTAGCTCTCAATTCATTCCAACTGTTCATGTTACTAATATGCTCGACCCTATTTTCATGTTCTCTAAGCTTCTCACTGATATACCTCCAATTTCTAAACCCATCACCTGCTAAAGAATTAGGACTCTTGCTAGTGCTAGACTTGAAGATCTTACGGCAGAAACAAAAAACTTTGTCAACATGCTTTGAATAAACAAATTATTTTCTATTATGTACCTCTCCATTGCTTAATTTTCTAGAATAATGAGCATATGAAAAATATCTTGAGGCAGCATCTAGAGGAAATTCGATATTTTCTTCTCTTATAGGCTCTTTCTCGACTAATATGTCTTATGTTGCTTGTCAACTTGTTTGAACTCTTAGGTTTAGTGCATCTCGCAAACTATCCTGATAGTTGCTCGTGCGGTAGTCGTGAGTGTCTGCGCACAAGGCTGCTTCTTGTGAGCCTCTTCGGATATACACTGTAGAGTACTCTTAGGACATGACCCCTTTATGCGGAGTATGAGTACTCAGGTATCCGAGTAGTCGGACTCTTTAGGCGAGTAGACTCTTCAAGACTTCATTAGATGGAGCCTACCTTTGCAACCTCTCTGGGTTATTGGGGCGTTGTGCTCGGAAGACTTGGAACTACAGACTTATTATTACAAGCTGTGACTAGATAGAATTATCTAGATAAGATCTCGTATAGTATAGATAACTCCCAAGTTACTGACGACTTCTTTTTGCAAAGACCGTTGATGGACAGACTTGTCCAAGGAGCTGATTGGCTTATTTTTGTGAGTGCCAGCTTGCTTTTGCAAGTTGCCATTTATCCAATGAGTTGAATAACCTGAAAGATATGTGTGCGACTTGTTAGAAGTCGCATGTGGACAATTTTTGTCCAACGAGTTGAGTAACTCAAAAAATACATGTGCAGTCTTGTGAATACAAGCCGCGAGTTTGGGTGATAGTACCTGTGGGAGCTGAATAGCTCGGCGAACTTGCCTGTGCAAGTCGTAATCAGGCAGAGACTAGTTGCTTTACGAAAAAAATAACTCTACTTTATTGAATTGTAATTATACAACTAAAGCTGATGACCGATTTACATGAGTATGTAAGCTTATGGGTAGAATCGACACAGGTGGTCGATGTTCCACGAGTTGTCGATTTCTTCGCCAGTGAGAGTTTGGAGCCTATACGATCCAGGTCCAGTGACCTTGGAAATAATGAAAGGACCCTCCCAAGGCGAATTTAGCTTTTGTAGCCCCTTGTTGTCTTGGATATGCTTGAGGACCATGTCACCTGTGTTGAAAGAACGTTCTTTGACGTTGCGATCGTGATAGTGACGAATTCCTTCAAGGTATCTAGCTGACTGGACGAGTGCTGCACAGCGAGCTTCTTTGAGGCTGTCTAAGTCTAGACGCCTTGTTTCTTCTGCCGCACCCTCCTCGAACTGCTCGACTATTGGACATTTCCACATGATGTCGACGAGGAGGACGGCTTCTGATTCGTAGAATAGGAAGTATTGTGAGTACTATGTAGGCTTTCATGGCTGGGTGCGAAGCCCCAGAGGACATTGGGTAGCTCCCTGAGCCACTTGTCACCATTAGTGTTTCCAATATTGTGTAGTCGTTTCTTCAGAGCCTCAAGTAACATCCCATTGGTGCGCTCAACCTGATCGGTTGCCCACGGATGAGCGACGGAGACGTACCGGATGTCGATCCCGCTATTCTTGCAGTACTCCCAGAACTCGTGATTGTTAAAATTTTGAGCCCAGGTCCGTGATGATGCAATTGGGGAAGCCGTAGCGATGGACGATTTCATCGAGGAAGTCGAGTACTTTGTCTGCCTTCGGGCAAGTAACCGGCTTCACCTCGATCCACTTGGTGAACTTGTTGATCACCACGAGTACTCGGTTGAAGCCTCTAGGCACCGTAGGCAGAGGACCAATCATGTCTAGCCCCCCGCATGCAAACGGTCAAGAGGGTGGTATGGTGATCAACTTGTATGTAGGGACATGTTGTTGCTTGGCGAAGAATTAACAACCTTAGCATCAGTAGACTAGTTCTTCAATGTCAGTGAGAGCTGTAGGCTAATAGAATCTTGCTTTGAAAGCCTTGCCCACGATCGTTCTTGAAGATGCATGGTTGCCGCAGATGTCCTTGTGGATCTCCTCCAGTATGTCCTTGTCATCCTGCCGTGAGACGCACTTCATGAGTATTCCTGAAGATGCACCTTGTCTATAAAGCTTGTCCCCGAATAGAACGTAGTTCTTGCCACGGCACGAGACTTGCTCTGCATCTGTCTTGTCTGGTGGCAACTTGTGGTCCTTGATGTACTCGATGAAGAGGGTTCTCCAATCTACATCGATCATCATAACCTCCCGGTCTGGTGCATTGTTGCCTCGATCGGTGGTTTTTGATGGTGCCGGCTCCACTATAGATGGCTTGTGTAGCTCATGAACGAAGACCCCCGTTGGAACTTGGGCACAAGTAGATCCGAGATTGGACAAAATGTCTGCAGCTACGTTGTGTGGCGGAACTGCCCAAATTAACCTGACTAAAATGCACTTAAGTCGCTTGACACGCGATCATACACTTTAAGCAAGTCAATTTGGTCGTCCGTCAAATTTCATTCGATACACCACATACTCAGGATCGAGAAACATTGCTCACACGAAGGTGAGTAGCACAGAGATTACAACATTCCCATCACGTTAACATAGTTCAACAATTTATTACATCAGAGTTTTCGAAATTCAAACAAGTTTGCAAGGTTCAACAAGACAAAATAAATCAAGCGAAAGCTAAACGTTGATACACGATATCATGATGAAGCCGATCATGACATCAATGATCCCTGCCCTCGCCATCCGTGGAAGGATCCCGCTCGACTGTCCAGCCTGGAGGGAGCTGGGTAGGCCAAGTGGTGCCAGCAACCACACTATTGACATTACCTGAAAAGTTAAGCTACAACAAGGCTGAGCAACTAATACTCAGCAAGACTGACCCGACAGGTGATAACTACTTTCACCAACTCCTAGATATGCAAGGCTTTTTGGCTTTGGGTTTGTTTTGCCAAAAGCGTCTATAGTTGGTCCTTACTTTCAATATTTTAGCTCAAGTTCTAAGTTCATTAACCAGTCTAGATTAACAACTTATACTAAGCAAGCATAGTTTCCCAAACAATTAAAGAACAAGCATCAAGATTAATATCCTCATGTTCCATCTTTACTCAGTAGTCCCAAACTGTGAGAGGCAGACGAATCGATTCGAATTTATTAACTATGCATGGCACCACGAAGGGTCGCTTCATTTGTCAGCCGTCCCCCTGGATCCCTTAGGCACGTGTCAGGGCCAACTTCCTTCGGCATGCAATGCTCCATAATCTCAGCCTCTGTCGTACTATGACCGCACTTGCACCCACATGATGCACGATGGAAACGACGTTCCAAGGACAGCCGGATGGTATGCCACGCCCCCGTTCAATCAGGTACTAGGCTTCCCTATCCCATACTAGGTATGAGATTAGTACTTTCAAACACTTGATCACAAACGACGACACGTTTCGACCTTAGCAAGTTCATTGCTAGACAGACGGGGCAAACCACCACATCGGAACCATTCCCGGTCCTGTCTGTCATCCTTATGGTTGTAGCATGAGTAAACAAACAACTCCTATAACTCGCGAGTGACAGGCAATCACTCGACTTTACCGAGTCCTATAGCACAGCAACTACTCGACCTTAGCAACTAGTGTTCAGATTCAAAGGGTACTAAGTTCATGCATCTAAGGTGTCATTCAACTCCTATAACGTAATGCACAATCATAAGCATCAACATATTGCATAATTTAAAAATAGGGAAGCATGCACCGGGGCTTGCCTTCAGGAAAAGTTAGCGGTTCCTCGAGGTCTTGATCTAGCTTAGGCTCAACTTCAGCGTGATGTAGCTCCGTGACGGTTTCTTCTTCCAATGTAGGGTGGAGCTCGTAGGTTCTATCGACGATATCAGGTTCTACACGACATTCACATGCAAGAGTTTAGAATTATCCATGCTTTTACACGAATGATGCAAGGCATGACTTAATGCTATAAATAGAGTCGTATTTAGGCTAGATTCACCTAAACAAGGTTTTAACTTTCATTTACTTCATAAAGTAAGGTGGGGGTCAGTCAAACTCGAGGTTGACTTGGATGGTGATTTGTACATATATAGATTCTTGCAACTTAGAGTTGTGTAAAGAAGGTGGGGTCGTTTTTGGGGTTGTTCAGGTGCCTTTGGAGAGTTATTCACTTCTGAATGTTTTTTGTATCTCTTCCAAAAATTACCTATTTAGCTTATTAGCATTTATATTTCTTTTATTCCTTTAAACCGATTTCGTAGCCAAAAAGTTGTTCCTCAAGCAGCAACAAAAGGCACTGAGAAAATTACATCATCTTACTTAAGTCATTTTTAAGTTCTTGTAAAAATTTGGGAGCCATTGGATTACCACAAAAAGAATTAAACGCATTTTACCACCAAGGATAGCATGAACTTAACTATTTTTATCTCAAAACCTACAGTCAAATTGAGGGTGAAAATTAAACAGTATGTTGAAGGTGTGTTACAGAGGCTTTGGTGAAGTTTTCATGATTTTTGGAGAAGGACATCTAATTCCCATATTTATCTCCTATTTATTATGTTCTATAAGAAAGGTGGGTTTCTTTCTGATTCTGACCACAATCCAAAATTTTCCTGTAAACTACCCCTCAAAACTAAGCTACGCCAAGTGGTTTCACATTTTTCTCAGCTCTGGCTTAAAACTTATGCAAAAAGGAAGATTTAACCCTAGATTTCAAATATAAGGTGAAAACAGTGACTTTAAGTTCTACTCCAGGGCACTAAGTATTTTTCCGAGCTTCTACTCACTGAAACATACACCACATAGTTGGATTTACCTTTTTAGCATTTTTCTTCTATTTACTATGATTTAAAAGGCCTAAGCAAGAAATAAAACTGTAGGATATTATTTACAACAGTAACATGGGCAAACTTATTTTTGTAAGAAACTAGACAGAACACGAATTCCAACAAAAGTGGTTTGGCATTTTTCTGATTTTTCTACGATTTACTAGGCATTTACAAAGTTTAAACCATTTCCTGCCGATTTTAAACAAATAACCGCGGCAAACTTGCAAACTACCCCTCACGTCTAAGGTTTATTAGCGTAGGGGCCCTTGGGTTTTGCGCATAGGCCCCTGGAAAGAAAGGGGGAGATGCAATGTCGTCCCCGAGGTGCGCACGGCGGCGGCAGGTGGAATCCCCGGCGATTCGCCGGCGGGGGTCGGGCAACAAGTGGCCGGGGGTGCGTACGGGCTCACCTGAGCTCGACTTGGTGAAGTTGGGGCAGCGGAGATGGCCGGCAAGGGTCGGAACACTGCGGCGATGACTTGGCTTGTCGGGTGGCAGTCCGGGCGGCGTTCCGGCGCGTTGGCGGCTTCGGGAGGGCAACAAGCGGCTCGATAACGTGTGCAGAGGGGTAGCGAAGCGGGCGGAGAGGTCGTCGGAGCACGGGGTGGCACGGAGGTGGGACCTCCACAGGAGCTTTGGTGGCGGTGCGGTGGAAACAGGGGCACGGCGTGCGGGAGGTGGCGAAGGGTGGCGCTGACGGCGTGCTTGGCCCTTTTATGGGGTAGAGGTGGAGTGGAGGGTCGAGGAGGCACTATAGGCGCGAGAGGATAAGGCTGGGAAGGGCTGGTGCGCGGGCGAGGTGGCATTTGGCCGAGGGTGCCATTGGCCGGAGAAGCGGAGCTCTGGGGATAGGATCCTCAGTGCATTGGGCGTGGGAGATAAGGTCGGGCAGGCACGGTTTTGTCGGGCGGAAGGATTGGCGAGGGCAAGCGCGCGTCTTGTTGTGTCAAGCGCCGGTATTGGGGGCGTCGGAACGGTCGGTGCTCGGTGGTGGCATGGCGTGCACGGAGGAGACGGCGCGGGTGCCAGTTAGGCAGAGCAGATCGTGCGCAGGGGGAGGGAGATGGCCTCGGCGGCGATTGGTCAGCACGGCGTTCGTCTCATCTTGCCGTGGGCGTGGGTAGGGCGACGGCGAGCGCGCCGGTGGAAGGGGGCACGCGGCGGGTGGCGCGCAGGCGAACATGCCAGGGCGCTCTGGCGTCGAGGCAAAGCAAGGTAGCAACAAGGTCGACTTTGGGGGCCATCCTTTCAAAATTTTCAAACTAAATGTTCGAATATCCCTTTAACAAACTTGTAGTCCTATGGTTAGAGTTCAAACTTTACTAAAGATATTTGTCCATATTTTGAACGGATTTGGAGATAACTCGAGCCAAAGTTTGCCAAAAACTAGAGATTTCAGACTTAGAACATTTCAGCCGATTGGGTGGAAATTTCAGCAATTTGGCTGCCTTTGCTATGAAATTTGGACAGCTTCTGAGTCGAATTAGACCAAGGTGCTATTGAAGGAATTGTTCTTCGGTCTTAAGACTTCAACCTCTATTAAGGATTTTTCTTGAGTTTAGTTCAAAACTTTGGAGGAACAATCTCGCCAAGAGGCGCACTCTGGATGGTTTCCAAACTTGGCGCTGGAATGCCAACAAGGCTGAGTTGACTGTTTTACACGACTTTGACCAAGTTTTTGAGTAGGTTCGGTTACAATTTGGACCTGGGTCGGTGTAACAAAGTTGGAAGACACTCAAGAGACTAAAACTTTTATTAAAGGTCTGACTTGAGGTTAGATATAAAATTGTGAGATAACTGGCTGCAAAGTTGAGCAAAAGCATGAATTCCAGGACTTAGGTCATTTGCAGGGTTTTATTATACTCCTGGTTTGATTCTTGTTTTTGACCTTCTCCCACTCCGAATTAGCCCAAGTGTTATTAACAAAAGTTGTTTGAAATTAAAAGTTTTACAACTCTTATTTCAGCAAAAATTTAAGTTTGTATATAAAAACTCAAGTTTTATATTTAACTCGAAAAAGAGCTTTTTAAGGGAAAAATGGACATTTCACCTCTTTTACTTAGTGACTAATGATTTGTTTAAGTTTAATTACATCTAATTAAGGCAGAGTTGTTACATGTTGTTATCACGAGCCATGTGATGGAACTCCAGATAAGAGAACTTGTTCTCCAGCTTGTGTACTTCAAGGCAGTACACATCCATGTTGTGTTTGTGGCAATCCCACTCGTCATTGACTTGATTGATGACTACCAGTGAGTTGCTGTAGACCAACAACCGCTTGATTCCCAGCAAAACTATCAGGCGGAGCCCGTGCAGGAGCGCTTTGTATTCAGCTTCATTGTTGGATACTTCCCATATGATTTGTAGAACATATTTGAATTGTTCGCCTTTGGGAGAGATTAGGAGTACTCTTGCACCAGCGCCCTCGAGCTTGAGTGATCCGTAAAAGTACATGACCCAATGCTCTGGGCGTTCTGCTGGTGTTGGTACTTGATTTTCCCGTCACTCTGGCATAAAATTGACTAGTGTTTGCGACTTGATGGCAGTCCTTGACTTGAATTCCAGGGACAAGGCTCCGAGTTCTACTGCCCACTTGGAGATTCTTCCAATCGCATCTCGATTGTGGAGGATTTTTCCAAGGGGAAGTTTGTGACGACGGAGATGTTGTGTTCCTAAAAAAAGTATCATAGCTTTCGCGAGGTGAGTAGTATTGCGTATAGTAGCTTTTGAATTGGTGGGTGTCTGGATTTGGAATCCGATAACACCTCGCTAATGAAGTAAACGGGCCTCTGTACTTTGTATATATGGTCTGGTTCTGATCTTTCGACCACGATCGCCGTGCTGACGATATTAGTAGTCGCGGTGATGTAGAGCAACATATCTTCATTGGGGGTAGGTGCCGTGAGGACCGGTGGCTTTGATAAAAAGTCCTTCAGTTGTTAAAGGGCTTGATCCGCCTCCTCGGTCCATTGGAACTTATCTTGCCGCTTGAGTAGTTTGAAGAAGGGTAATTCCATTCTCCAAGTCTTGAGATGATTCTGTTGAGAGTTGCCATGCATTCAGTCAGCTTTTGGATGTCCTTGATGCACGATGGGACGTGAAAATTGGTGATGGCAGCGATCTTCTTGGGATTAGCCTTGATTCCTCGATGACTGATGATGAACTCGAGTAGTTTTCCGGAGGGTATAACGAATACGCATTTTGTTGGGTTCAGTTTCCACCGGAAGCTTCGCAGGCTTGCAAAGGTTTCTTCCAGATCCGTAATCAAGTCGTCAAGATTTCTGGTCTTTATGACCACGTCATCCAGATACGCCTCTACGTTACGGTGTAATTGTTTCTTGAAACACTCTTGGATGGCTCGTTGATATGTGGCTCCTGCGTTCTTCAACTCGAAGGACATTGTAGTGTAACAGAATACTCCATCCGGGGTGATGAACGCGGTCTTGATTTGATCTTCTTCCTTGAGAGCTATCTGGTGATACCCCGAGTAGCAATCAAGAAAACAAAGTAAAGCGCATCCAGCTGTCGAGTCGATGACTTGATCAATCCTAGGGAGCCCGAAGGGATCCTTTGAACAGTGCTTGTTGACGTCTGTGTAGTCGACACACATCCTCCACTTGTTGTTGTTCTTCTTTCAGGCTAAGATAGGATTGGCCAGCTACTCTAGATGATAGATTTCTTATATGAAGGCAGCCGTGAGTAGTTTGGCCAACTCTTTTTTGATGGTTTCTCTTCTGTCTTGGGCGAATCGACGTAGTCGTTGTCGCTTTGGCTTAGCTTTGGGATCCACATTTAGTGAGTGTTCGATCAACTCCCTAGGTACCCTCGGCATATCAGATGGCTTCCATGCGAAGATGTCTCAGTTGGCCCGGAGGAAACTGACGAGCGCGTGTTCCTATTTTGGGTCCAGCCCTGAGCTGATCAGGGCTGTCTTGGAGCTATCACCAGTCCCAAGGTCAATGGCTTCGACATCGACTTCACTTGCTACCTTGACCTTGGTAGCCCCAGACTTCTTCTCTAGGATCTCGAGTTCTGCCGGGCACAATTTTTTGGAGGCGGCGAAGACTTGCATCATTGAATTTGGCATTTGAGTAGTCACCGCCAACTCCACGGTTTCTATATCGCAGTCATAGGATCTTTTCAAATCTCCACATAGGGAGAGTACTTCCTTGGGCCCTGGCATCTTGAGTACTAAGTACACGTAATGCGGGATGGCCATGAATTTAGCCAGTGCAAGTCTTCCGAAGATAGCGTGATGCGAAGTTTCAAAATCAGCTACCTCAAATCGGATGTACTCTGTCCGGTAGTACTTTTTGGTCCCAAAGGGAATTGACGAAACCACCTGACCAAGGGGTACAGCCGCGTTGCCTGGGACAATCCCGTAGAATGGAGAGTTCATCGGCTGAGCATATCTGTAACGTCGAGGCCCATTTTTCTCATAATCTTGGCGAAGAGAATGTTGAGATCACTGCCGCCATCGATGAATACTTTTGTGAGTTGAGAGCCTACGACTACCGGGTCCAGGATGAGGGGATAGCATCCTGGGTCTGAGAAACTAGTCCAGTGTGACAGGGATCAGGTCACGATCGTGATCAATCTCGGCCCAACTGAAAAGAGCCAACATACTTCTGTAAGGAAGTAATACTCCAATCCGCTATAATCCCAAGTCGGGCTTGTCGTACAATACAATCGACGACCATCCCGGTAATAGAAAACGGCTCATGCCCACTCTGCACACTGAGTGGACCACACTTACATTGCAACTTATTTACGCTTTCATTCTCGATTTGCGTAAAAGGGTTAAATCAAGATTACAATGCTTCATAGAGCTAGCTATTTAAGTTGGCTCATCTCACCCTCCACTTCTCATTTGGAACTGTTCTTAGAGCTACTATACCTCGTACATGTTACTCAATTGTTAGCCTAACTTGCCCATGGGCTGTTACAATGCCAAAAGATGGTTATTTACGCGGAATAAAGCAGTTCATTCCATGATAGTGACAGCAAATCGGCAACAGAAACTGTTGGCCAGCAGCATCAGCGCGCGCATCCTGCTACTCCAAGAATACCCAGCTGGCCAGCCAGCACCCGGCGGCGGCGCCTCCATCCTTCATGCTTCCCCTTCCTAAACACCACTGGCGGTGTCTCCATCCTGGCATACGGCGCCCGATGCCGAGCCCATCCCACCTCTTCTTCTCCATGAACCGCTGCAGCGACACCTTCCTCGCCACCAGTGCGTCGACGGTCGACCACCCCACCCAGCCCACTCTGCAGCCTACTAGGCGGCGACGCACGCCAGCTCGGTCGCCCTGTCCTCTGAGAAATCGTCAAACACCATCACGCGCCCGCCGTAGATGCATGATCGTCAACTGCGCCTGGGCCGGTATTGCAGGATGATCTTCCCTGGAGTCGGGTAGTCCACATAGGTCCCAGGCATCAGGAGCATCGTGCACGCAGCTGTCTGCACCGCAGGATGAGGATGAGCGGTTGCCGGCGCCACCATCCAGGACATAGCTGCGGCCTCATCCTTACACAACGGCTGAGCACGCGGCAGGCCACCGCGCGAACCGCTGACGGCTGGCTGCTACCATCTCGCCACCGGATTCTAGTTCAGCTTTCGGCTGGATTTTCTTTTCTTTATATATATGCGCACGCGCGTTGGGATTGCCCTCCGTTCGGGTGAATGTCACGATCACTCGATGTGCCCTCGTGGCCTCGTGGGGGCTAAACTGACGAGGAATGTGGGATTCCAATAGGAAAGGGTAATATACTCATATTTTAGTTGTATTTTAGTTGGTCGATGCCTCGTAAGAAATGGAGAAATAGCGGTTGGTTCTGTCGTGAAAAAAATATTTATTTTTTTCTTTTTACATAATTTTTTATTCTTCCTCAATTTTGCATAAGATACATCCATTTATATTTTATAATTTTTAAGTATAGTTAGGGGTGTATCCACGGGTTGGGAGCACGAGAGCATCCCAACTCGCGGGAGCACCTTAACCTTCCTTTCTCGTCGATTAAGCCAAATCCACCATCGGGGGTCAACTTGCTCCTGCTGTCCTGATATTTTTTTCCTACCAAATGAAGATTCGATTTCTCTTTTCAGCTTGTATCTGATGCATCGAACCTTTTCAGGTGAATAACACGAAACGATTGGTTGATCACCAACAAACTCAAAACGATAGTTCAAACAAGAAAAGCACATATTGGCAACTTGCGAGGGTATTTGCAACGAATCTAAAGCTGAAAATTTGCATTTGCTATACACGTCAGTGAACTGCCTAGTCGTACTACGAAACAACATGCTCCACATGCCACAGCGGCGGTATCGCATAATGAAAGACCGACAAGGCCGGCTGCATCAGCACGCGCTTCCACCTGGAATACCCAGCTCGAGGCAGCAGCCGGCGGTGTCAGCTTCCCCCTCCTTCCCGTTCTCGGCCGCCGTCGGGAACGCAGCGGCGGCGGCGTACGGCGACCGCGTGGCGATCCTGTCCCTCCTCTTCTCCATGAACCGCCGCAGCGACGCCTTCCTTGCCACCGGGACGTCGTCGGTCGTCCTACTCCCACCGAGGATGACTTGCTGGCCGGCGGCGACGCGCACCAGCTCCGCTGCCCTGTCAGCCGTGACGTCGTCGAACACCAGCACGCGCCCGCCGTGCATTATCGTCAGCCGCGCCCGCGTCGGCGCCGGCGTTGCCTCGGCCGCCCCTTCCCCGACAACGTCGAGCGCGACGTCGGCGCCCGGCATGAGAAGCATGGTCGACGCCGACCCGGCACGAGCGTGAGACTCCGCCGCCACCATCTTCCCGGCCGCGGCCTCGGCTCTGACGCACCGGCTGAGCACCCCGCATGCCACCGCGAACCGCCGCCGGCCGCTGCAACCTGCTGCTGCCATCTCGCGACCGATAATCCTATAAAAATTTTCCACTGGAGTTTGTTGGTGTGTGCGCACGTTGGTATTGGCTTCGATCGATTCGGCTGGAGCACAGGATGCCTCAATGGCTTTATATATTTGCGTCTCCTCGTGCTCGTGGGGCCGCATTAAAGAGCCAAAGAGGGCGGGTAGGATTTGTTTCGCTCGATTGCCACGACCAAAACGTGGGATTCCGAGGAGGCGCTCACGACGACGGGGACAGCAAAGCGGAGGACAGGGCATATTTTAGTCGGCCACATTTGACATGACATGCAATGGTGTTCGGTATTTTGCGCGCACGCAGCAGCCCCGGTTGGTTTCGGCGGAGGAGAAAACGGGCTCGTTTTGGCCGTGCGCGCGTGGCGTTTCGGCAGGTTTAATTTTGGCCTGTTTCCGCCGTGCGACAGCCGCCGGCATTTGACGCTGCGATAAAGGATTCACGCACGTTGCCACGGCGCATCTGGAACTGTTATGCTTGCGCGACGATGCTGGCCGGTGTTCATGGGTAACACATGGGTTGCAAGGAAAATACATTTCCACGCTAACCACAGTAATACGAAGAAGAAATTTTGGAACCATCAAAATGTTTTCTATATTTTGAGTAGTAAATATTCCACGGAATTTCACTCAACGCAGGTGGACTAGCAGGGTAACTTTCTGAGGCCTTATTGTCATCAACTTCAGTAATACTTCCCAGCTCCTACAATAGATACATATAATAGGAAGAGTCCACATGTTGGTGTCCTTTCTTTTCATCCCAAATCCCTCCTCTCTCTTCTTTCTCTTCTCTCTCTCCCGCATTCTCTGTCCGCCCTGACTCCCGAGCTTGGAGCCATGGCTCGCCCCTCTGCCAGTAGAAATGGGGCTGCCCAAAATTCTGCCATCACGCTCCATGGCAGAGGGGTGGCAGGGAACGATGCCGGGGTGCAGGGAAGGGAGCGGTGCAGGATGTCTTGGCCCCTCCACCGCCGCACCCGCTTGCCTGCAGAGGCAGCCTGCGGCTGCGTTGGCCAGTGGTCGGCCCGTGCGGAGGTGGTAGGAGGGGATGACAGTGCTCCTTATCAAAACATGTGGGGAAGGAGGAGGAATCGACTCCTGTGCAAAAGTCGGAGGGGATGGGAGCACGAGCGTCGAAGGAGGGAGGAGGGGGTCTAGGCCGGCGAGTCGCGAGCACGGTGGCAGATCCGATGCCTGGGCAACGCAACTGGATTTTGGCCTAGCCACCCATGGGAAAAAAGGGACCGGGGGATCATAATCTAGGGGTCTGAGTATGGTCTCTGCATGAGCTGAGTTTTTGGCCTCAATCCCTATCTTTTGAGTAGGTATCTTTCTGGAGCTGCCCTTAGAAGAGTGTTTGTCGATGTTGGCCTCGTCGGTGATTTCGGATTTAGTGGATTTACTCCAGATTTTTGGAACATGTCCGGAGAAAAGAATGTCAACTATTTGCTTACGGTATGCAGGTAGCATGTGGTCGGTCGTGC
Source organism: Setaria viridis (assembly GCF_005286985.2). NCBI lineage: Eukaryota > Viridiplantae > Streptophyta > Magnoliopsida > Poales > Poaceae > Setaria > Setaria viridis. The sequence continues at coordinate 21,802,291 of NC_048271.2, read as the reverse complement.
AACGATTAAGGGTTCGTGGACTTTGGAGATATATGAGATGCTTTAGATATCATGTTCATCGTCCTCTTTTCGTGGAAGTGATATAGTTCCTAGAGTTTTGTGATCCTTCCATTTAGTTATATACACAAGAATAGATGGTACTGTAGCTCCTTTTGCACTTGGAATTTAGGATTGGATGGTAATTTTAAGCATAGGTTGAGTTTGGGATTCAAAATTACTTAGTGTATCCAGTTTTAATTTAGTATTTTTTCTTATTTAATATTATTGTGGAGCCTGAAACTTTCTTTTAATTTAAGGAAAAGTTCAAATTGCTCCTCTCAAGTATTAGGCATGGCTAAACTCCGGATAACTCTCTAAACTATTTATTATATATTCAATTAACCAACACAACTATGTCAATTGGCCTAACTTACTCTTAACAAGATTTGCCATTTTTGCTATCTCCATACACAAGTAGAGTTTTAAGTTAAAATTGACATCATAAAATATGTTAAAATAATACATTATGAAATTTTCATTATTTCTTTTGTGCAATACTTATCCAAAATTCATTTGTTATCAAACATCCTAGCCTATCCAAATAATAAAAAAATTATACCGTATTTTCTTAGCATATGTTATGATATCTGCTATTACCCTACAAAATTAAGTTTTAAACTCCACTTTGTGTATGAAAAAATAAAAAAAGATAAGCGGTCAGTTGTATCAATCGGTATAGTTTGTAGGGTAAATTGAACAAAAATAGTTTATGAGATTATCAGGATTGTAGCTCTACACCATAGCAGAGTTTTTGGACTTTTTCCTTAATTTATAGTAAAGCTTCATGCCTTCATTCATCTTTAATAACTCGCAGTAGTTTAAAGAAATGAGACAACAAATCGATTTTCCAACTTCAGTTTGCGTCAGTATATTTCTGTCTAAGCTGGATATTTCTTTTTTTTTTTCCCGGCAAGTTGTAGAGCAAACTTGCAAAGAGGATGACGACGTCGTTCACGCACAAAAGGACAGAAAAGAAAAACAGAGATCAGTCCACGGCGACGTCGAGAGTCGAGACGACACGCACGCCATGTCAGCACGCGCATCCTCGTGGGATACCCAGCCCAAGCCAGCTGCCAGCGTCCCCTTCCTCCTGCCCCTCCTTGGGCGCCACCAACACCACCGGGCGGGCAGGGGCGGCGTACGGCACGCGCGCGGCGGTCCTGTCCCGCCTCTTCTGCATAAGCCGCTGTAGCGACGCCTTCCTCGCCACCTGCAGGTCGTCCGGTTCATCCGGCACGTCCTGGCGAGCGGCGGCACGCATCACCTCCGCCGCCCAGCCCGCCGGGACGTCGTCGAACACCAGCACGCGCCCGCCGTACATAATCGTCAGCTGCGCGGGCGCCGGTGCTGCCGCAGCTTCCTCCCTGGCGTCGACGTCGGCGCCCGGCATCAGCAGCATCGTGGACGACGCGGCCTGTGCCTCTGCCTCGGAACGACCATGAGGTGCTGCCGCCGCCGCCACCCTGCCAGCCGCGGCGGCCTCAGCCCTGACGCACCGGCTCAGAACGCTGCACGCCACCGCGAACCGTCGCCGGCCGCTGCAGCAATCCGCTTCCGCCATCGGGGCCATCTCGCTACCACGATCCACCAGTAGAATTCCCCGAGTTGATCTGATGCGAGCTTCTGTAGGCACGTTGGTGTTGGATTGTTGGTGTTGCTTTCCATCCGCCCGGGATGACCGCGCACGACGGCTTTAATAGGCTGCCAGGGCAAAGCAAGCAAGCGTCCTCGTGGGGCCGAATGGTGATTCGGCTCTATCGGCACGGAGAAAATGTGTGGCCAGAAGCCCAAAATGGTTGATGCCTGCACGGGGAGTTGGGGCCGTGTGGTGTGGATGGACGCCGATCGAGTGCCACTGTTAAAAAACAGTTTCCAATGACGGTTGAAACGGCATTCGCAGGTGCGGGCGTGCTACCCACTTCTAATTTTCGCAGCTAGAAATAGCTATTTGCAGCAATTTCTAGGGGCAGATGATGGCATCACCCACCCCTGCAAATAGTTTCCACGCGCGGGTGATGGTGTTACCCGCCCCTAGAAATGACATTTCCAGGTGCGGGTCATCCCGTCACCCGCTCCTAGTAACCGATTAAAAAAAAGCTGCGGGGACCCACGGAGCCGCCGGGCGTCGAGCTCTCGCGCCTCAGGGACCCATGGAGCCGCCAGCCGTCGAGCTCCTGCGCCTCGGGGACCCACGGTGCTGCTGGTAGCTAAGCTCCCGCGCCACGGAGAGCTGTGCCCCCAGCCGCCGCGCCTTGGGGTCCCACGGCACTGCCGTCCGTCGAGCCCCCGCGCCTTGGGGACCCACGGCCTTGCCGGCCGCCGGGCCCCCACCGCTGGGCTCCCGCGCCGCCGGCCATCGAGCTCCTGTGCCATCGGACCACCGCCTCCGCGCCGCGCCACCGTTACTATCCACCGCCGAGGTCGGCACCGAAGGGCCACGTGGTGCCGGACGCCTCCGCTGCCGGAGACAAAGCTGAGTGGGCCGCGTGGCACCTGCCACCTCTGCCGCCGGGGCCCGCGCCAGCCTCAGCGCGCCGCCCGCCATTGGGGATAGGGTCGAGGGGGCCGCGCCACCGCGCATCTAGTGCTGCTACCAAGGAGCCGCACTGGCCAGCCTCCACACCGCTGAGAGAGAGAGGAGGGAGGGGGAGTGGACGATGGAGGTTAATTGGAAGGAGATAAGTTGAAGGGCCGGAGCTGGTATGGACGGTGGTGGAGGTTAATTGGAAGGAGATAAGTTAAAGGGTCGGAGCTGGTATGGATGGTGTGAGTCTGTGAGAGAAGGTCCAGCCAATGGGAGGCTTCAACTTTGGAGGTGTGGATCGCTGACGTGGCAGTATGTGATTCTTTCAGTAGCTTATAATAATTTTTTGGACTACCAAACAATCTTGAATAAAAAAGTTGTCAACTATAAAGTTTTAGAACTCGTCGATCTCTACAACTTTGATATAAATTTTATCTTAATCCAAGGTCATATGAAAAAGTTATGATATTTTTTTTGCGCATAACCATTTTTAGGAGCGGGTCATGCTGACGGGTGACACTATCACCTGCCTCTAGAAATTATTTTCAGGAGCGGTTGGTGCCATCACCCGCCCCTACAATTATTTCTCTATTTTTATTTTTATTTTAAAATGAATTTTTGAGCTATTAAATAATCTCAAATGTAAAATTTGTCAACTACAAAGTTTTTCTTGTCTCGTCGAGCTCTACAATTTTGATTATTCATCTGGGATGACATGAAAAAAATTGTATTCAAAAAATACATGCAATAAACTCACTCACACGTACTCACACATATACTTATATATTCATATATTTTTATACATTAACATATACTCACGCATATACACCTTGTCGAGTGTTACAACTTTCATATAGAGCTTTTCTGTAACCAAAGTCCTTTGAAAAGTTTAAAATTTGTAGATTTCAAAACTAGAGAACTTATAATAATATTTTAGAGTATTGAATAATCTCAAATGAAAAATATGCCAATTTCGTCTCATCGAGCTCTACAATTTTCGTATAGAGCTTCTCTATAGTCGACCTCATTCGAAAATTCAAAAAATTTATATTTCAAAACTAGAGAAATTATAATAATATTTTGAAATATTAAAGAATTTCAAATTGAAAACTTGTCAAGTTTTAGGTCTCGTCGAGCTCTACAAGTTTCATATAGAGCTTCTCTATAGTTGACCTCATTTGAAAATTCAAAAATTTTATATTTCAAAACTAGAGAACTTATAATAACATTTTGAAATATTAAAGAATTTCAAATTGAAAACTTGTCAAGTTTTAGGTCTCGTCGAGTTCTACAAGTTTCATATAGAGCTTCTCTATAGTTGACCTCATTTGAAAATTCAAAAATTTTATATTTCAAAACTAGATAACTTATAATAATATTTTGAAATATTAAACAATTTCAAATTAAAAACTGCTCAACTTCATAGTTTTAGTCTCGTCGAGCTCTACAAGTTTGATGTTAAGCTTCTATATAGCCGAAGTCATTTGAAAATTCAAAAGTTTTTAAATGGATATTTTGAAGTACTAAATAATTTCAAATGAAAAACTTTTCAACTACAAAGTTTCAGGTATCGTTGAGCTATATAATTTTGATTCAAAATTTATCTTCATCCGAAATTATATGAAAAAGTTATGAATTTATTTCTACAGGACCATTTCTAACGACGGGCCATGTCATCACCCGTCCTGGAAATCATTTTCGGAAGTGGGGGATGCCATCACTCGCCCCTAGAAATGGGAACCCGCCTTTGAACGGTGATTTCTAGGGATTTATAGGGGTGGGTCACTCCGTCATCTGTGCCTGGAAATGCTTTTCAGGGTGGGTCGGTTCCTACAGTAGTCCCACTCCTTTACAGAAGCGGGTGGCAATTTCGCACGCTCCTAGGGAAAAAAAAAAAGAAGTGCCTCTATGAATTTTTTTTATAGTGCGCCGACGTGCCCCGTGTGCTTTGATTTTCTTGGATTCCCACGCGCGGCTTGAGCTGGGAGCGGTGAGCTAGCGCGCGTGGACGGAGGCATTCGGGTGGTTTCGGCAGAGGAGAAAATGGGCGCGTTTTGGACGTGCGCGTGGGGCTTTTCGGCTGTGGGTCGGCTGTGGGGTTTTCTTCGTTTGCGCGCGCGGTGCGGACAGCTCATGGGCTCATGGCTAGCTACTCGGCTGCCCGCCTTCCTCGCGGGGAATCACGCATTGCGCACGCTGGCAGGCACTACAGGATCTGTTCGCGGGTAACACGAGGGTTCAATGGGAAATCTATTTATATATAATAAGCCATATAAACAACAGTGTATTAACACGAGGCCATTATCTGAAGCTGAAGCCAGCCCAGAACAATAAGTGTATTGACAAGTACCGTCTCCGTCCCTCCATTCCATGCAAATAGTAATATAATTGCATAGTAAAATTTATAAATTTAAAAAGTTAAAATAATTTATAATTTGGGATGAAAAGAATAGTACTAATTATTCCGTCAGCTTCCTGACGTTTGATTGACTACAGGTAAAAAGTAATTTGCAGACATCAAACAGTTTCTATGTAAATTGACTGAAATCTCACATGCTTAATTCCCATCGATACTGAGCAAGCTGAACGTAGCTAGCCATTTGTTTGTTTACTCCACTGCTAGAATCTTAACTTTAGCCGAGAGTTGTAAGAATTTCCCAGCCGCCCCTTGGGAAAAATATTATTTGCCGATGGCTTGGTAGTCACCGACGGTGGGATGGAGTACCCTTGGCTATTCGATTGAATGGCCAACAGTTTCCATAATGACCAACTGTTTTAATTATCACAGTCGGTAATGGTTAGAAGTGCCTGACAGTTTCTGTTTCCCCGTCGGTAACTATTCAGCGAGACTCCACGATCAGCCCAATTCCCACGTCAAGAAGATAAAATGTGGAGGTGGTTACCAGTACATACACAAATGTTTGGTTATTCTGGACTAAATTTTAGTCTATCTATTTTGACCCCTTTTAGTTCCTAAAGTGCTAAACATGTGGATTAAAATATAGACTAAACCCTTTAATCCTCTAGTCCAAGGGGTGGACGAAAGTGGACTAAAAGCTCTGGAAGACCCCCTGCTCCTTATTTATTGCCCATCCCACCCATCCTAAACCCTCCCTCCGCTGCTGTCCCCTTGCTCGCTCCCCTCCCCGCCGCCACCGCCACCGGCCTCCCTCCGCCTGCCGTCCCCACCCACCGGCCTCTTTCCCGCCGCCCTCCCGACCGGCCCTCCCTCCGCGTCGAGCTCCTGCCACAGCCGGCGCGCCGCTTCCTCCGCAGCCTCCTTCTCCCCCCGCATCCGCACCGCCATCACCTCCAGCTCCTCCACCCGCCGATCAGCTCCTCCGCCGTAGCCGCAACCGTAGGTTCCCCTCCCCCCGCCTTTGGTGACAGCTCTGGCGGCCGCCACGACGACGAGGGGTCCGCGACCGGATCCATGGAGGCATGTATATTGACACCGGGGACATACCACCCCCTGGTCCGGAGCTCGGATCCCACCGCCGTCAGGAGCTAAAGGTTGGCGCGGCTCCCGCCCGCACGGCGGTGAGGTTAACGAAACGCAACGTCGTGCCTTTCTGCTGCGACAGTGAGAGGGAAGGTGTCCCTAGTGGCGTCTGGTGGAAGCGACGTGAGCTAGGCTGGAGTTCCTAGCTAGATTAGGAGGAGACTGCACTGGAGTTCCTGGAGTTCCCAACGAGAAGTATTATCGTCTTTGTTCATCTGCATTAATTGACTTTAATCTCTAGAACTAAACAGGATAGGGACTAAAATTTAGTCCCTGCTTTAGTCCAGGGACTAAAGGAACTAAACAGGGTGTAACATGACAGATCTAAAAGCTGCCGCAAGCCGAGCCACGGCGGCAGACCTGGCCGACGCTGCCCGTGCTTGTTGAAGATCAGCCCGGCCGGCGCCATCGTTCCCGGGGGCACACTGGTCGGCGCAATCTTCGTTGAAAGGGGCACTGGTCGGCGCCATTGTTGAAAGGACGACGCAACCGCTTTCACTAGCACTGCAGGTATCATTGCGGCTTCTGGAATTAGGAGTCCTGATCTGCATCACTTTCCTCGTTAATTACCAGTTCACAGCCTCGCTGGCCGTCTTGTTCGAGAGCAGCATCATGCACGGATAGATGGAACACGGGCATTCGAGAGCTTCGTCATGCACAGATGGATGTGGCGGGCATTCGAGATCTGTGTCATGTATATAGATGGGACAAGGGCATACGTATCTTGAATGGTGAGAGCAGCTTCCATATGCACCATATTATTCTAATCTTACTCTTGTTACGCATTCAGAATTTCTTTGGATCGCCACTAGATTTATTTGGTTAATCCGGCTTCTACGTTACAGGAAAAGGTTACATAATTCAATGTTTCTTCTACCTTTTATCATCCGACATTCTATTATTCCAATTACTTTTCTGAATCCAGATCAGTTTGAGGACTAATCTAACTCTGTTACTTTCCTCCAAATCCATATTAGTCTGTTTCAAATGGACACGATAATTGCATGAAGGATTGTACAATTCATGGAAGAGTCGGAGCATCCAAAAAGATGGAATTTTTTCTGTAGATTTTGTATACTACTACCTTGAGAAATGTACTTACCTAACTGTGTACTGATTCTCTCACTTGCATGAGAATCCGATTGATTGTATGAAAATTCCACCTTTATCAAACACAAAAGAGAAGTTTATTCCAGCAGTGTTATATTACTGTAGTTTTCTATTTCCCTATCTCCATAATATAGGCAGGAGCACAACATAAATGCTGCAAAAAAAATAGCTCAAACTACAAAACAAATAAAATAAAGTACAAGATAAAATTAAAAGGATCAAAACTGTTTTATTTTAAAAATGTGGAAATAAATGGCCGAGAGTATTCAAACCATCAGGAAATGGAATGACCGGCCGTATGCCTATTATCGTGGTTATAAAATAGCCAGCAGTGTACTGTTGGGCTTTTCCTGTTGGTAAACTCAATGGCTGACAACCCGTTGGCCATTGGTAGAATGCCCGACCATGGATGGCCGACGGTACACCCTTGGCTATTTGCTTCTCCGACTGTACAAGTTAATGGCCAACAGTATTAAAACGCTCATTCGAATGGCCAACAGTATTAAAACGAGCTCGTGCGAATGATTTAGAAGCCTAATTCAACCCGGGACCCCTCATTCGTTTCTTGGTATCTGCATCCTTCATCCTTGCATCATCCTCTGTTCTTTATAGCTTAATCCTCAAGGTAAGCAGGCTCTTATTTGCAAATCTCCACATAAAATGCTTCATCGCATTAGGTGTATTTAATCATCCACATCTTCTTAACCTTTGATAAAGATGTATAAACAGGCCAACTTCTCTTATTTTTACCTCATGTATAAACAGGCCAACTTCTCTTATTTTTACCTCATACAGTTCTTTTTATGCCAATTTTGCTGTGAAGCCACAATTTAGTTCGAAATGCTATGCAGGAATGCTATCCATATCCACACGGTGCTCATAGCTAGCTAAAATTAGCTTGGCACCTTCTTTCCAAAATAAGGGGGCGTTTGGTTCCTTTGCTTATTTTTAAGCAAGTGTCACATCAATATTTAGCTACTAATTAGGAGTATTAAATGTAGGCTATTTACAAAACCCATTACATAAGTGGAGGCTAAACAGCAAGACGAACCTATTAAGCCTAATTAATCCATCATTAGTAAATGTTTACTGTAGCAACACATTGTCAAATCATGGACTAATTAGGCTTAATAGATTTGTCTCGTCGTTTAGCCTCCACTTATGTAATGAATTTTGTAAATAATCTACGTTTAATACTCCTAATTAGTATCTAAACATTCGATGTGACGGGTGCTTAAAAATAAGCAAACTAACCAAACCAGGCCTAAATCTTGCACCAATTGTAATTAATGGGACTATCTATTTATCTGTGGACATATTCCAAATTTCCAATTATGAGATTAATCTAATTTTTGTAACCATTGGATTAAAATCCAACAATTTAGATTCATCATTCTATGATAAAAAGTTGAAATAATCTTAGAACATTTTATTTTTCTTTGAACCTTGCAAATCTTAAGATTGGAGGATGCAATGTCACCTACTACATAGACAATTCGCCGTTAATTTCGGGAATAAATATAAAAAAATATAAGCACTCATGGTAAATCGATGACTCAAACTCCATATGAGTATGTGTTGACGCCAGATTTTGACACGTAGAGAATCGGCGTCAAGAGGGAAAGGATTGGCTAATATGGCAGGATGAGAAGTCACTATTGGGAATCGGCCGATTGGTGCTACAGTTGGAGATCGGCCGATTTAGCGCTACAGTTCTGACAGATAGAGTTGGTAGGGATCGGCCGATTGGAAGGTTGGAGCAGTTGGGCCAATATGGGCTTAAAGTGGATCAGAAAGAAAAGATGAAGGAGGATTGGCCCGTGGGAGTGCAATGACCAAATCCGATCCGAGTTGTACTTGTAAATATTTATTTTCGTTTAAAATTAGAGATAGATCCTAGTCGGTTAAGAAGTTGGTTGTAACAGGCTATAAATAGCCATCTTTAGAGATCTGTAAAGAACACATCAAATCAATACAACAATCTACTATTTCCTCGTACTTTACTTTCAAGTCGGCGACTTCGCCAATACTCTTCTTCTTTCACGAGTTCGTACGGGTTGGCAGGGCTGCATCGACACGATCTCCGGCCGATTCTGTAAGTTCCGTTTATCGAGTAATATCTAGGCATTAACTTCGGGCGCATCGCTGTCGTTTCGTTTAGATTTATTCACCAGTTATCGATATTTACTAGAATTCTAGGTTTTACCTGCTGTTCTAGTTTTATCACCAGTTATCCAGCTTGAGATTAGAACTTTCGGCTTGTTTATCGTTATTTTCATCTATTATTTTTGGCGTAGCCGATTAGATCTATTTCAAGTGTTGCTCCTGTAGCGTTATCTAGTTTGCTCCAGTAGTTTTCTTCATAATCGCTGCCTAGTTGTCGGCTGTACCATAGCTGATTGCCGTGTTATAGCAAATTGGCCGATTCGCTGATACGCTTCCTCGAGATCGGAACCTTAGCCGATCGCAACCCCTGGAATTTGACACGTTTTCTCCTTGCCAATCAACAAGTCAGATTGGCTGGCACGCCGCACGAACTGCACCAGACAGGGCGATTACCCAAACAGGAGCTAAGCAGATTCTTCCGGGTTGTGTGTCTGACGCTAAGAGTCAATCGGCTGAGTTTTAGCGCCGACGGTATGTTCCACCATAATGAAACTAATTAACTAAGCTATGAACATTATTTTCTTAGACATGAACATTGCAAGAAAATTTTCAACCTTGATTTTAAGAATATTTTAAGAAATTTTTTCACCTTTGATTTGTTGAGTAATTTAACGCAAGGTTTTGGCAGAATCCTGACTCCACCGTTGACAATTTGAGACTAGGGATGCAAGTGGGGTGGCCTGCGGGTACCCGCCAGCTATTCGCGTACGCCGCAAGCATCTTGCGGGCTGACGCGGCAGCCCGCATTCCGCCGCGTGCTGTTGCGGGCTCATGTGGCAGGCTCAGCTGCATGCCTGCACGCACGCCTACGGCCAGCCTACTGCAGACGCCGCTTGACATCAGAAAGAAACAAAGCTAGTGTCTAGAGATGAGCTCATGGCCATGAGCCTAGATCTCAACGGTGGAGGAGGACCGGCGGACGGCGGCTGTGACTATGTCCTCGTGCCAGATGCGGGCACGGGCGCCGGTGATGCGACGAAGGATTCCTTCCTGATGCAGGAGGCGACGATAGATAATAGAGGCGGCACACGCGGAGCAAAAGTAGCAACCGAAAGCGGCGACGCCGGGGGACGGAGCTAGCGTCCCATGGCGGCGTGGGCGGACTGTGACCGAGACGCTCGATGCGGGGAACTAGGAGGGTATCAGGGCGAAGTGGGCTGGAATGCGAGTTTACGTGGGCTAGCGGCGCTGCTTGGCCCAGTGGGTTGGCGGCGTGGCCCGCGCCGCTTGCATCCCTATTTGAGACGTACAAGTTCCAGGATCGGAGAGACAGGAAAGAGCAAATAAACGCCATCGTATTTTTCCCAACATGCGCTGGTAAGTTATCAACATCTAAGCTGAAAATTCAATTATATATGCTTGCCAACGAGGCAACGATTAGGTAGTCAGTCTGCGGCGCCGGCAGCGATCGAGATGACTAAGAATCAGCGTACGCATCCTCCGGGACTACCAAGCCCAAGCCACGCGCCGGCATGTCCTTCCTGCTGCCTCTTCTTGGACGCCACCGTCGTCGGCCGGCTGGCAGCGTCGTACGGCGTCTGGGCGGCGAGCCTGTCCCGCCTCTTCTCCATGAACCGCTGCAGCGACGCCTTCCTCGCCACAGGGATGTCCTTCGCCCCACCGGCGGCGAGGCGTAGCAGCTCGGCCGCGCTGTCCGCCGGGACGTCGTCGAACACCAGCACGCGCCCGCCATACATGATCGTCAGCTGCGCCGGCGCCGGCGTCGGCGTTGACGCCTCGGCTTCCTCCCTGACGTCGGGGGCGACGTCGGCTCCCGGCAACAGGAGCATCGTCGAGGCCGCCGTCGGCGTGGTGGCGGGGCGGGCATGAGCCGCCGCCGCCACCCCGGCGGCGGCCTTGGCCCTGACGCACCGGCTGAGCACGCCGCAGGCCAACGCAAATCTCCTACGGCCATTGCAATCCGTAGCCATATTTCGCTACTACCACAGGCCAATAAGCTTACCAACGTTTCGTTTAACTTTCTGTATGTAGGTAGCCAGCTAGGGCAGGAGGATCGGATGATATGCGTTCGGGCGGCTCGATGCATGGGTTTATATAAGCTGCAAAGCAAATGGGGCTGTCACGGAGAAAACGTGGGAAGCGCCCGCCGCGCGTGGGCGTTGGTTGTGCGTTGGCATCACCATATTTTTAGCCGGTCGGCCACAGGCCCACAGCCCCACCACATGATTGATGCGCCGCTGGCTCGTTTTGTTTAGTTTTGCGCGCGCCGCATGAGCCGAGTGGTGGGCGTGCGTGCACGCAGCCGGTTGGGGCCCGAGCAGAAAATGCATGGCCGCGTTTCGGCCGTGCGCGCGTTTCCGTGGCTGGCTTTTGCCCCGTTTCCGCGGCGCACGTCGTTGCCAGCCTTCGGGGCGTTCAGGTCGGCACGTCGTCATCTGTTGAGCTTGTTCCAGCGGGAGCGAGGGTAAACTGTTCACGGATGACATAGTACGCGTTGAAGCAGAGGGATCGGAAAAAATGGGCTCGTTTCAGCCGTGCGTGCGAAGCGCGGCGGCCTCACGTCGGCGTGGTACGTACGCGCGACTCGATCTGCTACGCTACCGGCCTTATGCGTCGGGGGTGTTCATGGATAGCAAACGGGTTAAAAGAGAAAGCTGTTCTTATGGTAGGAAAAATATGATGTACCAGTCTACCTCAGAGGTCGATGATTGCACGAAAAACCTTCGATACAAAAATTAAATATATATATATACCTCTATTTATTTCAATAGACAAAAACCAATTTTTACCGTTTGAAAGAATAAAAACTAGCCTTATGTAATTTATAAAGAAATAAAATAACTTAAATCTGCCATTTGAAATTGCAAAATTATACTCGCGCGAAAAAAGTGAAAAGAATAGTGATTTCGCTTACTCGTGGCCATTGCATTAGAATAATTTTCCCAAATGCTAGGATTTATATTCTTGGTCTTACCTATTCAGTTCCAATGCTTGTCGTCTTGACGAACGATGAATTGATTAAGCACACTTTATATACAACATGGAACATGTTGAACATAAAGTTTAATGATCCACCTTTTTTTAATATGGTATGTGTAACTGGTTCAACCTTGGGCAACAATGAAAACGAGCAGGAGTATAATATAATTCTACATCTAAACTTTCTACTTGGCAGGAACCAGATGTCACCCACTTTGCCATTATAAGAAATTCTAAAGGAGTGTGCACGTTGTCAGCCCGAACATAATACATGGGCCTATTTAGAGGACAGCACACCAAGAAACCTTACTTTGCTATGAAGATCGACATTATGAAAGCATATGATCGAGTGGACTGGTCTGGTCCTATCTTAGAGTATGTTTGTCCAAGCTTGGTTTTGCTGATTCCTGGACTGATACTGTATACGAGGTGTGTGACTGGTTCGTTATACAGTGCGGGTTAATGGAGAATTGATTGATCCCGCGGCTCCTATGCGGTGCACCTGACAAGGTGATCCTATCCGTCCATATTTATCTTACTGTGTACCGAGGGCCTTTCTTGTCTATTTAGAAAGATGGAAGAGGAGGGTATTTTAAAGGGTTTGCGTAATGGCAAATTTGGGCCTCCTATTTTCCTTTTCCTCTTTGCTGATGATAGCAAATTTTTTGCCAAAAGTGATTGCAAGAGTGTAGATGCCTTGAAATCAGTTCTGCAATTATATTGTGATGGCTCTGAAGTATGGACAGAAAGTGAACTTATCAAACTTTTCAGTTTTCTTTGGCCTTCATTGTCCTGTCCCTATTAAAAGTAGTCTTATGGCTTCCCTACAAATTCAGAATGTTGCTTTGAGGGATACATACTTGGGCGTGCCGACATATGTGGGCTGTTCTCCAACTGAGGCTTTTAAATTCTTGCCGGCCGGGGAGAGTGTGGAAATAGATTAACAACTGGACTAATCGACCATCATCTAGAGTTGGGAAAGAAATTCTTCTCGAGGCGGTGGTTCAATCGATATCAACTTTTGTTATGAGTTTTTTCCAGATTCCGGCTAAAACTTGTGAAAAGATGCGAAATTCTGTGAAGTCAGCATATAATTTCGCGAGAATCTCTTCTTTTGCCTCCTTCCGAAGTAGGCCTTGATTTGGTTTTATGTAATATAACATTTGAGGAAGATTGTTGGAAGATGTCATGGTCTATTAAAAGCAAGATGAAAATAAGATTTTGGCGAGTTGTTCATGATTGTTTGGCTATGGGACATCAGCTTCAAAGGTGACATATTCCTGCTAACAATCTACTCCGTATATGTTGTTTCTTTGGCCACGTAGAGAAAGTTGAGCGTTGTTTCTTGATGCTCCCTTTCGCTAAGACTGTGTAGAATCTTATCAAAAAATAGTTTGGTTTTCAGTTACAAAGGAAATATCTCCATAATGCTAAACAATGTATTTTTGATTTACTAAATCGTTGCAGTGAGGTGCAACGTGTGGCGGTGACTGTTACCTACTGGCATATCTGAGAAACCCGAAATGAAACTAGATACATTGTGTCCCCAAGTGACAATGAAGAAATACAAGCTTATGTTGATATGATTGTTATGCATTCTTTGAAGCCGAGTCATCATTCATCATGGTGTGCAGATCCTAAACATATTAAGAAAAGGACTCCACCACCGGTTAGTTGGCTTTGCCTCAATGTGGATGCAGCAATCTTTTCTTCTTCACCAAGTTCGGCAGTTGGTGTCATTGCGCGGGACCATATCGGCAGATGTTTGATGGGTTGCCACCAGTATTTTTCGGGTATTACTATGCCTGTGGTCGCAGAGGCACTTGCTCTTTGGTGTGCTATGGTTTTTGCTTTTGATGAAGATTTTCACAAAGTGATTATGCAGCCAGATTGCTTGTCAATCATCCAGGACTGTTCCTGCTAGGGACCGCTCTGTGATTGGTCTTTTTTTTTTTTTTGCTGATATCAAGTCTTTAGCTAGCAAATTTGCTTCTATTACGTTTCTTCATGTAAACCGTAATGCTAATAAGGTGTGGCTCATTTGTTGGCTAAAGAGAGTGAGCTTATTGCTTACTCAATGTTCCGACGGTATGTTCTTGGTTGTATCAGGATGGTGTGAACTCCGATTGTTTGTGTCAATGAACGAACCGACCTTGATCTCAGAAAAAAAAAAGCAGCAACCTGCAGCTTGCCTGCCTCCCAGTAAGTAGTTCCCAGCAACTTGGCCCAATGAAGTGAAGCCACAATCTTGTTCGGTTGTTCAGAATTGAATCATGGAACGGATTCATTCCTGGAGGGGAATGAGTGGATTCAATTGAATCACTCTATATTGTAGGTTTCATTCTGGAAGTCAAGACATGGGGAATGATTCTGGATCGCTAAGAAGCCGGAATAATCAGAACGGGCTGGAATAGAATCAACATCCCGGTCCAAACCGAATGGTTATCTTGTATTAGGTAGGATTTTTAACCGGATCAAATCAATCTGTGCGGAATAAACCTCGTTCATGGGTGGTTTTAAGAGAATCGAACGAGACCTAGAAGTATAACTTTTTCACGGAAAAATCATTAATACAAATGACAACCGAAGGTCCGTACCAACCAATAATAATACAGCTTGTATGTACATCCCTTCAGTTCCACCTAATATGGTGCAGCGTGTATGATTCCATTCTCTATTTCAAATTGACAGGTCGTTGCTTCATTTTCAAATTGTCATCTATGACAGTACACGGGATAGAGCCGGGGCCAGCGTCATCTAGGGCCTGTTTGGAATAGAGTTTTTTTACAGGAATTTCAAAGGAAGTGCATTCCTCTATTTTGCTTACGTCATCCACCGTTTGAAATGAAGGAACACGCCGGCCGATTCCAGAGGAAAGGATTCGTTCCCTTCACAAAACACAGGAAATTAAACATCCAGTAGTCCGAGCTAAAGGTTTCGCGTAAGCCCGAGGCGAGAGAGACGGAGAAGCTTTCACGCGGCTCGAAATCAAGATTAGAGGAGAAGAGAGAACCAGAAGAGAAGTTTTTTGCATGAAAAACGAGCTCGGACCACATCCTCACCGGCGTAGGTAGTTGTCATCGTCCGCCCCGGTTGCTGTCCGGCATCCGTTGTCACTCCGATCTGGACCATCACCATTGCTGCGCGAAGCGCATGGGGCTCCCGATGCGTTGTGTTCTTCGTTATGACCTCCCTAACTAGCACCGCCCTCTGCTGCTACTCCATCGCTGCATCTTGCAGCCGCCTGCAAATCTCTGCTCATTCGTAGGAGAGGGAGGGAGAACACGGAACACCTTTCGGAGAGGGATGAGTCACACGATGGCACCAGATAAGATGATCCCCAGCAGGATGACAGCCCGTGGGTTGAGTCTATGGACCAGTGGTCCCACGTGCAAGTGAGTTAAAGGAGAAAGATACGTAGCTTTTTCTTGCGAAGGAAAAAATGGTATGGCTAACAATATATCATTAAGCACTAATGTCTTTTTGTTTTTTGATTCCTGTGTTATGAATTACTATGTTCTAAACACTCCATAGTCATTTCCTGCGTTTTTCCATTCCTCTGTTTTACCACTACACTCATATCCTATTCCTACAAAAAAAAATTCTCATTGCTATGTTTTCTATCCTTCGTTTCAAACAGGCCCCTATTGTTCACCGGATCATGAAATCGCCCCGGCCAGCAGGCCGTGGAGCAGTCGCACCGGTACGCCTCCTTCGTTTCCTTGGGTTTCACCACGGCGGGGAGCAGGACAGGGACAGCGCGCCACGCGAAGCCGGAGACTTCCGGACCCGGCTGGACCGCGGGAGTTTAGCCTATGGGAAGGTGCCGGCCCCGCGAGGTCCCCCGATCGACATCGACGCCTGCGTCGGCGTGCGCGAACTCGCTCCATCACGTGCTTGTGTTTTCATGCAGGCAGAGACGGTCGGCAAGGGAGGACACGGAACAATCCGGTGATTTGTTTGGCCTACATCTCCATCGGAGCCTGGTGGTGGAGTCGGCTCTTCTTCTCCCGCAATCCGCAGCGTGCGTGCTGCTGCAGCACTGTGCGCCTCGTTTCCTTCCGTTCTCTCTTGCGTGTCGATCGAGAAAATAACGTGCGGACGGAGGAGGGCTGACTGGCTAAGGTACCGCAGGTCGTGCTATCCAGAACAGTAGGGCGCGGCCAGGTGTGTGGTCTTCCTCTTCCATTTAAAGTTTGGGGATTTTAAGTTGGGAGCACAAGAATTTTTGAAAATTTACACTACTGCACAGCACCTCATCCATACCGGCACAAAAATTTCATTTGTGACGGTGAACACACCGGTACCAAAAAGCAGATGCGAATGCGGATGGTTATTTGTACCGGTGTCGAAGTTGGCATGAATAAATGATTATGTCTACCCGTGGAAAATTGCACCGGCACGAATAACAAATCATGCTACTAGTGCAAAATTGCACCCTCGAGCTACCCTTCACATTCAACTGTAGCTAGTCACAAGTCACAAATATGTCACGTGTACTGTTCAAGCTTCGAACTCGACATCATCCCTCCCGTGATATTTTTTATCATCCCACCTACACCACATATCCATATGTAGATGGAAGTTCTATTCCTTTAGACCCCAATTGCCTAACATTTGGTACATTATTTGGGGGTCTAAATGGCTTCAAATTAAGAAAAACATTCAACTACAAAGTTATAGATCTCATCAAAAAATACAATGTTTATATAAAGTTTGTCTACACCCGAGTCCGTGTACAAAAGTTACGAATTTTCGTATATAAATTGATATTCAAATTGCATAAGTGGGAAACTTGATATGGAGGATGGAGGCATAACTTGTACTACTAAAACACATCTCACCACCGCAATCAAAACATCCACATGAGGAGGAGGGAAGCTTCGTGGAACTACCCCTTCAGCCGGCCTTTTTCTCTCCTCCCTCTAGCTCTACCACTTTATTGACTGAAGAGAGAGCGACAAGGCACCACGCCGTCAGCATAGAAAATTGCCATTCCGGAAGACACCGGAGACCGCGCTATGCAATTTCCACGCTTTTGAAATGGTAAACATATAATTTTAGACCAGAAAGACCGTGTGGCCCTAGAAGCGGACGTGTACCAACCACTGATGGAAAAGGTCGCAGCCGGCACGCCGCACATGTTTCTTCTCTGTCTATCTTCTCTCCGTTCTACTAGTTGATAGTTTGGTCTACTCGGAGAAAAGCAGCGAAAAGAAAGCTGGTCTAACACTATTAAGAACAGAAATCAAATTTATGACCAAACGGCCGGTCTTCTAAATTCTCTACTTCACCAAAAGTACACCGGAAGCATTCGGCCAAGCATTAGAGAACAGATCACTATTTCTTAATAGGATGCAGTTGTACATTAAGATAACATCCCAATGGATGAAAAAGACACGGTCTCTATCAATCCCAGACTGATGGAGCTGCCGGCCGGCGCCTAGATAGGTGCCATCGGTCGAGCAACATATAATTAATTAGTAAAAGAATTCCTCCGAGTAGTGCTGAAGAATTCTCAAACAGAGATAACCTAGATTAGGTAGATCACCATGAAGGAGGATACTAGTCAGTACTTCTACCCCTTTTCATGAATGTTCGATCGGAATCCTGAATCCTGAAACGTTTCTAGAGCCCGAGCCATGAGGCAGCTGCAGGCTCATCTGTCGCAGGCTTGCCGCTACCGGTAATGTCTTTCTCTGGCACCGGGGACGCCGTCACCTTGTTGTAAGGCTCGGCGGCGTTGATCCTGCAAATCCACACACGTATTTGTCATCCATTGTTCTTGCTAGCTAAACAACCTCAGAATTTTAATCTCGAACGTGTCGTCGAAGACAGTGAATGGAATTAAGAACCAGATGTGAGCCATATCCTCACCTGTGCTTCCTCTTCTGGAGGAACCTCTGCAGCGATGCCTTCCTTGCGATGGGCAGGTCAGGGAGCGCCGCCGGTGGGTTTGAGGCTGGCTTCTCCGCCGCCGCTGGCGCGGCTTTAGTCTGTGGCGTAGCCGCGGAGCCCGACCCGGCCAGCTGCATCAGCTCCTCGGCCTTGTCGGCTGGGAAGTCCTCGAACACAAGCACCCGGCCCTCGTAGACGATGGTCAGCGGCGCCTTCGCCTGCGCCTCCGGTCTGGAAAAAAAAAAGCATACATGCTCGCCGTCATCAAACCCGACTTGGTGGCCAAGAGCTCATCAGCCAGACAATAACACAGGGCATTTAAGGCGACAGAGAGGGTTTCCAGCAGATGAAAGCTCACCTCTCTTGAGACGGCTGCAACGTGCCGGCGCGCGTGGGGAAGAGCTGCATGGTCCTGCCGTCCGTGTCCTCATCCTTCTCCGTCGTCGTCTCCACCAGAGGCGGCAGCCGGAACGCCCCGTCGAGTGCCCCCAGCTGCTGCTCCCTCATGTACTGCCGCAGGAGCCCGCACGTGACGGCGAACCTGGTGTTGCCGGCGGCCGCCATATCCGATCCTCCTCGGTGAAGCACAGAAGCAGCCGTGCCGTGGGGCACTGGTGGTGGTGGTGGTGGTGGTGTGGTAGTTCCGTCTCTTCTGGCGCGGCTCTAGCTTGCGTGGGAAACTCACCCGGGCGCGTGCTATTATACCGGTGTGTGTGTGTGTGTGTGTGTGTGTGGGGGGGGGGGGGGGGGGGGGGGGGGGCAGAAGGCTCTCGGCGCCGGCTTGTGCTAGTGTGTTTCGTCTCCTTGTAGGCGTTGGTAGAAGCACGTGAAATGCGAGGGAAGATCGAGTGGAGCGCCAAGGAAAGCGACGCGGGAGCCGCCCCGGGCCGGACGGCAACATGGGGGGATAGGCACGCCGCAGGCCACTGAATTATCCAGGCCGCACACACAAAACTTCTTGTTGGTGCCTTCATGGATTTCATGGGCTGCAATTTTTTTTTGTATTGATTTTCTGCTATATGGGGGTTTCCCTTTTATTGCTTTTCATGTTTTACGGTTACTATGTGTCTTTTCCTTCAAATTAATGTATACTCTGAATCCGTTTTTTTACCTTCATTCATTCTTTTTTTTTCCAAAATGGTCCCTTTTTTCCTTTTGTTATTTATTATCTTTTCCTTCTCCTTTGTGTTTTCTAGTGTATTTAATATGTTGATCTGGTTTCTTATTTATTCATTGCTGTTACTTTTGAAGTGTTCAAGTCCTGCTGAAGCGCTACATGGGTACAAGACCAACAAGTAAAGTCTACTGAATTTATTATTTTGGTACTGAAATTCAATTGTTCTTTCAAAATATTTTCAAATTTCATGTGGTATTTTAACAGTGTTACCTCAAATGCTTGGATTTTCATCTATACTATGTTTTTCTGCTATTATGATATATTATGGCGTAGTAATTTATGAAGTGATCTGCATGTTATGTGTACTGTTGTAGACGTGCCACACAAGTTCATAACATGACCAGCACTTCCTGAGAAGTTGAGATGATATTGCAGTCTCGTATAGTCGTATGTACTATTGTGTTTGGCTTACGTGAAAAAGAAGAATATTATCAAAGTAGTAATATAATGCCACATTTGAGTAAGCTAATTTGGAGCTTAATGGCACACACACGTAGGATAGATAACGAGCGCACCATGGTTAGCACTACCGATCAAATTACAAGATGCAGGCCATGAAGAGAGGTTTACATCCATATTTACACAAGTATATTTTTTTGAAGGAATAGGGAGGTGTTATATTTCAGGTGCCTGAAAATAAGTTTTTTTTTCAGGCGACTATGTGGAGGACCAGAGGACAAATTCTAGATGGTTTTGAGCTCAGTTGTGCTAACGGGCCTGTTTTAGAAACCCCAGTAACAGGCCTGCGAGACATATGAGATAATTGGGCCGTGGTTTGGTCCATATTGGCAAGAAAGATTTACAGAGATCAGCCCAACAAAATAAACATAAAACAATTTATATAGCCAGACAAGAACAAATTACCTACTGTTACCATACCAAACAAAAGATAAAAAATAACAAGTGTTTATTACGACTAGAATTTTTAAAATACTCAAATAACAAGTTACAACTTACAAATTTTTTTTCTATAGTCAAACAACAACAAAATTACCTAGTGTTTCCCTACAAGACAAGTAAAAAAATTATTCAGTTCTTCCAACTATAATGAAAGACACAAAAAACAAGAATCCCTTTCTTTCTTTTTACATAGTGTATTAGAATTTAAAAAGATCTTCTAGCGTATTATTTGACTACTAATTTCTGATACACGTGTTATGATGTGCTACAAACTCAATACACGGCACTAAAAATATATGTCATGCAAATCTATTTGTAGACCGACCTCCTTATACACTAAACATGCATATAATTTTAATAGTTGTTGGTCAGATCTTAGAGTTTAATTTTCAAGTGCTAATATGATTGCTCCACAACAAGAAAAGGAGGGACAAACACTATGACCATGGAAAGGAGTAGAAACCTGGATCTTCGCAACTCCCCTTCTTTACACCCAAGCGCGCATATCGCCCCTCACAGCTGCTTCCTCAATTATCCTTCATTGATGTTCTTTAACACCTACTATGTTTTTTCCTCCAATAAAATTTGCACACGCACAATGATCCATAAAAAGGTGAGGCTCCTCAAAAGAATGAAAGAGATGATTTTTTTTTTGGTTACAACAAGAACATCAAGGGGCGAAACATGAGATATTAGTTCCAGAACACTTGAGGCTGCCAGCTTATTACGTGCCCTCGACCAATCAATGGCCAAGTAATTGGTTGTAGAATTCTTTGCTCCAAAGAATTCTGAACACATAGACAGCCTTAAATTTTGTGGAGTATAATATGTCAGTACTTCTGCCCTTTTCAGGCCTGCTTAGATAAGAAATGGTAGCTCCAAAGTTGGAGTAATGAATAATCCGCTATCCAAACAGCCACTCAATGTCCTCTTGAGTCGTGAACCATTTTTAGAGCCTGAGCCGCAAGAGGCAATGGCCTCATCTTCCACAAGTTTGCTTGTGGAGGCGTCTTTCTCTGCCATCACCTTCCTCTTCTTGTAAGGATTGTAAGCAGCGCTGATCCTACAATTTAATTGGTGAATATATGTTACCATCAAGAGTACAGCTTCTAGCCACTAATGTCAAAGAAAATTAAAAAGGTATACAGATTAACAGTTAATCTGTGAGGCATCACCTGTGCTTCCACTATTTTCTTGAGAAGAAAATTAAAAAAGATATACAGATTGACAGTTAATCAGATCGCCCATGCAACATTTTCTTGAGAAGAGGAAGCACATGTGATGCCTCACAAAGATATAGAGAGAATCTTTGTGAGGTGTTTTCTTGAGCGATCTTTGTGAGGCATCACCTGTGCTTCCTCTTCTCAAGAAAACGCTGCAACGATGCCTTCCTTGCCATGGGCAGCCTTGCGGCGACTGCCTTCTGGCTGGGGCGTGGTTGGCGCTGGTGAAGACGCCAACTCTAGCCGCTCGATCAGTTCCTTGGCCTGGTCTGCGGGGAAGTCCTCAAACACGAGCACCTGCCCTTCATAGAAGATGGTCGATGTCTCTGCTACTTTCGTCTCCGTCCTGCCAACCATCCACCCTTGTCGTCGGCCCACGAAATGAAACATTCAAACCCAACTCTCTGAGAAAATTTTCCTCCTAAAATAAAATGGCCCCACAGCTACAAGAAAGCACGAACAATATTGTGGCATCATGCCTCTAGCTATTGAGAAAAACTTACTATTCTTTGGGTGGCTATGCCATGTCACCGCGCACTGGGAAGAGTTGCATCGTCGTAGCATTTGTCTCTGATCTATGTCGCTTTGTGGCTTGCTGTGACGGTGGCGACAGTCGGAATGCTTCAGCGAGTGTGGGGTCCGCCTTCCGAAGAGTATAATCCAGACTATAAGCGCATGTTTGTTTTCCTCCTAAATTATATAAGTTGGATTATTCATCATTAGTAGGATAAACAAAACCATATTTCAGATTATTCATGGTCTTAAAGTGGTTTCAAGACGATCTTTTACCGCAGTATCCATGATATAATACAGTTTATATAACTTAGAGGGATTATAATATGAAACAAACAAGTTCTAGTACGTGGGATCCATCTTCCAAAGGAGTAAAAGAAATTAAATTGCAAAAAACTGAGGTTCGAACACGCGAGAACTAGATGATGTAAATGAATGCAAACCACCGCACTATATATGTTGCTCTATGTGAATGTTATTATAACGAATTTCACTGATTTTGCTGGTGAGTGAAAAGAAGAAAAAGATACCGAAAATGGAATTAAAAACCCTGCTCCTCACTAGTAACACCCATCAGGTTTGAGTTCGATTCCCGATAGGACCGAGTTAAACGGAGCTGGATTATTATGTATTTTCCTTCAAATTAATGTCTACTTGAATCCCTTTTTTCCTTCTTTCTTTTTTCCAAAATGGTTCTTTTTTCTTTTGTTATTTATTATCTTTTCCTTCTCCTTTGTGTTTTCTAGTATATTTAATATGTTGATCTGGTTTTCTTATTTATTCATTGCATTTACACAAGTTAAGGTGTTATATTTTTTGAAGGAATAGGCTGGTGCTATATTTCAGGTGCCTGAAAATAAGTTTTTTTTTCAGGCGACCATATGGACGATCAGAGGACAAATTCTAGTTGGTATTGAGCTCAGTTGTGCTAACGGGCCTGGTTTAGAAACCCTATTGTGTGTTTCTGTTCAGTAACGGGCCTGCGAGTCATACGAGATAATTGGGCCGTAGTTTGGTCAATATTGGCAAGAAAGGTTTACAGAGACCAGCCCAACAAAATAAACATAAAACAATTTATATAGCCAGACAAGAACAAATTACCTAATGTTACCATACCAAACGAAAGATAAAAGTAACAAGTGTATAGGACTAGATATAAATACTCAAATAACAAGTTGCAACTTACATTTTTTTCTATAGTCAAACAACAACAAAATTACCTAGTGTTTCCCTACAAAACAAGTAAAAAAATTATTTAGTTCTTCCAACTATAATGAAAGACACAAAAACCAAAAATCCCTTTCTTTTTATATAGTGTATTAGAATTTTAAAAGATCTTCTAGCGTATAATTTGACTACTAATATCTGATACACATATAATCATGAGCTACAAACTCAATACGGCACTAAAAGATATATGTCATGCAAATCTATTTGTATAGGGCCATGCCCCATGCACGTGTAGGGCCAAACCGAACTTGGACCCGCGTACACAGTTACCCAAAGCCGGCGCAACGCACCGTGGGCTAGACATGCACGTATAGGGTCAAACCGAACTTGGGCCTGCGTACACGGTTACCCAAGCCGACGCAACGCACCGCTACCTAGGCTGGAGACGCACTGCAGAGCTAGACATGCATGTATAAGACATGCACGTATAGGGTCAAACCGAACTTGGGCCTACGTACATGGTTACCCAAGCCGACGCAACGCACCGTTACCTAGGCTGGAGACGCACTGCAGAGCTAGACATGCACGTATAGGGTCAAACCGAAGACATGCACGTATAGGGTCAAACCGAACTTGGGCCTGCGTACACTGTTACCCAAGCCGACGCAACGCACCGTTACCTAGGCTGGAGACCATGCACGTATAGGGTCAAACCGAAGACATGCACGTATAGGGTCAAACCGAACTTGGGCCTGCGTACACTGTTACCCAAGCCGACGCAACGCACCGTTACCTAGGCTGGAGACGCACTGCAGAGCTACAAGCCAGTGAGCACAGCTAGGGGAGTATTTTTGGGTGCAATATTAGTGCCGGCTTTGAACCCCGGTCGGTGGGCACGACCACAACCAGCCACACCAATGAGCTATAGCTCAGTTTGCCATCAATTGTAATCCTACGAAGCACACATGTATTCTCCTTGTACTAATTATTATTAGGGATTTATTTCCTTTGTTTTCACTATACTGACCAATAATTTTGTTAACGATGCAGGTTATTCATCCAATCCATGATCAGACTTTCTACTGAATTGACGATATGGTTAGTGCACTAATCAGACCCCAGTAAAATGCAGCGTGTGATGCTATTATGCCCTTTTGTCTTATGTGATGGGGATGCTTTTATCTGGTGTTGAAGCCTGCACATTTGGACAGAAGCTTGGAGAAGTGGTTTTCTTTCGTGCTAGATGTCCTCATCAAGTCAGGAAGTTCAAGGTGTAACAGAAATTAATCAGCCTCAAATTTTCCTTTTGTTTTCCTTTTGAGATTGGCAACAAATATACCGATTATTAAAAACAATGGCCATTTAAATTTCTGCAGTCTCTCATGAAAGATCCCAATATTGTACTTTTGTCTCCCCTGAAAATATTCCTTAATCAATTATTTCTATTATCACACACTACTATAACACATCATTTGTTTCATGTATGAGAATGTGGCCATTTTTAGGTCTTAGGTTGTGAAATTGG
Organism: Setaria viridis; assembly: GCF_005286985.2. Taxonomy (NCBI): domain Eukaryota; kingdom Viridiplantae; phylum Streptophyta; class Magnoliopsida; order Poales; family Poaceae; genus Setaria; species Setaria viridis. Next base: position 21,777,604 of record NC_048271.2, on the reverse strand, counting down.
TATGTATGATTTCCTAAAGTTTGCCTCCAAGCTTCCATGCTCTGTATGGACAAAGAAACATAAAGGGAACACAAGCTATCAGTCATAGTACAAGAAGTGGTAATTTTTTAAGTGACTGTCATATGGTTTGATAGATATTTAACACTTTGGATATCACCTCCAATGTGATTTTTAATTATTGTGCAATGTGAATGGATTTAGGGTTTAGGATGAGTTATTGTTTCATCCAAGCTCAATGTTGCATTTTTAATTTGAAGTGAATTCATGCATGATGTCAGGCTAACTCAGCTCACACATTCAAAATATGGTTTTTGCAGGACTTCCTATCATGTTAGCCTGAATGTTGATACTTAGCCATAGGAAACATTTGATATTGTCTGTGGAAGCACATCAAAGATAGTCGAAAAGCATCGTCCATGAGTAATCAAATCTTAATGCATTGTTAATTTTGTTCTTCCAGCAGTGCTCCTTCTTCCCAAAACTTTATTTTGGATACAGGGTAGATTTCAGATTTCGTTTGTGGTTACTTTTTAATATTTGGATATTGTGGAGTATCCATCTTTGCCTAAGTTTGATTTAGGTGTTCAGGACAGAGACTTTGCTGACGCCCATGGTGAGCATGGGCATGGCAGGTTTGCGGCCAACCATGATGATAGGACTGCAATGCAAGGTGATGCATGCAACAGGTTGAGTCTTCGGCAGCAGATGGATAAAGTCAAAAAGATAGAAGAATAGCCAAGGAGTCTACGAGATCTTTTGAGGTTTGCAACTGCGGCATGTGCCTCCGCAGCCTCGGAGGCCAAGCACAAGTGTGTTGCCTTTTTTCTGAATCACCGTGGTGGTATCAGGGAAGAATTGTTTACTTAATGCTTATACATGCGTTGGCTTTCTCTATTTTTATTTAAAGTTCCATATCTTAATAGCTTAATATCGCTTATCCCTTTTGATTTTCCTCTAGAATGTTTCAGTTCGAGAAAAAGTTATGGCAACAATTAGAATATTTCCGTTTCTATCAAGAACATTAGTATTGTGAGCACTCTCTACCTTTGGCTATTGTTTCTTTAGTCATGTGATTGCAGCATGTCTTATCCCAATGATCTGTAATTGGTACCTTTTCAATCTATTTGCTTGTATCCCAAACATTTAGGAGTAGTGATGTGATAGTTCATTGCGAAGCCAGAATGGCTTCCTGCACCTTCTTTAATTATTCGTTCTTTCTTTTAAATAACTTGTGAAAATATCACTATGCGGCCATGCCTTAGCAACATATGTTGTTGGCATGTACAGGATGCTCGAAGACAAGTCCTTGAATAATTATAGTTTGAGATATTAGGTTAGAAATATTTTTTTATGAGACAGCTTATAATGAGTTACTAATTTAAGTTATGTTTCAAGATAGCAAGATATTGTTTTGCCCATTGCAACGCATGGCCGCACGGGCCATTACCTAATAATGATGGAAATATGTTTTCCACAGGGACAATCTGTTTTTTTCCAAGCTAGCAATCCCTTCCTTTATTTGCCTCTGCTTTTGATTATCCTTTTTTATCTATTTGTTTTCCTTTGATTTGTAATCAGTGTTTGGGCTGAGGATGATGTAAAAACTTGGTTGTGCCCGATAGAAATCATTTCCCTGTTGATTTTTCTTATTTCTCTGATGGTTTTTGGTACATATGTAGATTTCGCTGCTTTCTAGTAGTGATTGGAAATATAGTTTATGAATGTAGCGTTAAGATATTGATACTGCTGCATGATCTTTGAGCATATTGCACCTAGTATTGAGCGAAGCAAGATGTTCTTCAAGAATTCCTTTGCTATGCTGTTGCATCGAGCAAAGCGTGTGTACTTTCCTTCCATAGAACAATGGCTAGATAGCTTTATATATATATGAAGCCCCTCCTGTTTCATAAAAAAAGATATTGATCCTGCAAGTATGAGAACTATACAGTAGTATTTAAGTTGGAATTAACCTTAGGCTAGTATCATACGTATTTAATTAATGAGGGTCACGTTTGATTTGTTGGTGATGTCGCATTAGAGTTAAGAAGAATGGGAAGACACAGTATCACGCTGGAGATAAGCTTCGGCATCTTACGCGCTGTCCTGCCCTTTTAGGTGAAACGAGAGTAAGAAGAAAGTGGTATTAGACATGCAACTTAGGCTCAGGTATCAGTGCTGCTTGATCCCATGACGTACACATGCATATATCGATCCTGTCCCGGCGAGCTCGATTGGCCGGTCTGCCGGCACCCCCCGGGCCTGGCCGTGCACTCTCTGCTATGTGACCGAGACTGCATCGGCCGCCCCGAGCGCTGCGGCTCTCACCATCACAACCGGCCTTCCCTGCATGTTGCTCGATCCATTTGCCATCGGCCCGTCGCGACAGGCCGCCCCGCGCGCTCTGTTGCCGCGTCAGTCACCACTGGCAGGTCTGGAGCGCAACTGGGAAAGAAAACCTAGCGTACCATGGCGTGGGGGTTTGGCCTCTCCGGTGGCCGCTTGTAGATGCTCAACTTGCATGAAAGGGCCTCTAGTAGTTGGAGCTCACAACCAGGGTTCAAACTCTCAGTGTTTCGAGATTTTCGCCGGTGAACAAAAAAAATATAATTTTGGTCCAATTTTTTTGAAATACGATTTTATCAGATACCGTTATTATGCTAGAATAAAAACTAAGTAAGGTATGGCGCAATGGTGGAGGCTGTATTCTGTGTTGGACAAGGTCGTCCTAGGTTCGATTATAGCTTTGCGTTCTATTTATGGACCATTTTTGTCTATGAACGGTGGCCCTAGTAGAGAAATGAGCGATATATCTTTAGTCCCAGTTAGTAATAAAGGATTTTGCGTCAAAAAATACTAAATTTTTTTGGAAAGTCCCAGTTAGTAATAAAGGATTTTGCGTCAAAAAATACAAAATTTTTTTGGGAAGCTCTCACACATGTGCAACATCGCGGTGCGTGGGATTCGAATCCATGACCTCTTGCCTCGCGTGTAGTTTCCTTACCATTTCACCTGCACAACACAACTAACTGAGTTGGGGATGCTATCCTTTTGTACACTACTAAAAACAGTTTCCAGGAGCAGTTGAAATGGTATTTGCAGGGGCAGGCGCGCCACCTGCTCCTAGCTTTCGCAACTACAAATAGCTCTTTGCAGGAGCGGGTAAAAGGCCCGCCCCTGGAAGTTAGTTTATATGTAATCTTTGGGGGGGGGGCGGGGGGGGGGGGGGGGGGAGGGGAGGGAACAATTTGCAGAATGTAAGTGTACACAACAAGAGATTCACATGATGAATATGAATTGTTTGTAGGTGCTCTGGTCATAATTTAATGAGTCAAATATGGTCACAACTCCTTTGGCTGTATCATAAAAGCAATCCAGTGACCTCTCCAAAAATATTATATAAGATTTTTTCAAGCATGAAGGAGCAAATGTATATATTATAACAAATGGTAGAATTTTAAACTCACTGGAAGTTGTAGGGTGCCCATATGTAATGCTTATCTTGCCACTTAAGCATCATATACGCTATGTAGGTTGAAACCCTCCTCATAGCTTTTTTATTGTTGTCGTACTCGTTTCGCCCTTTTCTCCTTCTTTGTCTTGTACTTAGCTAGCTTGTTATGGTTGTCTCCCCACTAGCTTGGGAAATTGTGCCTAACTTCGCAAATAGCATAAGGATCAAGATATCTAGCCTTCTCCTTTACAACATGCACATCTTTTTCTTGCATCCTATACAATGTATCGCAATTAATTAGTTATGCATAGTACATGTGTAGGCCATAGCATATATACAAGATATTAGCATCGATGAAGCACTTACATGCACTACAATCTAACGAGCTGTAACTCTAGCTCTGAGAAGCGGAACACATCATGGATGTCTCAAAAATCAAAAAAGATTTTGCTAGAATCCTCATTGAATGGAGGTCCGAACACATCTGGTGAGTACCATGCCCATATGCCCTCGTGTACCAATTGTGCATCCTTTGCATTTCACCTGGAATCCTGACGATTGCCTAGTCGGGTAGTAACGGTTTTCCATACTCAAATTTTTGAGGACAATCCGGTAAATCTGGTATGTCATCGACTCCAACGACCAAGTTGTACTCTGTGTCAGTGCGAGGCTTGGAATATCCCAGTCATCGGATGTCTTGCGTCTTGTCTGCCATCTTATCTGCCATCTTGGCTACCGTCTTGTCTGCCATCTTGGTTGCTTTGTTGCTCGTGTGCCATCTTGTTGCAATGTCTGATCCTTCCTTCTCGTAAGCCTGTATGACTCGAGGCACTAATTGTGGGTCCACCTGTTGTTGTTGTGGCTCCTCTAACGGGTCCACCTTTTTTTTATTGTGGCTTCTCTTGCAGGTCCACCTATTGTTGTTGTGGTGATGCTTGAGTAGGTGGTGCATAGTCTTCCGGCCAGTCCATCGACTCTGATGCTACAGCCGGGGATGCCGGTGGTGTGGCCACTCGTTGTTCTTTTGATGCTACATCCGGTGGTGTTGGACCCGACAGTGTCAAGTCCACAAGTGCATGCCTAGAAGGAACTGAAGACAATATGATATCTCATTTATGCCACAGTATGGTATTGCTGACACTTTATCCAAAGCAATGGATACCTTCCATAGTGGGAATATCTATCTCGGGATCACCATAGTTTGAATTAATTTCAAGCACTGTTACGCATGCATAATGGTGCGGGATAGGTTTTCTCTTAAACAAACCGCCAACTAGAATCGCAAGGCCTTTGGGAACCTCCTTTGTCTTGCCAACCCTGCCTACCGGAATGTGCAACGAGCAAGGAGTATTGATGCATATAGAATCTATCGGATATGGTTGTGCTATCGTAGAGCCGATGCTGCTCGGAGCATAAACTAGTGTATTCACTTGGCCCAATAGCAGATGTGACTCATGACCATCGGCATCTGTATATTGGCCTCACTGTTTTGTTGCTGCTCCGCAAGTGTGTCCAGCAAAAAGTCCTTAAACCTAGATTCTAGTGCTTTCTCTGCCACCTCTCTTAGATCGTCCTTGTAACAGGAGTGGCTCTTGTAGCTAGCCCTATCCCTCTCAAACCCATCCTTGATAGTCAACTTCGAGGAAACCCCTCCGACGTAGCCTCCATGCTCTTTCATCCCAAGGGCCGAACTGAGCACATATTTATCCCTATTTGGTACGAACTCTCCTTTCCTCTGACGCTAGATCGTATATCTTTTCTGCCACCTGATAGGTTTCGGATGTTGAAAACGTAGGTTTACCATCTACTATTGTAGGCTTCCTTGCTGCAAGCCACTGCCAGCCACGCTCATCCAAGTCTTCAAAAGGGTCGGGTTGCCTTGCGGCTATTGCTGCCTCCCTATTCTGCCACCACTTGTCGATCTTCCCTTGTTACCCACCTGGCTCAAAGTGAACTTTGTGTATGTTGCTCAATGCAAGTTCTCTATTCCTTTGGATTAAGGCTAAAGCTTTCGGAGAGATTTTTTGCCTTACAAACTCATCCCACTGGGCTGGTGTGATGCTCCCGTATTCATTAAAGGGGGTCAGGCCCTTTTTGACATACTTGTCATTCAGCTCACTCCTCCACTGGCGGAAACTTTCATCGAGCTGCTTCCTGGTATAATGCTTTACGCATTTCCTGAGTTCTTCTGATCTAGGCAAAATAAATATTTGTTTCAAAAGCTTCCACATCGCTTCTTTCCTCCCCTCAGGAACCAATAGCCAATCAGAGATGGAGGGATCCAAAATCTCCTTTGTTCTAAGTATTGCTCCTATTGCGTTCCAAAACTTTGAATGCACCATCGGAGGCTCTATGGGCTCTCCTGCTGGGCTGACAACATCGACTCTCCATTTGCCTTCAGGGTATTGGTTTCTTCCTTGCTCACCCCATCTTTTTTTACTTTGACTCCCAGAGGTTGTAGTTTCAACTTCGGGAGCCGAGCTGCCACTGTCTTCAAGTTCTTCTTTTGGGGAGGTAGGGGGTCGGCGGCGGCGTTTACTCCTTCCGGTAGGAGCCATCTACACGAATCATAAGGTTAAGCAAATCAAAGTCATTGCACTTAGTACATGAAAATGTGCACTAAGTATTGGGTGACAATTATATTCAGCATTACCTCACTTGGATTCGATTGTAATCCGGATCAAAATCCACTGTTGAACGGCCTTCTCTTGGAGGCAAAGGGTGTGGACCTAGAGGATCTTGCCACACACCCTCTACCCACGCCCCTGCTCTTATCTCCGGTCCATCATTATCTTCGATCCTACACCAATATTTGCTTCGTCCTCCCATGACGGCATCTGGGATGCAATTTGGTCCATTTCATTTTGGGACACATCATCTTTGTTCGATGCATCTGTTTGGTGTATAAATGGTTAGGAATCCATTTACGAGTTCTACATATAAATTAAAAGGTGATAAATATATAAAGAATTCCATATGGAGTTTATATTTACTATTTCTCATGCAATATACAATTTACCATTTCACAATTTGCCATACAATTCACATGCATGCATCCCTATTGAGAATTCACATTTCAAAATTTAAAATTGAATTGACATTCACAATTTTACAATGAAAAAAAATAAAGAAAAGGAAAATTCACTATTTAACAATTTATCAATTTCACTAAGTACAATTTCACAATACACTAAGTACAATTTCACAAATTCACATTTTCACAATTCACTAAGTGCAATTTCAAAATTTACCAATTTCATAATTTCACAATTCGCAGGTCCACTAAGTACAAAATGAAAAAAATGAAAATAAAAATAATTAAAGAAAAGTGATGGTGTACTGGATGGAGGCGGCGCACGCGAAGAGGAGGGCCCGGCTGGCGGTGGAGTGGCGCGAGGAGGGGAGGCACTGCTGGGAGCTAGGGCGTGATGGTGGCGGCTCGAAGAGGAGGGCCCGGCCCCAACAGTGAAGATACCATGACGGGAGGCGCCGCGAGGAGGGGAGGCACCGCGGTGGTGGCCCGCAGAAGGGGACGCGCTGCGACAGGAGGCAGCCGGCACGGGGAGGGGAGGCTGCGAGGAGGGCGATGCAGCAGCGACCCGCGAAAGGAGGCACCGCGGGAGAAGGGGAGGAGGCGCGGTGCTACGGCCCGGCGGTGGAGGCGCTGGAGTGGCGGAGCGAACGGGGGAGGGGAGCGGCGCCGGTGTGGGGGTAGAGGGAGGGGCCGGGGAAAGTTTGGCAGCCTAACGGCATCCCGCGGGGTTCTCCAAAAAATTGGCTAAGTCCCCGCGGGTGCCACCATTTAGCATGGGCGGGTGATGGCGTCACCCGCCCCTGCTAATGCCACCCTATATATGGTGGCGCCCGTAGGTACTTAGCCAAATTTTTGGAGAAGCTCGCGGGACGTCGTCAGGCTGCCAAAATTTCCCGGCCCCTCCCTCCGCCCCTGCTCCGGTGTGATGTGTGAATTGAAGATCCAGTGTGGAGAAATGAAAGAGCATGTAAATGAAGTGAAGTTGGAAGTGGGAGAGTTGAAGCATCTTCTAGGGAAGAAGAATAAGGCTGTTGTGGCCAAAAAAAACAAGGCTGCTGAGGGTGGATGCAACATGGCTTCCATTACTGCTGTTGTGACCTTGATTGTAGGTGTCATGCTTGGGATCTTTGCCTGAGAAGTAGCTAATTCTAAGTGAAGAAATGTGATCTATGAACTTCATATGTACTGTGACCTGTCTTATTTGTTGTGTGGGATCTATCATTTGGTTGTGGTTATGTTGAGTTGTGACATATTTTATCTGTTGGTTTACATATGACACTTATTTTTGTGAGCTACGGTTTATATTTTTATGAGGCTGTTTCCTGACATAGTCACATTCAGGCAGGCAGTGAGGCACTATGCAATCAAGACTGGCTTTGAGTTTGCAAAAGGTATAAAGATAGAAAAAACAAGATTCTTGCCAAGTGTTCTGCTGAAGGATGTCCATGGCGCATTCATGCATCAAGGAGTTATAACGTACCCATTTCCCAGGGCGGGTGTGGCCACGTCATCACCTGCCCCTAGAAATAATTTTCGGGAGCGGGTGATGCCGTCATCCGCCCCTGGAAATGGGGCTATTTTTAGGGGCGGGTGATTGGGTGACCCACAGAAAATGGTGATTTTATAGGGTGGGTCACCCCATCATCCACCCCTGGAAATCGCCTCCATTTCCAGGGGCGGGTCGTCCCATGACTCGCTCCTACAAATGGTTCTCCAGGGGTTGGCCGTATGCTATAGTAATCGACCCGTGTTGTAGGTGTGGGTGGTAATTTCACCCACCCCTATAAAAAAATAGGGCGCCCCTACAAATCGTTTTTGTAGTAGTGGTAGTCAGTCGTGAGGGATCATTGCAGTTTGTAACACCAACTAGGACTAAAGGTGAAGGGTCACCTTTAGTCTCGGTTTGTAATACAAATCGGGACTAAAGCCTTAAGAGGCCTTAGTTCGGGTTTGCAACACAAACCGGGACTAAAACGGTCTCCACAGATTACGAAATTTAGACAGGGTCTAAAGATTGTTTAGTCCTGGGTGTAATTCATTCCGAGATTTTTGTTGAGGATCGAAGGTCATTTCTCCACTAGTGTGGGGTCCGCCTTCCAAAGAGTATAATCCAGACTACGAGGCATGTTTGTTTCCCTCCTAAATTATATAAACTGGATTATCCATCGGTAGTAGGATAAAAAATCATATTTCAAATTATTTATTATCTTAAAGTGGTTCCAAGATGATCTTTTACAGCAGTATCCGTGATATAATGCAGCTAGAGGGATTATAATATGAAACAAACAACATCTAGCTAAGTGGGGTCCATCTTCCAAAGGAGTAAAAGAAATTAAATTGCAGAAAACTGAGGTTCGAACAGGCCGACAACTAGATGGTGTAAATGAATGCAAACCACCGTACTATGGGGTGTTTGGGAGGGGGTGCTAAATTTTAGCACCCCCATTTTAGTCACTTTTAGCCTCTCCTCCTCCCAAACACCTAGGCTAAAATGGAGGGGTTAAATTTTAGCCCCCCATAATCCATTAGCCTCTCAAGAGGTGCTAAAATGGACTAAAAGTGCTAAAAGTAGTCCCCCTCCTCCAAAATTCCTCCCCTTGCCCCTCTCTCTCTCCTCCCTCTCACTCCTCCAACATGGGTAAATAGGTCTTTTGTCAACATAAGTGCTAAACTTTAGCCCCTTACCCAAACACCCCAAGGGCTAAACTTTAGCCTCAACATTTGAGAGGGCTAAAGTTTAGCCCAAGGCTAAATTTTAGCCCCTCCTCCCAAACAAGACCTATGTTGCTTATATAACGAATTTCACTGATTTTTCTGGTGACTGAAAAGAAGAAAAAGATACCAAAATGGAATTAAAACCCTGCTCCTCACTAGTGCCCTAACACTCATCAGGTTGGATTTTGATTCCCCATAGGACAGAGCTAAACGGAGCTGGATTAGAAAAAGATCCCTCACTATATGAAGTACCTTCGACTGCTGGCACAGGGAATGCCGCTTGGGTGGGCAGCCTTCAGGGTCTTTTCTACTTGGAAGTGGTTTAGGCTTCTTAATAACATCGTGGCACTTTCAGGGCCCAGTTTTTTTTTGTAAGTTCAAACCTTTCACCGTAGGAAGCAAGGATGGTGATAGTAGAAAGAAAGAGGATGGTCGTCGTTATTGATTGTGGGTCTTAATTAGCGTTGGCATTGTGCATTGGGGAGGCAATTGTTTTAATTTGCTGGTATCACATGACGTGGACTGGTATGATATAGCTCTAAACACGTACAACAGCGAGACAACACCGTCTTTATAGCGCCACAGAAGCAAAGAAATCCGATGTGTACGGTTACTTAATGACGAAAGAGGAGGTCCTCGCCTCATGAGACGATGTCATAAACTCGTGCTCCGAGAACAAATAGCCAGCGCAATTGCTGTTGTACGACTAGTTGCCAGCCAATGATGGCTCCTCTGGATCAGCTGCGGCGCGTGAGAAATCAACAAGAATGGTAGCAAAATCGATTCCGCGCATGCCAAATCCCCTGCCCCACTCACCACATGCTGCCGGAACACCGCAGCCAGCGCCGGCGACGAGCACCGTATGGTGTCGCGCCGCCGGCACCAGTTCTCCTCGGAGCGCCCCGTGATGGTGGTGCTACGCATCCACCGCGCTAAGCTCGCCCGCGCCCCTCCCTGTTGGATCCAGCCGAGAACCATGAGATAGAAGGAAGAGATGAGAGAGACGACGCCCCTCCCTGCTGGATCCCGCCGAGAGCCATGAGAGAGAAGGAAGGATGGGAGAGATGGGTGAGAGGGAGGATAAACGAGAGTGACACGGTGAAGAGATAAGCTTTTGAGGGCAATACGGTGTTTTCATTTAGTTTTTCCTTTTATTTGATCTTCTCCAATCTTCATAGGTGTTGTATTCGTATAGTATGTAACTCTAAACGATTGAAAAGCTTGTTTGATCTTCTTTCGTACATGTGTGCTCAAAGTACTTTCTCATAAATTTATCACTTTTATTTTCACATGAGAAAATAGCATCTATAATAATATCGTGAATAAAATATTACTGAATGACACATTTTTTCTCCATCGTATCTTCTTTTGATTCAACAAAGTGTGATATCATGTGAATGGATGTATCTTTCTACAATTTGAATATGTGTGAACATGTAATAAGATAGCGTACAAAGATCAAACTTATATTTGATCGTCAGGATTTTAAGGGTCAATGCAAGAATGAAATAACTTAAAGATAACCTAATAGACAAATCACTGTCCAAGTTATCTGTTTCATTAATTGTGTATACGTGACATGGCATGATATGGCATGTGCTGACAAACAGCTGCTGTCTAAATTGTTGTACATACCCTTAGGCTGTGGGAATAATAATGACATGATATAGATCCATTCTTATATGACGGAAAGCATGATGAGCAAGGAATTAGTTTGTGGCTGGCAACCGACGTAATTAACAAGTCTCCACCTCGTGAGAAACTAGCCCACATCGTCTGATCGAGCCGGCCGGATTCACGAGGCATGCCAAACAACAGCGTTATCCAGGGTCATGCACGTAAAATGATGCTTCTGCACTCTGGGCAGGCCCATATACCGCGCGCATAGGGCAACCATTTGTCACATGCAGCACAGGCCCAACCCATACAGCTACTGGGCATTATTTTCGTTTTCAAGCACAATACAACCATACAAACGCAAAGGCATATACACACAAGGACGCTCACTTTTATGAACACATACCTCCGAGAGACTTGCATAACATATTCTCACCGTTAACAGCCACACGTTACCTACGACTGAAAGAATATCTCTGTTTACATCTAAAATTAATCTAAGAAAATACGGACCCGTACTAATAAATATATGACTCGAACCCAAACATGTAGCTAAAAACTGAATATTTTCATTTGTTTAAGAAAAATGTTCCATGTTTCTCTGATCTAACAGAAAGTTTAAGTTAATCACCGATGGTGTTATGGATGAAAATTGTCGCTTGATTATAAATCACCTTTTAATGGAGTAAAAGTATGTTAATCTCCCTATTTCGATGGAAAGGAAAATGGATGGATTACACAACTGATAATTGTGCTTTATTCTCGATAACCAAGATGTCCCTTTACATTAATTTCATCACGAAAGCATCGACTGACGAAAAAGATAGGGTCTGGTTGTTCCAGAACATTAGATGTGCCAGGATACAAGCCCTTGGATGGGCGGATAACTAGTCTAAGAATCCCTCGGAGCTCCTAAGAATTCTCAGACAGAGACAACATCTTTGCACTGGATGCACTCTTTCCCCTTGGCATCAATGTTGTCTCTCCTCATGCTCGCTGCAGGGTCTTTATTAGAGGCTGAGCCACGAGGCATCAGGCACGTCGTCCTCCCAGGGCTCGCCGCCGCCGCCGCCTATCTTCTTGGGCGGCAACTCGTCGTCGTTGTAGTCAGGGTCGTTTCTGCAGAGTAAAACATGTGCGTCATCATCCGCTGTTCTATCCAAACAGCATAGAGAAAGAATTTGTTATACAGGACGAATAAATGGACAGTGGATCTCTCACATCTCAAGTGAGATCACCCGGTTTCTGTAATGTGATGACTTCCCCCACCTTTCCTTCCTCTTCCTGAGGAACCTCTGCAGTGATAGCCTCCTAGCCTGGATGGCAGTGATAGCCGCCGATGGCTCAGCGACGACCTCGGGCTCCTCATCGGGCACGTCCACCACCACCACCTTCTCCTGCGGCGGCGGGGCGTTCACCGACTTCGCCATCTGCATCAGCGCCATCCCCTTGTCTGCGGGGACGTTGTCCACCCTGATCACCTGCCCCCCGTAGAAGATGGTCATGGGTGCCACCATCACCTCCGGCCTGAAACAAACAGATCGAGGACGGTACACCATTGTGAAACTATCTGATCTACAAACAGGACAAGAACGCAAGAGACTAAAGCTCACATCTGCTGGGCCGGATGCGCCACGGTAGCGCCGGCGCGCACAGGGAACAGCTGCACAGTCCTGCGCTCGTTCTCCCCGGCGGGCGCCACCGGCGGGAGCGGCGGCGGCGGCGGCGCCTGGAACAAGCGGGCGAGGTTAGCCACCTGCGCCTGGCGCTGCTGCTTGTTCTGCGCCATGTACTGCCGCAGGAGCGAGCAAGTCACGGTGAACCTGCTGCTCCTCCTCCCGCTCCCGGAATCCTCGCCGGCCATCCTTCCTCTCAATCGGTGCCCTGGGTCACTGGTGATGCTCGTGGCTCGGCCTCTGCCGTCTCTCTCTCTTTCTCTCTGCTTTGTGTGTGTGGGAAGACCTCGCCCGGGCGCTTGCTCTTATAGTCGCGAGGCTCGGCTGTGACATCGTTTGCTTGTGCGTCAGGATTACTGAGGGAGCACGTGAAATGCGAGGGTTTTGCAAGAAGGCGAGCGGAGGGCCGGGGAGCGCGACGGGGGAAATCGGGCTACAGCCACAACAACTGATGTGCAATAGTACTATAGTAGTGTACACTGCGCTCTCTGTATCCCTCGTTTCATTGTGGGTTATTTTAGGGTCATTTCTCTAAACCTTCTTCTAATTTGGGGTAAATTTTAGCCTGCCCAATTATCTTTGGTGTTGCGTTATTATTAGAGGCCGGGGCGGACTGAGATGAATTGCTTTTGGACGCGGTTTGTGTGCTGGGATGCGATTACATTTAATACTTTGACGAGATATATGATATTCCAAACAGACATCCGATTGTATTTGTACATAGTTATATTAATTTCTTCGATGAGATGTAGGATATCTCAACAAGCATCCGATTGTGTTATATGCATAGTTACATTTAATTACTTTGGCGAGTTATATGATATCGCAAGCGGGCATCCAATTGTGTTATGCATAGTTATATTTCATTATATACTTCGATGAGATATATGATATCTCAAGCAGGTATCCAAATGTATGATGCATAGATATATTTCATTACTTCGACGAGATATATACGGTATCCATGAAATATAGAAACAATAAATGATTCATTTTTTAATTATGGACAAAGCACTGGATTTGCTTCTGCACTTTATTGCTGGGTGTTTTTTTGTCGTCGAGCGGAAGAATGCCCCATCTACTACCTTTTGTGATACTAAAGATATAGTGATTTTCTTGTTGCAAACTATTCTACTTATTGTGTAGGTTATTGTTATGTTTTTGTCACCGAGGACAAAAGGCCCCCATTCCGCTCCTTCTGCACGAGTGGGATAAAAACACAAGTAATCTTTGTTCTCCAATCCCCTCCCTTAAGCGCAACACAACCCGAACAGAACCGACATACATAGATCAGCCCCTAAAATTCTTCCTAGTATACCATTGTGATATGCCATGAATGAACATGGAGCAAATTGTTGTGTCGCTAGCTCAAGTACTAACAAATAGAAATGGCAAGGAACAAAGGAAATTGTTGGTCTTGGACAGCTCAAGTAGGCATGTACATGGAGCAAGCTGTTGTATTGCCATTAGCGATGCAACAGTGGAGTCTTCAAGGCAGCAGCTCGGCAAATCTAAAATCTTAATATGATTAATATGGAAATGGCAAGGGACAGAGGAAATTGTTGGTCTTGGGCAGCTCATAGTATGAATCCATGTGCTCTATATTGAGGAAACCAAACATTTTTCGTTCAAGGAGAGGGGAGGTCTTCAAGGCAGCAGCTCGGCCAATCTAAAATATATTATTTGAAACTTTGATGAATTTTAATTAGGTTATCAACTGCATTTGAGTATTAAACATATTTGGCTGCAACCCTTGCAGCCCTATATGTAAATAGGCTCTAGTACACCCACACCCTATGATCTAGTTATTACCCCATCAGTAGCTCCCACCAGCTGCGGCCGTAATGAGACCATTGCTACTTCACTACTTTCCTATGGTTGTGCGCCCATCCTAATGAGCCCAACAATGATTCATGCTACAACAAACCCTCTATCCTCAACCTAAATTAAACCAAATGCTAAATTAGTAAACAAATATTTTTTCCTATTTCCAACTGTGCCCTACACTTGAGTATATATTAAGAGGACATTTTCGGTACAACACCTTACCCCCTAGGTTTGGCCCAACCGCTGAATTAATGATCGAACTCACTGCGATAGACAATGGGCCGCAAAATGCTACCTTTTTGTCGAGTATAATATCCATTTGCGGGAGCCGGCGGCGTCGTTCACCCACATGTCTAGGCCCACGAGGAATGTCGAAAATTGCATTCTTTTGGGCTAGATTTGCATGATACTTTTGCAACCCGGCCCCGGCTCGAACCCATACGCACACGGAAGAAAACTGGATAATGTGTCTTGCACCTTATAGGATCGGCTGGGCCAGGACATATATGCATATCACCCACGGGGCACATTCACTTCATATGTAACCCTCAATTAACCAGTCCGAAGAGGGTCCCGCAAGCCCATCATTTCTAACTTTCTGAAGGGTACTCTCTCCTTCCAAAATTTTTCTTTCGGGTACCGTGTCCGTCATCCGCAATGAGTGGCCAAGCCAAGATGTGCCATTGCATCTTATAGGACCAGTTGGGCCGGGACATATACATACAAATTGCCCATGGAGCACATTTGCTTCATATGAAACCCTCAGTTAAGAAGTTTGAAAAGACGGTCTCGTAAGCCCATCATCTCGAACTTTCCAAAGCGTACTCTCTCCTCCTGAAATGTTTTTATGTGTACCACTATCCGTCACCTTCTAGGAAATTAATGCCAAGCAATTATGTGAAAGCCCAACCGCATTTTTACAAGCATCTCAATTGTTCAACGGCACTCGATCAGTCTCCATCATGCGTTGAAAACCATTAACCGACCAAATCCTCGCATGGACAATATGCAAATTTTGGAAATCCTCATGCATGTAAGTTATAATATTTTTATTTGAAAGTTGTGGGATCCAATTTCTGGGGAGAAAATCAATTGGAAAATTAATTCGCTGTATACAAATATTAACTGGACCAGCAGTGGATGGGAAGATTATTTAGTGGGTCTGTGCAGGAGGGTGGACAGCAGTGGGGTACGCGGAGCAAAGGTGGGGTACTCTTACCCAGTTGAAAACCTGTCAGAAATAAACTTGTGGTCCCCAGTGGTCAAATAAGTTTCTACCGGTAATCAGCACCGAACTGTATGGTAGTGGGATCCACATCAGTGTGCAAAGGTACTTTATTTAGACAGCCATGGTACACAGCTAGTTTATTTGTGTGACACACTGGAATACGTTATTCATCCGGCGTACACTCTTCGTCCACAAACTTTACGAGCGTGTCGACTCTCAGGTAAAGCCAATTCTCCCGGCGCGCGCTCGCAAAGTGTCAGGCAGTCCTTCACACGCCAAGGACCAGCCCTAAACGTTTTCGCGGCGAGTGACACTAGAGGAAAGCACGCCTTGAACGGCGCTCCTAGCAGCTACAGGTAACGGAGAAACGCATGCAGGTGCCTTGTGGTGCACTACGACATGCGCACACACACTTGTCCTTGGAACTAGCTGCAGCGGCGAACCGTAATTGTCAGCTAGCATTATGTGTCGCTGATTTGGATCTGATGCATCCGATGACGTGGTTGCGTTGATCGGTTGGCAGCTACGCCACACGCCATCGATCAGTCCCTGATGAGATCATAAGGAACGCAACAACGCTGGCCGGATCTTCGTATGAGCCCGGGGTAAGTGTGATTTTTTTAATTTTAACCCTTTTTAATCTAAAATTTTATAAATAACCTCCGATTTATGTTTCCAAGAAATAGCCCTTTTGGTCGTGCCGAGCTCTGTAGCGCGGCTCGTAATTGAGTCGCGCCACATGCAATAGCGTGACTAAAATACCACGTTAGCATAACACAAAATTGATTTCCACGTGGCACGGACGTGTCCTACTGAGGTGGCACTAGTCACGCCATGCATCCCGCGTGACAAGCAACAGCCGGTTGCTAGCTTCTTTAAGTGCACAAAATTTCACTTGATTTAGCCTTATTCGGTTCTCTGTTTTAACTAGCTAATAAGCTTTTAAATTCTTCAAACTTAGCGAGTATAATATATATGGTATACATGTTCCATTTTAAGTGTTTGCACTCTAAAATATGGTATAGAAAATGAACATGAGATGTTTACAGATGACACAAATGACGTGTACTAGAGCCGTGGAGCGTGCTTGGCTGTTAAAATACACGTACGATTCACACCAACAAATCACAATTCACAAAGATCATTCATACAAACTTAATCCACTACAACTATTAATTACGATTCACAAGCAATAAATATGATTTCCTTCCCAGTTAAGAACACAAAATAACTCCCAAAAAGATAAAAAAATATGAAACAAACACCATGAGATGTTTACAGATGACTCAAATGACGTGCACTAGAGCTGTGGAGCGTGGACGGATAACAGAATCAAAGTTTCCATCACTTGGTTTTGATCTCTATAGGTACAACCAATAACACTTAGCCTACTTAGAAATTGGATTTCCAAATTTTCACACCATATTTTGAAGTGCAAACACTTAAATGGAACATATTCACTCTATAGATTATACTTGTTGAGTTTAGCGAATTTAGAAGGTCATTAGCTAATAAAAATGGGGGAACGAAATAGGCAAAGTGATATGTATTTTTATGCACTTGAAGGTGCAGCCAGGCAGCTAGCAGCTCAGAGCTGGTCACGCCAGATGGTGTGGCGTGACTAGCTCGTCACATGAGTTCCACGTTGTACTCGATTTTTATTTATGCCATTGTGGCACATTGGTCACGGCATTGCATGTGGTGTGACGTATTAGTTGCGCTAAAGAGCTTGGCGTGACCAAAAGAGCTACTTCTTGAAAATATAGATCGGGAGGGGTTATTTATAAAATTTTAGACTTTGTTAAAATAAAATAAAAATTCGGTAAGTGTTGAGCGGCGGGGCTAGTGACCTGGAACGGGCACTTGTTGGTTCCAGCGAGTATGTACTTGTGGTGAACACAACGGTAGTTGTACAAGCGTGCAGGCGTATGCAGAGACCGTACCGCCTCGAGAGTTGCATGATGCATGGTAACAATGCCATGATCAGTTAGCGCCGAAAGCCGAGAGATAAGGAGTGAGCTAGCGCGCCACAGCAAAACATCGGCAGCACCAGTTGGTTTAACCTTTAAAGATGGCATGGACGCACACAAACGCAATCCCTGCTTGCATTGGTGTTTTAGATAGGCGTATACCAGTAGGCTACTACTTGCATTGTCTTTCCGTCAGTAACGTCGTCCTGGCTTCTTGTCCTACTCTTAACAAACTTCCCAGCGAGGGCCAAAGCAATGCAAAGTTCATGCGCGATACGAGCATCTCAGAGAAAAAGGAGAGACAAAGAGGCTCTTCTGATCCGATGGCGTGGTTCCTATAGCTACACTAGATATATATGCCACGCTGGTTATTACCAGCACAAACAAAAAGATGGAGAGGGAACGCAATGCATGAGCGAGTCGGTGACGGTGTGCATCGATCTGGGTGTCGATCGGTCTGTCCCGGTGACCATACAGGACGTGCAAACGACGAGGGCTTACAAGAAAAAGTGCGGTCTGGCGTACAGATAAGCCACAGATGACGCGGCACAGCTCCCTTGTCCCGAGCTGCTAGCGAACAAGTGCTCGGCTGCTCGCACGTCGTGCCCGTGGCTGCTTCTCGAGATACTCCCAACTCGTGCGCCGTGGCAGAAGAGTCATAAGGCTCGGCCTCGATCGATGAGCACATGTACACGCATACACCACGAAAGTGTACAGGTCATCTCTCGTCTTGCGGTGGCCAGTGGGTAGTAGAGTTGGTGCAATTAAAACCTCTCGTCATGATGCTAGTTCCGCTGCATTGCAGCTCATGTACGTACGTCACGAGCAAGCAAAGGGAAGGCTTCGTGTCCTTGCCCAGTTCAGATGGGAGGTCGATCCAAACCCATGCTTATGGACGAAAAAATAAGGCTTCCTATCCATCTTTCACAAAATGGTTAGATTACGTATCATCCAGCTTATGCCCATCTAGATTAATCATTTCAGCCCACCAACCGTCTAGGACGGTGTCGCTTAATATTTTTTTTTGTTGCACTTTATTCAAAAATCTGCAAATTCCACGTCACCATTTCCGATAGACTAATTTAACATTTTACAAGGATTATATACGTATGTATGATTGGTTTTGGGTATCAGATATGTATGTATTCCCCCAATTCATCTTAGGCATTCATCTTCTTAAAGCACGTTTCTCAAACATTAGAATGTATATCAAGGGCACTCCTCGTCATCACAGACTCCCATTGAACATGTTCCTGGTGCGACAGCCATCCCAGCTACCAGCCGGAGAGTACGGTACTACCCCCTCCCCTTCCTCTCCGATCCGTCGAGATATCAAATCCTAATGCTGTTACCGGCAGGCACAGAAGAAAACTACTACTGCTGACAATTGAAGAAGAAAGAGAGAAAGAGGTACGGGCTTGATGGGCTAAGCTAATAAATCACGTGAGGAGCAGCCCAGTACAGGAGCCCAACTACCCACGGATGCACCGGAGATCCTATATGGCTTCCGGAAGCCCCGTTTCTTACGGGGCATCCAGTGTTTGACATTCGTACGGAAGTTCTCGTCCGTCCGATGCAGAGCACCTTCCCCAGCAGCCTAGGGTAGTCAGGCGGTGGCTTCTCCACCACGCGTGCCACCGCCACGGACCCCGTGCCGCCGCCGCCGCCGTCCGAGTGCCGCACCCGCACACGCTAGCTTCCGTGGCTGCCCCCGCGCGCTCTGCCGTACGCAAAGCCACCGCCGTCCCCTGAGGCCGCCGCCATAAGCTCCGTGCAGGCCGGCCGTCTTGCGCTGCCCCTGCCGCCTCCGCCGATGGTTGCTTCTGCTGCTGCGCATCGTCTCGTGAGACCGCCGGAGCCGCACGCTGCCAACGGAGAAGATGCATTCTTTGTTTTTGAAAATGTTGATTCAGTTTTGGATAAATGTTGAATTAATTCGATTAAGATGTTGAAATAGGTTTTCACAAATGTTGAAGGTAGTATTTTTGAAAATGTTGATCTGACTTTTCAAAAGTGTTGAATTAACTATTTTCAAATGTTGATCTACATTCAGAAAATGTTGAAATCTAGATCGGGTCTAATGGACTTTAAAGCCATAAGGCTTAACTAGCTTCCGTAAGTTATATAGGAGCCCCCGGATGCACTAACCGGACCGTATTAGCTATTCACTGCATCCTAAATTACTATTCATTTTAGCTTTTCGATAACTTTTGCTATGTATGAAGACATAGCGTGTATCTAGATGCATATCAAAAGCTATGTAACTAGAGAAAGAAAAATAAATAGTAATTTGGGATGGAGGGGGTGGTTGCTTGATTTCCTAAAGAACAAGCTAGTTGATTGCTTGCTCTTTATTGTAATATTTTCTTGAGCTTGTACTCTCTACTGTAATATCTGTGTTGCTCAAATTTATTTTATCCTTTGGTTAATGATTAGCTCATTTCACCACTTTTTTTAATACGTAGCTAAATTTATAAATGTTTTTTGTTGCCCTTGCTTGAATGTGTTGCTAACCTTAAATATCTATGTGAAGAATGCATTAGGGGTATACAGATATGACAGTACATGCCGAGCTGAACCAAGACTAATTCTGCATGTCATTGTATATGTGTTTGGGGCATGGGGCTGGTTATGATGTTGAGAGATTGGAGATACATGCATCTTTAAGCATAGAAATGAATCAATGCTGTATCCCTATCTGATGATAATGTAGCTCCAAATGGCAAATTCTGCAAGACAATGGGATCCTGGAGGAGTGAGGAGTTTTCTCACAAGGGTAGCAAGTGTGCATATGCATTTTCATCAGTTTCTCTTGATGGTTCCTTTGGTTGAGGGTCCTGGTTGGGGCTGCAGGAGTTTTCTCACAAGGGTAGCAAGTGTGCATATGTATTTTCATCAGTTTCTCTTGATGGTTCCTTTGGTTGAGGGTCCTGGTTGGGGCTGCTTTTGCTTCCTAAAAGTCAAAAGCCAACTGTCGGATTTATAGCCCGGCAGTCCACCTAGGGAGTACCTAGATGGTTGATTTGTAGGTAGGAAGGATCACAAGATCATGAACTTGATGGTAACGCAAAGCACAAACACAGAGATTTATACAGGTTCGGGCTGTCAGTGTAGTGTAATACCCTACGTCCTATTTGGAGGATTGTATTGCGCCCTGTGCTCGGGTGTTTAGGGTTCATATGGTGGGATTGGATGTCCTCTAAGGGGTACCCCTACCCCTTATATACTCCGAGGGGTAGGGTTACATGGCAAGTCCCCTAGTCGGTTACTATATATTAGATCTAGTCGGATTACAACACGTGGGGAGCCCTAGTCAGACTCTATCTTTTGTCTTCTTCATCAAGTCGGGCTGGCCCATTAGTGGTCGGTTGGGCCCTCCATGAGGGTACCAGGTATCTATAAAAGTCAAGCCCCCTAGCGGTGTGGAGTCAAGCGGTAGCCTGACGCGAATGCTGAGTTGGATAAGCTTTGCTCAAGTGCTTTCATTGTCTGGTTTCCTGAGAGGCTGCGCAATTCTCAAAGAAAAATCCTTGATCTTGTAGTCTTTGTCTTGTGAAACGCCATGGACGCACATCAAGTGATATCCTGCGCAAAGCCACCGAACCTGGGAGGTCAGCCAAGCTGCTGGAAGCACGTCGAGTTGCCTCCCACCCCAAGCCTGGGAGGTCAGCTAAGACCCAGGAGGCTTGCCGAATCGTCTGTAGTGCCCAGTCCCCGAGCCAGGGAGCCGGCCAAGCTGAGGAAGCACGCCGAGTCACCTCCTGCCCCGAGGCCCTAAGCCTGGGAGGTTGATTGAGCGGCAGGAGGCACGTCGAGTCATCTGGTGCCCAGCCCCCAAGCATGGGAACCGACCGAGACATGGAAACACGCCGCATCGCCTTCTGCCCGAGCCCTCGAGCCTGAGAGGTCGGCCGAGTGGTAGGAAGCACACCGAGTCATCTAGTGCCCAGTCCCCAAGCCTAGGAGTCGACCGAGCCACAAAAACACGTCGCGTTGCCTCCCGCCCCGAGGCCCCAAGCCTAGGAGGTCGGCCGAGTGGCAGGAAGCACGCCAAGTTGTCTGGTGCCCAGCCCCTAAGCCTGGGAGCTGACCGAACCACGGGAGTGCGCCAAGTCACCTCCCGTCCCGAGCCCCCAAGCCTAGGAGGTCGGCCGAGTGGTAGGAAGCATGCCGAGTCACCTCTGGCGCCTATACCCCGAGCTTGGGAGCTGGCCGAACCATGAAAGCACGTCAAGTTGCCTCCCGCTCTGAGCCCCCGAGCCTTGGAGGTCGGCCGAGCGGCAGGAGGCATAGTAAGTCACCTCCCACCCCAAGCCCCCAAGCTTGGGAGCCGGCGAACCATGGAAGCATGCCAAGTCGCCTCCCACCCCGAGCCTCGGAGGTCGGCCGAGCGGTAGGAGGCATGCCGAGTCGCCTCCCATCCCGAGCCCCTGAGCCTGGGAGGTCGGCTAAGCGCCAGGAGGCACGCCGAGTAGTTTCTAAGCTGTAAAAGGACAATGCAAACATTATGTAGCATAATGTATAATATTTAATGATTGAATAACTTAGAAGTTTAATTGGCATAAAAGTAAATTCTTGTGCGTCCTGCTCTTGTAGGCCAGGTAATTTCCTGAGTAGTTAGCCCATTATGTTTAAGCACCTGACCCTATTGGGGTGTTACCGAGAGCGGGCTCGAGCGGGCTTAGCAGGAAGCAACATATGAGAGCCAGGCTTCACGTATTAAGGCATGTGTTACCCGAGTATTTTAGCAACCGTTAAGAGAGACGGACAAGCCGCAAAGCAGTCGGAACTGTGCAGAAAAGCGAGAGCGTGTGCTAGGCACTCGTATGGCGTAGCCCCGACTGCCCGTGTAGTGGATGGACCAATCTATATAAGCAGTCAGGGCATGACCAGGGCGGTCGACAGAAGTCATAGAGATATGGAGAAGCTGAGGCGTATGAAGGTATATGGAAGCCGTAATAATATTAACTGTAGATATATGACTTAGCTTGATTTGTGACCAAGTCGATGAGTTAGCATTGTGGCCGAGCTAGCAGTAGTTGGTGAATAGTTGTTGACAAAGCCGATGTCAGGTCTGTGTGATCGAAGTGGTCGGCGGTGCTGGACGTATGGGCAGTAGTACGATTGTGCCACAAATGCGATCGTATGACCTCACTGCGGAGGCACATGGCTGCCATCGTGTGCTGCTGATCTTGTGCAACCAAAGGATGTGCGCCTCATTGCCCAAGGCTGCTCCCTGAGTCCACATAGATGTACAGCCGCCTATGCATGTTGCCGTGTCCAAAGTCCATACGCCATCGGGGCAGACGCCATCGAGCAGGGAGTCGTCATACTCCATCACAGAGGAGTCGGCGTGTGCGCTCCTAGTTGTAGAACACAAAGGCATTGCATCATCGATTTCTTCGACGAGTACTGCCATCAAACTCGCTAGGAAGATCCGGCGATCACCTCTACCTGGCATGCCAACTGTCGGATTTATAGCCCAACAGTCCACCTAGGGGGTACCCAGATGGTTGATTTGTAGGCAGGGAGGATCGCAAATTCATGAAGTTGATGGTAACGCAAAGCACAAAAACACATAGACTTATACAGGTTCAAGCCGCCAGTGTAGTGTAATACCCTACGTCCTATTTGGATGATTGTATTGCGCCCTGCGCTCGGATGTTTAGGGTTCGTATGGTGGGATTGGATGTCCTCTAAGGGGTACCCCTACCTCCCCTTATATACTCCGAGGGGTAGGGTTACATGGCAAGTACCCTAGTCGGTTACTACAGATAGGATCTAGTCGGATTACAACACGTGAGGAGCCCTAGCCGGACTCTATCTTCTGAGAGCCCTAGCCGGACTCTATCTTCTGACTTCCTCATCAAGTCAGGCTGACCCATTAGTGGTCGGCTAGGCCCTCCATGATGGTACCTAGGTATCTATAACCGTCACCAACCAAAGGGCACTTCCTAGCCCTACTGCTTTTTGCCAAAGCAGCGTTCCTTGTAGTTGAAATTCGACAGCTTGTCCGTAGTTTCTTAAGCGGCTGTGGGGGGAGAAAGTTCGCTAGAATTACTCGCCTGCCACTCGTAAGTGGCAGATACCGGTTCGTCTTTCGTCCCCATCCGACCACCGATGCTCGTGAGAGGCGACTCGCACGCCCCCAACCTCGGTCGCCGGAGCTCCGCCGATCAGGTCGTCTGCCGACCCTCCTCTCCCCCCGTTTTGGATCTGTCGTCCCCGGTCGCGAGCTCCTCCACCGCCGCGGGCTCCTTTGGCGCGAGCTCCTCCGTCGTGAGCTCCTACGCCGCCGACCCCTCCCCCACGCGCTCTTCGCCTGTGCGGGCAAGCTTCGCCATGGGGTCCGGGGAGGAAGAAGGAGATGCTGACAAGCGGGGCTTGCTCGTCAGTGAGAGAGGAAGAGAGTTGAGTGAGACGAATGTGGATGACATGTGGGGTCTGTTTGTAAGTGAGAGAGCCGACAACAGTTTTTCTCAGAAGCCACAGTTGTTCCACCAAACAGCTTTTAGCTTTCTCACAGCTTACAACCTACAACAGTTTTTTGACAGCCCACAACATATCAAACACACCCTGAATCTAACTATCTAACTGATGCAAAAAAAAGGAGTACCAAGCATTTGGGATATGCAGGTTATTTTCACTTAGAATATTCAACTTGATCGAACCATATCAAAAGAAGTACTTGCCTTTATAGTTTCTAAACAAATACCAAATAATCAATGTGAAGAGAGGAGTATGCTTTACAAGGGATGATGTTGCTTGCCGAAGTGTAACACACATATGTATCAGCTGGATTGTGCGGTGGGCCAACGGGGCGTTCAACAAGACGAGCACATGGCCCAAGTTAGAGGTTCGTCATCTGTAAGACAGGAGCACGAGGGAAAATCACTGAATAGAAATTAAGGAACAAAGACATCGCCGTCTTCCTTGCGAAGGTGCAATCAAGGTGAGCTCCCACCGGTAGAGAATTGACCTTTAGTTCCGGTTGGTAAGGTGCAAATTTCCCAAAAATTCATCCAGGATAAACCAATCGGGACAAAAGGGGAGATCCTTTTGTCTCGGGTCACTCAACTGGGACAAAAGGCCCCCCTTTTATCCCGGTTGGTAATACCAACCAGGATAAAACGGGTCACCACGGCAGGCGCTGCAAAAAAAAGAAACCCCAGGCTCCCAGGAGGCTCTCGACCCTTTTATCCCGGTTGGTGTTTCAAACCGGGATAAAAGGCCTCTCAGGGTCTTTTTTTTCCACTAGCCTTTGCAACCGGGATAAAAGGTCTCGGTTGGTGAGCCCCCCACCAGTGACCGAGCTTTAGTCCCCGTTGGTAAACTTTTTATCCTGGGTCAACTTTAAACCGGGACAAAATGGAGCACATGGAAGGTGAATTCTCTACTAGTATCCTGAATCTTCTCACACCTCGGTCCTCACCGATGATGGCCATGGGGTGACATCTATGAGGACCGCTGATGGCCATGGGGGCTGACATCTATAGATGTGTTTTGGCTCTAATTACCATGAAAATCAGAGGTTATATATGGTGGGAGGAACGTCAGTTGTTACCCTTGGCAGTTACAGCTTCTTGTTATATAAGCGTCAAATATCCTGACCATGGAATTACAAAGATTTGTTACATGTTTTGGACTAATAACCGCCAAATATACAAGATCTACCTACATCTTTTGTCGGTACACATCCAAATATACAAGAGATATACATGGCCAGATTTACACTTCAATAACATAGAACATTAGATCGAGGCGCCAGCTTATGACCCTTATTAATGGAATCGAAGGGCGGACTACTACTAGTTTAAGAGAACATTGATGAGAAGGGGAAAGAGTGCTGACGCGTTATCTCCCAATAAATCTTGTAAGGTGACACGTCAGAACACTTCTCAACCCATCAATGTTCTCCTAAACACTGTAGAGTTTTCAGACACAATATTAGGAGGGTATTTGGATACTAGGTGTATTTGGATACTAGGTGTGTTTGGATACTTAGGTGCTAAACTTTAGTAGTGTCACATCGAATGTTAATTAGAAGAATTAAACATGAGCTAATTATAAAACTAATTGCAGAACCCCGAGCTAATTCGCGAGACAAATCTATTAAACCTAATTAATCCATCATTAACAAATGGTTACTGAAGCATCGCATTGTCAAATCATGGACTAATTAGGTTTAATAGATTTGTCTCGCGAATTAGACTTCATATTTATATATATGCAATTAATTTTGTAATTAGTCTATATTTAATAGTTCTAATTAGTATCAAATATCCGATGTGATAGTTGCTGTTATCCGAACACCCCTGTTCTACGCTCGCGCCACTTCTCCAACCAACCAGCGATCCGACCGCCGCCTGCCCGTTTGCTTATCCCGAAGTGATTCTGGGCACCACGTGCGTGAGGGGCAGGAAGAGTGGAAGACCGCGGCAGCCGTACGCATGCACCTGCCAACGTGCGTGACGCGTCTGTTTGAGTTTTTTTTTTTCTTTTCTATTTTCTTTTCTCCCATTCAATCATTTTTTATCACTCAAGTGGATATCACTTGCGTATAATGTTACGTGCATAGGTTGTCTAACAACACTTCCGCAAAAGTTGCGAGCAAAACTTATTCGTATAAGTGGGTGTATTATGAAAGTGTGCTACTCCCTCCATCCCAAATTACAAGTCGCTTTGACTTTTTTGATACATTCACTTTGCTATGTATATAGATATAATAATATGTCTAGATACATAGCAAAGTGGATGTATCAAAAAAGTCAAAGCAACTTATAATTTGGGATGGAGGGAGTACAAAATAATCACGTAAGAAGTTGTGAGGAACAAGTTATATGTATATTTTTTGTGTACAAATTATAACTCTCCATAAATAGAAATTCAAAGTTGTCATTTAGAATTTGTATGTACGAGTTATAAGTATAATTTGCTCATGTGATCAAAGTTATATAAAAAATTATCTCATATAAATTATAAGTAAGAAGTTATATGTCAAATTTATATGTATAAGTTATGATATTTCATAAATGGAATGTTGCGGGAATTAGAACTTTCTAAAAATGGAAAGTTCCGGAGGGGGAGGATGGTTGGCCGGAAATCGTTGGTTGAGATGGCTGCTGGTGCGCGCTGATTAGTCCCCCGTTTTCAGAGCCTGAGCCACGAGGGATCAGGCACGTCTAGGAACGGCTCGCCGACAGCGGCGTCCTTCTGCTTCTTGGCTGGTGTCTTGTCCTCGTTGTGATCAGGGTCGGTTTCGCTGATCCTGCGAGTACTAATACGCGCATGTTATCATATATCCGATGTTCTATCCAAACAGAATCGAGAAAAATTTTAAGACTCCTTGTCCTCACCTGAGCTTCCTCTTCCTGAGGAACCTATGCAGCGACGGCGTCCTCATCTGTGCTTCGTCGACTTGAGGAACTTCGTAGAAGATGGTCACGGACGGCGCCTTCTTCGCCTCCGGCCTGAAACAAACCGGGAAGACAGCCGTGAAACCAGTTAATTAATCAGACTCACCCAATCCGCCAAGAACGCGTTATCATCAGCCTAATTAAAGGGATTGACGACGCTCACCTCTCCTGGGCCGGCGGCTGCACCATGGCAGCGCCAACGGGGAAGAGCTTCGTGGTCATGTCGTCGTTCTCCTCGGGCGCCACCGGCCAGGGCGGTGGCGCCTGGAACAGGCGAACGAGGTCACCCATCCGCCCCTGCCCCTGCCCCTGGTTCTTCCTCATGTACTGCCGCAGGAGCGCGCATGTCATGGCGAACCTGCTCCTCCGAGCAGCGGCCATCCCCTCCCCGTCCTCGATCCGTCGCTGGTGGCTCGCCCTCTGCCGTCTCTCTCTCGTGTGAGAAGCTCGTCCGGGCACTTGCTATTATAGCCGCGAGGCACGGCTGCGTTTTCGTTTGTTTCTGCGTCCGGGTGAGCGGGAGAGCACGTGAAATGTAAAGGGTCTGTGGGAGAGGGTGAGCGGAGGGCCGGGGAGTCCGGCTACAGCCACACAGCCACTAATGTGCAATACTGTACGCTCCGCTCTCCTTTCTTCTGATGCTGGGCTAATTTTAGGCTGTCTAAACTATATCGTGTCTGTTATTCTTATTGGAGTGGACTTAGGTTGTTAGCTTTCTAGCGTGGTTGTACGGAGTATAGTGGAATGTGATTTCAATTGCTCAAGTAGGTAACTGATTGTGTTATTATGCGTATATAGTATACGGTTCAATTACTTCGAGGAATTATGCCACTTCCTCGATCCCAAATTATAGTAGATCGTTTTGGCATTTCTATGTGCATAATTTTTACTTGTCACATCCGGTTTTAAAACAAAATCAAGTGCTACTTATACCTACGTCAGGATTAAGTTTCATACAGAAACGGAGGCTCCAAACTTCACATGCAATCTATTGGAGGCTGCGTACGCCTAGAACTCAGCATCATCTTCAGAAAACTTCACACACCTTCCTTTTTTGAGCAGCAGTAAGCAAGGGTAAGTACACTTATGGTCGGTACCCAGCAAGGCCACAAGAAATAACCAGAATAACGATTTAAATCCATCTTCAAGTTTATTAATCATGTGAGGGTTCAGGCCGCTCTTGACTGTGAGCACGGCTGATATATCAATTTTACACTCTACAGAGGTTTTACATCTTTACCTACAAGTCGTGTAAAAGTTCAGAAGAACTTTGGACCCAACCATGCTGTGCTGATCAGGCACTCATCACACTACCGAGGTGTGGCTGCATAGGGACGCAATGAGGTCTTTACAAAGATTTCCTAATAAGAAGTAGCCTGCTAAGGTTTCCGGATCAGTAGCAGAGCATACACCTCCCTAGTGGGCATAGTGTCTTAGCAAAGCTCACTTCCCAAGAGGACCAGGTTATACCCCATCTGCCGCCGCCCCTCTTGCCCTTTCGGTAAGACCACTTCAAACTAGAGTCTCTAATTAATTAGCCAAGACTAGAGCCATATAGTTCTTGTGGTTGCACTATTTTTCTGGGTGGTTCTCCACGTTCCAATTAACATTATCATGGTATTATAAACAAAGCATAGGTAGAAGGATGGTGAGGGACACTTCCCTTTCTCCAACGAAAAGTTACTCTTACTGCTTTTCAGCTCTTGCTCTCTAGAAACTCTTAATCTTCAAATTTTTTAAACATCGATCCTTCTACTTGAAGCAATCATCGGCACAAGCATACAAAACAACAAACAAGTGCAACTAAGAATAATACACCAGTCAAAGAAAAGCTTTAAAAGAGCGTACTAAATGATAGGTGATGTAGCACTGACCCGATCTTCCGATAGGTATAGATACACTCGATTTGGTGGAGTCTCGACGTTGACGATCTGGCTTCAAATCAAACACGATTCGAATCCTGCTGCAACCGCTACACCACTACTTCATTGGTTATCAACCAAGCACAACTTGATTGACCTCGCTGAAAAGGCTTTCCCTACAAGCGAATCGAAGAACACAAGCAAGAGAACGATAAACACGCAATATGAAATTGCAAATATGGATGAAGCAAAGATCAATATGGGGTTCAAGCTCTCGATTCGATCAGACTAATCGTCACAGGCAAGGAGAACAAGAATAGGGACCCCGGATCACTGTAAACGGATTTGTCACCACAGTTATAATGATTCAATCTCAGTTTCTCGATGGAAAACTAGAACTAAACAAAACCCAAGTTCTAAAGGTGGCAGCTACTGAGTTTTATACCCAAAGGGGCATCAACATGGGCTTAAGGCCCGACATGATACAAGGCCAAGTTGGCCCAAACAGGTGACACAGCACCTTGTCGTGGTCACACAGAATGATACACGAACCTTTTGGAGCTAGGACCAGAACCAAAAGAATGGTGTCGGCGTTCCCTTTCTAACGCATCAAAGAATGTCTTATTTCGATGTCGTATGAGGGAGATATGACCGAAACCGGGCAGGGGTGTTGGTTGAATCCGAACCGAACGCGACGACCGAGTTGGTGACGACTTGTGACTTTGGGAAGACCATGACTCATGTGTGTCCAGCAGGCCGATGTCCTCATCAATAGGGCTCGATTCTAGGATCACGTAAACGCAGAAAACACTGAGAACTTTCGAGAGGTTTGATTTATAAAAGAAATAAAAAAGACTATATGCTTGATCCATTTTAATTAAATAAAACTTGCACATAAGTTATTTCAGAGAAATACCCTATTTGAAATTAAGCAAGTTATATTTAATCATTGAAAATGCGATAAACTTAATCATATTTTATTTGTAAATATTCAAGTACAAGTTATGAAAATTTAACTTTAGAAACACAGAGTATGTACAAGACATGTAATCGAATAATTTTGTATTTCAGGTTCAACTAAACATGTTAATGTGGAAAAGACATTTATAATATTATTAAACATATTAAGTTTATTTATGAAATTCGATGTATAACACTAGATATCTTTTATTTAGAAATGCTGGTTATAAATAAGAATTAAATAATTAAATCTTAGTTTATGAAAACTGGGATAGAACCTAATCAATTTTTATTTAGAAAACTAATTGAATAAGAATTAGTCAAGTTAACATTTAACCTTGATGTTAAAAGAAGCAACAGGTAATACACGCTGCTAACGCATGGTGAAACAAACTAGAACAACAAAAACAGACTATTCTAGAGCGTAGAAGAAAAGTGTAAACTATGATTTAGAAAAGACTAGTCTACAAATAGAGCAACTAGGTTGCAGGGATAACAAACTAGTCAAAGCTAAACTGAACTAATCGGCAAAGAAACAACTAACAAGATTGGCTCTAAAGAGATGGCTGCGAAAGGTTTGGCCATAAAGAACATACCGGACTCATAAAGAGACAACTAGGATATAGGACATCTATGAACTAGATAGGATTGTAAGAGAAACAGGGACAAGCATGATTAGACTACTAGGCAGAATAGAAACTCTAAGATAAACTATTTGGATCACTAAAGCACACAAACTATGCTTGAAAAGGAAAAGCTTGGTTAGATTTATAAAAGAAACATGGTCTGAGCTGGAAAAATCTAAAGCTTTACAGAAGAATAGGTCTTTAGAAGAGATACTGAGCTAAAGCTAATGAAGAACGACTTTCAAACAATTTATGTTTATGAGAGCACAAAAGACTAGCATCACTAGATGCTAGGTTTATTTTAATTGGCACAACATATGTAAAGGATATTTCAAAAAGACAATACCCTTAGTTGGAATTAATGCAATTTATACTTTACTTGCAAAGACCGAGGTAAATCCTAATTAATTTTTATTCATAAATGTTTATGTATAAATTATACCAATTACACCCTTAACTTTAGAAAGGTGAGAACAACTAATCGAATAAACACAAATGTTGTCTTGGATAAATAAATTTTATTTAGAAAACACATTTCATATTGACATTAGTCATTTTATCAATACTTAAGAAAAATCGAGTCATAACTTAACCATATTTTAATTACAAATATTGAAGTATAGATTATACCATTTAACATTTGACTTTAGAAAGGCTAA
This sequence comes from Setaria viridis, assembly GCF_005286985.2. Taxonomy (NCBI): domain Eukaryota; kingdom Viridiplantae; phylum Streptophyta; class Magnoliopsida; order Poales; family Poaceae; genus Setaria; species Setaria viridis. The sequence continues at coordinate 21,746,563 of NC_048271.2, read as the reverse complement.
ACTATATGAAACATCTAAATATATGCTTTATGATTCAAGTGGATCAAATTGTTATTGAAAACATATTCACATTGGTATTAATCATGTTGAGATTTTTTTATAAAAACCGGTGTAAAAACCTAATCAACTTTTATTTAGGAAAGTTGATTTGGACATTAATCAAATTAAGTGTGATTATTAAAAGCTGAGATACACTCTATTTTGATTTTATTTAGAAAACTCAATTAACTAGTATTAGCCAAGTTAATATTAATTATGAAAAACCAATGTAAATGCTACTTAAATTCTTATTAAGAAAAGGCATTCAAATAGGCATTAATCAAATTAATATTAAATTTATTTTTAAAGACATGCATGATGGAAAACATCACCACTATCGTATAATTTATGTTATCATGAACCTAATGCAACTTAAATGGATTAAAATGGAGCTAAAACATGAAATCTATGGATTAAACAAGGTTGTAAGGGTCTAAACGTGATTAACCGTAGATTGGAAGGACTTGCAGAAAAGATTTGCAAGACACATGAAATAGTGCTAGCAAAAAGGATAAAGTTAAGGGTTAGATCTGCAAAAGTTCACAGCTTGGGTTCGGTTGAAAAGATCTAACTTCTTCAGGGGGTTATTTGCATATTTGCTAAGACATAAAGATCTTTGAAGAAATTACCGAGGTCCTCAGGGGCTAAACCGCAAAGCGGCTTATCTTCTTCAACCTTCATCTGGTTGACCCGATGGCCGTCGGACCAACCGGGGCTCCCAGCAGCGGCACGCGGGATAGCGGCGGTGGGTGGCGGCGTGGGCGCGCCAAACGGCGACGGAACGGCTCGGGGCGGTGGAACACGGCAGCTTGGCTCGGCCGGCGGTGCACGACGCGGCAGAGAGGCGGTGCACGGCGTGGCAGCGCGGAGCACGAGGAAGGGTGGCGACAGGCAGCGGGGGATCTCAGGTGCCCGAGGCGACGCCTTTTCTAGGCGTGCGGGGTGGCACTGGCGTGCTGGGCACACACGCTATGAAGGCCGGTGGCGACGCCGCCAGGCCGATGGGCCTGGTCAAGCCTGCAACTGGGCCGAATCGGTCGACCATGATCGGTCGACGTGGGTCAAGCCCACGAGCTCGGCCCAAACTGATAGGATAGGTTTTCCTTTTTTTAGAATTGATTCGCCATCTAAATAAATATGCAAAAAATCTAGATAATTCATTTAAGCCATGAAAAATACTCTGAAAATCTCAAAAATTCCAGGAAAAATCTTAGAGATAGTTTGGGACACGAAGAGTCCAAATAATATTTGAAGCTCATGAAAAGTATTGTAGAGCCTTCTAATAAATAGATTTAGCTCTAGAAAAAGGAGAATAAATTTTAGAAAAAGTTGGAAAATTCTCGGAAGAACCTGGTTGTCGTCTAAACGCGTTTTTGAAACTTTTGCACTCATGAGACAGCAGAATGCATCGGCATGAATGCAACACATGGAACAACCTTATTTAATTTACAAAAAACAAATAATTATTTTTCCTATACTAAATTTCCAGTAAAGAAAAATAAATATTGGGAAAAATTTTAGAATTATGAGAAAATCATTGTTTAATTATTCTTTTTAATCACATCCTGAAATCCAAAAATTTCAAGTTATGACATTACTACTTCTATATATCTAGACATATAGATGCATAGTAAAAATTATGAACGCTTAATTAACCTTGTGAACGAGTATAATTTGTCACAAGTGGGAGCAGAAATACACAAGTGGGACAAACAAATTATCCTTGTATTTCTGCTCCTTGTGCACGAGTGGGAGGAAAACACACGTAATGTTTGTCCCCCCGCTCTGTCCCTTACACACAGCATAAACCAGAATAGTACCAACATGCATACATCAATCCCTACGAGTCCTGCTAACTTATTATGTGCGAAGACTGTACATGGAGCAAATTGTAGTTTGTCGCCAGCTCAAGTATACATTAAGAAGGAGAAATGGCAAGCAATAGAGACAGTTGTTGGTCTCGACAGCTCAAGTAGGCATGTACAAGGAGCAAGCTGTTGTGTATCGCCATCAAATGAAGCAACAGTGGAATTTTCAAGGACCCAGAGACACATGTCCGCAACGTCACAGTACGAAACCATGTGCTCTCTATTGAGGAAAACTGTACAAACTCTTTATTTACAAGGTTTGTTCACTCCAAAAACCACACACAAGGCAACAACATCTTACTCTCACTCTCACTCTAGGTCTAATCTTGCACTGATGAATATTTTGAACTTGTGCTAATTGCCTTGGATTGACACTTTTAGCGCAGGCATAGATGTGTGTTCTTGATGTGTCTTGCACTGTAATAGTCTTCAGCACATACCGGCATCTCCAAATGGGCAAATAGAGGGATATAAATAGTCCATCCAACTCAAAGAGATGTCGCTAAAACAGCTAGTAAAAGCAGTGAGTCATCGAATGATGCAACGGTCACACATGGGCATTGAATCCTCCGGTGCACCCTTTTAAGCCATATAAGCCATTGGACTCTCTCTGCACAATACTATGATGGATTATATGACATCTGTCGGATCTTCCAGTGCCTTCTTTAATTTTCCAACCCTTGCAAAATTCTTCTGTACATTAATAAAATCCATCCGATTCTTTGTCTGTTGATACCATCAGAACTTGCGGCACTGATGGCTTTTCTCCCGAAACCTACAGGATGTTCTCTAATCCTTAGTCAATCATCCGATCAAAGCTCCAACACTCGTTTTCGTTCATCGCCAGAGAATCTGGTGGCTTCCTCCTTACTCGCTTTGAACCACTTCCAAGATTTCATTTATCCGATGCATTCATACTTCAAGCCATCGATATTTCAGTGGCCTTATCCTTATACACTTTGGTTCATCGGATGATCTGACGCATTACATGGACGCTACATTGGATAATCAATCTGGTGATATGTATTTTCCGGAATTTTCTTTTCTTATCATTTGGATGGTCTAGAATAGTTCTATCTCTAGATTTGATTATGATTTGGATGCCATAGAATTATTAAGTTACAAAAATTACTATGACTTGCATGTCTTGATTTGGATTCTACCCTTAGAACCTATCAAGCCTACAAAATACATGATTGGCAAAAACCATTACTCTCAATAACTATATTGTCGTCCAATTACTAAAGTCACAAATAATGGCCGTAGCCATATTTCTTACAATATGACCTGCACCTTTCCCTAACTCGCCTACATCAATGTAGGCTTCACCGAACCTGTCTCCTCACCCTAAACCAAATGCTAATAAGCAATAACTAAGATCATGCCCGTGTGTTGCTATAAGCAATATATAAAGCTTGGGTAATATGGTGTTGATCTTAGAGCAATATACACAATCCATAGAGCTATGTTGTAATGCTTTGAAATTCCAATTTTGATTTCTTTCAACCTTTCCCACTCGGTGTACGCAAGACAGTGGACAACCATGTACAACTATGTCTATGTCCGTTGTCACCGGATCAACTTTTTGCATCGTAAACTATGGATCAACTTGGTTAGGGAAAAAAGTATGCGTTTGCTGCTTTGCCGGGGAAAAAGCATTCACTGGGTGACGAGCACATACGAATGATGATAGTGCTTTCGTGTAGCATATAGGACTTCGCTCTATATTTGACTCACATAATTAATTGTGCTCTCGCACTGTTAGTTAAATAATGCACAGTACTATCATGGAGTAAATTACATTGATGGATCTTCATATCAAGCTCACAAAGAATCCCCCAATGTTGCTTCAAACTGCATCGATACTGACTTGTGGAAATAATGTGATTGAAAAAAAACACATCAGCACAATGGCCGTAATCACAGGCGAAATGATTGCTCAAGGCCTCAAACTAAGGTCTACAAACATTATAGTTTTCCATTTTGCATATCATATGAAAATGTCACTTGCTAAAATATAGCAGCAAATGATATTTATTTACCGCTCTAAATTTTGAATCAAGAAGCTTGATATATATAGGGCCAGAGCAAGCCTGGTATCGCTGTATCACCATAGAGGAAAAAGGGGAAAATATCAAATGAAAACCTCGAGTGGAAATATTCATGGCAGAAATTGAAACAAGCTTTGCTTCCCATGAACTGAAATCATCCAATCTTATTGTGAATGTAAGGAACTAAGAAAAGGTACATGACAAATTGGTCACTTGCGCCACAAATTCAGAACTAATTCTATTCTTTTTTCCTAAAACAGAAATTCATTGGATCCATCATAGTAGGATAATATTCTCATGTGCAGGACCGATAATCCTTTCGTTAGCCGCTTTACCGCACCTAGGAGCTAAAAACAAAAGAAAGATATGCTTTTATCACGTGGCTACAACTAACTGTGACAAACAACAAAAAAAAACAAACCAGAGAACTCAGTCTGTATAGGTTCCAATGAAACAATATATTCATATTTACCAGAAGGGATGCTGCAGCGACATAAATATCCTACTAACAAAATGGTAATGACTAATGGCCCAAAGCTGAACGATACACTTTTTTTTCACATTTAGATGCTTAAGCTAATAATAAATATTTTTTTCCAAGTTGAGTTCACTAGTAGAGAACTTGCCTTTAGTCCCGGTTGGTAGGGTGCATATCTCCCAAAAATCCATCCAGGATAAACCAACCGGGACAAAAAGGGCTCTTTAGTCCCGGATCCTTCAACCACCAACCGGGACTAAAGGGCCTGCCACGTCAGGCGCGGAACTGGCCCTTTGCTCCCGGTTGGTAAAAGCAACCGGGAGTAAAGGTAAAGGGTGCCCCGTTTCCCAACCGGGAGTAAAGGGTTCCCCTTTAGTCCCGGTTGGGAAACCCAACCGGGACTAAAGTCCTACTTAAATTTTCATCCATGGCGTCCTGCATGGCACCTGAAATTTTCATGCATCACGTACGTAGTACCGCAACCCTTTTGTTAACCTTTAGTAGTTGAGACTTTTTTTTATAATGAAATCAACTAGTATTTAAACGAATGAAATTTATAATTATACAATTACTATATATATACACAATTCAACTAGTATAATAAAATCAACTATATATACAAATAGATCTTAGTGCGTATTATATATACAAATCAAACTATATATCTACAATCTTCCCGTCGAGGTGTTGCTCGAAGCGTCTAATTGTCGTCCATCGTAATAAAATTCTCCTTGTGGATTTACCACCTCGTCCATTAGAAATCCAAGGAGACCTTCACATATTGCCACTACTCTTTCTTCCTTCAAGAGTCCTTGTTGAATATTTAACATCTATAATTTGGAAATCTGTGAATGTTATACGAACAATTAAATATAAGGAGCTAGAAAATAATTAACTAGTAATAGTTTTATTTTACGTACTTTAAAGTTGTGCGGCGTCATCTTTAGTCCCTTGGGTCCCATAAAACTGTGCATGTGCTCACAGATATAGTAGCCACATAGATTATTCCCGGGTTCTTGTTTTAAGCACTTCAGTGCGGAAAAAGTAAGTTATGAAATATTCGTGTTATACAATGTACTAAATGTGCAGACTTCATACGTACCAGAAAGTCTGTGTTCCATGTAAGTTTTTCTTTGAATGGACCTTTGTGTGTCCTTATGAATTGTTTCCATGCGCTGTGGATTAGAATAATGAATGATATAGTGTAACGGGGATAAAATTTAGGAAACAAACTTTTGCATAGAGATAAAGGTCTAGAATTATTACAAGCCTAGCATGTCTTCCATGTCTTGGTACTCCACCGGATCTTTCCTCAACGAATCGAAGATAGTGACGTGGCTTCTTTCGGGCTCAATTATAATGAGAATCCAGTGGAAGCTGCGTACGTAAAATGTTCATGCATATTAGAGCTAACTAACATTAATCAGGTAAGGGAAAAGACAACGAAAGTAGATGGTATACACACACTTACTTGAAGTTGTATGGAAGTAGTATGAAATCCTTGAATTTTTGTTTGTCTAGGAAATTGTATACTTCTACCAAGGTTTTTTCCGACGATAATTGTATCTATTTTTGGTTAACTACGGATGGATCCATGAAGCCAATATGTAGGTATGCCTCTCGTCGGCACGTCTGAATTAGCATGCTACATAAAATGGAAGACGAAGTTAGTACGGTGACGCACGCAAAAAAAAATAATGATATGAACCAAAATTTACATGTAGATAAATGGACACTTACAGAACCCGAGTGCTGATCAGAGAGACGTCCAGGGCATCATGATGGTACACTTCGTATATATTCTGGAAGTCTAACCACAGAACTTTCTCACCTTCACCGTAAAAATCTATCGGTTTTACTTGAAGGCCCAACATCTCCCTCGAGTCGGCGGACACCTTCATGTACCATTTATGTAATTCGTACATCTTTGTTGATAGCTTACGTACCAACTCAGGCCTTACTAGAGATTTGCCTCGCTCAAAAGTTCATCTCTGTTGAACTGGCGGTGCAGCTGGTGGCTCAACTTGCCCTAAACATTCATCAAGTCCCATACCAGTTTCTTCCATGAATTTCAATACTTGTGCTTGTTGATCCAAGGGCATTGCTGCTACCCTTTGAGCGTCTTTTTTTGATAAATGCCCGAGGTCAGGGACAGCACCACTGGAAGATGAATTTCCTTTCCTTTTGTCCCTCTCATTAGCCTTTACTAAAGCCCGTTCGTAGTTTGATAGTAGTGGTATCCTTTTCTTGGCTCCTTCTTCCATCCTGATAAAAAAGCTTAAATCTCTTCGATTTACTGGCGGTGGCTCCATCTCCCTTGCTTTTTTTTCTTTGGCTTGTTTCTTGAACCACGCACTGGCCTCTGCTTGGATTTCTGCCCACTGTTCTGCATGACTCATTGCCTCCCAGCGTTCCTTACGAGTCACTTCAGGCTCCTTTGTTTTCTTCTTTCTCTGTCTTTGCTTGGGAGGTGGTGCTCGTGACTTCTTTAGTGGTGCTGCAGGTTCCTTCATCGGGGCTGCTCTTAGTCCCGGCGACGGTGATCGGGGAGGGGTGTTGTTATTGTCGTCATCGCTCCCACCACCAGGATGTGGTGGAGATGGAGACCTTGATAGAGCAGGAAGCAACGGTCCTGGAGCAGGTTGTGTAGGAGATGACGGTCTCGAGCTATAAGGACAAGGTCGATGCTAGGGATCTACGGGGAGCGGTCTTGAGCTCTGAGGAGATGGCTCCGTGCCGGGAATGCTGATGTAGCATTTGCGCCATAGAATGATCCCATAAAGCGCATCTGCTAGTGTCCTTTCCCTGTCGCCTCCCGGGAGGTCGAGCTCTAGGCCTTCATATTGGCTATCAACAAGTTGCTCTACGCGGACGCATGCATAGCTAGGTGGAATCTCCATGCCATAGCTGCTCTGCCGTGCCAGGATTGGTAACGCACTCCCGTACGCCACCTGTACATATATCAGAAGTAAACAAGTTATTAAACTCCGATCCCGAGGTGTGGATCAATTGACAAGATTTCATAAATATTATGTATAAGTATACCTTAATACTGAAGTTGCCGACCGGTGCATGCAGCTCACATGTGGTGCGTTGCGTGATGGCATCCACAACGAACGGTTGCTCCTCTACGGGTAACCTGGGTGTCTGCGCATCGGGGAGCCCTATAGAAGCACAACTGCTCAAGAGGCGTTGAGAAGGGCTGGCGTAGTTTGGATTCGGCAATGCTCCAGATTGGGCCAACTCCGCAACTGCGTGGGCCACTCGACGATTGATTTCCTCCAACATTCTTTCTTCTTGTGACTGCACTTTGGATTCTAGCATCTGCCGCCAGCTCTCCTCGATCTGTTTCTTTCTTCGCTAGTGGCTTCTGTACGATGCGTTGTCGCCTTGGAAAGCAAACTTCCACGAAATGACCCCGAACCCTCGGCAACGTCCTGGGTGCTCGGGATTACCGAGGGCCAATGTGAGCTCATCATTCTCTCGGTCCACCTTCAACCTCCCAGCCTTAGAATTTTCAATGTTCTTCATAAAACTTTAGGCCTTTTGACGTATTGTCTCATTGAATATCAACATCCCATCCTCTTAGCTCAGAGAGCCTCCATGAGCGTAATACTAATTTTTTGATCGTTCGGTCCATTCAATAGTTGCAGGTACGATACCCTGTTCAATCAGATCTTGTTCCATCTTTTTTCATTTGGGAATTACTGTGCCATAACCACCTTGCCCTAGATGATGATGGTACCCCTTCTGACCAGAATTTGTAGTGTTGGCCTGGATCTTTTTCATACCGTCTTCACTCCTCTTATATTCAACAAATGCCTCCTAGTGGTCCCTCAACTTTGGCCACACATTGAAATCTAGAGTTCGGCCCTTCTTAATGTAGTTGGCATCCAACATCTTCTTGAATGTTTGGAGTTATGTAGCCATCTTCTTCAGCGTCCACGTTTTCACATCCTTTTCAGTATATCCTTCGGGAAATGTGAAATGTCTCTTGACATCTTCCCACAGCATATTCTTTTGAGTCTCCGGGAGCGCGTACGAATTAGTGCTTTTGCTCTTCCATTCTCTGATGCTGATAGGCACGTTGTCCCTTACGATTGCCCCGATCTGACTCACGTACTTCTTTGCTACTTTTTCGGGAGCAACCGGCCTGCCCTCTTCTGTCACTTCCGTGATGACAAGCCTCCCCTCCATCACCTTTGTACGACCTCGGGTCTTTTGCCATTTCGTTGATCCAGAGGGCTAACAGTTCAAGATTCATTAATTAGTACGTAGTATTAACGGTGGCATCAAACAATAGAAATTATATATACCTTGTTGGAACCTTCCGCCACAGCAAGGTGTTGCTGGGGCTTAGGCTCTTCATTCCCATCGCCGAACATGTTGAGGAACATGTCCGCCTGGGTGCCCTCTTTATCGGTGTACGATATTGGAAGGTTGTCGCCACTACCATCACCAGCAATAATCTGCTCCATGAGATACCTTGCAGTCTCGTCGTCTGCCATTTCAACTACTGATTGAAACATACATGGAATCATACATGACAGTCATGAATTATAGAACTCGATCATGAAATAGGAACCTCACACAAAATGAAACGTACATGAAATCACCTTAGTTACATGTACGTAAGGGTATATACATGAAATCATACAATAACATGAATCTAACAAAGTCCAGAATATTTATACAAATTTCAACAAATTAGTAGTACTTTGTTAGAATTTCTACCAAATTTCTACTAATTTCTACAAATTTATTGGAATTTCTACAAAATTTCTACTAATGGCTAATAATTTTACAATAACATGAATCCCACAAAGTCCGAAATGTTTATACAAATTTCAACAAATTAGTAGTACTTTTGTAAGAATTTCTACCAAATTTCTACTAATTTCTACATATTTATTGGAATTTCTACAAAATTTCTACTAATGCCTAATAATTTTACAATAACATGAATCCCACAAAGTCCGGAATGTTTATACAAATTTCAACAAATTAGTAGTACTTTGTAAGAATTTCTACCAAATTTCTACTAATTTGTACATATTTATTGGAATTTCTAGCAAATTACTACTAATTCCTACTAATTTGAATGAATTTCTACAAAATTTATCAACTGATTTTCTAACTAATCTACAAATATCTATTGATTTTCTAACTAATCTATTAATATCTATTCATTTTCTAACTAAAAAATAAAAAAGGCCCTTACTGACACAAGCCGGTGGGCTTGCGTCAGCAAGCCGTTCGTTCCCAGCGGCAGTACCGGCGGACCTCGCGCGGTGCCTAGCTGGGCGACGAGGTGGCCGGGATGGCGGGACGGCGGAGGCGGGGATGGAGCGAGGTGGCCGCAGCAACAATGGGCGGAGGCGGCCGGCGACGAGGGACGGAGGCGGCCGGCGACAAGGGACGGAGGCAACGCGCGCGACAGAGGTGGCGACGAGGCGTCGTGACGGACAAGGGCGCAGTGGCGATAGAGGATGTGGTGTTGACGGAGGTGGCGATGAGGCCCCGCGATGGAGGCGGCCGACGGCGACGAGGTCGAAGGGGTGTGACGGAGGAGGATCGGAGGCGGGCCGGGGCGATGGAGGAGGAGGCGGTCCGGGCGCGGGCGAGGCGGTCGAGCAGCGGGACAACGATGGCTGGGGCGATGGGCGATGAGGATGACGGCGGCCGACGAGGGAGGCGACGGAGCAAGCGGGAGGGCGCGGGATCTTGGCGGCGGTGAAAATTTGGCTAAGTGTCCTAACTGGCATGGGGTAGGGGTAGAAGAGGCTACAGTGGGTTTTATCCCCCTTCCCTTTTATCCTGGTTCATAATTGAACCCGAGACTAAATGCCCTTTTGTCCTGGGTGCCAACACCAACCGGGACAAAAGGGCCCCCCTTTTATCCCGGTTGCAAACTGTAACCGGGATAAAAGGGTACGTCCCCGGCGGGAAACGAAAACTACCCTTTTATCCCGGTTGCAGTTGTCAATCGGGATAAAAGGGAGGCCTTTTGTCCCAGTTGGTGTTGGCACCCGGGACAAAAGGGACGGCCTTTGATCCCGGTTGCTTTTGGCAACAGGGATAAAAGGTCCTTTTGTCCCGGTTTCTATTGGCACCCGGGACAAAAGGGCCTTTTCCCACACTTTCATCTCCCACCTGTTTTTTGGAAAAGGATTTTATTTATGTTTTCACTGCATTTCAGGATGCAAAAACAAAAAACTTCACATATTTTGAACATGCAAAAATATATTTAATTAGCAAGTATATTGACAATAAGTGTGAATTATTCATTAATTCTATACCAGTTCGTTTAGCCTCTAAAATAATTATTTTACTGCATCGCTATGATCAAATCCATGTATGTATGTGGTTAACATTGTTCATGTTTATTTAATAAATCTTCACCTCAACAAATTTGAGAACACATGAAATCATACATAGGTTAAATTAAAAATTGTATCAAGTACTACACAAAGGTCAAGTAAATTTAGCGCGTTACAATACAACGTTATAAAATTTCTTCTTCACGAAAGTTCCTTGATCATGATCGCGGCGTAAGTACGGAGCCACTTCTTTGGATAGTAGGATGCTTGGGTCAACTTCAATAGCGAATGGAGGCATGCCATCAAACTGATCATAATCAACGATGACCCATATAGACGACATTTTTATAGTGCTTCAAATACATGCTGCCTGTGTCGTCTAAACTGTAGGTCCAGGCCCGATATCCCTTATTTGTCTGTCCCGAAAGGTTACTCAGTGCAGGCCAATCATTGATGGTTACGAACAACAATGCTAGTAGATTAAAGATCTCTTGTCTATCCTCATCCCACACACGTACACCTTCTTCGTTCCAGAGCGGTAAAAGGTCATCAACCAATGGTCTTAGGTACACGTCAATGTCGTTGCTGGGTTGTTTTGGGCCTTGGATAAGCGCCGGCATCATAATGAACTTCCGCTTCATGCACAACCAAGGAGGAAGGTTGAACATACATAGGGTCACAAGCCAAGTACTATGGCCACTACTCAACTCACCGAATGAATTGAATCCATCAGTACTTAAACCAAACCTTATATTCCTTGCTTCACTTTCAAAGTCCGGGAATGCTCTATCAATTGATCTCCACTGAGCCCCATCTACGGGGTGTCTCAGCATCAGATCTTTCATACGTTCTTCTTTGTGCCATCGCATCAACTTAGCATTCGCCTTTTTCCTGAACAAGCGCTTCAAACGTGGTATTATAGGGAAATACCACATCACCTTCGCGTGAACTCTCTTCTTGGGAGATTGCCCCTCGACATCACCAGGATCATCTCACCTGATCTTATACCACAGCGCTTCGCAGACGGGACAAGCATCCATTTTCTCGTATTCATCACCACGATAGAGGATACGGTCATTAGGGCTTGCGTGTATCTTCTGAACATCCAATCCGAAAGGGAAAATAATCTGTTTAGCTTCATATGTTGTGGATGGTAATTCATTATTCTCGGGAAGAATCTTCTTGACAATGTTCAACATCCCCTGAAATGCCTTATCGGACACAACATTTTTTGCCTTCCACTGCACAAATTCTAGTGTTGTACCTAGTTTTTTATGGCCCTGCTAGTAATCTGGGTATAACAATTTTTGGTGATCATCTATCATGCGCTGCGACTTTGCTGCTTCCTTCTTAGTTTTGTAATCTCTGTGTGCATCTCGTAGCACCTGACCAAGGTCATCAGTAGGGCCATTTTCTGCAAACTCATCTTCATCAGCCTCGCCCATTGTAGTATCTGCAAAAGCTTGGCCTGCAACCCAGTCCGGAATGTTGTCATCCTCCTCCTCCTCGCCGTCTTCCATTACAACCCCTCTTTCACCGTGCTTGGTCCAAACCAAATAGTTAGGCATGAAACCGTATCTAAACAAGTAGCTGTGAATAGTCCCCTAGGAATCCTTTGAATAGTCCTTCTTGTTATTGCATTGGAAGCATGGACAACATACGAACCCATTCTCTGGCTTGTTCGCTTTGGCCACTTCGAGAAAACAATGCAAGCCATCAATAAACACCTTGCTCCATCTGTCTGCATTATACATCCATTACCGGTCCATCTGCATCGTATTACGCATGAAAATAGATTACACTTGAAAATGGATTACGCGTGAAAATTGATTACACTTTAAAATGGATTCACGATTGAAAGCATGTCAAACATTATAGTGCAAATAATGCTAAAAGTTTAGATATAGATACAAATACACATATTTAAATTAAAGATCCAAACAACATGATACAATACAACAAGCCATCCAGTGGTTATTATCTAGGAGGACTTTAAGCATCCTTGGGTGGTGAAGACGAAGGTTCCGCTAACCCAGCCTCATCCTGTGGTTTATTTGTGCCGCCTGAAACGGTAGTACTAAGTGGACATGAAACACCCGGGACTGAGGGTGGAGCATAACGACCACCAAAAGGAGGTTCCTGACCTGCGGCAACAACTTCTTCATGACGTTTCTGCAAATAACAAAGCATTGCTTTCTCCAACGCGCTCATTTTCTTCGGCTTATCCTGAGGGCCAACTATGATTTTCTCCTTGTCGAAAGAGGAATGAAGATCGCCCCCACCATCACCACTTCCTCTAGTAGCAGAAGCCATCTATGTACAAAAATTCTTACCTTAGCACTGCAGAACTTGTTGAACTTGAAGACCGTGATCATCTCGGTGAGCATGTTCTCAACTGGGCGGCACCTTACTTCGTCACGGAAGAGGTTCGATTTTACGAGAAAGGGGACACAGTCTTCCACGATGTCTGTTGCCGCTCTTTCTCATAAAATCAAAAATCCTCCTTGATGTCCGTTGCTGCTCCACGGAGAACATGCTTACCGAGATGACCACAGTATGCCTGCAGAACTTGTTGAACTTGAAGACCGTGATCATATGGTGACCATGTTCTCAATTAGGTGGCACCGCACTTCGTCATGAAAGAGGTTCGATTCTACGAAAAATGGGACACGGTCACGATGTCCGTATCCACTCTTTCTCATAGAATCGAACCTCCTTCTTGACATACATTGCTGCTCAACGGAGAACATTCCCGCCGATATGAACACGGTATGCAAGTTCAACAAGTATGGATTTGAAAAACCATATTGAATTTGATAAGATAAACCATCTAGACAAGGTAGAATCATTCTTAAACCACTGCAAGAATACATACTATATATGACACATCAATCTCCCTCACATTCTAGCTCAAAATACCTCTCCATTTTCTACTTCATCATATTCTAGCAAATAAACTTTCCATCTCCAAAGCATAAATCAAAGCTTAACACGAGGATGAAGTAGCAAACCTTCACAACACTTGTGTTAGCTGAGTGAAATTCCCATGAAAATGAGGGGAAAAAATTCGGGCAGCACCTCCCTTGCTTCGGCACCATTGGAGAGTAGCTGAAGCTCAGCTCTTGGTCTATGTGGTGGACTGGCTCGGGTTGGAGGAGGAAGAAAGATCTCTGTCTTGGTATATAATGGGGATGAGTTTTTATCCCGGTTAAAAACTCCAAACGAGATAAAAAGGAACACCTTTTGTCCCGGTTGGAGGCTCCAACCGGGATAAAAGGGTGGACCTTTTGTCCCGGTTGGTGTTACCAACCGGGACAAAAAGTTTAGTCCTGGTTGGTGTTACCAACCGGGACAAAAAGTTTAGTCCCGGTTGGAACCTCCAACTGGGACAAAAGGGTCACGCCACCATTCTTGCCTCCATTCTTGCCTACCATAGCGCACCCCCTTTTCTCCCGAGCCTACTTTAAACCAGGACAAAAGGGGACGCATCAAAAGTTAGTTCTCTACTAGTGGTTGGTTCTCGCCGTGTCATATATGAATGTCCAGGGGTTGGCTTGTGAGGGGACTGGAAGGGGCCGATGCATGTGACGGTATTCTGCAGATGAGCAACAAAACAATAATCAATCAGGCAATCATAACTATACAAGTCTAATTACTACTACTACTCCAAGGAGGAGGATAGGTGGACCTTGAGGAGATGCGGCCGTCTAACCGGAGGCTTGCAAGGGGACGGCAGCCGCGCATCACTGCCAGCCACATGGAAGGGGCCACATGGACGCATGCTGCAGCCTGCAGCCCGACGTCGAAGCCACCATGTTGCTGCAGCTGGCAACGAGGAGAGCGTGCCCACAGCATCAACCACCGCGGCCGCCACACAACCAACTCCGGGCCGAGCTCCCGCCAGCTGAACCGCGAGGCTGGTGCGCCCCTCGCCGTGGGAGGAGCGACGCACGGCTAAGAGCAACAGCTCCAGCCCGCACCAGCCGCACGGCACCTCAACCGCCTGGCGCACGGGCTACCACAGTGGACCGCCGAGAGCTTGCTCGTGGACTCAAGCGGAGCAGCTCGCAGATCTGAGGAGGGGAGGGAGGGATTGGCGATGCAAAAAAAAACACCTATCATCCCACATATATTGCATATATTGGTGTCGGCTGGTCTTCCCCAGTCCGCCCCTTCCCCCCTTTCCCGCGCGTGTTTTTTCCCGAGCTTCCTGCACGGCCCCTTCCCGCGTGCGCAACGGCGGCAGTGCTGGCGGGGCGAGCAGCGGGGCGAGGGGCTACAGCGCCGGTAGGGTGAGCGGCGGGGTGAGTGGCAAGAGGAGGCGACGCGGGAGCGCCACAGATGCTGCTGCTTCCGGAGCTAGTGCTACTGCGCGGGTTGAGGAGCTGAAGGCCGCGTCGGCGGCGGCGGCGGGGAAGGCTCCGCCGCCAACGGATGCGGGGGGCTCGGTGCCGTCGGGACTGCCGCCGCGCACGATGCCGACGGCAACGGGGGACCTGACAGCGGCGGCGTGTCGTCCTTCGTCAGCACGCTCCACCCCGGCACGCGTGGTCCGACCACGGACTGCCGTACGACGGCTCTATGCGGGGCCGCGGCATGCAGCGCCGCCGAGGTCCCCGAACGTGTTGCTGGAGCGGAACGGCTCCGTGTCGGTCGGCCACTCCGCATCCTGCGAGGACACCACCCAGGCTGGCATCGGCAAGGGCTCCGGCGGGCTCAGCTGCCACCCGTGCGGCGAGCACTTCAGCAAGTGGGAGGCCCTGGAGGCACACCACCTCTCCAAGCATGCAGGTGAGGCCGTCCACTGCTGACATCTACATCCGCATTGCATTGCATCTCCCGTCATACAGATCAGCTTGCGGCACCGTCGAGACCTACCCCGTGATCCACGACCACTACGACTGCCTGCGATACGGCAGGCTAGACCTCGGGTTCGTCCGGTGGTGGTGGCGCCCCGCCGGGTGCGAGCTGCCCCACCTTGACCCGGCGTGGTTCCTGCGCGCGGCGAGGGGCCGGTTCATGGCGTTCGTCGGTGACTCGCTCGCCAAGAACCAGATGCACTCGCTCGGTAGGAACCTCGACAAGCCGGACGCAGGGTGGGCGGCGCGCGCCGGCGAGTTCGACTCGGCGGGGAGCTGGTTCTTCCACCCGTCCGTGTTCCACGAGTTGTCATTCTTTTGATACTTGATTCCGATTCCGATGACATGATCTTTTTTAAATTATTGAGTGATAGTTTTTTTGTTCTGGTGTAGGCTGATATGTTTTTGGAGAAATTTTTTTTTAGCATAGCCCTCAATACCTTGTTTTGGGGAAGAATTTTTTAGGAATTGCTCTTAACTGGTTAGGAATTCGCAGCAGTGGGTGGAGGATGAATATATATTGGTCCGGACTTGATCTGAGCCGTCAATTTGATCCAATGGCTTAGAAGTGATTTGATTTGGGCTAAACCGGGCTGAATTTGATGCTGCTTTCAGCCCAGTACAGTTGAGTGTTTTCAAATAACCGATTAAGATACCCTTACGAAGTAACTAGCAAAAAAATTATCTTATATACCCGATTATTTTTTACATAAAAGGCAACATATAAGGTGTCATGTAGGAGTATCAAGAATTTTTGAACAGCTTTGGTATTTTCTATCATTTAAATGAATTTCTGTGTGCTTATCGAAAGCAATTCCAAGTTGAACTATATATACCTCCAATAAGATTCAAAAAACTGCACATCGAGTTATGTTTAGTCTCGTATGTTCCATTGTAGCCTATTTCCTGGAGATAGATAAAAAATTCAATTGTCTTCTAGGGACAAGTCAAACTTCTACCTCCAAATTACCACATAATAATTACAATAATATCTAAATTACAATATAAAAAAAATTAAATGATTTTAATAAAGTGAAACTGTACGTTATTCACGAATGGATACATCTCTCATGCAAGATCATCGAAATTAGAGTCCGAGTGAAAGGGTTATGAACACCGGATCATCCTTTGTGTGTGTCTTTTGGCACTTCCTATTAGCATAATTTTTTACTCTGAACTCTTATTTTGATAATTTTAGACAGTATGAAAAGCATGTGAAGAGTAGTAACTCGGTGTCCAACCCTGCCTGCTCCATCTCCGTGTTTATAAATATAATATAAACTATGGTTAGGACTGTGGCTGTATTTTTCTCCGGCCACAGGACATTCCTTCCTTTCATCCTACTCGTGCTCAAGGCTTCCTGCTCTGCCGCAGTTTGTCGCATGTTAGCTCTTGGTTTAGCGATCTCTCTGCAATGATTCGACTAGCTTGATGTTTTGATCCATGCTGACATCCGTGATGACTATTGATGGCGCGCAGAGCAACAGCAGCAGCTCATGCTCTACTTCAATCGCTAGTTGCTACTCGATTGCAGCAGGTTGATCTATTTAGTAGTGCGGATCCGCTTCTAAGGGCTAAGGCTGCTGTCAGATTCTTGATCTTGAGCTCGATAGCAAAGCCCATTCAACATTTGTTTTTTCTTCCAAATTTGTAATGATCTTGAAACTTATCCATATAATCATATTTAAAAGGCCCTATTTTCCACACTTAGTACTTTAAATGAAGTATTCAACAGGAAGTAGAAATGTATTTAAATAAAAATCATATGAATTTGTGCATGATAGCGCTAGGGACTAGGGTCTGTTTGGCCTGTCAGACAGCACAAGTCGTAGTACCGACCGGTCTGGTGTACCTTGGGCTTGGCCTGCTTGCCTGCGTTGCTGGTCACATCAGGCCCAGCTAAGTAGTACATGCCAAAAAGCCGAGCTCGGGCCGCCGATGACTGTTGGCAGCCCAGCTGCTGCTGCTAGCACCCGGCCGGCCTCACAGGCAGCTGCAGCTAGACACCAAGATGCATAATTGCATAGGAATCAGCTTGCGTGCGTTAGCAATCACTACATGCTCTTTTAATTCCATTTCTTGAAGATGCACGTGAGTAGTGTTGCCTGATCTCAGTTAAGCTATGGTTAGCATGGCTGTTGACCCGAGATAGTCCGGTCTACCGGTTAATTTTCATCTTGTTTTTCATAGCACAGGTTTGCTTAGAGTACTACTCTATTACTTGATCATTTGACCTGATTAACGCTGTGCATATTAGTGTTTAATCTTTTTCCAGTCCAGCAGCTTAATTTATTTAGCCCGAATAGTGCTAGTATTAGTGCTAATCGGCCTATTATTTTGACCTGATTAACGCTGGGCATATTATTTCACCTGATTGACGCTGTGCATATTATTTTGGCTTGTCGACGGCGGCGCGGCCAACAATGCAAAGCTGCCGGCCTAGCTGCTGTTTTTTTATACTCGGCCTAGATGCTGTTGCCTTGGCCTGCTTGCGATACTGGCCGCAGCGGGGGGCCGGGGTGCTTGATACCCGCTAAACTTTAGTACCAGTTATATCGGATGTTTGATACTAGGATTATTAAACGTAGTCTAATTACAAAACTAATTGCACAAATGGAGTCTAATTCGCGAGATGAATATATTAAGTCTAATTAGTTCATGATTTGACAATGTAGTGCTACAATAACCATTTGCTAATGATAGATTAATTAGTCTTAATAGATTCATCTCGCGAATTAGACTCCATCTATGCAATTAGTTTTATAATTAGCTCATGTTTAGTCCTTCTAATTAACATCCGAACATCCGATCTGATTCTGCTAAATTTTATTACCTCGTATCAAACACGTGTGAAGTAGTTGTTGCGCCAACCGAAATGCAAAGCCCTGGCAGCCCAGCTTCCGCTGCTGCCACCGCAAGCACGCCAGAAGCAGAGTGCGGGCCCGGGTGACAGCAATGTGGGCAGCAAGCAACGCAAGAGAGAGGGAGATGCGGGGGAGATGCAGTTGTGCGGCAGATATTCTCGTGAACTTCTTATTGTTGCACTTTGTACAACATTTTATTTATTCAGAGTACAAGATGGTTACTATTGCATTTTAGTATGACTGTATGAGAAAAAAAATCATGAAAATTCTTAATCTGAGCCGCCACAGTGAGCCACAAAGTTGTCGCCACCGATCCTTTTCTTTTTTTCCTCTTGCTGCGGCAAGTAAACCATTTTTTTCGGGAAAACAAGCTTTTCTCGTGCTAATGCTAAGTACCAAACATACTCTAGAAATTCATCCTTCCCATTCGATCGAGAACACGTTAGACCAGTGGAAGAAGCACGTTTTCCTTCTATTTACCGTGCTTGATTTATAACGTTTTTCACACCTTATTTTTCAACAAATGCTTACACGTAGGATCGTAATTGATTTATGATATTTTCATGGACCTTGTATTATCACAGAATTACCATGTACCAGCGAGTGATGATTTCTTTTTAGCTACAGTGATAATTTTTATAAACGTTTCGTAACTTTATCACTAAATTTGCTCGAATTTGTAAATTTGATCGGATTTAAAATTTTATGACATTTTTAACCAGAAATATTATAGATCTTTGAGAAAGAATGTATCGTAAAATTTTCATCGTAGATCGATTTTATTTTCACGATAGATCGGCACCTTTATTGTAGTTTCAGCTACTCAATTTGATTAGTGTTACAATGAATCGACCAAAATCGAAGGCCCGCTGCAGCACGGCGTCGATGTCGCTAACGGACTCGAGAAGCATCATGCGGCGGCGCCCGAAGTCCAGCGCCTCGCTGCTCGCTTGGTGGCCGGATCAGCGCGCGGCCCAGCGCCTCCCCTTCTTCTTCCCGCCACCCAAGGCGGAGGAGTAGCGCCACCGCCGGCCTGTGAGGAGACCAAGGCGTGGTGCCACGAGGCGATGACGACGGTGGTGGAGTAGTCCACGGGAGGGGAGCTCGGCGAGGGATCCTCCGGATCTCGCCATTATCTCTTCCACCAGAGGAGCTTCGCAGCGCGCCGAAGGACCTAGCCCCACAGGAGGATTTGCTCACCCGCGGAAGGCTCGCCTCGCTCGAGCAGCTCGCGGCCCTGGCTTTCCCACGCATCCACGACCTCCTGTGCCAGTGCCTCCATGACCACCTCGGCCTCCTCCTCCCCAGGTCCTCCAGGAGAGGAGGGTCCTAGGGAGGGGCGCCGCCGCTTGGAGAGCCGGAGAGGATCGGGGAGGGGCACCACCGGCAAGAGAGGAGGGGGCCGCAGTGGGGAGGGGCGCCGCCGCCGGAGAGGAGGGGCCCAGAGAGGGGCGGCCGCCGCCGGAGAGCCAGAGAGGAGGAGGGGACTGTGGAGGGGCGCCGCCAGGAGGAGATGAGGGGGCTGCAGTGGGGAGGGGCGCCGCCGCCGGGAAGAAAGGCGAAGAAGAAAGGTCCGTCGCTGTATTTTTTTGATGAAGCGGTACGCATTACCAGAGGCAGGCAGGTAATTCGAGAAAAACTTCGATGCTACAGCCGGTGGAAGCAGGGGCTTAATGAGAATTGAACTAAAGAGAAGCTGCTTTTGTGGAAGCTGGTGGTACGCAGCCCACCCCTTTGATTGACTTTTAGCTTTTGTCAAGCTAAAGTACTTTCAAAATTCCAACCAAAAGGACTCTTAATCCGTTGAATATCCGGTTGAGATTAGATGATGTAAAACTAGAGTGGTTGGCCCAACTTCATGATTAAGCATCACCTTTTCTGCCTGCCCACACACGTTTCAATCTGGTTTAGCCTAAGCAAAACATGCTAAACAACGTTAAATTGAAAAGAGGGAGAGAGAAAAATGCAAGGATTAGACAAGCATCAACGCTATCAATTTGTGATGTTTGTTGACTAATTTAAGGATATCTACGAGCACATTTTTGTCGTAAAGATTCTAGAAGTGACGACGCCCACACATCTGGGTTCGGTGCCAGTGATTCAAGTGTTAAGAAGTTATTAAAAGATGACACATGCATGGGATCTGGCGATATATAATCATCACTTATATCAATTTGCAAGGATGATGATAATATCAATTTGCTTGTTGATCAATTTGCAAGGATGAGAAGCCTAGCAGTTGTCCGAAATGTAATGTTCCAATGCGAAATTCTCCGAAATGTTCTTAAAAAGAAATGTAAGGTGTGGTGGCCTGGTACGAATTCGCACCTTTTAATCGGATGGATCTATCCCATTTATCGAAAGAAAAACTGCTGGATCACATGCTTGATACATTGAGGCTTGAATCACATCATCTTTTGTTTTTTTTTCTGAATAAACGAAGTCACATCTTAAACCTCTGAAAAAGAAGGGATTTTTGCAAGTCAAATCTTTGACGGCCCATGGCAAGCTAAGCGACAGCACGGCGAGTCAAGTCAGATAGGATATGCCTCTCGGCCGGGCGCCGAATCTTGAAAGATACCCGAACCGGCCGGGCAACCTTCCTTGTGTCACCGCCTTGACAAACCAATCTCCACTTTGGTCATTTTTCTAGACAAAGAATGTAGGCATATACTCATCATACTACATGATCATCAGGGGATGTGAACCGGACACGTACATAAAGATTATTCTTTCAAGCAACAAAATACCATATATGGCAGCAGAAAATTTGAATTCTAGTGCCGTTGGAGAGTTCATGAACAACTTTGTAGTTGCTCTACGTAAATATGATTTTTTTTACGAAGTTAGCAGGGAAGCTCCTACCTATTTTTTTTATAATTTTTTATTCTAGACCCGTTTAATTCGCTCCTACAGGGAGTCGAATCCGAGTCTACTAGGTACTACTTAGGTGCTCTAACCATTAGGCTAGAGGTCCTTTCACCTGCATAAATATGATTATTGTTCGAAATACTATCATCACTACATAACACATACCGTTATAGTAGAAGCCAAGGTACTTACTAATCCTATATTATAATAATATCGGTGCATCTTCAAAAACCATAAAAGACTTAAGTAATGAATGAGAACTATTGCAACAGAATGATTTCAATACTTCGTCCGTTCCAAATTATAGGTCGTTTTGACTTTTTTAGATTCATAGATTTTGTTATGCATTTAGGTATACCCTAGATGCCTAATAATATCTATGAATATAGAAAATCTAAAGCGAGCTATAATTTGGGACAAAGAGAGTATATCTGATCATCAAAAGTGCTTGTCATCGAAATTATTAATTTGTGTTGCAAACTGCGGAACTATATTTCTTAGATTTGGCATGGCTACATGGATTCAGGTCGTTGACTCAGAGTGGATGCTTATATTCAACTAATTATTAGCAATATGCCTGAGAATAGCACAGTAACATGCTGGCTCAGTTCTCCGATTGAGTGTCTATGCGTGCACTTAGGCATGAATAAATCTGCGAGCACCATAACATGTTTCAGAAAATATTTAATTTTTGTTGATTTATGTACTCTAAAAATCGTCGGAAAAAATATGCTTTCACAATACCTGTAAAACAACGAGGTGTGTTGGAGATTATCTTTATGGATTATGGTAGACTATTGATAAACCGGAGTGAATCCGGATGGATACTTGTCGTACCTGCAAAAGCATTTCTGGAGAGAGAGGATCCGAACCCGAGAACAGAGTGACAAAAGGAAAGGTTCCGTTGGAATGTCAACTGTGGACTTTCGAAGATCCCATGGAATCATACCCTTCGCGGACCGACCATGACCCGTGTGGATCCATGGGAAGCAAAACCCTCCGAGACGCAAAGCCCCCGATCGTGTCGCCGAGTCCGCGCATGTAGTGGAATATGCCTTGCACAGATTCTTATTCTTACACCTCCAGTCCTCCCCTCTGACTCTTTCCTCTCCTTTTTTCTGAAGAATTCTCCCCATGACCCGGTTGTTTGGACATGCCACAGCCTGCGACTCTGACGAAAAATCCGGCTGGTTAAGAAAGACTCACCAAATCATGACGATCTCTCGCTGTTCTGATGGTGAAAACCTTGTGAAGTCACGTTGTCAACCATCACTAAGCTCACCTTCCCCTTCCTGTCCTCCATGCCAACCATGGCATATGCCGCGAGATATTCCCAGCAGCGTACTAGTAGCTAACCCATCTTGCACTCCTCCCCAACGATGTCTAATCTCCCTCACAAGTCACACTCACCCCATGCCCATCTCTCCCCAACAATGCTTGCCATTACACTTGCCAAACCACGACGCCATCACATATATACATATATATAAGTTTGTGAGTACGTGTATTTTATGCATAGATCTTACTAGCTACAAGCTGCTGGGCTGAGCGACCAAACCAGCCGTCGTTGGGTGCTGAAGCATTGCGAGACAGACACAGAAGAGATGAAGTTTGGGAAGAGGCTGAAGAAGCAGGTGGAGGAGAGCCTCCCGGAGTGGCGGGACAAGTTCCTGGCGTACAAGCGCCTCAAGAGGCTCGTCCGCCTCGTCCCGGCGGACCCGTCGGCGCCCCGCCGGAGGAGGGCGGCGGAGGCTGCCTTCCTGCGGCTGCTCGACGGCGAGGTCGACCGGTTCAACGCCTTCTTCCTGGAGCGGGAGGAGGACTTCGTCATACGCCACAGGGCACGTCGTCCCGGGTCCCCTGCTTTCTTTTTTTTTGGTACGAAATGCAGCGCGCCTAGTGTTGCGGCGTGACTTACGCTTGCGGCGTTTTCGTCTGTGCAGGAGCTGCAGGAGGCGGTGAAGAAGGTGGCGGCGGGCGATCATGAGCCGGCGGCGCCGCGGCGAGCGGCGGAGATGAGGAGGGTGCGCAGGGAGGTCGTCGACCTGCACGGGGAGATGGTGCTGCTGCTCAACTACAGCGCCATCAACTACACAGGTCGCCTCGGTTGCTCTGCCTCTGTACTTGCTCTGCTTTTCTACGGTGTACCTCTCTGTTCCTGCACCTCTGTTTTGCTTGTGGCATGCCACTTGCCAAATGGCGTAGACGGTCTCGACATTGGGCCGCTGCGAGCGTAGATTCGTGATCTTGTTGGCTCACGGTAATGTTCTGTCATTCCATCCTTACTTCAGATGAGACGGCTGAAAAACGTGCCATGGTTACTCGACCGTCAAACTCTTCACGCTGACAGCAATTTAATTTAAAGACTTTCCGAAAGGAATAGCACAATCTTTAGTTGCATCATCCCAGGTAGCAAGAACAGGATTCTTTTTTTCTTGTTTTGCTAGAACCGACAGCTTCCAGGTTGTACATTTCAAATTGTAAGGTTTTTGTGTTTAAAAAAATATTGAGTAATTGGCAAAGGCCAAAGGGATAGTAGCAGCATATGCCACATAGCCTAACAAAGCCACCAAGTTCTTGATTTTCGGTAGGTACGCAATTATCATGTGGAGCTGTGTCCGTGTCCCTTTTTTTTTTTGAAAACTGAAGGGCTCAATTCTGACTTTCGACTCGAAATTTTGACTGGGCTGAACGCTTCAACTAGTAGACCAGTCATATTCGGCCCATCACTCACCAGGAGCTGCTTCGTCTGTCTGCAAAGTTTTCATCATGAAACAAATTGGACATGGCACTTGAAGATTCTTTAAGAAAAAACACGAAAGAAAGGCTAATTGATGGATGAACTTTACAGGGCTGGCCAAGATCCTCAAGAAGTACGACAAGCGCACCGGTCGGCTCCTCCGGCTGCCCTTCATCGAGAAGGTGCTCGGGCAGCCCTTCTTCGCGACGGAGCTCATCTCCGGGCTCGTCCGCGAGTGCGAGGCCACCATGGAGGCCGTATTCCAGGCCGGCGGAGGGCGTTCCGGCGCCGGTACCACCCCCCTGGCGGCGGCGGCCGCTGCCGAGCAGGGCATCTTCCGGAACACCATCGCCGCGCTGGTGACCATGGGCGAGCTCCGCAGCGGGAGCTCCACGTACGGGCACTTCTCGCTGCCGCCGATGGCCTCGCCGGAGTCCGACCTCATGCTGTGCATCAAACTCGCCGACCCCGTACCAATCTGAGACGTGGGAATGCGTCCCTCGTGTGCGTTGTTCGTACACGGGATTCTTCCGTGGCCATTTACCGAAGCCAGATTGTCGTCGTAATACAAGATAGCAATGCAGAGAAATGTGACTACTACTTCAGAATCATTCATCGTTCAGACATGAAAAATTATTTACTATTATACCTCCCAGATTTCTTTTCCCGAATTACGATTATAACTCTTGGACTCATTCGTAAGCCTAACAGTTGATACAGGTATCTAAATGAACACGGCACATAGCTAAAAACGACAGGCTAGAAATGAGTATGGTCAATTTAAAAAAAGATGAAAAATAGCTCAGCAAATTCCGTTAGTGTGTATTCGAATACTTCATACACATGAAACAGCTGGAATTTAGAACAGGCAAAATTTGGACTGTCCCAGACCAGGATGCACGGATATGGAACAGCCACCCTCTACATCAATCATACATTTGTATCTTCTGTAGTCAAAACAATTCATCCATAGTAGGTCACATCCACATTTCCTCAACAGTTTACACCCAAAACGCCGCAACCATTACAGGTACCGCAAGGAGAATGCTTGCATTGATTTCCCTCAGTTTGACAGTAACCGAATCCGAACATCTCTAGCTCTGCATGCAACAACAGCTTGTGATAAGTATTAAAACCAGCACTTGGGTTTGAACACGGTCACAGATCCTACCTTCAGAACACGAAGTTGAATGCTTTTGTGTTCCTTCATGCTGTTGACTTCCGTTGCACTACGAGATCATCTGCTGAGTAGTACTCAGCAATGAGCCGGTACATATAAGATGGACTGTGGCCCCCACTGTCAGGCAAAGGTAACTAGATCAGGAAAACAAACTGAATGGTTTCATGCAAGTGCAGAGTGAGTATTTGCCACTGGTAGAAATTAGGTTCCCTAAATTTTGTCACCAAATAAGTAATT
Organism: Setaria viridis; assembly: GCF_005286985.2. Taxonomy (NCBI): domain Eukaryota; kingdom Viridiplantae; phylum Streptophyta; class Magnoliopsida; order Poales; family Poaceae; genus Setaria; species Setaria viridis. Next base: position 21,721,056 of record NC_048271.2, on the reverse strand, counting down.
AAAATTTTTAATTGGAGTCCAATAGAAATAGTCCAATAGAGTTTCATCAAATGGAAATTTACATGGCACCAGCACACCAGTCACCACGTCACCAAAGGAAATCTCTGGCTAACTGCTAATGCAAGCAGCACCAAGTACATATCCATTCTCTTAAATTATCAGACCCCATAAAACAGATGTAGAGAACTTACGTATCAGTGACAAATAGGCTCACAAGCTTCGGTGGCACATAGTCAAATGTCGGATTGACAACATTTAGTAGGGGGCTGCCATCCTGAGTACTGAAATTCATGCAATCTGAGAACTCGCCGAAGTCAAGCAAATCAGATGGCGACTTAAGTTCATTCAGTAACACCTCTGGGTTGTGTGGATACAAAGGACACAGCTGCATGTGAGAAAGAAGGCTATTACAATGGAAACTTTATTAACAGATTCTACTACAAATACATCTAACTGATATTCAGTGACCGAGCATTCAAATTGTGGATACCAACTATTGCTATTTACGCAACAAGTGTATTCTCCTTTACTCATGGTTCTCAATTGTGTACAGTCAACATTTTAAAACTTTGACACCTACCTAACATAAAGGAAAATACTAGTACATTTTTCATCAAAAGTATTCTGATGTTGTTGTATATTTGCTATAATCTTTTGGCAACAAATAATTCAACAAATGAATTGCTGAAAATGTATATTGGAGTGAGCATTTCTTTAAGAAAGTACAAATTTTGAAGGTTATAAAATACTTCACTTGAGCACTTAAGTGGCCCCCTTTGCAAGCAAATAGTGCTCCTGATGAGAGGCCTCAGCATTAATCCCAGCCAGGGTGGGGTTCATGTCCAGAGAGGATTAACCATCTTTCTAGCTTGCTATTCACAAGAAAATACTTCACATAGTACAAATCTATTTGACACTAAAATACAAAGAATAATGGTGTATGCACTATATGATGTGAACCTATGCTACACTCATGAAGCTTCTAAGCATGGCACCTGTGGAAAATGGAAACATTCAAGAGATTTCCTTAGATGATGGGAATGTTTTCAGATAATGATACATGGTAGGGTGAACGAATTGTATCTGAATTGATGTCAGGGAAACATTTGGTTAAGATGCTACTATGATTGTATCACCACAATATGACATTGACAGCATCCTCTTAAGTTCTTCAAATTCCACTTCTTTTCTTTATTTATTGAACATAGTTGTGAGCTAACTGCAGGATAGTGCACCATGTCTTAACATTGATTTGAGTCTCTTGTGAGCTAACTGCAGGATAGTGCACCATGTCTTAACATTGATTTGAGTCTCTATATTAAGTTATGGACACACGCATACATTGGAAAAACAGTAAAATGTAGACACTGATTCTTATTTGGCCACAAAGGTTGTAAATATTAGGTATAATGTGCAGAAATCAACCTTGTGGCTACCAGCAACCACAACAAAGGGCACAGCATGCCTTTGAGCAGCAAGTGCAACCATGTTCATCCCAACTGGTGCAATCACTCCACCATTTGCCATTATAGCATGTGCTCCAACTATGACCTTCAGATAAAATCATTATTGGAATTGTAACGAAAACAAAGAGTTGGCAAATCAACAATCACTACATGCACATACCATGTTAACTCGAGAGATCATAGCAAAAACTGCTGAGTCTATTATAACTGTAGTTTGTACACCTTTCTCAACCAACTCTTTTGCAAGAACATGGCCCTGATATCTGATGCAATCGTCAAAGTTTCGACACTGGGTCAAACAAGATTATACAGTGCACAAGAAACAATCAGGTTACATTAAAGTTCAAATAATGCACATACCTTGGAGCACCTTCAGCAACAAATACACGAAAAGATCGCTTCTTCTCTTTCGCAGCATACAAGAACTCCTTGACAGTTCTAGAACGGCCTAGAGTTAGGATTACCTCACTGTGGCAAACAATAAACAATTAGCATTTCAGTAAGCAAGAAATATATTTCAGCTGGTACTTTTTGTATCTATAGAGAACCTCCGAAACTAGTTGGCAGAATAATTAAGACTCAAAACCATTGTGCTTCAGATATTGGCCCATCAAACCTATATAATGCTTATATTGAAAGGCAAATATTCCTCTGGTGTATTACTCTCGAGCAAGCAAAGTAATTGCAATGGTTGCTTATGCAAAAAAAAAGCTTCTTTGCATCAGAAGATAAATAAATTATTGACAAAAGCTAATTGCATGAGATGACTTCTTTATTTTTAATAACTGGACGTGGTATTTCTACTAAAGCCTTTTCTAGATATTTGACCTGTTGAACTTGTAAGTTTCCATTAATCAGCAACTAATGTTTCAACAAATCAAAGCCACCCACACCAACCCAACATTTTCTGTTTCAGAGATGCTTTAAGATATACCCATTAAATGTATCCAGAATAACTATTATATGCAAAAGCTCAAAATTGTATATCACCACTGAAGCAACTAAATATTAAAAAGCAGTTCATATTATTCTAAAGCAATATCATTGTGATGTCTGTATGTTAGCCAAAGTAAGATCATACTTTTGGTGAATAAGTTCCACAGCTTGCTCAGAAATCGGTTCGTAGCATGAGTCAATCTCATCAATAAGATCACCAATGGCTGCGATGACATCATGCTTCAGCTTCCTAGTTGAGCTCTTATCTCCAGCTGCTATAGTAAAAAACATGATTATAGTGCCAAACATGACATAAACAAAACATAATGGCCCTACAAGTTTAAAATAAATTTCAAAATATGGCCCTGGTATGATCATCTTTTAAAACAATATTTTTGCCAAATTATACAAGTAGGACCAAGAATACCAGTTCAACTGAGACATTTAGTCGTGAAAGAGAACACTAAGATAACAAGCATGAAAGTTAACAGATAAGAGCATACATTTACTTTTTCCATCTGAGTCACCAGTTGATGATGCCGTGCGGGAAATTGCAGGAGTCACGGGAATATCTTCTAGGAGAGTCTGCAATGATGGTGCACGAAGGGCATTTCTAGCATGTGCAGCAAGGACAGCAGCAGACAATGCAGGGCGATCATCATGCTCACTGTCAAATTCATCATCACTGTCAACAGTAACAGAAAGACCTTCGATTCCAACTGCTGTAGAAGATATATCCTCCTCTTTTATTATGTGCAAAACACGTCTGACAATGTTTCCAACAGCAAGCTCTGCAAGAACAGAATCCACATTGATTGGAGTTTGAAGAAAAAAGGACTAGTGCTACAATTTGGAAAGTATAGGTAAGGTATCCTGCCTATTACAGCCACATATTGCCTGCCATACAGGAAGCTGAATTGAAAGTGTCACCCCTGAGTCAAGCTAATGTCAGCATTCTTATGATCTAACACACATGCAGAATACAGCAACTGGATTACGATTACTTGACTAACTTCCAGATTGAGACCTAATCTCTGATGTGTGAATACTCCATCGGGGTAGCATATCATGTATCCGATATGTATCTGATACGTATTGGATACAGATATGCTGTGATACGCCCTGGATGCGATCCAGGCCATATTCCATAATCCACGTATTGGTCCACATAAGTGTACTGGATGCAGCTAGATCAGGTCACACTACTTGGTCTTGAACTAAACGGAAAGCTCCACCCCATCAATCCCCACAGACCTCCACTCCCTCTCCTTCGCCGTATTTCCCTCACACCTCGGCACTCTGGTGCAAACGGTGAGCTCCACCTCCCCATATCGCTGGCTTAGGCTTTTCACCCACTGCCAACTCTCAACACAAGATGCTCTCCCCATCTTATCTGGTGACTTGCGGCAGAACCATCTTCATGGACAGATAAATGCCAGAATAGGTCCCTATCATTGGTAAACAGGGCAGTGGAGAATCACTCCTAGCCATGGTTAGTCACTCGTGCTTGCCTTCGTAAAGATTCTTGTCTTCCTCTGTATATCCTCTAAATCTTCTCCTTGCTCGTTACCCAAGATCTTCTGCAGAGAATCACTCCTAATCGTCACTAAGACGAAATATCTTGCTGCTCTTTAGTATGCAGAAGAAAATAATCTAGACAGCCAGACACTGTGGAATCATGTTAGTATTCTAGTTATGGTTGGCGGAAAAATTGTGCAATTCAAATGCAAGTATTGTGATGGCTATAAGATGTTGCATCCTACTGAATCAAAGAAGTTGATGTCACATGTGAATCCCTTGGCAGAGCATTAAGAGGGTGACTTAACTTCAGTCCTATTTGAAGCGACTGCATGTTGCCTCAGAGGTAGGAAACGAAATTAATCTCGTCAAGGATTGGTATGAGATTGAGATGCACGATAAAATATTATTTCCCAGAAGAAGAAGTTGACAGGAAGGCTGTGGGAAGGAGAGTTTATGGGCCTTGGAAGATGCCCCACCCCATCCCATGATATATGAAGGCAATGTCAATCACAATTTGACATGGTGACGATACATGGAGCCAAGTAAGACATATTAGCTAAGCCAAGCAGCGACAAGGAACTGAAATGCCGCTAAATGCTGCCATCATATTTGTCTAAGTTGATTTTTACTTCACTTGTTCTTTGGTATATAAGTACTCCATTGTTCTAGGTCCCTCCCAAGTCAAGAAATTACTTCCAGGAGCTTTAGATAAGTTGGAGCATCATCATCTATGCACCCTTTGGTTGGATAAGTGTGCCTATTGCATTAATTCCACTCAACATGTGACAGAAAGAAGGGATCAGATACTTCATTTACCAATCAGATACTACAGGGGCGGATCCCGGGGGGGGGGGGGGGGGGGGGGGGGAGAGCCTGATTTTACCTGTAAAATACTGTAGACATAGCCTCAAATCACCGTTAATCTCTAGCTCTAGCCCTTAATCTCTATTATTTAGCCCCCCCCCCTCCCCCCCACCCCCGAGGTGTATACCAATTTTTTTAAAAAAACAGATAATTCCTTTTACAGATAGGTGTGTCATCAGAGCTTGAGAAGAAGGAAGATAATATAATGAGACCTATCCAGGTAAACATGTAACAATTCAAACTCGGGAAAAATGAACAGCTTGAAACTATTTCTATTAAATTATGCCATTCACCAATGGGTTAACTATTGGTGGCAAAACACAAAGCTCAATAGCAAGGTTAGTCCCGTGAAACTGAATCTGGTATCTCTGAGGCCATCAACTGAACACCAATCAAAGCCACAAACAATGCAATTCAAGACCTCAAATTAATAAAGATTAGGTATATTATAAGTAATGGCCCCAGATACCAATAATTATCTACAAGCATAGTTTGCCGATAAGCCCCGAAGTGGCAGCCAGCAAACTACAGTTGAGAGCAAACTAAATTCAGTCACAATAAATATAGCATAACTCTGATTAAGGTAATGGATAAAAATTCAAGAAATAGAAATCTAGTTTGCCAAAGTAACATTAAACACTAGCTCAAATAGCATGGGACCATGAGATTGCATATTTGCATTCATAAAGTTCATGCATTCTTCCTTTCTTAGGCACACCCGCTTCAGTGATAAACTGATAACTTTTGGACATGGAGGTTTAATTGTCATTTGGGGAAACAGAGGGCAGTGTTATCCCAACATGGGTGTGTTGGAGTCTGACTTTGGTGCAAGGGTCTGATTCAGGAAAAGAATTTTGGACACCTCCAAATGTGACTTGAAATCCAACACTGGTGGTCGCGTAACACTGTTTATAGAGGGCACAGAATTCTCACACAACGAAAGAAAAACGAATGTTACAAATCAAGTACAGTGCACGGAGATCAATATTTTAGAAACCCAACAAAACATTGCAGAAATTTAGCAAATTATCCATCCGATCAGTCTTTGAGTGTTTAATGATACGATTAGAAGCAACCACTATCCTCTATAATTAACTGGAACACGACAGCATCACAAATCGTCAGTAAAACTGTTGGATCTTTTACCGATGGGGTTGGCGGCGATGAGCTGCTCCCCGACAGCGCGTACGGCGTCGGCAAGCGCGGCCGCCTGGTTGGCACTGCTGCCCATCCGGTGCTGCGATACCACCGAACGCAGCAGCTCTGCCGTCTGCCGCGCCACGGCGTGCGACCCCTCCACCTTCCTGTCCGCCAACAGATAAGCACGGGCATGAGCAACGGCAACCGAATCGGACGGGGCGGGGCGGGGAGCGGTGGCGGCTTACCGGCGCTTGAGCTTGAGGACGAAGTCACTGACGAGAGGTTGCACGTCAGGCATAGCGGCGCGAGCGGCGGGGTACACCGGGAGATTGGGGGGGAGGGATTCGGATGTTGGTTTTTGGGGGGGGGGGGGGGGGGGGGGGGGGGGGGGGGGGGGGGAGGTGGGGCGGGGGGCGGTGGCGGGGATCGGCGGAGAGGGGTTAGGGTTTTCCGCCGTGGACGGGGAAGAAGCACTAACACTAAAGACGCGCGGTTTTATGAATTTTACAATTTGGTCCCCGAGCTGCTTTTGAGTGTGGAGAAAAAACCCGGATTGGGACCTTTTTATCTTTTCCACGATGCTAGCCGCCCTACGCCCCTCTACGTTGCCGAAGGATCATGAGCATCCTTTGGTGATCCAACTCATCTCTTAATTAATTTAATTTATAGATATATAAAATCTTATCCAGATCTTGAAATTTTATTTAAAACCAATTTTTTTCCATTACCACTTCTAGTCAGATACGCTTTAACCACTACATTCAAGTATGTATTTGATCTTTGAATCCGCGGTTCAATGGGTTAATATGTGAATAGTTTGACTATTAATGGTTCAATAACCAACCGTTCCTAGCTATGCTTCCCGCGAACAAGAGAAGCAGGGATGATCTTAGGTCCTGAGGTTTTGTTTGGTTCTCATCCTAAAATCTTTTGGACTAAAAGGTGATTAAAAACTGACTAAAGAGCCAAACAACCTGACTAAAAGGTGACTAAAAAGTTTTAGGAGACTAAATCTTTTAGCCCTCCCACCCCCTCCTAGAACTGACTAAAACCTTTTGTTCCCACCCATTACCCCCCACCCTCCCCCCGCGCCCTCCCTCGTGCCGCCGCACGGGTCGGTCGCGGCGCCCCCGCTCCCTCGCGACGCAGCTACATGGGCCAGCCGCGATGCCCCAGGCTCCGCCGCCCTCGCCCAATGCCGTCGCCGCCGCCCTCGTCGGCGACGCCGTTCTGACTTGGGGTGGCCGTCGTCGCAGGGGATCGGAGGAACTCCGGCATCGACCGCACCACGGTGGAGTCGCTCCCCATGTTCCGGTACGGCGCCCTGCACAGGCAGAAGGAAGGGCTCGAGTGCCACACTCCGCTCCTCGCTGCGTGCGCAGGAAGGAGCGGGAGCCAAGGGCCTCGATCTCCATGGCAGTGCTCGATTTGGGCAGTGGGGATCTCGATCTTGTCAGTAGGAACTCGATTTCGGTTGCGGGGAACTTCAATTCGGCAACTGGAGCGGGACAAGGGCTGCTGTGTGAGAAAGAAGAACCGGGGGCAAAATGGTATTCTTGTCACAGCATTTAATGATTTTAGTTACTTTTAGTCAAGAAACCAAATACCACTTTAGTCCACTTTTAGTTCATGGACTAAAGTGGTTTAGTCCATGACTAGAGAACCAAACATGACCTTAATGCCGTACGTACTAAGCTCAATTACATATTATAGTTAATCCTTAACTTGTTTTATCAATGACAAATATATTATGTTTAATTGTATGTCCTATATTATGGTTTTTAATTAGAGGTTATTTTCAATTGTATGCTTTATATTATTTCATCATTACTTTTCTAACAATGTCAATTAAATGGGCAAAACATTCATAGTTATATCATCGGTACATAACTCTAAAAAGATGTCCGATATTTTTGATAAACATAACAAAATTAGTATTTTATAGTAGCAAGCACATGCATTGTGGTGGTCAAACAAAAAATAGGGTTGCTGACGCCCAGATCCTAGCACTAGCGTCGGACACCGTAATAACGTAATGACATTATTGACTAATATAAGAAGGAAAAACAAAAAACCTACGGGGTATAACATCCGCGATTAGGTTGAAAATAGCTTAAGCTTTAGATAATTTGGCGAAGAAAAAGTTATGCCATATTCGTGCAACATCACCCAGCATACAACGCAATTCCCGTTCTTATCAGGTTGATCATTTGATCTCGAGACCACCATGAAGATTATCCAGGAACTATATTTTGAACCAATCACAATATAACTGTATTGTCAGATTTGGTGATCGGGTAGTCTACTAGGAATTACTCAGGTGGTAGATTTGTAGGTGGGGGAGATCGTAAGACCAAGAACTCGAATAGTAACGCAGGGACGCAAGATTTAGACAGGTTCGGACCTCCGGAGAGTAATACCCTACGTCCTGTGTTCTGGGGGATTGTATTGCTGATTGCGGGTGCGAAGAGTTAATGTGCCGTGGGGGACGCTCCTGGCCGCCTTATATAGACTGACGACCTAAGGTTACAAGCGGATACGATCTAATCCTAGTTGGTTGTTACAAGGAAATCGATCTGAGTCAGTTTACAATGTGTATCCTGCAATATCCGGGTGATATCTATTTCGCCCGGCCTCCGAGCTTATGCTTCACGCGTCTTTATGCCTTGCCCCACACGCCATGGTTGGGTGAGGCCCACTTGTCAGGCCGGCCAGTACCCTGGTCGGTGGGGACCCGTTGGTACCCTTATCCCTTAAACCCTCGAGCAATGTGGAGTCGAACGGGAGCCCGACGGATGCGCAACGAAGCTTGTAATGTACTCGACTAAAGTTGCGGTTGCGTCGTAGCGATGGAGAGGCTGCGCGGTGCTAAAAAAGAAAGAAAAATTGAAGCTTCCATAGACGGATGACCAAATGCACGTGGGCATGCGACTGCTGAGCTCCAGGATGCCATCCTGTAGATCGAAGGGAAGCACATGGAGGACGTCGCAAGACACACTCCATATGGAGTAGCCCCCAAGAACTAAAGCGATTAAAGTAAAATTCGTGCAGTAGTTGTATTGTGAGGTTTCAAAATATGGCACCCGAGGAATTGCGAAGCCAAGGGGCACACTGACCTGAAATAGGCGCCCAACCCCAGAGCGAGAGGACTGGCGGAGCTAAGGAGGCACGCCGACCTGAAATAAGCATCCAGCCACCAAGCACGAGGACCGGCGGAGCCACGGAGGCATGCTGTGAGACTTAACGGAAAACCCGTGGATTCCATCCACCGCGTGTGCCGTAACGGGGGACCCGTGGATTCCATCGCTAGGTTTACACGTCAACTCCTTCAAAAGATGAAGGGGCACGATTTCCTTTTCATTTCCACTCTTCTTGCCCCCAAACGCTACCGCTGCCAATGCCATTGCCGCCGCACCTGAGAGCCCTAGGTCGCACCACTGCACCCTCAAGCCGCATCCACCGCCTCTCGCCCGAAAGCTGTAGCCACTGCCATCACACCGCCATTTCCCACCGTATGCGAACCAAGAGGCCTGCCTACATCCGATTTGCGTCTCAAGAAATAGAAACTGAAGAGATGGCGGTGAAGCAAGCACCAGACCCATCAACCTACTATGGGTGAAGTCCATGATGATGGAGGAGAAGATCCAAGCGCTCGTCGACCGCGACCTCCTTGGTCCCAAGTCACTCCTGGAGTGGAAGGTGACTGCGGGCTAACATTTCCCCTCCGAGGATTGGATTGAGACCGTCGTCTTCGCGGCGTTCCTCGAGCGAGGATTCGGGATCCCCATCGGAGATTTCTTCCGCGGACTCCTTGACTACTACAAGATTGAGTCAGTGCATCTCAACTCTAACTCAATCCTGGACATCGCCGTTTTTATCCATCTTTGCGAGGCATTTCTCGGAATCCCCCCATTTCAATCTCTGGAGGTATCTGTACCAACTAAAAGTTGTCACAACGAAGGGGAAGATGAGAGTGATCGGCAGTTGTGGATTTTTGCTGCGGCCGAAGAGGGTCACCGAGTATTTTGATCTGCAACTGAAGGACACAAACAAGGGGTGGCACAAGGAGTGGTTCATCGTCGCCTACCAGAAACCCGAGTTGCCACCCGACTCGGGTTCGCACCCGTGACAAGGCCGAAGTGGTTGAACCAGCCGACCTTCAAGGAGATGGTTTAGGTGAAGCAGCTGCTGAAGGAGATCGCTGATCTGAAGGCACGTGGGTTCACAACAGGGGCTGTGAGCATTAATTTTTGTTGGAGGTTGACGCAGCCTATCAAGGATAGGGACCACCCCCTGTACGAGTACTCAGGTCCATTGGATCTGACCCGGGCGGTACAACGGAAGGTTACCCGAGGGGAGGTCACCAACCGGGTGTCCGAGTTCTTTCGTAGCGTCATCAAGAATAAACATTGCCCCAAAGCCTATTCCCTCAAGAGGCCGGCCGACCCGATAAGATCTTGACTTCATCATTTAACTGTCCAGTTGTGTGTTGTTTTGCGTTTTCTCGATCTGATCCTGTTTGAGTTCTTCTATCTAGCACCACTTCCTGAAGGTGCTGAGCCACAACGGCCCAAGGTCCGCCCCACCACCGATGTCGACCAGCTGCCTGCTTCCCTCGACTGGGAGTCGAACTCGTCCATCGACGTCTCCGACGAGGATGTGCCGGTCCAAGGCAGCGTGACGGAGGCTAGGAGTACTGCTCCTGTTGGGCGGTGAACATGCCAAGTCATCCGCAAGGTGGTGGAGTCCAAGGTGCCAGAGACGGAGAAGGGGAAGTAGAAGAAGGGAGGGGCCACTAAGCCGCAGGTGCCGTCTGTGGCAACCACCTCCCTCATTGAAGCCTCATCTGGGACAGTAACTGACGACTCCAAGTCGCCCAGCCCGGCTGTGAAGAAAAAGAAAGCCGAGCTCCTTGAGACAATCGATGCCGACGTGGAGAAGCTCAAGGAGCAGCTGAAGGTAGAGATCCACGGGGGAAAGCCGAAGGAGCTGACCCAGCCGCCGCTGGCGCCTCTTCGCCCCAAGTTCAGAGCGAAGAAAAGCACACTCTGCGTATGGTCATAGCGTCGTTTATTGTTGAAAGTTTGTTTGTATGCGTCTTCACTCCACCTTTGTGCCGCGCCGATCGAGCAGGAAGGCGGTGATAGAGGATGAGCCAAGCCTGCAGGATGCTGGCGTCGGGACTGAGGCAGAAGGTCAAATTCCTGATGCGGCCCTTGGGACTGCATCTGCATCTTCTGTTCAGGCCGAATGCGGGAGCGGCCTGGTGGTGGAACCTGAGAGGCCCAAGTAGAGGTCTCCGCCATGCCAAAATGATGCCGGGGACGCAGCCACTTTCATGTCTAGGGCCGCTGATGCTAGCGTCTAGGTGCAGATGGAGGAGGCCCCCAGGGAGGTGCAGGTTGACGTCGAGGTGGTGGGCTGTGACGTTGACGTCGAGGTGGTGGGCTGTGACGTTGACGTCGATGCCCACAAGGAGGATGGCCCCACTACCCTAGACTTCTTCGGGACGACCCTGGTGCAGGACGTTGCCAACGACAAGAAGGATCTTGCTAACCTGAAGCAAGCTTCTGCTAAGGTCATGGAGGTTTTATACACAAGTTGGTTGACCTAATTTGGTGTTGACCTTCATTTAGTCTTCTTTCTTTGAATTGCTGGACTAACTTTTGTACAGAACCTGGCTGAGTGTGCGCATAAGAGGACAGATGCTGTCCACCGTGTCGAGGAGTATCACCTCAAAGCTGAGCGCCTGGAGGCTGAGCTCAAAAGGGCCAAGGAGGATGTCGCGGAGCAGCTCGGACAAAAAGATCGGGAGCTAGCTGACCAGAGACGTATAACCAAGGAGGTCCAGGGCGATCTCAGCACCATGTTGAATGGTACGGCTTCGACCCTTGTGAGGATTCTAGTTTGGGTAGATGAGGTCAGTTTCTATTCTTGAATCTTGGTAATTTTGTAGATGCCTGAAAGAAGGAGGAGAGTCTCAAGAGAGACCTCAAGGAGTGTGAAGCTACCAATGCCCGACTGCAGCAACACCATGACATTGCCATGCACTGTGAGTATGCTGTGTCACAAAAAACTTGCCTTTGAGGCCAACCTATGCAAGGACATTGACTGGTGCATGATTGCAGCAATGCATAATCTTCAGCATGATCAAGTGGTCATTACAGGGTTGGAGGTGGAGCTGGAGGACCTACGGTTGGCCGCGGGATATGTGATAGACATGGTCCAGCCCAAGGCCAACCCTGCTGAACCGATGATGCTGCTGGACTGTTTCAGGAGCGCTCCCGATCGGCTAAAGGCTCTAATGAAGGAGACCGTCATGGAGTGCACTAAGAATGTCATTGCACTTCTGAAGACACATTTCCCCCGGCTGGCCATGGAGCGCGTTGGAGCAGGGGTTGCCAAGGACTTCGATCTTGATAACCTTCCAGAGTTAGCTGACCAATATCAACAAGCTGCGGAGGATGTAGTCAATGAGTTGGACCTGTAATGAAAAAACTATGATGTGTATCAATCTATGTCATGAGACAAGTAAACTAGTTGATTAACTTATGCAAATATAAAGGCTCCATCCCTTCTTTGGTGTATACGATAGGACATCATGTAGTTTAGGCCTGTAGCCGCTAAGTGCCCAGCCTTGCTTGACCAGCACTCTGCTGAGAGCGGATCTCGAGCTTGTAGAGGGGGCAGATGCAAGGTTGTTTAGGTTTCGCGAGCTAGGACACCGTCCACACGAGTTAGTCGTACTACCACGAGAGGGGTAGGAGAAGGGGTGAGACCCGGAGGTCGGTGCATAATAGGGGAAGCCGCTAAGCGTAACGATGAGGGTTTGGTCTGTCGATCAAGTCGGATAGCCCCCAAGCATGAGGAAGAGCTCAGGTAGGAAAGCAAGATGGTAGTAGGTATGCCAAGAACCTATAGGGTTTTATTTATTCAATGTGAAAGTTATAAAGAGTACATAGCTTTTATACCCTAGGGGTAGATGCGTCGCAGGTGTTGAATGTTCCATGGGTTGGGGACGCCTGAGCCGTCCCCCCAATGCAACCGGTATGTGCCGCGCTGGATGACCTCTTTGAAATGAAGGGACCCTCCTGGGGGTCGACAGTTTGTACATGTCCTTGGTGGACTGGATCCGGTGGAGCACCAGGTCACCGACATTGAATGAGCATTCTAGACGTTCCTATCATGGTAGCGTCAGATCTGCTACTCGTGCCGTGTGTGCTGGATGAGAGCCGCCACACGATGTTCTTCCAGGCTGTCGATGTTGACTTGCCGACTCTTTCTTCCTCGTAGTTTTGGATCCGTGGGGCACCGAAAGCCACATTTGTTGGCAACACGGCGTCAGAGCCATACACCAGAAAGAAGGGAGTATAGCCGGTAGCCTGACTATTTTTAGTTCGAAGGCCCCAAATGACATGGGGTAACTCGTGGATCCATTTGGTTGTGTACTTGGATGCATCATCAAAGATGCAAGACTTGAGGGATTGGAGGACCATCCCATTCGTATGTTCGACTTGGCCATTGTAGTGTGGGTGAGATACTAAGGAGTAGTACACATCGATCAGGTTGTCCTGGCAGAAATCCCAGAACTCGGATCCTGTGAATTGCTTGCTCAGGTCGGTGATGATCCTATTGGGGACCCCAAAGCGATGGGTGAGCTCTTCAACAAACTGAGCAGCTTTGGGCGACTCTGTGCTGGTGACAGCCTTTACCTCAATCCACTTGGTGAATTTGTCAACTGCCAAAAAGATGTGGGTGTATCCACTCGGAGTGGTCTTGAAGGGGGCTGACCATGTCCAGCCCCCAGCATGTGAAGGGCCAGGATGGCGGGATGGTGCGTAGAGCTTGAGCTGGGAGGTGCTACTGCTTGGAGAAGAACTGGCATCCTTTGCACCTCTGGATGAGCTCTTTTGCATCAGCAATAGCGGTTGGCCAGTAGAAGCCTGAGTAGAATGCTTTCCCGACTAGACTACCTAAGGCGGCATGGTTCCCGCACGAACTCGAGTGGATTTCGTGGAGAAGTTCAAGACCTTCGTTGCGTAGGAAGAATTTCATCAGGATGCCGGTAAATGCGGCCTTCTTAATTGTATAGTTCCTTGCCGATCACAACGTAGTTGGTGCTGTGTTGTGCGAGTTTTTCATGCTCAGCTTTGTCCTCAGAGGACGTGTTATCAGTGATGAATGCAATGAAGGGTGCTCGCCAGTATTCCTCTGCCTCAATCATCTAGACATCGGCGGACACTGGGTCAGCCTGAGGCTGGGTATTGTTGTCAGCTTGGTCTGGGTCCAGGATCTTGATGGAGGGTTTTCTCAGGTCCTAGACGAACACGCCGGCCAGAACTTGGGCGTGCTACAAGCCAAGCTTGGACAAGACATTGGCGGCGATGTTGTGTTCCCTGAGGACGTGATGAAATTCGAGGCCATCGAAGTGAGCCTTGAGTTTGCGGACCTCAGCGCAGTAGGCGTCCATGGTTTTCTTGGTGCACTCCCAGGACTTGTTGACCTGCTCTATGATGACTTGGAGTCGCCATACGCAAGGATGCGCTTTGATGCCAAGAGAGGCGGCGATGCGGAGTCCATGTGTAAGGGCCTCGTACTCGGCGCCGTTGTTGGTAGCCTTGTAGTGGATCTGGAGGATGTACTGGAGCTGCTCGGCTTTCGGGGATATGAAGATGACTCCAGCGCCGGCTTCTTCAAGGGTTAGGGCGCCATCAAAGTACATCGTCTAGTGCTCTGACCTCTCCAAGGAGGGCGACTCTTGAATCTTAGTCCATTCAGCAACAAAGTCAGCCAGGATCTAGGACTTGATCGCATGATGTGGGCAGCAGTCGATGTTGAATTCCCCGAGTTCCACGGACCATTTGACGACTCAGCCGTGGACATCCTTGTTGTGCAGGATTTCACCTGATTGGGTAGGAGAAACCACTTGGATCTTGTGCGCTTGGAAGTAGTGGCGCAGTTTATGGGAGATGATCAGAATTACGTAGAGCAATTTCTGGACCTGCGCGTAATGGACCTTAGAATCGCTTAGAACCTCGCTGACATAATATACCAGCCTTTGCACCATGTGGGCGTGGCCGGGTTCTTCGCATTCTACGACTAACACCGTACTCACGACATGTGTTGTCACGGAGATGTACAGCTATAGCGTTTCTTGGTCGGCCGGGACCGTCAAGGCGGGAGGAGTGGAGATGAATGTTTTGAGTTCCTCGAGGGCCTTACGGGTCTCGTCATCCCACTCAAACTTGTCCGCCTTCTTGAGCAGCTTGAAAAAGGGAAGTCCCTTTTCGACGAGCTAGCTGATGAAACGGCTAAGGGCCACCATCATGTCTGTGAGCTTCATGACGTCTTTCTTGTCAGTGGGCTGCGCCATGTTCGTGATGGTGTCTACTTTGACAGGGTTTGCTTCGATGGTGCATTGGCTGACCATGAAGCTCAGGAGCTTTCTTGACGGGACACTAAAGACGCATTTGCCCGGGTTAAGTTTCTATCGATAGGCCCAGAGGTTGTCGAAGGTTTAGGCAAGGTCGGTGATGAAGTTCTATTCATCTTTGGTCTTGACGACCATGTCGTCGATGTAGGCCTCTACATTTTTGCCGAGTTGTTTTTGTAGGCAACCCTAGATTGCCTTCTGGTAGGTGGCACCGGCATTTTTTAACCCAAAGGTCATGATGTTGTAGCGATAGATGCCATAGGACGTTATGAACGTAGTCCTATCTTGGTCGGTGGGGTTGAGGGCGATCTGGTGATAGACCAAGTAGTAGTCAAGAAAGCACAACAGGGTGCAGCCGATCGTGGAGTCCACAACCTGGTCGATGCGAGGAAAAGGGAAGGGGTCCTTAGGGCAGTGCCTGTTGAGATAGGTGTAGTCGATACACATTCTCCATTTACCAGTTTTCCTTTTTATAAGGACTGGATTTGCTAACCAGTCAGGGTGCTTACATTCACAGATGAAACTGGTAGCTAAGAACTTATTTATTTCTACCCTAATGGCCTCCTTGCGATCTTGAGTGAAACGGCGAAGCTTCTGCTTGACTGGCCTTGCTGTCTTGCTCAGCTCCAAGGAGTGCTCAGCCTGCTCCCATGGAACGTGGGGCATATCGGATGGTTTCCACGTGAATATGTCTGAGTTATCCCAGAGGAAACTGGTAAGTACGTCTTCCTATTTGGGAGAGAGGCCAGCCTTGATGAGGGTCGTCTTGGAGGGGTCTTCCTGGGCGAGGCTGATCTTCTTGACTTGCGGGTCGGGGTGTAGTGCCAGGGGCGTCAGGTCCACCTCTGGGATCATAAGCTGGTTCTGGTCCACCTTCTTGGACTCGACGAGCATCATGGTAGCGTTGGTCGAGTACTCTTGGGTCTCGGCGAGCAGCACAGCTTCCGTGTCGCACTTGTAGGATGTCTCAACATCACCAAAGATGGAGAGGATGCCGTTTGGAGCTGGCATCTTGAGGATGAGGTAGGTGTGGTTGGGAATCATCATGAACCTTGCTAGCATTAGCCTACCGAAGATGGCGTGGTAGGACGTCTTGAAGTTGGCTACCTCGAAGGTGAGGTGCTCAGTGCGGTAGTTGTCAGGTGTGCCAAACGTGACTGGCAGGACGACTCTCCCAATAGGATAGGATTATTTGCTAGGTACGATGTCGTACAATGGGTCTTCACAGGGAAGGAGCCGCTCAAAGTTGAAGTCCATGTGTTTCAGGGTCTCGGTGAAGATGATGTTGAGGCCGCTACCGCTGTCGATCAGCACCTTGGAGAGGAGAACTCTATTCATAGTAGGGCACACCACGAGCGGGTAAGACCCGGGGTCCGGGATGTGCACCCAGTGGTCTTCCTTGGAGAAGGTTATGGGCATCTCCAACCAGCGCAAGTACTGGACTTGTGTGACAGAGACAAAGTGCACTTCCCTGCTCTACATCTTATGCTTGAGCCTACTGCAGAAAGTTTTGGAGCCGCCGATGATGATGTTGACCTCCCGCTCAGCGCGCGGGAACTCGCCGTTATCGTTTCTGGCACCGTGGTTGGCATCAGGGTTGTGCTGGTTGCAGCGCTCTTCTATGCATTGGTCATCGCGGCGGCCATTGTCACGGTAGCGATTGTCATTGCGGTTGTCGTGGCAAACATTGTCGTGACGGTTGTCGTGGCGGTCGTCTCGGCGTGGCCGCTTGTATTCTACTGGAGCGTCGAGTTGATTCTTCAGAACCGAGCAATTGCGGAGATTGTGGCATGCATCCTTGTGGAAGGGGCACAGAGCGTTCAGCGTATCATCGAAGTCTTCCTGGAGGAAGGTTGTTTGCCTTGCAGGGTCGGCTTTGGCGATGAATGATGAGGACATTAACACCAACGATACATCCACACCTACACAAGTACCAGTTTGTGGTCCTATTACTCGCGCCTGTGCTCATCAACTTAATCATCAAGTAAGTTCACTCTTGAGTTTCTATCCATCCTATTTAGACCATGGAAACACGTGCACTCTTGTTTTGGACAGGAACCAGGGAGAAAACCGAAAGGGAAAAGGACTCGCGCAGGCTGGATCCGGACTCTAAAACAACACCAACTTGTGATGGTCACCATGGTCACATACGGACTCAGATTGGGGCATTCAAGTACTTCATGGATTCGTTATGAAGTCTATTTTCATATGAATTTGGACTCACATCCATATCTAGTCTGAGGCTGTCTCAATAACTGATTTACTACTGAGAGGATTTTTAGTGCTGCGCCACTTTAATTTGGCCCAATGGGCCGTGTATCAAGTCGGGTCTAATAGGGACGTGTCCTAGGGTTGGAGCATGACCCCAAACATCTTGATGGTCATCCTCACACCTTCATATACCCCTTAGCTGCCACCAAGATCAGTTGGGTTTTGTTTAGATCAAGTTTAGCTCTCGCTACTTGCTTGTAAGCGTGTGTGCTGGATCAGCCGCCCGTCTTCTTATCTTTGGAACCACAACTTATTGAGATTAATATTGAAACCTTCATCTTCATCTAGTAAATTCAGTACTTGTTATACTTGTCCTTGCTAGTTCTTCGATTGCTTGCAGGACGAGTGCACTAGTGGCCGAGTGACGCGCTCCACAAGATCGCGGCATCCATTGGAGGTGGTGTATCGGTTGCTAAGGCGCAGCTTGGAAGGCTGTAGTCGGGCCGTGAATGTCATCTCCATCCACCAATCGAGTTACCCTATGTCCTCTCATCGAAAGATCGGGCTCCAACCCTAGCGGGTTCCTATCAACGAAGACCTCGGGGGCCCTCTTCCGAGGTCGGGAAGGCTTCGACCTAGGTTGGCACTGGTTGTCTTGATGGGTCGGCGGTTCGTTGTCATTGTTGTGGTGGCTTGACATCATATAATTGGACGTGCTCAGCCTCATCCGTTTCGGCGTGATGGTTAACGATGTGCATCATGTGTCCAACCGTCTTTGGATCATCCTAGAACATGGTGCGGAACATCGATTGGTTCTTGAGGCCAGTGCGGAAGTACCAGATGACGTCACGGTCTTCAACGCCGGCTAGCTTGTTGCGGTTGTCGAAGATGCGGTTGACCTACTCGCGGAGAGTTTCGTTCTTCCGTTGGCAGACTTGGCCGAGGTCTTGCATGCTTCTAGGTCAGGCATATGTAGCCTAATAGTTCTGGGTGAAGGCTCTGGCGAGTTGGCCCCATGTGTTGATGCAGCCAACTGTTGGATTTGGTGACCGGCAGTCCACCAAGAGGTTACCCAGGTGGTAGATTTGTAGGCAGGGGAGATCGTAAACCAAGAACTCAAATGGTAACGCAGGGACGCAAGGTTTAGATAGGTTTGGGCCTCCGGAGAGTAATACTCTACATCCTGTGTTTTGGGAATTGTATTGTTCATCGCAGGTGCGAAGAGTTAACGTGCCCTGGGGGGCGCCCCTAGCCGCCTTATATAGTCTGACGACCTAGGATTACAAGTGGGTAGGATCTAATCCTAGTCGGTTGTTACAAGGAAATCAATCTGAGTCGGTTTACAATGTGTATCCTGCAATATCCGGGTGAAATCGGTTTCGCCCGGCCTCCGATCTTGTGCTCCACACGTCTTTATGCCTTGCTCCGCACGCTATGGTCGGGTAGGGCCCACTTGTCAGGCCGGCTCGTACCCTGGGCGGTGGGACCGTGGGTACCCTTATCCCTCATGTATGAACCATGTACCAGATCTAAATTAAAAGAGTGTATTGGTGGTCAAAATTGGCACCATGCCGACCTAGTAAGGCTGACCGGTCAGACCAATTTTTCAAGGTGGGCTGACCGGTCTGATCCTGTAGCTGGTCTGGCAATACGAACCGGTCTGACCGGTCTAACCCTACTCTAGGTAGAATTGAGGAATCCTCGTAGATTAAGACTTATAAAAGGATTTTATTGTGGGGCAAGAGCTCCCCTCCATATAAATATAAAAGGCCACGGCCGATTGAGTTTTTAATCAAATCGATCAAATACAGTTGGCTTTACTTTTTTTATCTCTAACCCTAATCTTTTCCAACCCTTTTTGGTTCTTCTTCCTTCATCCCTACGGCAATTGAGTAAGCTTTGAGTGGCCTGCCGACATCGTCCTTAGCTTTGTTTTCTGTCTTAGTATGTTTTATGGTACACAAGTTTTACCAAAATACAGGAGGCATGTGTTGGTGGCTAAAATCGGCACCAAGCCGATCTGGTGAGCCCGACTGGTTTGACCGTTTGATTTTGTAGCCGGTCTAGGAAACGAACTAGTCTGATAGGTCTATAGAGGCAGTCTGACCGGTCTAATCCTAGTCTGAGTAGAATTGAAGAATCCTTGTAGATTAAGATTTGTAGAAGGATTTTCTTGCGGGGTAAGACCTCCGCACCCTATAAATATAAAGGACCACGGTTGATTGAGTTTTTAATCCAATTAATGAAATACAATTGTCTTTATTTTTTTATGTCCAACCAATCCCTTTTGCCTCTTTTTCATTCGTCTCTACGGCGATTGAGGAAGCTCTGAGTGGCCTACCAACATCAGAACAACCCTAGCGCATCATTCCTAACGGGTCCCGGATTGGGGTTCTTAGATTTTCACGGTGCCCATATCTAAACCAATTTTACCGGCTTCCCTGACCGATCTGACCAGCTTCCCCGACCGGTCTGACCAGTCGAGGGTAGGAGCTTCATGAGAAGAGTTCGACAACCGCATGATCTAGTGTATTCAGGGTGCATTTGGCAGAGCTTCCAGATCTGATTCTCTGGTTAATCCAGCAGGAGCTCTGCCAATGAACTAAAAGGCTGGGAGCTGAAAAAAGTAGCTTCTCTTGATTCTGTGAAGTGATTCTCCATCCTGATTTTAAGAGTTTACGCTAGAGAATAAAAAAGAATCAACTTTCAGTCACAGAATCACTTCTCTCAGAGAATAAGCTCACATAGAAAATCAGATTAGATGGAGCTCTACGAAACGCACCCTGAATATACGCCAACAGAGTGGTTCAAAATCTTTAATCTATTTATCAACCCTTTTACCTTCGATATGTTTTGGCTTGATAGGGTCATGCACGAGTTCTTAGTCTAATGTAAAATCACACGGTTGTTACTGAAATAAAATTGTAACACATTACCAGCTCATGCCGGGTGAACTAGATCCACGAATCAAAGACAATAGTGACTCCGATATAAACATATCAGGATGTGTTTGGTTCGGCGAGCAGTAACGTAAATGGAAATAGAATCAGATTGCACTGCAATAGGTGGGATGTATGATTACTATCTTTGTTTGGTTTACTAATGTAAATCCCGGCACGTACTACAATCAGATTGTTTTTTTGATTACGGTGGTTGAGGAGCGGTATCGGGCACGTACTGATTCGGAGATCTGATTACGTGTTAACGAATTATAAACAGTTGCAACAAATAGAAATCAATCGTTTATTCCCAGATGCTTTGTCATTCCCTTTTTTTTAATTCTAGTTATTCCTATGCGAGAGTTTAATTCTAGTTATTCCTATGCGAGAGATAGTAACGATAAGACTTACCCTCTGTAATAAAATTAAGTTGCATTTTAGGAACCAAAGACCATCCATCTAATAGTGACTCCGATATAAACATATCAATTTCTCTAACCTCACAATTGCATGGGCAATAATTCGGCATGGGCAATAATTCGGTTAGGGTTTCTAAAAACTAATCACTAGACCCCAAAGGAATAATTCTATCCGATCTGCAAGCGGGGCAAAAAATGAAGTCGATCGGAAATAAAAAATACATGGACACGAGGAAATGGTGAAGAATACCTTTTGACTTTGCACGGTCCCAAAAACAATCGAATTCAGTGCAGCCTCGACGAGGGGGCAGCTCAAATAAGCAGGGCTACCCTCATCAATCAAATCAAATAAGTACAAAATAGATTTGCCGCTTGCTATATGCCATGCCATACGGCTCCTCTAACTCTAGTAGGATCATGCGGCAACAAAATATTTATATTAACATCTACGCATAGCATTCAACATGACAATAATAATATGAAATTAATAGCATAAAGAAAGCATGAAAAAAAAACAAGTTGCTTTCAATCACCCGATTTTAAGCCACATTTAGATGTGACATCAATTCAATTTGACCTAGTAGGAGCATTGCCGATCCAAATCATTAGAGGCAGAGAACCATGTTTCTAAAAAACAACCACAAGTACTCAATAATTTCGCGCATTAGTAATCACAATAATTGATTGTATATCCTAGAAGATAAAATTAGGTCCATAATTCTAACTACAACAAACTGAAACAGCTCTCGTCATCCTTAGAGAAGATTCCAATGAAGGATCCTGACTCGTCCCCTGGCTGACATACCGACAGTTCCAGACCAGATAAAAACCCCAGTCAATAACATGTGATATTGCATTGCAATCAACATTCATGGAAAATCAACCCACTCTTCCTCTTATGTTTCAGCAAGCCACCAAACATCATAGCAGATTCACAAATAGCATTGTCAGCTCGTACTAAACAAACCTCAACTTTGAAATCCTGCAAAATGATATATTAAGTGGTTACTGACACTGACGAGAGCAATACTATATTAGTATAATAAGCCACAGTGATTTAGCCTCCATGAACTCAATTCAGAAGCACCTAGCACTATAACCCAGGAGCACCTATATGCACAAGACATGAATGGATCACCCAAATAAACAGCAGGCTCTGAGCACCACCTCGTTGTCCTCAGGCTGGCAGCTGCAGGTACCGATATGAGTTCTCCTGTACAGATAAAACATACAAAGTATTGGGCAATGGTCGCCACCTACAATCAAATATCCAGCACAAAGGAAA
Organism: Setaria viridis; assembly: GCF_005286985.2. Classification (NCBI taxonomy): domain Eukaryota; kingdom Viridiplantae; phylum Streptophyta; class Magnoliopsida; order Poales; family Poaceae; genus Setaria; species Setaria viridis. The sequence continues at coordinate 21,698,842 of NC_048271.2, read as the reverse complement.
TGAGATGATTATTACCTGCAAAATAACACCATGAGACTTGAGACCTTCTGCTCTGAAGATACAAGGAAAAGATTCAGATTGTTGTATCTGTAAATCAGGACCAATCCTTCCAAAGACGTGGGAAGTACAGATAAGGCCAGGCGTAAATAATATAATGTACCATTCGAATGAGTTCCAGTTGCTTCAAAACCAACCAGCATTGCACCTTTAAATTCATTTTGATGAATCTCCGTCCAACCATTGAACTCCAATCCAAGTATAGGCAAGGCACAGAGCAGAGCTGCGGGTCGGCGTGGTCAAGCACAGGTGTGGGGGAGGATGGGAGGTGGCGCGTGCGGATCGGCGAGCTCCTGGCCGCATGAGAAAGAAGATAAGGGGAAAAAAAATCTTGAGAGGATAAGCCGGTGGCCGCACGAGCTGGAGCTCCTTCGTGGGCCGCCGGCCGGGGGAGCAGGGCTCCGCCACGGGCCGCGCCGCCGGTCGGTCTCGCGAGAGGATAAATCAGAACTAAAAAGGAAAAAGAAGCCAAGACGATGACAGGTGGGACAATGTATAATGACACGTGGGGCCCACGAGTTACTGAAGCTTCCAAGTTCCCAGCCAATGGCATCGTTTCCCGTGTTCACGCGGCGCTTCTCCTCGCCCTCGTCGTTGTCGTCGGACAGGCCGATGATGCCACGCCGCTCGAGGGTTGCAGGCGCACTACGGCCGCATCTTTAGCTTCGGCGACTCGCTCACTGACACCGGGAACGCGGCCATCCTCCCGGCCACCGCTGGGGGGCCCTTCACTCGAGCGCCCTACAGCGAAACCTTCCACCACCCCGGCGGTCGAGCCTCCGACGGCCGCCTCATCATCGACTTCATCGGTAAGCACTATATATATATATATATATGAGATTGCTGCATCTGCACGCGCGAGGACGCTCTCATGTAAATTTCTGACTCGTATGGCGCGCACTGGAGTCGCTAGGGTTGCCATAGCCGACGCCGTACCTCGTTGGCAGGACTAAAATTCCATCTGAGTCAATGGGAATTTCGAAACAAGTGGACGTACAGAATCTGTTAGGGTGTTGCTCCATCGTCTTTCCGGCCGTTGGGCCATGTATCATGTTGGAGCCCATTAGGGGCACGTCCAGTGGTGCACGCCCCTAAGCACTTTATATTCAGTAGAGTCAGTCAAGTTAGAGCTTGGAGTTTTGCATAGATCAATCTGTCATTGACAGTCGCCGTTCATCGGTTTGTGAGACCCCAACTTCCTATGCTTAATCCAAAGTTTCTGCAATTGAGTTGCGTTCTTCCTTGCTCTTGCTTGTGTTCTTGATTCGCTTGCAGGAGGTAGCCTTCGTGGCGAGGTCAACTGAACTGCGCGGTTGATAACCAGAGAAGTGATGCTTCGATTGCAAGGTTCGGGTCATGTTGATCAGAAGCCGAATCATTTGTTTTAAGTCTCCACCAAATTAAAAGTTATCCTCACCGGAAGATCGGGCACCATAATTCCTATCAGTACCACCCCACATATGGGCAAGCCGCAAGAACCAAGGGCAGCATTAGGCACCAGGGGGCACCGACGTTGTGCTAGTTAGGTGTTGCACTAATTATATCTTATTAGGTTGAAGATTTTTTTTTCTTTAATAGAGGAATACCCAAAATCATAATTCTAGGTCCGTCACTGGGCGGGCCTCAGCATGTCGCCCACGGGGCCGCGTCAGCGGCAGGCCTATCCTCTGTCCAATGTTGCTCCTGCAGCGGCTGCAGGCAGCAATCAAGCAATCGTGCTCTTTCAGGCTGGAACTTCGATTTCTTTTTTTAGATTTTTTTTATCTCTGATTTGTTCAATCTCAAAAGAAACAGACTGCTCGATTTTAGAGTACTCGCTTGTTCGGATTTGTTCAATCTCAAATGAAACGGAGTGCTCGATTTGTTCAATCTGCCTTGCGTTCAGAGTGCTCGCTTGCTTGTTCAGATTTGGAAGAAGACCAAGCTGCTTGCTTGCTTGCATGTCCGGTGGAGAAGAGAGCAAGAGAGAGAAGGGGGCGGCTGTTGTTTGCTTCTTGCGTAAAGAAATCAGAGGAGGAAAAAAGCAAAATAGCTATATTGGTCCTCCAACTTTGCTCAAAAGGTTGTTTTAATTTTTAAACTTTCAACTTTGCTCAAAAGGTTGTTTTAATTTTTAGACTTTCAGAAGGATCAATTTGATCCCTAAACTATTGTTTCTGGTCCTATCTATTTCTTAATCTTATGTGACATGCCACGTTGGTGTGCCATCTTGTTGGTATGCCCACATGCAAATCAGATCCACGTAAGCTCAATTGATCAGAAGTAGGAATCACATGCATACTGGTCAATCGACTTGGTCACCAGTGCATCATGCACGCATGGCAGTTACGTTATATGGGTGAAGTGGCTTCAAGAAAAAAGGGTGGCCGTTTGGTTATTGGCTCTCTGGCGACCATGTTTCAGCTACGGAAATGTAAAGCACGTGACAACCGGTCCAACAAAATCATGCACCCACACAAACTTCGCCACACATCCTGTACACCTGTGCGCTGAATAATCCGGGCAACTGTGTTTCTTCTGTTGCTTTTTGTGCGGAGTGATGTGTAGGGTAACGGTAGGCTACGCTAGCTATAACAATTACATCTACCGCATCATCCAGAAAACTTGCGAGTAAAAGAGTCATGGATCATTACCATTAGACACACAGCGCAGCGGAACAAGAGTTGGAGTAGCCGGTCCAACGTAGATGCGTGTCGGTGTAGAGGAAGTAGTCGATCATGATTGCCTCCTCCTCATCCTCGCCCCAGCAACCGCCTCGTGCCGCCGTAGCCGATCAGCACAGCAGCAATAGTAGTAGCGCCTCCACAGAGTCCATACGTACGGGAAAGGAACGACGTGCACCGATGTGCTACCACCGCGCGCCCGGCAGGTGTCTCGGGGTCAGGCCGAGAGGAAGTGGCAGCTAGGGTTGTAGTTTGGTGGAATGGTACGCCCCTCTAGCCCCACTTCTCATATTTGTAAAGCACATTAATGGGCTTTCCAAGTTGTACTCTAATCCCTCGTGGATCAAATATCATGTGGACCTTTAGTCTGAATTGTTAGATTGCCTTTTGGGCACATCATCAACATGATGCGCACTAATAATTTGGCTACTGATATGTGTTGTACGCTGAATGTCTTTCCTCATTTTGTCCTCTTGACAACAAAGAGAGTTCCTGGATGAAGTGGTAGTGTCTAGAACAGAGCATACGTTTTCAGCTAAACTTCTTTACATATGATTTGTATACAGTATGCTTGAACGATCGATTCGCATGTGGGTGTACCAATCACATGATGTGGCATGCCATATAAGATGAGGGACAACAAATGACCGGAAACAATAGTTGAAGGACCAAATTGGCTCTTTTGATTGTTCAGGTACAAAAATAGCCCTTTGAGCAATGTTGGAGGAGCAATATGCCTATTTTGTCAAGAAAAAAACAAGGGGCTGTCAGCGGTAGAAAAAGCGTAGAGGGGAGGGAAGGTGAGAAATAAAGGGAGGCTGACACACGGGTCCCAATCACAAGGGTACAATAAACTTTTCACGACAAGATTTCCTGTTTCCGGAGCTAGATCCGTGGCAACAAGTAGACAACTCTAGTATTTTTCTGGAGTGAAGGTGGTGGAGTGGAGTTGAAATGGAGTGGAGGTGGTCGGATGGAGCTGAAAATTTTGGAGTGAACACCCCTAAAACCCTCTTGGCCATGGCTGCTCTCTTTTTCTACGCTAATGAAGCAGTAGTGAACATATATCTGTTACCGTCATCAAGCATAGTCATTTGACAGAGGCCATTAATTTACTTTCTGGTCTAAAGATATTAGATGGTTCAATTTTACATCAAGAAGAATGACGCACCCGAATTTGAATTTAAAAGAGCTCAAGCACAGATAATGTGGGTGTCATGCGTACATCACCCTACTAACTAATCTAGGTTCTGTTCCTATAAAAAAATGGTTACACAGCGATGATACTCTCTGCTTGCTTTTTACTTGGACACAAAAAAGTTACAGGTACATGGTGGAAATAGAGAGTAAACAAGGAATCAAACTAAAACTAAAATTAAAACCAAAATTATTGAATAAGCATCATGCTCATCTTAACTAACACAAAGACTTCTTTTCTGTTGCTCACGCAATGCGACAGATAACTTGACTCTATATGTATATATAAAATGAAAGTAAACGGCCCTATGAAAAAGAGATGGCAGGAGTCACTGGTAGAGAATTGGCTTTCCATGCGCCCCCTTTTATCCCGGTTTAAAGTTGGCCCGGGACAAAAGGTTCACCAACCGGGATTAAAACTCGGTCACTGGTGGGGGACTCACCAACCGGGACCTTTTATCCCGGTTGCAAAGGCTAGTGGGAAAAATAGACTCTGAGAGGCCTTTTATCCCGGTTGGTGTTACCAACCCGGATAAAAGGGCCAAGAGCCTTTTATCCCGGTTTGTAATACCAACCGGGATAAAAGGGGGTTGTTTATCCCGGTTGGTCTTTCAAACCGGGATAAAAGGATCCCCAACGAGGTGACTGGAAGGTGACTGGAGGAGGATTAAATCTCGAACCCTTTTATCCCGGTTGGAAACACCAACCGGGATAAAAGGGTCCCCCACGAGTTAATACAAAAGGATAGCATCCCCTACATAGTCAGATGTGGTGTGTAGGTGGGATGGCAAGGAAGCTACGCGCGAGGCTGGAGGTTGTGGGTTCGAATCCCACGAACCACGCACGCGCATATTTCGCGTGAAAAATCGCGTGACTTGTGACGTGCGCGCGTGGGAGGCCTGCCTGGGAGCTCGGGTTTATCCCGGATGGATTTTCGGGATATTTGCACCCTACCAACCGGGACTAAAGCCCAAATCTCTCCTAGTGAGTTATCTCCAAGACTGTATCCCCATGTGAACAACTGGGAGATTCGTCTATTTAAGTTTATCAGTCTCCTTGTCCTCATTCATAATTCAAAAGGAAGGGAAAAGGAAATTAAAAAACCACAACAGCTTCGAATGCCAGCCCCTGAAGAAATCGGTAACCATGCACTGACGCACCACCTCAGATGGTCAACGCTGGTACAAGTAGCCTTACAATTAAACCACACGTACAGCTCTTCGACTTATCAATGGCTCAATTGCAACGCCTCTTCGTGGAGGTCGTCCTCACCGTCCTCCTCCTCGTCGCGGAGGCCGCCGGCGATGCCGATCTGGACACAAGAGCCTGCCGCGGCCTGATGCGCGGCCGCTACACCCGCGTCTTTGCATTCGGCGACTCCCTAACGGACACCGGGAACTCGGCCATCTTCCCGCCAACCGCCGGGGGCACCTTCACCCAGCTGCCGTACGGGGAGACCTACTTCGGCCATCCCAGCGGCCGGGCCTCCGACGGCCGGATCATCACCGACTTCCTCGGTAACCGCAACCTAACCACACATGTAACCTGTTCATTCTCACAACGTGATTCGTGAGCTGTGACGTTCTTGTGCATCCACCACGTAGTGGAGAAGCTGAAGGTGCCACTGCCAACGCCGTACCTCGCCGGCAGGACGGCCGCTGACTTTCTCAACGGATCAAACTTCGCCTTCGGCGCTGCGACGGCGCTTGAGCCGGCGTTCCTAGAGACCAGGGGGTTAACGGCGTTCGTGCCGGTTTCTCTCAGTAACGAGACGACGTTCTTCGAGGATGTCCTGCAGCTGCTTAGCTCCTCACACCACGGTAACACGAACCAAAATCATTCAAAGAATTTTTCACCAGATGATCTTCCTAATTTCCTATAACCCATTACGCGAAACTACAGAGCAGCTCAGTATCACGGCGAGCTCAGTCTTCTTTTTCGGAGAGATGGGGATCAACGACTACTTCCTCTCCCTCAGCAGCAACCGCACCGTTGACGAAACGGCGAGCTTGGTCCCGCACGTCGTCGGCGCCATCCGCTCAGCTCTCACCGTAATTACTCGTCGTCGTCCATCCGGCCTCCCTCGCTAACGCACGCCTTCCAATTGCTTATTCTGTCTAATTATATATTCAATCCGTGAACAGGCCGTGCTCGCCGCCGGCGCGAGGGCGGTGGTGGCCACAGGGATGCCGCCGTTAGGCTGCGCGCCGTACCAGCTCGCCCTGTTCCCGGGCGCGCCGGGCGACTACGACCGCGTCACCGGCTGCAACACTCGGCTCAACGGGATCGCCGAGCTGCACAACCGCGAGCTGAGGCGGACGCTCGACGAGATCCGGCGCGCCCACCCGGGCAGGTCCTTCCTCTACGGCGACATCTACAGTCCCATCGTCAGCGCCGTCACCTCGCCGGCCAGATACGGTACAGAGACACCACACCCTCTTCAATTGATCCACAGGCATTGTGACAAGACTCATGAATATCTATCGATCGGCCTGTCGCAGGCTTGAGCGACGCCCCGTTGGCCGCGTGCTGCGGGGGCGGCGGCGGCCCCTACAACTACAACTTCACGACGTTCTGCGGCTTGCCGGGGTCGACGGCGTGCGCCGACCCGTCCAAGTCCATCTCGTGGGATGGGATCCACTTCACCGAGGCAGCGAACAGGCTCATGGCCAGTGCCATACTAAGTGGACAGTGAGAACACACACACAATTTGGCGTGCCAGCAGCTGTACCATCGCACGATCGGACATATTCCCCGGCAGATTTCTTAGTTCTTTTTTTTTTGCAATTTTCTAGCTCTGTGCTAATTCTTCCTCTACATTTTTTTGGAAATACTCCTTCAAGGTCCCGCTCCCCCCTCTAATTACCTTTTAAAATGGGTTGAGGTTGTCAAAGTCCTAAATTTTAAGTTGGACTACGCGTTGCTACGGGAACACCAAATTTAACCAAAAATAACTATTATGCTAAAAAATCATGCAAAATATGTGCTGATGTGGTCATGATTAATACAAACACAAAAGCAAAGATGCTGACCAAAAAGTTTAAAACTGCGCTAAGCAAATATATAGTCCAATTTGAACAAAGATGTACTTGCTATGACAACCGGTATCATGCCTCAAGTATTAGTTATTACTAGGAAATAGCCCGTGTGTCGGCCATACATCTATGGACCTTCAGAAGGTTTGGACAGTCCTAAATACGAGGCTATACACCGAGACGTGTCAAACATGGAGACTGCACCGGCGTGGTCTACATGGAGGACAAGAACCAGTCGAGGAATAAGAAACTACTCGTAGCAATTAGAGTAGGACCCTCTAGTCGAATCCGACTAGTATTCTTGTAAATAACCGACTTGTAGCCCAACCCCTGATAATATAAGGTGAGGTAGGGATCCCTCTGTCGGTGTTTAAACCCGACAACCAACAAAGGGGTGTACCCAAGGTAGAGTTTTGGTTGGTGGGTGTCGCCAAAATTAGGAACTCAATGGTATACGTAGGCACGCGATTTAAACAGGTTCGGGCCGCTAGATCGCGTAATACCCTATGTCCTGTGTGTTGTTCACTTGTATTCAATTGAATTTGTCTGGAGGGGTCCCTACCCGTTCTTATATATTGGAGGAGCAGGGTTACAGGTCAGTTATTTTACAGGGATACTAGTCGGTATTCGACCAGAGAGTTCTACTCTAACTGCTATGAGTAGTTTCCGAGTCCTCGACTAGCTCTTGTCTGTCGGCTAAGCACCCCTAGGGCCACCAGAAGGCTTGTATGGACCCACTCAAGGGAACGTACCCGAAATCTACTCGGACATGAAGACTACTCTGCAGAGTGCGTAGGCTTCATGGACTCCCCGAAGACTAGTCGGGTCAAAAGGAAACTACTCCGAGTTAGAGTAGGACTCAGTAAACGTACTCGACTAGGACTCGAACACAATCCGCTCGGTAACCCTGCTCCCCCGACTATATAAGGGCGGGCAGGGACCCCTTCCAGAACAACGAACAACAGAGAACAAGATCAATACAATCTACACACAGGATGTAGAGTATTACGCGATTTAGTGGCTCGAACCTGTCTAAATCGTGTTCCTTACGTCACCATCGACTCCTTGATTCTCGACGACACCCACCGCACAAAAGACCACCTAGGGTACCCCTAGGCAGGTTGCCGGTATAAAACACCGATAACTGGCGCGCCAGGTAGGGGAGGTCGTCGAGTTTCTCCGCGCAAGATCGATGGCGCCATTCGTCATCAAGCCCGTTTTTACCTTTGAGGCGGGCGCAACCTTCGTCTTCGGTTCCTAGCTTTGCATCACTGATAGCGCTGGATCCTTTCAACGCCACAGCGTCGGCAACCAGGGAAAGAAGTGCCTTGACGAAAACTTTCTTCATCAAGAAGCTGAGTATTTCGTCACAAAAATCCAAAATTTCAACATCAACAACACTAAGTTTGACTACGGCTCGGACTTGACTTCGACTCGGACTAGCCCACACAGGCTGACACCCAAGTCATCCCGCAAGTCGATTTCAACTCAAAGTCGATTCCCGCACGAACTCCGCAACACAGCCACGGTCCACCAAGAATTCCTTACTCGAGTCCAATCCGAACTCGAGTCAGTTGAGGACTGCGACTACGATTCGGACTCTGTCCAAGAGATCCCTTTGTTAGGCTCAGCTCAAGGCTTGATAATTACTTTGACTCCGCAAGGCAGATTCGTTTATTGCCCTGGGATGAAGCCATCATTCCTGCCCAAGATTACGAGTCACGCCTTGTCACTCACATAGACAACCTCCCATATCAAGAGGGCATCCCGCTTACCTCAACCCGCGAAGAAGGAAGTACTACAGAGATTACAACATCAAGCTCTGGAAGCTACTACTCGGACAGAGAAATCTTTGTCATCACATCACCAAACAATTATTCAAGTGCCAGCCATCAGAGAACTCCTCGATGGGTTACACAACTCGACGACGTCTCACAAGATGAATCATCAGCTAACACCACGCAAGATGAAAACTCTGAACAGAGAAATCAAAGAAGGGCACATCAATGCTGCCCAAGCAGATCATCGCCGACTACTGGCTACAAGCATTCCTATTGTGAACCTCGAAAGAGCATTCAACGCTGTGCAAGTACGAGAGCACAACACTCTACTTGCAGCAATTGCCTCGATTAATCTCATATCAACTCTCATACCTCATGATAGAGACAATGAGTTAACAGCACAACTCGCGGAAAGGGGCAACAGGTTAATAGTGCAACTTGCAGAACAAGCTTACAAACTACTCGACAAAGAATCGCCAATCCCATCTATCCCTCACAACTTGGCCCACCAAGACAGTAGCAGAGGCATCGCAGTCCACGGTGGCCATCGCGAGGCTCCAAGAAACAGTAACGAAGTAGTCAACTAGCCAAGGTAACATAGCCAAAGGCAAAATAGAGATGAACGCGAGGCCCCAAGGTGAAACAGGGATGCAGGAGAGGCTAGTTGCACCAATTCTGCAAAGAGCCCTCGCAACCGTAGAACCGATCGAGAAGCCTCATTTTTCAGTGACCTAAGAGAGGTAATCAATAACAACCGACATCATGAACATGAATGCAAAGTTGACGAATATGATCACTTTCCCGCTTTCTCCACACGAATAATGAAGACCAAACTACCCGAAAAGTTCAAGCCGACAGGGATCACCAAGTATGATGGCAAGCAAGGTCCAGTCCAATGGCTACGATGCTACTCTCTAGCAGTTCAAGCAGCTGGGGGCAATGACAATACAAAGGTCATTCACTTTCCCATATGCATGGAACTCGCGCCATTAACATGGCTCGAGTCACTCAAGCCCAACTTGATCGATTCCTGGGAAGACTTGATGAAAGCCTTTACTAATAATTACGCGGGCTCCATGTCTCGCCTAGGCAACAAAATTGACCTATCCCAAGTCAAACAGAAAGAAAGCGAAACACTTTGCAACTACCTATGCCGTTTCTTTGAAAAGAAGGCTACAATAGTCGACATTTCAGAAGCAGACGTCATCGAGTACTTTCAAAATGGCCTCTATGATCGTAGAACATACCAAGACTTCGACAGACGTCGTCCAGCCATCGTCAAAGATCTCAAAACCATGGTGCAGCAATGGGCAGATGAAGAAGACAAAGAGCATGAGAGATTCGGCTCTCATCGCAACCGCAGTCGCGACTACAATAACAACAATCGTGAGCAAGACAGAAACTGCAACAACGATACTCGAAACAACTACTCGGGTAATCAGAACCGCAAGGCAAACCCGACAACACTGTCGCAGCTATGACCAACTCAGGCAAGAAAGGGTCGCACAAGCGCAATGACAGGCCCTCCTTCATTGAGTTACTCAAGAAACAATACCCATGGCATCCAAACAGCAAACACTCGGCGATTGATTGCGCATGCACTAAGTAATGCAAGAATTACCCGCACCACCACCTCCCAAAGACATTGGTCAGAAGAAGGACAAGGGTAAAAGCAAGGTCAATAAAGATGACGAAGGTGAAGGCGAGTTCCAGACTGCCTCCAAGACGGTCAACGTCATTTTTGGGGGAATCCTAGGTACCGCATCCAAGCGGTCCAATAAGCTAGTACTTAGAGAGATTATGGCCATCGAGCCAGCAGCTCCTACACCAGTCAAATGCTCTGAGGTACCCATAACTTTTAGCAGAAAGGACTAATGGACAAATTTCTCAGAACCAGGCCGATTTCCTCTAGTACTCGACCCTGTCATCGCCGGCTCAAGACTTACCAAAGTACTCATCGATGGCGGAAGCGGACTCAACATCATTTTCGCCAAGATACTAAGGAAAATGTGCCTCGACATCACAGACATGCTTACTCCAACGGACTCACCATTTTACAGGATTGTCCCAGGAAATGTGACCATACCGCTAGGACAAGTCATCCTACTAGTCACTTTCGGCACTAAAGAACATTACCGAACCGAGTACATCAGGTTTGAGGTTGCCGATTTCGAAACTTCTTACCACGCCATACTCGGAAGACCAGCCCTAGCCAAGTTTATGGCCATACCACACTACGTGTACCTGGTACTCAAGATGCCAGGACCTAAGGGTGAGTTAACACTACGTGGAGACTTAAGGCGATCATACGAGTGCGACACGGAAGCTGTCGAGATTGTAGCGACTTCTCAAGCACTCAATCCCATGCAACAAGTCTTCACAACTTCAAAGAAACTCAGCCCCACAGAAATCCAGATCCTAGAAAATAAGTCAGGATCAAGAAAAGTGAAACCAGCAAGCGAGAAGGACTTCAAAACCGTCGATCTCCAGACTAGTGACTCATCCAAGACAGCCCTGATTAGAACAAGGCTAGACCCTAAATAGGAAAACGTGCTCATCAGCTTTCTTCGGGCTAACCATGACATCTTTGCTTGGAAGCCAGCTGACATGCCCGATGTGCCTAAGGAGCTGATTGAGCATTCACTAAACATCGACCCCAAAGCCACCCAAAAAGACAACGACTACAAAGGTTCGCCTAGGACAGAAGAGATGCAATCAAAAAAGAGCTAGCCAAACTACTCGCGGCAGGGTTTATCAAAGAAGTTTTCCATCTTGATTGGCTAGCCAACCTTGTACTCATTTGCAAGAAGAACAATGAGTGGAGGATGTGCGTCAACTACACAGATCTCAACAAGCATTGCCCAAAAGACCCCTTTGGACTACCCAGGATCGACCAAGTAGTTGACTCCACAGCTGGGTATGCTTTGCTCTGTTTTCTCGACTGCTACTCAGGCTATCATCAAATAGCCCTTAAAGAAGAAGATCAAGCCAAAACAGCTTTCATCACCCCATTTGGAGCATTTTGTTACAAAACAATGTCTTTCGGGCTAAAAAATGTAGGGGCGACCTATCAACGCGCCATCCAAATGTGTTTCGAGAAGCAACTACACCGCGACCTATCAACACGCCATCCACATAGACTACGCCGTCTTGCACCGTAGTCTCCATGTCTAACACGTCTCGGTGCACAACCCTATATGTGGGTCTGTCCAAATCTTCTGGTGGGCCCATGGATGCATGTACGACAAGCCCCCGAGTACATTTTAGTCAAATGCAGCAATCTTGAGTACCTTTACAGGCTTCATCCGACTAGTTTATGGTGCTCTTCTGAGTACTTTGTCAAAGTTGAGCCTTCAAGTAACTCGAGTACTGCCATACGGCTAAAATGTGCTCAAGCCTCATCCGACGAAGTCTTGAATATCTATCCTTGAATTTATATATGGAAGTGCAATGAAAATCGCACTCCATATGGAGTAGCCCTCGAGCCTTAGGTTGAATAGAAGAATCAGGTTGAGGGTCAATTTGCATTTGCACTGTTTTCACCTTAAACTCTGGAAATTTTTTTTAACCGACGAGCACGTGGCACACAGCCCCCGAGCCGTTACCCGACTAGTTTCAGGAGGTATAAGGGTCAACCACCAGTCACCGTGACCGTCGCCAATAATAACCTTATCTTTTGCGGTAACTTCAAAAAACTGACGATCATATACAAAATTAACGGCCAGAGGCGTAACCATCGGGGCCATTATCTCCTTTTACTCTGCTTCTATTAGAAATAGACGAGGGAAGTTACCTGCTGTTTACTCCGCCATTGCCATCTACTATTTGCACTTAAGAAAACCCTATTGCCCAGCACTGTCGCAGTTCAATCTGAGATCGCCGACGCCGCCTCCCTCCTATGAGCTCCCGAGCGTATGCATGTGAAGCAGCTCATGACATCCAAGATGGGGAGAAAAGCTTCTGCTTCCAGGGGTACTGAAGGTTCCTTTAGGAGATTTGAAACGGGGAAGGAGCCGCAGCTACCTCCGCCCAAGTATGGGAAGACAAACCAAACCGCGCCGCCAACTCCTGCCTGTGCCTGGAATAAATCAACCATGACGGAAGAGGAAATTCAGGCGTTGGAGAAGGCGAAGCTGCTGCAGGATCAAGCAATCGTAGGCTGGACGTGTGCCTTTGGTAATGCATGGCCGTTTGAAGAGTGCCCCGAGGAGACGGTAACCTTCACCCACTTTGTCGAGCGCAGTTTTGCCATCCCCTCCTCTGATTTTCTGCGGGGCCTTCTGGATTATTACAAGCTTCAGCTGGTCCACCTCAATCCAAATGGTATTCTCCACATTGCTATTTTCGTACACCTGTGCGAGGCTTTTTTGGGGATTCAGCCCCACTTTCAACTGTTCCGCAAGATATTTCGGGTGAAGCCGCAGCCAAAACTGGAGTGCACTGTAGTAGTCGGAGGTGCCAGAATTTATGTCCGAGAGAAGAGTAGTAGTCTGTACTTGGACTACGAGTTGCTGGAGTCGCACTCTGGGTAGAAGGAGAAGTGGTTCTATATTGGAAACCACGATCCGAAGCTGCCAAAGGTGACAGGTCACCACCCGAAATGGAACAATAGGTGGATTGACGAGCCGACGCACGGGAACAGTCTTCAAGTACCCAAGCTCTTGGCCAAGATCGCCCACCTGAAGGATCAGGGACTTACGAGCATTGGAGTGGCCTTCAATGTTTTGAAGAGATGAGTGCAACCCCTGCAGCTTCGCCACACCTGGGGTTACGAGTACTTGGGCCTTGACGACCCATCAAGGATGATGCCTAAAGAAATGTCCATCGACGGGGTGATGGCAAGGTTGAAATGCTTCTTTAAGAACACCAATGAGATCCCCTGAGTAGTCCCGAGTTCAGCGCCGCTAACCCGCCAAGAGCAATAAGTACCCGTGGCTTTAGCCCCTGAGTACTTATTTGAGGTCTTTCTTACTTTCTAACTGGTCTGCCTTTATGCAGGAAGACATACTTATGTTTTATTCACCCCGTCCTCCCCCTAGCTCTGACAATGTGGAGAGCGCTCCACGGGTGCTTGGGCAAAACCTTGCTGTACTAGGGGCCACCGAGGAGGAGGAAGAGGAAGAAGGAACTGAGTCCCTTAGCAGCTCAGACTTTGATGCTACTAGGGCATATTGTGTGAAGGTACGCACCTCAAACAAAGTTGGGACGTCTTTTGGCTCATCGAAGCGCCTTGTGGATGATGAACTTGAGACGGCTCTGGTCCTACCGCCGAAGAAGAAGTAGTCGGTCAGCAGGATGCGTGCTCCGGGTAGTCTGCGCATTGTCGAATCCGTGCCCCTGCTGGTAATAACCTTCGACGAAGGGTAAGACCCTGAGGTGTGGGTACGATTATGCATGTATGTTGGTGTCATGACTATTAATCAAGACTTGTTGTATCTGCACGTAGTCGCGGAGGTAGTCGATGCGACGGAGGCGGCAGGTCGCACCGTCCCGCCTGAAGTTCCAGTATCCAGGGAGGTCGTTGTGGTTGAAGATGATCCGAAGCCTCCCGCTGCTGAAGTTAATCCTGTGGGTACTGAGGTATCTGTACAGGAAGAAGATAGGACTATCCTGGCTGGTGGTAGTTAGGATGCACCACAACATGCCTCGCCAGGAGAGCCTGCTCCCACCATCAAGCCCCTACGCTTGGTGGGGAAGCCGTCGCTGAAGCTGCGATGATCCGCAAGGTAAATTGATTCGATATGGTTGAGTACCGATTCTAACTTGAGTAGTTGGCTGTCTTTCATCCCTGACACTATGTGTTGTGCAGGATGTCTTCTAGCCTGGACCTTGGGTCATCGGGTTCAAGGTCAACAACCGATGGTGCGCTCGGTTGAAGATGTAACCCCCGCGCCTATTGTAGCCCTGGCGGAGAAAGATTCAGCTCTGGCGGTCGAGACAAGTGCCTCATCACTCATCACTGCGTTGATGCATGACGTAATCGACTCGATGGTTGACATCACAATGCCAGCCCCTGAGCCTGCTGTGCCTGGGGCTCTTCCCATGGATATTCCTGTAGAGAGTCCGCCCCCTCCTGTGATCATGGCAGCTATCCCCCTTAACGCTGCTCCTCTCGAAGCCCCCGAGGAGCTTGAAGCCGCCTGAGCCCTTGAAGCTATGGCTGCTGCTGTTGGGACGACTTCCGAAGCTGGTATGTCATCTAGCCATAATATGGTCCTAGTTCCTAGTGCGAGGATCGAGCCGAGCGTTGAGATTTGGGTGCTGCCCGAGGAGGTCCAGCTGATTGACGATCCTCTGCTAGATGCGCAGATGGTGGCCACTATACTCGAGATGAACCAGCACGTCGCATCTTACACTAAGGTATGTTTGAACTTTGCCTTATATTTCACTTCTGAATGCCCAAAATTTATATTCCGTGCGATATCTAAGTACTGATTTCTGGATAACAAGACTTGATCAACCTGTAACGACCTTGGTTAACCAGCCGAGTTAATCTCAAGATTGATCCCAATCTGCAGTTCCACCAGCCCGACCCCTAAAACCGCACCGACCGGCAAACGGCAACTCTTCTCTAAGTCCCGAAATAGTGTTCCTCCAAAATCTTAGAGCTGTGGGAGAGCCAGAGTTTGGAAGGTGGACCCACAACCAGATCCCCGGATCTCTTGAGTCAAACGCGCCAGAGCCAGCGTGCGCCCCACTTCAGAGCTTCCCCGCCGCGTGGCTCAATCTCTCCGACGCGCGCCGCCTCACCCAGTCGCCGGCCGCGACAAGATAGATCAGCGCGCCTCCCTCCCAATCACGCGCGGAAGCCCCTGCAATCCTTTCTGCCTTGCCTCGTCTCGCTCGCACTCTCGCCGGCCGCGCCAAGGCGCCCTGTCGCCGCTGTGGCAGAGGTTTTGCTGCCACCGCGCCAGACCGCCTCGCATCCCGCACCCATCACCTCGCCCGGATGCCCGGTCGCGCACCCCGATGTCTTCCGGCTTTTCCACCTCTCCACAGTTGCGCCGCCCACACGCGCGCTCCATGACAATACCGCCCTCGCCAACCACGGCTTCGGCAGGGACAGCTCCTTTTTCCGCCTCGCCAGTGATGTGCCCCGGCAAGCCGCTGTCTGCGCTCGCTCGCGCCGCCGCTCACCTTGTCACCTCACCTGTTGCGACCTCGTTTGCAGTGGCTTCCTTCCTATCACACGCCAGTCTAGTTGCCACCCACAATCCGCCACTTGATGCGACCAGACCCTGCTCGCCTCGCAAACTCTTAATCCCGGCAAAACCGCGCCTACGCCGGCTTTGTCTCCAATGCCCAATGGCCAAATACCCTGTCCCCGAAGCTCTGCTTCGCCGCCCATCACCGCTCAATCGCCGCCAAGGCAGAGCACTCCATCCTTTTCTTCCCGATCTTCGCGTGGCTCAAACTCTCTTTCTCTCTCTATCCTCCGTGCAGCTATAAAAGGAAGTACCAGAGCCCCTACTGGAGTTTCCTTCACCATCGCTGTTTTGCCGCACCATACTCTGCTCGCACTTGAGCACTGCCGCTTAAGCTCTTGAGAAGTTCCCCTCTCCGCTCAAACCCGCTTCTCCCCAACCCACCAGCCGCCTGATCTTCCGCACGGTGCTAGAGCTTGCTTGTTGTCCACAAGAAGCACCGCCACCACCGGAGCACCGTCGAACCTCGCCGCCGCCCAAGCCTTAGCGCCTTAGTCTTTCCGCCTAAGTCAGTTCCTTTTCGACCCTAAGACTTCACCAGTAGACCTGAAGGTAAGCTGCTGACCCCCTTCCTGGTTCGCCCGACTCCTTTTTCCATCTCGCCCGACCCTGTCTGTTTCACCGACCCTTATCCGCCTCGCCCGAGGGCTCGGCTATCTCTTTTTCTTCAACTCGAGGGTATCTGTGTAAAATTTTGAGGACTTCTCTGTGTTAAGTCTGAGGACCCCCAGTACAGCTATTCCTTAAGCCTAAGGGTCAGATCATAAGTTTCTCCCCATCCGATCCTTTTATCCTGTGCTCCACCAGCTGAAGTTGGACTCCTCCACCTTTCCTGTAGCTTTGCTACAAGTGTCTGAGCTAAACGTGCAAGTGTTGTTGAAATAACTGTCTAAGTGCTAACTCCTGCATTGCATTCATGTAGAACTAAATCTCGCCGATGGCACATATGAACTGCATCCGGTGCCAGAAGACGGAGCAGTAGCTGAGCCGCCGACCGCCGGAGCTGAAGCAAAACCCATCGAGGACCAGTTTGCCTCCACCCCGCTCGAAGGCAAGCCCCGGAGCATGAACCTAACTTTCTAAACTTGCACATGCCTTCCTTCATATGTATGTGCATTTACGTTATAGGAGTTGTTTGAAACCATAGATGCATGACTTAGTTTCCTTGATCTGAACACTAGTATGTTGAGTCCGAGTAGTTGCAATGCTTAATAGGGCTCGGCAGAAGTCGAGTGATTTCCTGTCACTCGCGAGTTATATGAGTTGGTTGTCCTCTCTCCAGTTACAACTATAAGGACAATGGACAGGGCAAGGCTTGGTGAACTCTTTTGGTGGTCGGCTGATCGCCCCATCTGTTTACTTGAATCTATTTAAGGCCCGACAGTGGTAGTGTTCGTGATCAAGTGTTTGAAAGTACCAATCTCATACCCATTATGGGATGGGGAATCCTAGTACCTGATTGAACCTGGACGTGAGCGGTTCGATCCACTATCTCTGGAACGGAGTTACCCTGCGGCCGCATGTGGTGGCAAGTGTGGTCACAAAACGGCAGAGGCTGGGTCTGTGGAACCTTGCACCAAAAGAAGTAGGCCCGACACGGGTCAGGGACTTGATGGGGACGGCCGACACAGGAAACGACCCTCGGTGGTGCGGGGATGTCGTGAGGTTAGGTTCGCCATGCATGGTTAAGGAACTCGAATCGATTCATCTGCCTCTCACAGTTTGAGACTGCTTGATCGCTATGCTACACTATGTAAAGAAGGAATCTGATGATGACATGAACTTGATGTTGAGCTTATACACATAATGTTTGGATCTATGCTTGTTTAGTATAAGTTGCCAATGTAGACTGGTTATTAAACTTAGAATCTGAGCTAAAACTTTGAAAGTAAGGACCTAACATAGTTGCTTTTGGCAAACAAAACCCCTCAGCCAAAGAGCCTTGCATGTCTAGAAGTGGTGGAGTAGTTTTCCCACCGGTCGGTTAAGTCTTGTTAAGCTTAGAAGCTCAGCCTTGTTTGTGGCATCTCTTTTCAGGAGAAGTTGAAGCTTCAGAGCTTGCTACTGTTGGCACTTGGCCACCCCAGCTTCCTCCTAGGTGGACGGTTGAGTGGGATCCTTCCTCGGATGGCGAGGAGTGGGATCACTGATGTCCTGTTTGGCCTCACCAGAGACATCCGACCCCTGGCGCTAGCTTCCGCTATGTTTTTGTCTTCTGTTGCTTTTGAACCTTGTAAAACTCTGATTTCAAACCAGTGTGTAATGAATTGTTGAACTAATTGTTTGATCTATTGTATTCTCTGGAACCACTCACCTTCGTGTGAGCTATGCTAACTCGGTCCTGTTCAAGTGGTTAAATCAGATGAAATCCGACGGATTGTCGAGTTAACTTGATTAAAGCATGAGATTCGTGTGTTAAGCGACTTAACCGTGCTTTAGTTGAGTTAATCCGAGGTGTTCCGCCACAACTGGTACCAGAGCTGGTTTAGCAGGACAGAGAACAAAATGGGTCCTAAAACACGTTCCTTTTGAATAAAACTTGCAAGAAATATGTTGAAAACTCTCGTACGATCGTTAAGGATGACCTTAGTACGAGAGGCCCTAGGGGATTTTGGGGTTATTTTTGGTGGCTATTACTTGTTGGTTATTTTGCTAACCTCCAGCACTTCACCACGTGTATCATACATGTGCCGAGTTCCGCATCACGAGTATGCGAGGGTTGATAGGGAGTTCTATTCAAAGGACCCTATCATCGCGGTTGTTTCGCCCACGTTTATCATACGTGCGCGGGTTCCGTATGTTAATCCATGCGAAGGGGTGGTATGGTTCGATTCCAACGAGCCTATCATCATGGTTGTTCGCCCACGTCTATCATACGTGCGCAGATTCCGCATCTCGAGTATGCGAAGGGGTATATGGTTCTATTCAAAGGGGACCTATTTCCACGGTTGTTGTGCTGTTCATGCAACGTTAAATGCATGGGTACCATTTCTATAGTGGACGGTAATGCTTGGGGACGCTTTCGTGAGTGCTGGCAAGAAAGGTTCATGTGGTTGTGTTTTTTTTTGCAGGTACACTAACCGCGTTCGCTTAGGGAAACGCTGCTAGAAACCGACTAGCTACTATAGGAAGCGACGTACTTGTTGCCTTGCCACCGGCACTAACCGCGTAAGACCAAAGTTTTTGGCAGTTGTTTTGGTTGAGAGGACGATGTAGGTCGTGCATGCGTCATGAACTAAAATCTGTAAAGCTACATCCCTAAAACAACCTTGCCCGGGTAAAGCTCTTCTTCGCTTTAAGGATTTCTAGCTACCTTCTCAGCTTGCGCTCTGGTCAAAACTCCGAGTATTTTTCTTGCCTGATCTGTTCTCCTTGGGGTTTCTATCTCACGCTTGTTTTGGTTCTTGGTTCCAGATGGCTGCTCCCGGATATGTGTTTCGCGGCACTGATGGCACTTCCCACTCCACATGCCTACACTTCGAGGGTTTTCCTGCTATTTTGTGGGATACCTTGAGGTGGTTTGGGTACCAGTCACTGCCTCTTTACGCGGGATGGGAGTACCAGGAGCACGGAGTGTAGCGGTGCAACATGCAAGTGGTTGTACCTCCACCCCCTGTACAGCCCAAGTGGCCCCAGCTCGAGGTCTCGACCTACGGTCATGCCCTTGAGGACACCTGGGAGTCGGCTGCCCTGCAGGCTGTCACCTAGTTTTGCCGGCTACACCCGCTTGAGGTCCTTTTGGACCCGATCGGTTTGTTTCCCGCCAGGGATCGGCTGGACCCGGCTTGGCTTGACCGCATCAACAACATGGAGGTGCTGGCAGCCTCACACTCGTTGGTCTCCCTCTCTACTACCACCAGGTGCATGTCAGCTTTGTACCGGCTGATTGAGCTTCAAGGATGGGCAATGACTGTCTTGGCTCGGATAGCCGTAGACACCCAGGAGCATTTCAACACCGCCAAGAGAGACTTGGTGGAACGGTCGTATCAGCTCATCCAGAGGAGCAAACAGGTCTCCGACATGCAGGCCAGGATTTCCGAGCTTGAAGAAGATGTGATGGACATGGAGCATGACATGATGCAGGTTGCCAAAGAAAAGATGGAGGTTGAGATGGAGCTCGCGGTTGCTAATGCACACTTGGACGAGCACCACGCCGAGCTCGATGCTATCCATGCCTTGGAAATGCAGCTGGACGAGCAAGAAGAACCGGAGAAGGTAGTGGGAGCCTCCAGTATGGACATTGAAGACGGTGATGCCCCTTGTCCGACTCATAGTGTTCCCTCAGTAGGCAGCCTAGATAACTTTTAGGTTGAAGACTGTAGGGAGCTAATCTTTTGTTGTACTCCTCGGCAACCTAAATTTTGGAAAGCAATGTAATAGGTTAGCCTTGAGTGAGTGCTCCCCCTGTGTTAAAGGACCATCAATATAATGATCTTGGTAAAATCAGTTCCTTTTGGGACCCGCCTTGGATGCCGAAGTTGTGTGAGTTTTTGTGCTGTGACCGCACGCAGGTCTCCGTTCCTTTGGGGTCTCTCCATAGTATGGCCGACCTAGGGTCGCAAGGTCGGATGCGCCCGACCCCTCGCGGCAGGTCTCCGCCTCGCCCGACCCCTTGTTGCACGGTTTCGTTTCGCCCGACCCACGCCCTTAAGGTCGGACATAGTGGAACCCATGGGATACGATTTTGGCTTGCCTGAGGTTGTCTGCAGACCAGCCGATGAGAACACGAATGTTGTGGAACCTACTGAGTGTGGATCGAAAACACCTTTCCGATCGGTTAGCTGAGTAATATGACCGTGCAGAAACGAGCTAGTTGCTAACTAGGATGGCAAGGAGAGGTGTACACCTCCTTAATGAGAAATGTTGTTGTGTTGCACTATCGGCAAGAGTTGCATTTAAGGATTTAACATATACATTCCCGCATGATTGGAATACTTCTAAGATTATGGAACTAATGGAATGATGACTCTTGCAGATGGCGCACCGCACCCGATCCGGCTCTATGCCCAGTGGCAGTGAGCAGAGGCAGGACCTTCCCCTGCCTCCGCCCCAACCTTCGTTGGTAGCCATCTTGGCGGCTCAAACTGAGCTGCTGAGGCACATTGTCCAAGGGCAATAGCAATAGCCCCATGGAGGGAGGGCTCATCAGCAACCTCAAGTTGCTCGCTATGAAGACTTTTTGGGCACGCAGCCCCCGACCTTCCACAAGACAGAGGACCCTGTCGACGTCGACGCATGGGTGCGCACGATCAAATCAAAATTTGAACTCCTCACCGCCCCGTGCCCCGACCAGAACAAGGCCCGGTTCGCAGCTCAACAACAGCGTGGTTCCGCCCGGCTTTGGTGGGACCACTACCACGCCATGTTGCCAGCCAACCATGTTGTCAGCTGGAATGAGTTCAAGACCACTTTCAGAGGGCATCATATTCCAGAAGGTCTCCTAGATTGTAAACTCAACGAGTTCCTGGCTCTTACCCAGGTAAGCCGCAACGTTCTGCACTACACGCAAGCTTTCAATGACCTGTGCCGCTACGCAGGCTATCACGCGGATACTGACGAAAAGAAGAGGGATAGGTTCCACAGAGGTTTAAGCCTGGATCTCAAGGAGAGGTTGAACCCTATCAAGGTGGATACCTATAATGAGCTGGTGAATCTGGCCATCTCCCAAGAAGACTGTATGCAGGCCCTCAAGGCCGACCAGAAGCGGAAGGCCTTAGTGGCATTGCCGAGCCCGCCCGCTCGAAGATTTAGAATGGTTCCCCCTCAGGTGCCTCACAGGCCACAGCAGTTGGGACGATAGATTGCTCGCCCTCCACCATCAGCGGCACCTCGTTTCCTCGGTTTTCACCTGCAGGCGCCCCGGCCGACCTTATCGCCGCCGCCGCGCCCTGCAAATGGTAACCGCTGCTTCACCTGCAGTAATGAAGGGCACTTTGCCAAGGACTGCCCCAAACACAAGAATCAGCAGCCCGGCCAAAACCCCGCAGCCAACAGGGGAAGGAAGCCCAAGGTGCAGGTTCGCCAGGGTCGGCTCAACTACACCAGCCTAACCGAGCTCCCCGAAGGTGCCCCAGTAATGACGGGTACCTTCCTTGTCCATAATCAAACTGTTGTTGTTTTGTTTGACTCGGGAGCATCCCATAGCTTCATTGGGAACAAGACCGGTGAGAGATGTAAGCTGAGCGTTGGTCACACCAAAGGATCATATGTGATCTCCACCCCGGGAGGGAAAATAGCTTCAGACAAGATAGTTAACCTTGTGCCTATCCAGTTAGGCCAGATTCTTTTTAGGGAGAATCTCATCATCCTTGACCTAGAAGGAATAGATATCATCTTAGGGATGGATTGGATGACCCGACACCAGGTGGTTCTCGACGTATCTGCCCGAGCTCTCCACATCAACTCACCTTTGCATGGCAACTCTACCCTGCACTTGACCCACCCTGAGTGCGCAAATCCTTGTGCGTACCCTATAACAGAAGCCCGGATAGAAGACCTTCATGTTGTCTGTGAGTACCCCGATGTGTTTCCAGATGACTTGCCCAGCATGCCGCTGGATAGAGATATCGAGTTTGCCATTAAACTACAACCAGGCACCGCCTCGATATCAAAAAGACCCTATCGGATGCCACTCGCCGAGCTGGCCGAGTTGAAAACCCAATTGCATGATCTGTTGGAGAAAGGCTTTATCCGACCTAGTACTTCGCCCTGGGGTTGCCCAGCCCTGTTTGTGAAGAAGAAGGATGAAAGTCTACGCATATGTGTGGACTACCGACCCCTCAATACGGTGACTATCAAGAACAAGTATCCCCTTCCCCGCATTGATGTTCTGTTTGACCAATTAGCTGGAGCTAGAGTGTTCTCCAAGATTGATCTTCGTTCCGGTTATCACCAAATCAAGATCCGACCCTATGACATTCCCAAAATTGCTTTCTCCACAAGATATGGACTCTACGAGTACCTAGTTATGTCCTTTGGACTCATCAATGCACCCGCTTATTTCATGTATCTCATGAATTCGGTGTTCATGCCCGAGCTGGACAAGTTCGTGGTGGTGTTCATTGATGATATTCTGGTATACTCGAAGAACGAAGAAGAACATGCCGAGCATCTTCATGTGGTTCTTCAGCGGTTGAGGGATCATCAACTGTGCGCTGGGGAAGATCGCAGGCTATGTCCAATCGATGGTGCGGATTCTCGCCTGCTGGTAGAGAGACTTTGAGATGCGCTGGGGAAGATCGCAGGCTACGTCCAAGGGATGGCGAAGTCTGTCTCGAAACAATTGATGGCCTTCGTGAAGTCCTTCTACACTGACGCCGACTTGTCTCCTGTCGCGGAGGGGATAGCAGGACATTGCACAGACGAAGTCTTCCAGTAGTATCTGTAGGAGATGAACCCCATTGCCAAGGAAGTCTCCAAGCACCTAGACTTGCTATGAATTCCTTATCTTTTGAGACAAGAGGAACATTTAGTTTTGTAATGGATAAATATGTAGATAACTTTAAGTCTTAATGCAATTTGTTGCTCTCGACTTGTCATCTGTCATGTTTAGTGCTTCTCACACTTGGTCCTAACTTTGGTCGTACGACCAAAGTGAATGTCTGCGCACAACGCTACTATTGTGAGCCTCTTCGGAAGCAAATTGTTGGGTACTCGCGTACTCGTGCTATCCGGTAGTGGTCATCAGGTAGTTTCTCTAGGATTCCGTTGACTAGGGCTTGTTTCCTTGACTCCCCTGAGTAGAGTACTTGCATGATTGTTGCTTTGTCGGAGGGCCACATGGGAGTGCTGCTCGTCTGTGTCCAGTCGATAAAGATGAGCAACATGTAAACACTGGTCATCAGAGTCCTAATGGTAAGGACAAGCATCATGTGGACACTGTATGGGTGTGATGTGCACATGGAGCTCTGTCATGCATTCATGGGAGCATACTTGTGGCGGAACCACCTCGGATTAACCCAACTAAAGCATGGTTAAGTCGCTTAAGATGCGATCCTAATGCCTTAATCGCGCTAACTCGAGGTGCCATCGGATTTCATCTGAATTAACCACTTGACAGGACCGAGTTTAGCATAACCCACACGAAGGTGAGTGGTTCCAGAGGATACAATAGGTCCATCAGTAGATTTCAAGTTGTTACACACTTGGTTGAAAATTAGAGTTTTACAAGTTCTGAAGGAACAATAGAAGATAAAACAAGCGGAAGCTACTCGTCGGGGTCGGACATCCCTGGTGAGGCCAGCCGGGACATCAATGATCCCATTCCCCGCCGTCCGAGGAAGGATCCTACTCGACCGTCCAACCCGGAGGGAGCTGGGGCGGCCAAGTGCCAGCAGCAAGCTCGGAAGCTGCAACTTCACTTGAAAAGAGAAGCCACAACAAGGCTGAGCTTCTAAGCTCAACAAGACTTAACCGACCGGTGGAAAAACTACTCCACCACGTCTAGACATGCAAGGCTCTCTAGCTGAGGGGTTTTGTTTGCCAAAAGTGACTATCTTGGGTCCTTATTTTTAAGTTTTAGCTCAAATTCTAAGTTCATTAACCAGTCTACATTTGCAATTTACTCTAAGCAAACATAGATCCAACTTTATGTATATAAGCTCAACATCAAGACCATGTCATCATCAGACTCTTTCATTACTCAGTGTGACATTATGATCAAGCAGTCTCAAACTGTGAGAGGCAGACGAATCGATTCGAGTTCTTTAACCATGCATGGTGAACCTAACCTCACGACATTCGCGCACCACTGAGGGTCGCTTCCTGTGTCGGCCTTCCCCATCAATTCTCTAACCCGTGTCGGGCCCACTTCCTTTGGTGCAAGGTTCCACAGACCCGACCTCTACCGTTCTGTGACCACACTTGCCACCACGTGCGGCCGCTCATGTCTAGGTTCAATCAGGTACTAGGCTTCCCCATCCCATACTGAGTATGAGGTTAGTACTTTCAAACACTTGATCACGAACACCACCACTGTCGGGCCTTAACAGATTCAGTAATCAGATGGGGCGATCAGCCGACCACCAAAAGAGTTAACCAAAACCCTACCCCGTCCGTCGTCCTTATAGTTGTAACAGAAGGAGAAACAACCAACTCCTATAACTCGCGAGTGACAGGAAATCACTCGACTTTTACCGATTTCTATATAAGCATAGCAACTACTCGACCCAACAAACTAGTGTTCAGATCAAAGGAACTATGTCATGCATCTATGGTTGCAAACAACTCCTATACGTAAATGCACAAACACGAGAAAGAAGGCATGTGCAAGTTTAGAAATTTGGGGTTCATGCTCTGGGGCTTGCCTTCAAGTGAGGAGGAAGGGAACTGGTCTTCAGCTGGGGCGGCTTCGGCTTCTGGGATTGGCAGCTCGGCTACAGCTCCGTCTTCGGGCGCCGGGTGTAGCTTGTAGACGCCGTCAGCGAGGTGTAACTCTACACGAATGCAATGCAGGAGTTAGTGTTTAGACGGTTATTTCAACAACACTTGCAGTTTAAGCTCGGACACTTGTAGCAAGGCTACAGAAAGGTGGGGGAGGTTTACTTTAGTTGGTGGAGAGCAAGATAAAAGGGGTCGGATGGGAAATAGACTTGTGATCTGACCCTTAAACTTTAAGGGATAACTGTGTTCGGGGTCCTCAGACTTAACGCAGAGAAATCCCGATCTTTTACACAGAGACCCTCGAGTCAAGGAAAAGGATACAGCCGAGTCCTCGGGCGAGGTGGAAAAGGGTCGGCGGAACAGACAGGGTCGGGCGAGACGGAAAAGAGGGTCGGGCGAACCGGAAAGGGGTCGGCAGCTTACCTTCAGTTTATGGTGAAGCTTGGGGTCGGGAGGGAACAGACTTGGGCGGAAGGACTTAAGCACTAAGGCTTGGGCGGCGGCGATGTCCGGCGGTGCTCCGGCGGCAGCGGAGCTTCTTGTGAGCAACAAGGAAGCTCTAGCACAGCGCGGAGGAGCAGGCGGCTTGGTGGACTCGGGAGAAGTAGACTTGAGCGGAGAGGGGAACTCTCAAGAGTTTCAGCGGGATTGCTCAAGTGTGCTCAGAGTAGGGACGGTGAAACAGCGATGGCGAAGGAACTCCGGTGGAACTCTGGCCTTCCCTTTTATAGCGGCGCGTAAGAGAGAGATTTCGAGTGGCACAAAGATCGGAAGAGAAGGATGGAGTGCGCTGCCATGGCGGCGATTGAGCGGCAATGGGCGGCGGAATAGGACTTTGGAGATAGCGTCTTCGGCCATTAGGCACTAGAGACAAGGCGGTGCAGGCGCGGTTTTGCCGGGGTTGAGATTTGGCGGAGGTGGGTGTCGTCGAGCGGCGGATTTGATTGGTGTGATAGGGAGAACAATCCTACAAGCGAGGTTGCAATAGGTGAAAAGATAGGGCGAGCTGCGGCTACGCGGGCGAGCCCGAAATAGCGGTTTGCCGGGGCACAGTTCTAGCAAGGCGGAAAAGGAGCTGTCGCGACCGGAGTCGGGGTTGGCAATGGAGGAATTTTTGCGTAGCGAGTTCGTGGGCGGCGCGACTGTGGAGAGGCGGCGGAAAAACCGGAAGGCATCGAGGCTTGCAGCTGGGGATCCGGCGAGATGATGAGCGCGAGTCGCGAGGCGGTCTGACGCAGCTGCGGCAAAACTTCTGCCACGGCGGCGACGGGGCACCTTGGCGCGGCCGGCGAGGGCGCGAGCGAGACGAGGCGAGGCAGAAAGGGTTGTAGAGGGGCTTCCGCTATGATTGGGGAGGAGGGCGCGGGAATCTATTCTGTCACGACCGGCGACTGGGCGAAGCGGCGGGCGTCAGAGAGAGCAAGCCACGCGACGAAGAAGCTCTGAAGCGGCGCATGCTGCTCGAGTGCATCTGCCTCGGGAGATCTGGGGAAAAGATTTGTGGGCCCACTAGTCAGTCCTGGTTGTTCCACAGCTCCAAGATTGAAAGGAGCACTGCCTTTGGGGACTCAGAAGGAACCGACGGGGTTGGTTGGGTTCTCAGGGGTCGGGACTAAGGACCGGAGTTGAGCGCTCCTGCTCGGGAAGAGCTGAGACAGAGGGATCAGGGACTCAGATTGAGATTAACTCGATGGATTTAACTAGGGTCGTTACAATACTGTAGCACTCTGGATGGTAGCCGACTGCCTTGGCTATAAATAGAGCTGCATCTTCATTCCTAGTGTTCATGGCTCAAGTTATAGCACTTGTTGGGTTGCGGCTTTTGTTGTTTGCTAGGGGTAGCTTCCATCATATTTTCTGATGCTAGAAGAATGCTCATGAGGAAGGTGCATCGTGTGCCCCAGGCTTTTGTCCAGGACACCGTTGAGGAAGGCCTTGAGCGCAGCTTCCTTGAGCACAACTTTCTTGCATTCACTCTTTTTTTCTTCTTCTGCGTTGAGGCTACTTACCCTTAGGGTAGTCCTGGAACTATTCACACATGCTTTGTGATATTGTAAAAGCCTGGGACTTCTGTTGTAACCTTAATGAAAAGCACGTATGCCTTGTTGATGAGATGTTGTTGTCTTGTTTCTTTGGCTATTTTGTTGCTGTGCCCTGGGAACCTGGAGCTGCAAAACTCGTTGGTACGAGCCACGTTAAGACATATTTGTAGTAAATAAGTAGTCGATCGGGTAGTTTGTGGACTCCCAGACGACTTGATAGCTCTTGCACCACTAGTTCGCTTAGTGAACCACCGGGTGAGTTGAATAACTTATGTAGACTTGTAATTACAAGTCATACTGGGACGTCGTGGCCCGAAAAGATCATTTGCTCGTTAGGATGCTGCTAACCTGCTTTTGTGAGTCGCAATGGGGGCAAGAATAAGTAGTCGAATTTCACCGGAGATAACTGCATTATTATGCTAAAAACTTACAATGGTGGCTAGTGGCCTATTTACATTGCTGCGTAGTCTTCTAACTACGGATAGAATCGATAGAGATGCTCGATGTTCCACGAGTTGTCGACATCTTTGCCTGATAGGTGTTGTAGCATGTATGGTCCTGGGCCTGTGAATTTGGATACGATGTACGGCCCTTCCCATGGCGAATTAAGCTTGTGTAGCTTCTTGGTGTCTTGGATATGCTTGAGGACCATGTCACCTATGTTGAAAGAACATTATTTGATGTTGCGATCATGATAGCAGTGAAGACCCTCGAGGTACCTTGCAGACTGGATGAGTGCTACATAGTGGGCTTTTTCTAGGTTGTCTAAGTCCAAACGCCTTGTTTCCTCTACTGCCCCTTCGTCAAATTGCTCAACTGTTAGGGATTTCCACATAACATCAGCAGGAAGGATAGCTTTTGATCCGTAGACTAGGAAGTAGGGTGACTGCTCCGTAGGTTTGCATGGTTGAGTACGTAGCCCCAAAAGGACGTTGGGTAGTTCTTTGAGCCACTTGCCTCCTTTGGTGTTGCCAATGTCGTGCAATCTTTTCTTCAAAGCTTCCAGTAGCATCCCGTTGGCGCGCTCAACCTAGCCATTGGCCCACGGGTGAGCAACAGAGACGTATTGAACGTCGATGCCGCTATTTTCACCGTACTCCCAGAACTCGTTGTTGTTGAAATTGGAACCCAAATCTGTGATTATCCGATTGGGGAATCCATAGCGGTGGATGATCTCATCGAGGAAGTCGAGTACTCTGTGTGCCTTGGGGCAGGTTACTGGCTTGGCCTCGATCCACTTAGTGAACTTGTTGATGGCTACAAGTATTCGGTTGAATCCTCCGGGTGCTGTGGGAAGCGGACCGATCATGTCGAGCCCCCAGCATGCGAAGGCCCATGTTGGCGGTATGGTGATAAGCTTGTAGGCAGGGACATGTTGTTGCTTGGTGAAGAATTGACAACCCTGACACCAACGGACTAGTTCTTCAGCGTCCGCTAGGGCAGTGGGCCAGTAGAACGATGCTCTAAAAGCCTTGCCCACAATTGTGCATGAGGATGCATGGTTACTGCAAATGCCCTTGTGTATCTCTCCAACATGTCCTTACCATCTTGACGTGTGACGCACTTCATGAGTATCCCTGAAGACGCGCCTCTTCTGTAGAGCTTGTTCCCGCTAGAATGTAATTCTTGCTTTGTTGTAGAATCTGCTCTGCCTGTGTCTTGTCCGAGGGTAGTTTTTTCTCCCTTATGTAGTTGATGAATGTGTTCTCCAATCAACATCAATCATCATCACCTCCTGATCTGGTACCTCAGGACCACGATCGGTGGTTGTAGAAGGTACCGGCTATGCTATGGATGGCTTATGTAATTTATGGACAAAAACTCCTGCTGGGACTTGGGCGCGAGTTGAGCCAAGTTTGGACAAGACATCCGCAATGACATTGTTGTCGCGGACTACATGATGAAATTCCAGGCCCGAAAATTTATTTTCGAGCTTGCGTACTTCCATACAATATGCGTCCATGTTCTCCTTGTTGCGATCCCACTCATTGTTGACTGGATTGATTACTACCAGTGAGTCACCATAGACCAACAATCTTTTGATTCCTAGCAATATAGCCAGGTGCACCCCGTACAGTAACGCTTCGTACTCAGCTTCGTTGTTGGATGCCTCCCAGAAGATCTACAAGACATATTTGAGTTGCTCATCTTTTGGAGATATCAAGAGTATCCCTATACCAGCGCCTTCGAGCTTGAGGGATCCATCGAAGTACATGACCCAATGCTCTAGACGCTCTGCCGACGTCGGTAGTTGATTTTCCAGCCACTCTGCCATGAAATCGACTAGAGCCTGGGATTTGATCATGGTTATTGTCTTGAAATCCAGGGACAATACTCCAAGTTCCACTGCCCACTTTGAAATCCTACACGTGGCATCCCGATTGTGGAGAATCTCACCCAAGGGAAAGTCAATGATGACGTAGATCTTGTGTTCTTGGAAGTAATGCCACAACTTCCACGAGGTGAGTAGTATGGCGTATAATAATTTCTGGATCGGTGGGTACTTGGTTTTGGAATCTAAGAGTACTTTGCTGACAAAATAGATGGACCTTTGCACTTTGTATACATGGCCGGGTTCTAACCATTCGACTACTATCACTGTGCTTACGATGTTAGTAGTTGCAACGATGTAGAGCAGCAAGTCTTCATTGGGGCTAGGTGCCGTGAGGACCGGTGGCCTTGACAGGAAGTCCTTCAACTGTTGCAGGGCTTGGTTTGCCTCCTCGGTCCACTAGAACTTGTCTTGCCGCTTGAGTAATTTGAAGAAGGGAATGCCCTATTCTCCAAGTCTTGATATGAATCTGTTAAGAGCTATCATACACCTAGTCAGCTTCTAAATGTCTTTGATGCCAGACGGGACATGCATATCGATGATGGCGGATATCTTCTCGGGATTTGCTTCAATGCCTCTGTGGCTAATGATGAACCAAAGTAGTTTTCCAGATGGTATGCCAAAGACACACTTTGTTGGATTGAGCTTCCACCGTTTCCGCAGACTGGAGAAGGTCTCCTCTAAATCAACAATGAGGTCGTTTGGATTTCTTGTTTTGACTATCACGTCGTCCACATATGCCTCAACATTGCGGTGTAGCTGTTTCTAAATACACATCTTTATTGCGCGTTGATAGGTGGCACCTGCGTTCTTCAACTCAAAGGACATCATTGTACAACAGAAAGCTCCATAAGGGGTGATAAACGCAGTCTTGGCCTGGTCTTCTTCCTTGAGAGCTATAAGGCGGTACCCTGAGTAGTAATCTAGGAAATAGAGTAGTGCGCATCCAGTAGTGGAGTTGATGACTTGATCGATCCTCGGGAGCCCAAAGGGGTCCTTTGGACAGTGCTTGTTGAGATATTTGTAATCAACACACATCCTCCACTCATTGTTGTTCTTTTTTCGAACCAAGACGAGGTTAGCGAGCCACTCAGGATGATAGACTTCTTTTATGAAACCCGCCGCGAGTAGTTTTGCCAACTCTTTTTTGGTGGCTTCCCTTCTATCCCGGGTGAATCGTCGTAGTCATTGTCTTTTTGGAGTAGCTTTCATATCCACATTTATTGAATGCTCGATCAGCTCCTTGGGCACCCCTAGCATGTCTGCTGGTTTCCACACGAAGATATCTTGGTTGGCCCGAAGGAAGCAGACGAGCATAATTTCCTATTTAGGATCCAACCCTGAACCGATCAGGGCTATCTTGGAGGTGTCGCCGGTCTCGAGGTCAATGGCTTTGATGTCCACGTCACTTGCTGGCTTGACCTTGGTAGCCCCCGACTTGTTCTCTAGAATTTCGAGTTCGACCAGGGAGAGCTTTTTGATGCAGCGAAGACTTGTTGCATTGAATTGGGCACTTGAGAAGTTGCGGCTAACTCGACAGGTTCTGTAGTACACTCATATGATTCCTTCAAGTCTCCATAGAGGGAGAGGCTCCCTTAGGTCCCAACATTTTGAGTACTAAGTACACATAATGCGGGATGGCCATGAACTTGGCCAATGCTGGTTTTCCAAGGATGGCGTGATAAGAAGTCTCAAAATCCGCCACCTCGAATCGGATGTACTCTGTCCGGTAGTGCTACTTGGTCCCAAAGGTAATTGGCAGAACTACCTGTCTAAGAGGTATAGCCGCATTGCTTGGGATGATCCCATAGAAGGGAGAGTTCGTCGGGGTGAGAATCTCTGTGATGTTGAGACCCATCTTCTTCAAAGTCTTGGCGAACAGGACATTGAGGCTGCTGCCACTGTCGATGAGTACCTTGGTGAGCCTGGAGCCAGCAACAACCGGGTCCAAGACGAGAGGAAATCATTCTGGTTCTGAGAAATTAGTCCACTGAATGATCTTTCTGAGAGAAAGTAATTGGTACCTCAGATCACTTGAGGGGTGTGGGTATAGCTCGCTCAATGGACATAATCTCTCGTAGCACTAGCTTCTAGGACCGCTTCGAGGCGGTACCCGGGATCCCACCGAAAATGACATTGACAGTTTTGGACGGGGTCTGGAACATGCTGTTGCCATCCTCGTCTTCGTCTTCCTTGGTTTTTCCTTTGTCATTAGTACCCGATGGCTCTGGCAAGTCCTTCATTACTCTGCGTAGGCTGTAGCAGTCTATCACACGGGCTTGTCTTGGCTTCTGCCACCTCCTTTCTTGGACGATTGAGATATCACCGCGACAATATTGTTTGGCTTGCGCTTGCGGTTGTGACCTCTGAGTAGTTATTTCAGTGGTCGCCGTTGCGGTTCTAGTCGTTGTCCTGGCCGTTGCTTTGATTATTGTTGTGCTGGCCTCGGTTGCAATCTGACTCGAACCTTTCAAGCTCCTTGTCTCCTTCATCTTCCCATGCTTGTGCCATAACCTTGAGTGACTTGACATCATGGGGGTGCTGTCTGCCAAAGTCTTAGAACATACGGCGATCGTAGAGACCGTTCTGAAAATAGTCAATCACGTCTTGCTTTGAGATGTCTACAATGGTGGCCTTCTGTCGTTGTCAAGAATAGCGGATCAAGACTACGACAAGTAAACTTGTTTTATGCGCGTAAGGCTCGGATGGTTGCGTGAGAGGACACGGGGTTAGACTGGTTCGGGCAGGAATAGCCCTACGTCCAGTGTGAGGAGCTGCTCGTGTTACTCACGCGGGGTCTGTAGTAGGGGTTACAAAGAGGCAAGAGAGGGAGCTGGCCCCAAGTCTCTTGGGTGTGCGCTAATGCTCGTGAGGAGAGGGGTGAGTTCGATTGGCTTAAGAGTCATCCCTATCTCGGCCCCCCTGGTCCTCCTTTTATAGCATAGGAAGGACACAGGAGTTACTGATGAGCAAGGCGTAAGGAGAAGTAAAAGAGATAACCGTGTAAGGTAAACCAGAGCACTGGTGGAAGGACCGAGTCCCCGGGGTCGCCGCCTTCCCTTCCAGTCTCTGTCTCCCGTCAGCGTGGCCGCCGAAGGGGGGCGGCTGTCGTTGGATCCTGTCGACAATCCTCTGGTCGCCCATCGTTGCTGTGTAAGCGTGATGCGCGTGTCATCCGACCGATGTGGCCAAGCATGATGATGATGCCCGGCCACCGCAACTGTGTACGTTGTGGGGGACAGCCAACCTCAGTAGCCCTGCGTGCCGACCGGGACGCGCGGCCGTCATGTCCCTACCACCGGACCGAGCGCAGAACTGGGCGGCGCTCCCTCCTGTGCTGGGAGGCGCGGGTAATTAGTGCCCTACGGCGAACAGGGGAGGCCGCGGACTAGGACGGTGCCGCTGTAGACTGTGCGATCATGGCTACAGTGTACCGCCCGAATACTGTGGCGAGTCACGTCGAGGAGCGCGGGCGCCTTTCTGCATGCTAGAGCCGCAGCGCATTTATGGCGAGGTTGGTGGGGCCCCACAAGATCTACGCCCTTGTGCGCTGGTATGCACCCGAGGCGGATCCTTGTCTTGTGGGCCCGGATGAGTCCGACCCCTTGCGCCCAGGGTCGGGTGAGGCGGAGCCTTGCGGTGAGGGGTCGGGTTGATCTGACCCTAGGACCATGGGTCGGGTGAGGCGGAGTCTTGCAGCGAGGGGTCGGGCGTATCCGACCCCGAGGCCATGGGTCGGGCGAGGCGAAGTGGAGTACTCCCTATTCAAGCCGAGTCAGCAGAGGTCACCGTCGCCGCAGGTGGGCCCAGGAATTTATGATTGTTGTTTAAGGAGCATAAGGAGGGTCATTAATATTTTCCCCCAACAATAGCCCCCGAGCCTTTGGTGGAGCAAAGGATGCTCCTCCAGAGGCTGCATTCGTCGTTCGTCGAGGATCCTTGTTTGTCCTGTAAGCTGCAGTTGATTAGGGAGAAGAAGTTTCGTTCGTTCAGCTTGGCCGGGGAGCTTGGTTAGGCAGAGTGCCCTGAGGATGGCTTGTTTCGCCGACCACTCCTGCTCCAAGACTCCAAATTGCGACCACACGCGTGGTCGTTGGTTGCAATGCTAGCCCCCGAGCCCCCGCGCATTGCAGGAGACCGATCGGGAGGCTAGATCGACTTTAGATCATTACCCCTCAAGCGTCCGTTCGTTGGGATGGAGGGGGTGAGCTGTGCCACGCTATCCTCGCCGGACGAACCATAGTGCTCGTTGAGCTACGAACAGGTCGGTTCGAGTGGAGTCCTGGTCCCCGTTCAGGGGGGTCCGGCTCGGGCCAAGCTGGTGGCGTACCCCAGATTCTGGCTGGCCAGTTCATATAGTTCCCGAGTCCGTTCGATTGGATCCGGGGGCTCGTTGCCTTTCTTCGGGGAAAAACCATGAACTTTGATGCCAGTCCATACTCGAACGTGAGGTCGGGATGCCCTTGGCTTTCGCTCACCTGGGTGATGGACGCTAGCGGACCAATCCCTTCTCACCCCTTGCTCGGGGATGTCCTGGGGCGACTGTCGAACTTGTGGTGGGCCAGCCTTCGAACCCCTGGACCGTAATGGGCTGTAGGAGCGTTCAGCTCCGTATCCCATTTTACCTGTCGGTGGGCCCCGAGCCGTACGTGGAGGATGTCACACGCGTGCGCTTCCTGGGACGTGAAGTGGCATAGAGTACTGGGCCTGCAAAAC
The DNA here is from genome assembly GCF_005286985.2 of Setaria viridis. Lineage (NCBI taxonomy): Eukaryota > Viridiplantae > Streptophyta > Magnoliopsida > Poales > Poaceae > Setaria > Setaria viridis. The sequence goes on along the minus strand of NC_048271.2, from coordinate 21,664,433 downwards.
GAGGAAAGTAGAGACGTTCCCTGCAGCAGATCGTGCGCATGGTTTCGCAGAAAGGCGGGGGTGACGGGGCGTACCTGGCGTCGCAATAACTATGATGGGACCGCCCCTTTCGCTTCCCGCGCGGCCCCTTATAAGAAGTAGGAGTCCGCCTCACCGGTTCCGCCCGTACCCGTTCTCAAGCCCTTCCGCCTTCTCGCACACCTTTTGCCTTCGTTCGCTAAGTGCAGTAGCTTTCTTCGCCTTCCGCCGTCGAGCCTTCCACCCCCTTAGAGATGGAGTCCTGGACGCGCTCGAGCTTCGGCACCTCACGCGCCGATGGCTTGGTGAAGAAGGGCCTCCTTTGCAAGAGGACCGCGATGGACGAGTGGCGGTTGCCCGGGAGGGAAGATGCGCTGCATCCGGATGGCGGCTACATCATCTTGTTCGCGCACTTCCATGAGAGGGGGTTCGCGGCTCCGCCGAGCCTCTTCTTCCGCAGGTTGCTGCACTACTACAGGCTCAAGCTGTAGCACCTCAATCCCAATGGGATCCATCATATCACGGTGTTCGTTGTGCTGTGCGAGGGGTACCTGGAAATCGAGCCCAACTTCTCGCTCTGGAAGTACTTCTTCACGGTCAGCCTGTATCAGAGGATCGAGAAGAGGGGGACCCAGACGCGAACAACTCCGGTGCCGATGGGGTGCGTCGGCATCCACCTTCGCCCGAACCGCACCAAAGAATACATGGCGATCAAGACCGCAGCGTCCCACAAGGGGTGGCACCAGCAGTGGTTCTATGTGAAGAACTACTCTGAGTCCCCCTTGCCAGAGTTCACCGGCCGCGTCATTGAAGCAACGCTGGAACTATGGTCGTACGGTCCAGTTGAGAAGGAGAAGAAGCATATCGCCGGTCTGCTTCAGGCCATCGTCCGCCTGAAGGAAAAGGGCCTGACCGAGGCCGGAGTTATCGGGGCGTACCACACTCGGAGGGTGGCGCCGCTGATGCTCCGGGCTTGCTCACTTGACAACATGGTTCCCCACACGCTGACCGAGGGCTCCGTCCTTGCGACGGGTGTACTTGCCAATGCCGAGGTCGAGCAGCGCGTCCGGGAGGCACTGGAGGACAAGGACACCATTTACCCGGTGCTCGGTCACCCTCCAATGCGCCCAGACGAGGATTTCGTCCAGCTGGTGAGGATTTCACACTCTCATTCTTCTTTCCTGCATTTCTTGCTTTGTCGTTCTGACGCGGGGTCCTTGTATCTACAGGGCAATATGACCCAGGTCATGGCCTCGCGCCCGCCGGTGCCCGAGGATGCAGAGCGGCGGCGGCAGAACCACCTCCTCGCCGAGAAGCAGAAAAAGAGAAAAGACAAAGAGACGGTGATGAAGAGGAAGAGGGCCGCCAAGGAGTTCCAAAGGCGGCGGCGGGGCGCGGTCATGTCGGACGACGACGACGGTGATGACGACGAGGATGAGGAGGAAGAGACCGAGGAGGAGAATGTTCTGGCCCCCTGGCCGGGTGCGTTCATCATCCGGGAGCAGCACCCCCAACCGGCCGTGGGGAACAGGTCGAGCGGACCGCCTACCCAGGACCCGATCCTGCGGGGCTCTAGGGCTGCGCCCCAAGGTTCGGCGAGGGGCGCGCCTTGGGAGTCGACGAAGCCGACCCCTGACCTTCTACCTACGTCACGCGTGCAGAGGAGTAGCGGCAAGCGGACGCTGCCGGATGCCCTAGGATCGGCGTCGAGCTTGGAGCCGAAGCGCACCCGTCGACCTCACGCTGAGGGGAGGTTAGTGGAAATTCCTCGCGTACCTTATTCCTTTCCTGGCATTGAGCCATTTTTGATGAAGTTGTCGTTGTTTCACAGTGCTGCTCCTCGGGAATTTATCCCGCCGCTGGCGCCGAAGAAGGTGCTCCAGGTGTCAACCGCCTCCACGGGGTGGACCGTGACCCCGCCGGCGGCGAGCGGCGGTGTCGTCGGAGAGGCTGCGGGGACTCCCGCAGAAACGGCCTCTGCGGCGGCGATAGGAGGAAGGGTGCTGCAGTCGGGCACGGGGTAGGGGCCGACCCCTGTTCCGCCTTATGTCTCCGTAGCCGACCCTGCGGGACAAGATGCTGCCCCTGGGGTTCCTCCGCCCGACGAGGTGATAAAACTTGACGACGAGGTGGAGGAAGAACCGGTGGGGGAGGCATCAGCATCCGAGGCCCCGGCTGCGGGGGTGGTGACGACGTCGGTGGAGACGGCGTCGGCGGCGGAGATGGGGGCGCCTGCCCCAGCGGTCGTGACAGAGATGGCGGCGGTGACGGAGACGGGGGTGCCCGCCCCAGCGGCCGCGACAGAGACAGCGGTCGCAACAGAGACAGGGGCGCCCGCCCCGGCGGCCGCAATGGAGTCGGCGGTGGCGGCGAAGACAGCAGGGCGCGCGCCGGCGGCTGCGGCGACGGCGACGGAGACAGCGGCGCGTGCGCCGGCGTTGTCGATGGGGCCAACGTTGTCAAGGGCGGTGGCACCTGCCCCAGTGGCGACGTCGGGGACAGCGGCGTCGGGGTCGGTCGGAAGGACCTCCCGTGCCCCGGCGGCGACATCGGGGACGGCGGCATCGGGGTCAGCCGGAACGGCCTCCCGTGCCCTTGTCCCAGTTGGTCTCGACCCCAATGCGTGGGGTGGGCCGACCTTGCATTGGAGATCCTGTGAGGACCCACAGAAGCCCCGCTTCGTGCTGGACAATGCCGAGGAGCGGAGTAGGTGGCAGGCGGTGCAGGGCAGGCTTGCAAATGTCCACATTGCCTTGTCTTCTGCGATAGGGGAATTGGATGGCGTCGTTGTCCCCGGTGGTCAGGTATGGTGTTCTCTTTGGTGGTCATTTTCCTCTCGTTTCTCCGTCCCTCCTTTCTCCCAACAATTCCTAATTGTAAATCGTTCTGCAGGCCCTCCAGGAATGTAGCTGGGGGAAGTTCGAGTTCCTTTGGTGCGAGCGGGGGCTCTGGGAGCGTTTCTCTGTGGAAAGGCGGTGGACCGGGGAGCTAACCAGACAGCTCACCGCCGCCCAGCAGGTCGTTGCCAACCTGCGCGCGAGCAAGAGGCGCGGTAGGGCACACGGCGGGCGGAGGATAAGTTCCAGGCCATCGTCGAGAAGGCTCGCCTTGACGCAGAGGAGTTCCAGGACGTTTCCAAGAAGGCCCGCCATGATGCCGAGGAACTCGCACGGTTGAAGAAGGATCACGAGGCCCTTCAGAAAACCGTCGAGCATATCCGGCACGAGCGGCACGCGGCTTGGCAGGAGCGCAACTTCGAGGCGAGCCGGAAGGTTGAGATCGAGAAGATTGCGGTCGACCTTGGGGAGGAGGTCAGTCAGTTCCATGTGCAGGTGCAGGGGCTTCAGGCTACCGTGTCCCAAGGGGTGGACCGGGAACGTTAGCTGAGAGTCCGATCTGAAGGTAAGGCTAACGCTGTCCTTTTGCTTGCCGCGTTGTGCCAGTTTCTGACTTGGCGGACCGTTCTGGACAGGCCTTGAAGATGACCTCTCCCGGCTGAGGGACGTCATCGATGCGGAGCGCACTGAGCACGCCAACCTACGGGACTCGGTCCGCATCATCTGCGACGGCCTCAACATGGTCCAGGAGGAGGGGACAAGATCGTTGGTGCCTCGTGTCCTTGGGGCGTACCGGTGGGCCCGTGAGATCGCTCGGGAGGCACTCCACATTGGGGTGAGGCGGGCCTTCGGCGTCTTCGGCTCCTACCACTCCGGCATCAACTTTGCCGCGATGAGCAGGGGGTACGCCTCCGGCTACTCCGAGGCCGAGCTGGACGAGATCGACGCGTCGGTGCTCAATCCAGCGGAGGCCTTGGCGAAGCTCCTGGAGGATGAGGCTATCCCGCCGGAGGAGCCAGGGACGAGTTAGCTGTATCGGGCTTAGATGGCCAAAAAATATGTAAATGTGTTAAGTAATTTCGAACTTGCTTTTGCGATGGCCACAGAGGCCTTTGTGTAATTTTTCAAAAAAGGTTTTCGATCCTCTTTCTTTTTTTTGGGTTTGGAAAGATTGGAGCGCGAGTTGGATGCGTCAGGAAGTGCCGATAAGCAAGGGCACCATAGCCACTGGGGCGTAGGTTTCTTGCAGTCCGATCGGTTTTGCCCGAGCATCATTCGCGCACTCTTTTCTTTTCACACCCAAACATTCAGGAAGAGGGTTGGTCTGGTAAAAATGGTGTTTTGAGAAGACGCCAAGTGACTTGGGCAAGAGCACCTGATAGCCCCCGACGGATATGCAACCCTGGGGCAGAGCTAGGGTCGGATATCCCTAAGCTTAGGATGACACTTTAGCGAAGGCAACTCAAAACCACCCCTTTCTCACAAACTAAAAGATAATCAGAAGTATGTATGTACAAACTTGGATACAATGGCTAAGGGTAGAAGCGTCTTAGCTGCTCAATGTTCTAAGCGTTGGTGAAGACCTGCCCGTCGTGGGTCGCCAGCTTGTACGTGCTCGGCCGCAGTACTTGCGCGATGATGAAAGGACCTTCCCACGGAGGGGTCATCTTGTGTCGACCTCTGTTGTCATGGACGAGACGAAGCACCAGATCGCCGATGTTGAAGGCTCAGCCCCGTACCTTACGACTGTGATACCATCGTAAAGCTTGCTGGTATTTGGCTGAGTGCAGCAGGGCCACGTCGCGCGCTTCGTCGAGCTGGTCTTGCGCGTTCTCGAGAGATGCTTGATTCCCCTGTTCGTTGTATGCTCTGACCCTCGGCAACCCGTACTCCAGGTCAGTGGGGAGGATTGCCTCGGACCCATAGACCATGAAGAATGGGCTGAAGCCAGTTGTCCTGTTGGGGGTCGTCCTCAAGCTCCACAGGACCGCAGGGAGCTCCGCGACCCATCGGCCGCCGAATTTGTTGAGCCGGTCGAAGATTCGTGGCTTGAGACCCTGGAGTATCATGCCGTTGGTCCGCTCAACTTGTCCTTTCGTGCGGGGATGTGCCATGGCCGACCAGTCCACTCGGATGTGATTATCATCACACAACTTGAGGAACTTCTTCCCAGTGAACTGCGTGCCGTTGTCCGTGATGATGGAGTTGGGAACTCCAAAGCGATGGATGATGTCGGTGAAGAATTGCACCACCTGCTCGGACTTGATTTGCGCGACCGGTCGTGCCTTGATCCACTTTGAGAACTTGTTAACGGTGACAAGCAGGTGGGTGAAGCCCCCAGGCGCCTTCTTGAAGGGCCCGACGAGGTCCAGACCCCAGACCACGAAGGGCCACGTGATGGGGATGGTCTGGAGTGCCTGGGCGGGCAGATGGGTCTGTCGCGTGAAGAAATGGCACCCTTCGCAGGTGCGCACCACGCGGGTGGCATCGGCGACCGCCGTCGGCCAGTAGAAGCCCTGTCGGAAGGCGTTCCCGACGAGGGTTCTTGGTGCAGCGTGGTGGCCGTAGGCCCCGGCGTGGATGTCCTGTATCAGCACCTTTCCCTGCTCGATCGGAATGCAGCGCTGGAGGATGCCGGTGTGGCTCTGCTTGTATAGCTCCTGATCGATGATGACAAAGGATTTGGCACGGCGTGCAATCCTTCACGCCTCCGTCTTGTCCGTTGGGAGCAACTCGTGGATAAGGTAGTCAAGGTACGGGGATCTCCAGTTAGGCGGGGGATTGGGCCCCTCTGCTGTGTTCATGTCGATCTCCATGACCTCGGGGTCAGAGGGATCGGCCTCCGAGTCCAAGATAGGTGGCGCGTTGCTGACCTCTCCTGGGTCGGCTCCTGAGTCTGGGACAGGTGGCGTGTCGCCGACCCCTCCCAGCTCCTTGTAACGGATTGAGAGCTTGTATTGGTTGCTGATGAAGACGCCGTCGGGAATGGGCTTTTAGCCGGATGCCGCCTTCGCTAGTTGGTCAGCTGCCTTGTTGAAATGTCTTGCGACGTGGTTGAGTTCCAGACTGTTAAACTTGTCTTCGAGCTTGTGGACTTCATTGCAGTACACCGCCATCTTGGGGTCGTGGCAGCTCTACTCCTTCATGACTTGCTCGACGACTAGCTGAGAGTCATCCCGTATGTCCAGCCGCCGGATGCCCAGTTCAATGGCGATGCGAAGCCCATTGAGGAGAGCCTCGTATTCAGCGACATTGTTAGATGCAGGAAAGTGGAGGCGGATCATGTACCTCATGCGCACGTCGAGAGGAGAGACGAAGACCAGACCCACTCCAACGCGAGCCTTCATCAGCGACCCGTCGAAGTACATCGTCCAGTACTCCTGCTTCTTCGACGATGATGGCGTCTGGATCTCTGTCCACTCTGCGACAAAGTCGGCGAGTACTTGGGACTTGATGGCTGTCTGGGGGGCGTAGGTGATGCCCTGGTCCATAAGCTCGAGCGCCCACTTTGCAATCTGTCCTGTAGCATGCTGATTTCGGATCACTTCGCCAAGGGGGAACGATGAGATGACCATCACCGGGTGGGAGGTGAAGTAGTGGCGCAACTTCCTCTTTGTGATGAGGACTGCGTAGATGAGCCTCTGGATCTGAGGGTAGCAGGCCTTGGACTCGGACAAGACCTCGCTGACGAAGTACACCGGGCGCTGCACCTTGAGGGCGTGTCCCTCCTCCTCTCGCTCCACCACTAGAGCTGCGTTAACCACCTGGGTGGTCGCTGCGATGTAGAGCAGGAGTGGCTCCCCGTCGGTTGGCGAGACTAGGATTGGGGCCTTCGTCAGGAGGTTCATGAGCTGGTCAAGCACCTCCTGGGCCTCGGCGGTCCACACAAAGCGGTCGGTCTTCTTCAGGAGTCAGTAGAGAGGAAGTCCTCATTCTTCGAGGTGTCAGATGAAGCGGCTCAGGGCCACAAGGCATCCCATCACACGCTGAACTCTCTTCAGGTTTCAGATCGGCCCCATATCACTGATGGCCGCTATCTTCTTTGGATTGGCTTTGATGCCATGCACGGAGACGATGAAGCCAAGCAGCATGCCTCTCGGAACCCCCAAAATGCATTTTTTAGGGTTGAGTTTGATGCGCTTGTCTCTCAGCCTCTCGAAGGCTAGTTCAAGGTCGGGGATGAGCTGGTCGCCCTTCTTGGACTTGACCACGATGTCGTCTATGTAAGCCTCAACGGTTCACCCGATGAGGTCCCCGAAACACTTAAGCATGCATCGTTGGAACGTAGCCCCCGTGTTTTTGAGGCCGAACGGCATCTTGATGTAGCAGTAGGGCCCGAAAGGGGTGATGAAAGAAGTCGTGAGCTGGTTGGACTCTTTCATCGTGATCTGGTGGTAACCGGAATATGCGTCAAGGAAGCTAAGGGTTTCGCACCCTGCGGTGGAGTCGACTATCTGATCTATGCGCGGCAGAGGAAACAGATCCTTTGGGCATGCTTTGTTGAGACCTGTATAGTCAACACACATTCTGCATTTCCCATTCTTTTTTCGTACAAGAACAGGATTGGCTAACCACTCGGGGTGGTGCACTTCCTTGATGAACCTGACCGCCAAAAGCTTTTGGAGCTCTTCACCGATGGCCTTGCGCCTCTCCTCGTCGAAGAGGCGCAAGCCTTGTCTCACCAGTTTGGAGCCGGCCTTGATGTTCAAGGAGTGCTCGGCGACTTCCCTCGGGATGCCTGGCATGTCCGAGGGTTTCCACGCAAAAATGTCGCTGTTTGCATGGAGGAAGTCGATGAGCGTGCTTTCCTATTTAGGGGATAGGGTAGCATCTATCCGAACGGTCCTGTCGTCGGAACTGCTGGGGTCGAGGGGGACCTCCTTGACGCCTTCTGTGGCCTTGAAGGAGGTGGTGGACTGCTTGGAGTCAGGTGGGTCCTCGGCGCTCTTCGCGAGCCGGACTGCGGTGTCCTCCGTGCAGGTGATGGCTGCGCATACTCGCAACACTCTACGTCGCACTCGTACACCTTCTAGAAAGACGTGCCGACGGTGATGACCCCGTTGGGCCCCGGCAGCTTGAGCTTGAGGTAGGTGTAGTTGGGGATGGCCATGAACTTGGCTTAGCACGGCCGCCCCCAAGATAGCATGGTAGGTCCCCCGGAAACCCACCACCTCAAAAGTGAGGGTCTCCTTCCTGAAGTTGGAAGGAGTCCCGAAAGTGACGGGCAGGTCGATCTACCCGCGGGGCATTGCCCGTTTTCCCGGCATGATGCCGTGGAATGGCGCCTCGATGCGGCGGAGGCAGGATCGGTCGATCCCCATGGCATCGAGGGTCTCGGCGTAGAGGATGTTGAGGCTGCTGCCTCCATCCATGAGCACCTTGGTGAGGCACTTTGTGCCGACGATGGGGTCGACGATGAGGGGATAGCGTCCTTGCTATAGGACACGATCTGGGTGGTCGGACTGGTCGAAGGTGATGGCGGATCTCGATCAGTCGAGGAAGGTCGGGGTAGCGGCCTCGGCCACATAGACTTCGCAGCGCTCCAACTTTCAGCGGCGCTTGGAGTCGTAAGCCGCCGGCGCTTCGAAGATCATGAAGCGGCCGTCCACGTTGGGAAAGCCGTCTTCCTTCTTCTCGCCATCCTTCTTCTCTTCTTTGGGCTTCCATCTCCGGTCGCCCTTCACTGGGTTGCCTACAACATACCTCTTCATGAGGTTGCAGTCCTTGTAGGTGTGCTTGGCGGGGAACTCGTGGTTCGGGCACGGTCCCTCGAGAAACTTGTCGAAGAAGCCGGGGGTGCCCTCAGGGGGTGGTTGTCCCCATTTGCGCTCAGCAATGGCCACGAGGGGAGCCTCGCGTTGCTGCTTGTTCCAGAGATCCTAGGAGTTTCCGGGGCGCATGTACGTGCCCTGGAAGTTTCCCATGAAGATTTCCTTTAGGTCGTTCCAGTTACAGATCCGACCCGAGGGAATGTGCTCTAGCCAGGCTCGCGCCGAGTCGACCAGAAACAGCGGGAGATTGCGAATGATGAACAGGTCATCGTCCAGCCCACCGGCCTGATATGCAAGCTGGTAATCGCTGAGCCAAAGTCCGGGGTTCGTCTCCCCGGAGTACTTGGCCACATTGGTGGGCTGCCTGAAGCGCGCTGGGAACGGCGCGTTCAGGATGCGTGCGGAGAAGGCCCTGGACTCCGCTGGGTCGAGGCTCGGGCTGCGATCTTCTTCGCTGTCATAGCGACCACCATGGTGGACATGGTAGCCGCGGTCCCCTCCATCCTCCCTGTCCACGCGGGAGCGCCTCCGCCGTCCAGAGTGTCGCGGGCGTCATGGATGGGACTGACACGCCGGTGGACGGACTGGGCTCTGCCTCCTGCAGGTGGCGGTGTCCGTCGAGCGGGCGTGGCCCGGTTCCCCCTAGGGGAGGCTGGTGAAAGACTCCCCACGCCTCTCGGGAGGCGCGGTGGGCGCTGCCCTGCTGGCATTGTGCCCGCGTCGCCGGGACGCGAAGCTCTCCGCCTGGTGGACGATGGCGCACTCGAGCAGGTTGCGCACCTCTTGGTGCGCTTGACGCTCCTCGGGCGTTGCCGGCTTGGGGAGTCGTCGGAGTAGGGCTGCCGCTGCGGTGATGTTCTGGCTGGTGGGGGCGAAGAGTTGAGGGCGATCTTCGTCCTCACAGATGCGCCGCTGGACGTCGCGCGCCTGTTGTCGTGCCCCGAATTCGTTGCGGGGGCGCTCGACCTCCCGTATGGGAACCGCGCACACCTTCGGCAGATGTGGCCGTTCCGGGACCCTGGCAAGGGCCCCGGTTGTGGCTGCGATGCGAGGTGGGGGAGTGCGTTTCCTCCCTGCGGCGTCGTTGTCGTTGGACCCCTTGGAGTGCACGTCGGCCATGAAGCACTCTTGCGAGGGGTGGTGGCTCCCATTGTTGGAGCTGGCGTCGGAGGCTGTCCTCGCCACACCCACGAACTTGTTGTTCGTGGGTGGCACGATCATGGACCGCGCCAGGAGATGACCGTAAGTCGCCGCGGCGTTGCGCAGCCCGAAGGGCCATTCCTCCGAAGGAGGCCTCGTGGCGCGCGCGCGGCCGCTCACCACCATTCTGGCGGCGGAGCTGGAGATGACGGGGCGAGCGGGCAGGACACGAAGAGGGATTAGCTCAATTCCCTCCCCCCGTGGCGAGGAAGTCCAAGCTCCCGAAGCGGATGAGGGAGCCGGGAGCAAAGCCGGTGTCGCAGTTGGCCATACGAAGCTGGTGATGTATGCGCAAAGGTCCCCTCCCTGGCACGCCAACTGTTGTTGTCAAGAATAGCGGATCAAGACTACGACAAGTAAACTTGTTTTATGCGCGTAAGGCTTGGATGGTTGCGTGAGAGGACACGGGGTTAGACTGGTTCGGGCAGGAATAGCCCTACGTCCAGTGTGAGGAGCTGCTCGTGTTACTCATGCGGGGTCTGTAGTAGGGTTTACAAACAGGCGAGAGAGGGAGCTGGCCCCAAGTCTCTTGGGTGTGCACTGATGCTCGTGAGGAGAGGGGTGAGTTCAGTTGGCTTGAGAGTCATCCCTGTCTCGGGTCTCCTGGTCCTCCTTTTATAGCGCAGGGAGAACACAGGAGTTACAGATGAGCTAGGTGTAAGGAGAAGTAAAAGAGATAAGCGTGAAGGTAAAGTAGAGCACTGGTGGAAGGACCGAGTCCCCGGGATCGCTGCCTTCCCTTCCGGTCTCCGTCTCCCGTCAGCGTGGCCGCCAGAGGGGGGTGGCTGTCGTTGGATCCTGTCGACGATCCTCTGGTTGCCCGTCATTGCCGTGTGTGCGTGATGCACGTATCATCCGACCGCTGTGGCCAAGCATGATGATGATGTCCAGCCAACGCAACTGTGCACGTCGTGGGGGACGGTCGACCTCTGTAGCCCTGCGTGCTGACCGGGAGGCGCGACCATCATGTCCCTGCTGTCGGACCAAGCGCAGAACTGGGCGGCACTCCGTCTTGTGCCGGGAGGCGCGGATAATGAGTGCCCTACGGCGAACAGGGGAGGCCGCGGACTAGGACGGTGTCGCTGTAGCCTGTGCGATCTTGGCTACAGTGTACCACCCGAATACTGTGGCGAGTCACGTCGAGGAGCGCGGGCGCCTTTCTGTGTGCCAGAGCCGCAGCACATTCATGGCGAGGTTGGTGGGGGCCCACGAGATCTACGCCCTTGTTCGCTAGTCTACGCCCAAGGTGGATCCTTATCTTGTGGGCCCGGATGAGTCCGACCCTCTGCGCCTAGGGTCGAGCGAGGTGGAGCCTTGGGGCGAGGGGTCGGGCGTATCGTACCCTAGGACCGTGGGTCGGGTGAGGCGGAGTCTTGTGGCGAGGGGTCGGGCGTGTCTGACTCCCTATTAATGTCGAGTCAGCGGAGGTCACCATCGTTGTAGGTGGGCCCAGGACTTTATGATTGTTGTTTAAGGAGCATAAGGAGGTCGTTAATATTTTCCCCCAACACCTTCTTATCGAAAAAACAATGGACGTAGCTTCGCAGGGTCTCATCTCGCCATTGCTTGACTTGTGCCAAGTCAAGTCTATTGCCTGGACGCTGCATTGCTCCCGCGTAATTGTTGGTAAATGCCTTCTTAAGATCTGGCGATGAGTCAATTGAGTTTGACTTCAATGATTCGAGCCAAGTGAGAGGCGTTAATTCCATGCATATGAGAAAATAGATGACTTTTGTGTCATCGTTCCCTCCTGCAGCTTGAACTGGTAATGAGTAGCATCGAAGCCATTGAACTGGGTCCTGCTTGCCATCATATTTGGAGATGCCTAAAGGTTTGAATTTCTCGGGTAAAATAGTCTTCCTGACCCGACTTGTGAAACCCAGAAAGCTATCGTTGTCGTCACCCCTTAGTCAACTTCGAGAATTTTCCCATTGGGTTTCGGGGGAATGTTATTCGAATATGGTTCTCAGATCATAATATGTTGATCTTCAAACTTACTTATGAGTTTTCCTTTTAAAGGTTTTTCTCGTATGAATTTATAATGAGACAATAATCCAAATATGCCATATCATTTTCTTCTTATATTTTCCCACTGGGTTTTAAAGGAGTTTTAATGGCATGTGGACATACAAGTTGGTTTCTCCTCAATATTTTTCCCATAGGGTTTTTAGAGGAGTTTTTCCCATAAGATAATCAAAGATGATTGAACAAGGATTACATGAAACTTATAAGAAGCTAATTGATCAAGGGGGAGTGTTGTGAAACATTTTATTAGTGATCCATTAGGATTAGAGGCAACTGTATATGACCTTTTATGAAAGGGTGTGGACCTTTCATGAAGGGACCAACTCCCAAAGGACATGATGCCCTTTGAGCATGTCCTTTTCCCTTTATAAATATGTAACCAGACCATTCATTTAATCAACGGTAATGCTAACCATCCTACGTCCGACGCGGACGGAAAATATCGGACGCTCAGATCCACTCAAACGGCATCAGGGCGACGGACCCGAAGTATCATTTAAACCAAGCTAGTTGCAAGCTCAAGTCCGATCGAGAGTTATCTATTTGCTGCAGTGCTGCATGCTGGGTTGCCCGCTATGCTTTCCTCCAAAATCCTTCACTCCTGCTTTGCTTTCTCCTTGGAGCTCGCCACACCGGCCATGGCGGGCGCCGCACCTGGACCTCACCCCCACCCTGCCGGCTATGGAGGCCGCTGTGCCCGAAGCTCGCCTCCGCCTCGCCAGCCATGGAGGCACCTCGCCGTGCCCGGACCGCGCCCCGCCTCACCAGCCATGGAGGCCCCCACGCCTGGAGCTCGTCATCCGCATCCTCTCGGGCGTGGCCCCAACCTCTTCTGCGTCGCTGTCCGCCACCTCCCGGCATGGCGCATGGCGCGGCGAGGCTATCAGTGAGCGAGGCCGGCAGCCATGGGCGCGCGTGGCGGGAAGCGGTCTCCATAGCCGACGAGATGTTTCTGCATGTTGCAAGGGTATGTTTCACGTGTTTCGGATGTTTCAGAAAAATGTTGCAAGAACTTCATGTTGATGTTGCAAAGTAGATCTAGATGTGCATATGCTTTGCACATGTGTTGCAAGTGTTTAACCTATCATATGGTGATTTTTTGTTTGGAAATGTTGCATGAAACATGCGTTTGATGTTGCGGTGGAAATTTTTTTAATCAGAAATGATGTTTACATTGAACGATTTTTCGCATATTTTTCAATGTTGCAACCTCATACTTTCGATGTTGCAGATGTTGTTTTTGAATGTTGCAATGGAGCATCCGATGGGAAAGTTCCCATCGGACGTTCGAGCGCTAGCAACACCCTTTAATCAATTGAAAGAAACCTTAGATTCATTCTTTCAGTCTCGTTTTCAACTCTCAACAAAAAAGATATACTGCCACAATAGATAACATCCTCAATAGATAAAACATGTTCTTTAAACCTAACATGGTTCCACATGCAAATACATAAGGGGATTAAATGCGATTATAGACTAATCAATACTAGCTGGCTTTTCTTTATATTTAATCACAGATGGCACAATTTAATTGGAGGTGCCCTGCCCACCTACTCATGGGATATTGGCATGTTCGCTTCAGCTTATTCAGCCGGCTTATCAGCTACCAAACAATATTTTCCTCTCACAACAAATCAGCTGTTTTAGCTTTTCAGCTGGCTTATAAGCTGAAGCGAACAGGTCCATATGTTGTCGGTTATCGCACATGATCAATTTCTTAATTGTTTGATTAATCTACCTCATGTTTGGCCCTCAGATTAATTATAGTTTCATGGGGCATCTTGTTTTCGCGTCAGATTCCATTATAGAGGGTGGATTAGGTGCTTAGTTTGATTAGTTGTACTTGCGTTTCATGCCGGGTTACATACAGTTTTCTAGTACTTGATATGGTTTCCAACCACAACACAGTAGGATTACTTATTAGAACAATGAAGATCGAGGGCCAAGGCCTTCATTATATTTTTTTCGTTCTTTGCAAAAAGAGAATGCATCTCTTCTTTCAAGAAATTAAGCATATAGTATCAGTGCTTTCTTTTTTTAAAAAAGTTGCGGCTTGAGCAGAGACGGATGACACGTCCTTTTTCTAAAAAAAAGTTCAACAAAACACAATTTCTTTAATTCACAGACATCGTGGATACCATCTTCTTTTTCTTTACTTTACTGCAAATCCTCAAATTTTCACGGACTGCCCCTTTGCCAGAGGAGCAATAAACTCCGGGATCTTCCGCCATGTGAACAGCTGTTGTTCCATCATCTTTTCTTTTCTTTTCTTTTATTTACTGCAAACTCTCCGAGGTCCTCATTGATAAACCAAAAGCTACTACAACATGCTACCTCCAGTAAAGAAATCACCCAAATCGGTCACCAGGGCACTACAAATAACGTTGCAAACTCTCAAGACCTCCAAGAAGGTATCCATGGCGCAGCTTTCACGTCTCCTCATGGGGCTTCCACTACTGCTCGCCCTTCTCGTCGCAGCAGAAGCCGCTGCCGACCCGGCCACCGGCGGCAGCCTCAGCCTGGCGCGCTACACCCGCGTCTTCGCATTCGGCAACTCGCTCACAGACACTGGGAATGCCGCCATCTTCCCGGCCACGGCGAAGGGTCCATCCACCCGGCCGCCGTACGGGCAGACCTACTTCGGTCATCCCAGCGGCAGGGCCTCCGACGGCCGACTCATCATCGACTTCCTCGGTACCAAACTTTCAATTCCACCGTTTTTCACGTGCAAATGCATGCAAGGCTCAAGCCAATCCGTGATGCACGCAGTAGAAGAACTGGAGGTGCCACTGCCGACGCCGTACCTCGCCGGCAGGACGGCTGCTGACTTTCTTGATGGCGCGAACTTTGCGCTGGGCGGTGCGACGGCGCTCGACCCGGCGTTCTTGGCGAGCCGAGGGATAACGTCGGTCGTGCCAATTTCTCTCGGCAATGAGACAAGCTGGTTTGTGAATGTTCTGCAGCTACTAAACTCCTCAGGCTACGGTAAAAATATGATCGGGCAGCATTCTATTTTTTTTCTTTCCTTTCCTTTTTATAAACAAGATGAGGGGCTTATTTAACTCAGATCTCGTGGCACCTAAACTAGTACGTGGATTCTGCATCCGTATAAGATGTGGAAGTTGACCTTCTGAATGGACATGCAATCAAGCCACACATCATCGGCGTCATCATATCCTGTCGACTGTTTTAATTTGTTTAATCATGTAGCAGATCAACGCAAGATCACGGCGAGGTCGCTCTTCTTCGTCGGTGAGATCGGAGTCAACGACTACTTCCTCGCCCTCATGAGCAAGTCCGCCGATGTCGCGGAGAGCCTCGTGCCACACATCATCGGCACCATCCGCTCAGCCCTGACTGTAACTACTATACACCCACGAGCTCATCGACACCCTGTCGATCACATGTCTGGATAGTGGCGTCCAACGTTTCTGGCGGGATTTTCTCTTACCCTTTCGATCTTCATAGGCCATGATCGGCGCCGGAGCGAGGACGGTGGTCGTCACGGGGATGCTACCGCTCGGTTGCGAGCCCAAGCTGCTCGCCATGTTCCCAGGTGGCCCCGGCGACTACGACCCCGTGTCCGGTTGCGACGCCCGGTTCAACAGGATCGCAGTCCAGCACAACCGCGCGCTCAAGCGCATGCTCTGGGAGCTCCGGCTCCGCCACCCCCGCAGGTCCTTCCTCTACGCCGACGTGTACCGCTCCGTCGCTAGAGCCGTCGCATCGCCGGCGAGGTACGGTTTCGGGAGCAAGCCGCTGGCCGCATGCTGTGGGGGCGGCAGCGGGCCGTACAACTTCAACTACACGGCGTTCTGCGGCACCCCGAAGTCGACGACGTGCGCTGACCCGTCCGAGTACATCTCGTGGGATGGGATCCACCTCACCGAGGCAGCCCACGAGTTCATCGCACACGCCATGCTAGGGGAAGTGCTGTCCGTGGTGGAGACAGGATCCCGACAAGCCTGAGGACGGAAGGCTAACATACGTACAACGCATCAGGATCACAGCTTGTTCAATTGATACATTAAAATACATAATTTCGTGGCAAATATAGAGCGGTAATGTAAACAGGGTTAAGGACAGCATCAAAACGTTGGGATCATATATTTTGCTCTGCGTTAGCACTGAGACGTTTAGTTCCCTTGACATTTGTTTTGTAGTTTTATCCTTCTCAATCTCCCGTAGAGTCTTCAAGATCTCGTCAGTGACCTCATCGATATTATCCATCATTAAACTATGATAATGAATAGTGGATAATTCGTTTTGCTTTGCTAAAAAAATTAATTATACTATACATAAAACAACCTCTTAATCACAATAAACAAGTTAAAAGGAGTAACATTATCTATAGTACTATATCTAGATATACCATGAGCCCACAAAGCTTGAGAAAAAACCTGAAAACATCTCCTAGGATTGTTTTTTATCTTCTTTATTATGAGTTTGATCAAAGCTTGTTACTTGCTCAATCTAAGCATAATATATATGGAGATGATTTGAGCAATTCGATCTTACAAGATTCAGCAAACCTCAGCAGCCATAATATATGTTGAAGGGATCTTGACACCCTAAGAGGGGGTGATGTCGGTGTTTAGACCCGGTAACCTACCAAGGGGCTGCTCGAGGTAGTGTTTTAGCTGGTAGGGCTCGCTAAGATCAGGAACTCGAAGATAAATGTAGGCACACGATTTAGACAGGTTCGGACCGCTGAATTGCGTAATACCCTACGTCCTGTGTATTGGTTGGATTGAATTGCTTTAGAGGGGGTCCCTGCCTCGCCTTGTATATTCAAGGGTGGGGTTACAGGTCAGTTGGTTACAAGAATACTAGTCGGATACGACTAGAAGAAGCCTACCCTATTACAACGAGTACTTTCCTAATCCTCGATCAATTCTTATATTTCCATGTAGACTATATCGTCTTGCGCCATGGTCTCAATGTCAGATATGTCTCGGTGTCGAGCCTCATATTTGGGTCCGTCCAAATCTTTTGGTGGACCCATAGATGTATGTACGACAAGCTCCCGAGTAGTTTTTAGTCAAATGCAGTAGTTTCGAGTACTTTTGTACACTTCACCGACTAGTTTTGGTGCTCTTCGAGTACTTCATCTGGCTGAATCTTCAAAGGTAACTAAAAACTGTCATGCGGCTAGAATGTGCGCCTCATTTAACTTAGTCTTGTATCCTTCAACCTTGTTTTTTATATGGAAGTGCAACGAAAGTTTCACTCCATATGGAGTAGCCCCCGAGCCTTAGGTTGAATCGAAAAACCAGGCTGAGGAACAATCTGTAATTTGCATCACTTGCCCCTTAAAATCCGAAGAAAAAACTTTTTGTCAATGGACACATGGCAATAGCTCCCGAGCCTTTAGCCGACTAGTTTGGTGGGTATAAGGTTCAAACTTAGTCAACGTGACCATCTTTTGGAATATCCATATCTTTTTTCCGAAATAAAAGAAACCACCAATCAATTTTCCTGAATTTTGGGAATTCTTTGAATCGAAGACCATTCACTTGTGCAAACTGTGTCACTGTTATAAATAACGGAGGAAGTTATCCCTTCTGTTTTACTCTTGCCATTCACCTTTCCAACTTTCACACTGTAGCCCTAGTGCTGCCACCACTGTTCGATCTCCGAACGCTAGTGCCGCCACCCCCACCATGTAGCCCCAAGCGTATGCAACTAAAGACGCTCGTGACACTAAGGATGAGGAGGAAGACCGCTGCATCCAAGCTCGCTGAGGACAAGAATAAGAAAAAGAGATCCGGCAAGGGGAAAGATCCTCAGTTGCCAGCGCCTAAGTACAGCAAGACCAATCAGACGGCGCCGCCCAACGTCGTGTGCGCCTGGAAAGAGTCGAAGGCAACCGAGGGTGACATCAAGGCTGTTGTCACCGCAAAGCTGTTGCAAGGGCAGTGCTATATTCAGTGGAGATCCGCTTTTGGGAATGCCTGCCCATTGGAATCATATCCAAATGAGACGGTAATCTTTCTACACTTCATTGAGTGAGGCCTTGGATTGCCCACCTGTGATTTCTTCCGAGGTCTTCTTGATTACTACAAGTTGGAGTTAGTGCATCTAAATCCTAATGAAATTCTGGAAGTTTTTCCGTGTGAAGCCACAACCCTCGAGGAAACAAACGTTGTTGGTTGTAGGCACTAGAATTTAGATGTGGGAGACAGTAAGCAGCCTGTATTTGAATTATGAGTTGATAGACTCCAATGCTGGGTGAAAGGAAAAATGGTGCTACATTGGCAACCGTGATCCGAAATACCCAAACTGACAGGACACCACCCCTCTTGGAACAACCGGTGGCTTGATGAACTGAAACATGGAGATTGCCTCCAACTACCTGAATTTATGGATAAAATTGCCAAGTTGAAACAAGAGGGGCTCACTATAATTGGAGTAGCCTTTAGCTTTATGAAGCGCCGAATGCAGCCTTTGTAGCAGCGATGCCACTATGGCTATGAATACACTGGTCTCAACGACCCATCCAGATTTTCTCCTGATGAAATCAGCACAGATGAGATCATGGTTAGCCTCAAACGGATGTTCAAGAACATGGGCGGGATCCCCATTATTGTGCGGGAATTCAATGCCTCACACCCGCCAAAGCCTATAAGTACTCATGACTGTGGCTCCTAAGTACTTAATTTGAAAGTATTAGTCAACTAACTTGTCTCATTTTGCAGGAAGATGTTGATTTGTACTTCTCCGTTCCTCCTCCTCCTGGATCTAAAGATGTCTGTGAAGTTGCTCCTCGCTTGTTTACATGGGAAGTCATGAGAGGCGATGACCAGGAGGAGGAGGTCGTCGAGTCCTCCAGCGGCACTAGTTCTAATGTCGCAGATCGATATGAAGTTAAGGTCCGACCATCTGCTAAGGTCAGATCTTCCCCCGTGGTAAAGAAACACTCAGCCACAGATGAACTTGAAGTCGCGATCCCTCCACCACGAAAGAAGAAACGGGCTGCCCTTGCAAAGCGGGTCATGAAGAAATCCAACACTGTGGATGATGTGCCTCCCAAGGTTTACCTATGAGGAAAGACAAGATCCTAGGTATCATGTACTCCCAAAGGATATTTCCAATGTCACCACCGTGTCTACTCAGGATGACACTGGTGGTTTGCAGATACTCGAGCTAGCGATGGAAACTGAGAAGGCAGCTGCCTTGGCTGCTCAGGACAAGTCACCGATCACCAAGGAGGTGATCAATGTTGAAGATGATCCAGAGTCTGTTGTTAGCAATGACAACTCCTCTAGAGATGCAGTGAACCCTGCTGGCGCAGAGATGAGGTCAGCAGCGGGGGTGGTAACTAAGGCTGTCGAAGATCAGGCTGCAACTTCTCAGGCTACTCCAAAGGCACCATCTCCAGCTATTAAGCCACTGCGCCTGACGGGAGAACCCAAATTGAAACTAAGGAGATCTTTAAGGTATCCTTGGTTGCTCTTTTCAGTATTTATTATGACTCGTAAGTAAGTTGCTTGTGATAGAAATATGTGCCCTTCTGCAGGAAATCCTTGGACATAGATTTGGCTAGGCCTGACTCCAATCCTGTGACTGATGGTGGCAGCCACTCAGCTCAAGACATCATCCAGGCTCAAGCAATACTTCCGCCGCCGGAGCAAATTGTGGAGAAGTCATCTACTCCAAGGGCTACGTGTGATGTGGCGGCTCTTATGCATGAGGTATTGGCATCATTGACCGATGTTGTGCCGCCAGCCCCTGACCGACAAGTACTCGAAGAAGTGGTGGCGACTACTTCTAGCACTGTGACTACTCCCGTAGCCCTCGAGCCAGAGGTGGAAATTGAAGCGGTGACAGTTTTGGAAGTCATGGCTGCCGACGCGTCCTCCGAGCTAGGTCTGTCAACAAACCTTACCATGGTTCCGCAAAGCACAACTAATTCTAAAGCTCGTGCGGATCCTCTATCGGTCGGAGAAATTCGTCTTGAAGAAATTCAACTGATTGATGACCCCTTGTTGAATATAAATGTGGTCACTGTAATGATGGAGATGCACCACCGTATCAGCAATTATGCAGAGGTATCTTCTTTCTGACTTGATTTGTTGATAGTTGCCTTGTAACTTGTACTCGTGTACTAATACAAGTACCTATTGTGTGTGTCGCAGGATGTCATCAAGCACTCCCGCTACAAATCCCAGATGCTTGAAGGATGGGGACAGTACTTCGTGCTGAGTCCTTGAAAAATAACTTGCTAAGGAGAGGGAGCACTGTTCTCGATTAGTGATGAAGTATGACGGACTTGCCACTAAATACCAGAATCACATCTTGCAACTTGAAGAAGAGAAAGACCAACTCAGCGGATGCAACAAGTCCTTGAACCAGCGGATTAAAGGTAATTGTTATTCTTGCTACTTTCTAAATACTGATTCTATTGTGGTACTAACCCTCTGCTACCTTAATGTGCAGAGCTTGAGAAGTCGAATAAAGAACTCCAGGAGAAAGCCACCAATTGGACCAATGCGTTCTATCATGTGACTGACTAGCATGACAAACTTTTCTTGCAAGTTGAGAAGTTGGAGCATAACCTGGAGAAGGAGAAGAAGATGCGCGAGGATGGCGAGGTTGATCTTGTTACTGCCATGGAGACCATCAAGATTGCGAGGCTAAGGCAAAAACTGCCACATTCATCCTGAATAAGATTTATGAGGCCGCCTAGCCGATTGCGGATGTGATAGAGCCCCCAGTTGATGGTGTAGAGCCTTGACCGCAGTCAGAGATACTCAAGGATGCGCCAGAGAAGATTTCTGGCTATATTCAAAAGATGGCGAAGTCTATCTCCTAGCAGGTCTTGAGCTTTGTGAAGTCTTTCTATCCCCGGGTAAATTTACAACCCGTTGTTGAAGGGATGGCGTGAGACTGCTTGGACGAGTAATTCAAGGAGAGTATGCGGGAGATGGATCCTGTCGCTAAAGAAGTAGCCAAGCAACTAGACCTTGAGTAGATCTGGAGATGAACAAACATTAGTATTTGTATAAAGAACAATTATCAATGCTTGTAATATATTAAAGTCTTTATGAAATTATTTTCTTGCTTTGCAACTTGTTATTTTTAGTGCCTCTCACAATTAATCCTGATCGTTGCTCGTATGATTAATGTGAGTGTCTGCATACAAGGCTTCTTTTGTGAGCCTCATCAAATGCACATTGTAGAGTACTTAGGACATGTGTTCTTTTGTGGAGCACGAGTACTCGAGCTATCTAGATAGTAGACTACTGGGCGAGTAGTCTCTTCAGGGTTTCGACGACTAGAGGCTATCTTTACAACCTCTCTAAGTTGTATTGATGTTACACTTTGGAAAGCCTGGAACTGGAGACTTGTTATTACAAGCTGCAACTAGACAGATTTGTCTTGTGAATAGTCACTCAGGTCGTACTGATGGCTTCTTTTTTGCAAGCCGCCAAGGGACAGATTTGTCCAATGAGTTAACTAACTCATGAAGTTTACTGCAGACTTGCTTGCAAGCCGCAATTGGACGATTTTGTCCAGTGAGTTCAATAACTCAGGATGAATACTGCAAACTTGCTTCACAAGCTGCGATGAAACAAAAATAAGTAGTCAAATTATGCTGAAAACATGTATTGTATTGTAAATACAGCTAAGACCGATGGCCGATTACATGTATTGTAAATCTAATTTATGGATTAAAAATGACACAGATGCTCGATGTTCCATGAGTTGTCGACATCTTCATCGGAGGGATAGTGGAGCCTCTACGACCCAGGTCCAGTGACCTTGGAGACAACGAACGGTCCTTCCCATGGTGAGTTTAGCTTGTGCAGCCTCTTGGTGTCTTGGATACGCTTCAGGACCATATCGCCTATATTGAACAAATGTTCTTTGAAGTTGCGATCATGGTAGCGGCGGATCCCTTTGTAATGACTTAGGTTTAATCAGCCGAGCTTAATCTTAAGACAAGTTCCCAAATCTGTTGTTCAACTCAATCCCGACCCCTGACGTCTAGCAGAGCTCAGTTCTTCTCTAAGTCCCGAAACCAGTGTCTTCCAAACTGTGGGAGAGCCAGGGGCTGGAAGTGGACCCAAACGACGGATCCCATGGATCTCTCAGGTCAAGCGCGCTAGAGCAAGTGTGCGGCCTATTTCAGAGCCACTCCGCCGCGTGGCTCAACCTCCCTGACGAGCGCCGCCTCGCCCAGTCGCCGACCGCGACAAGATGGATCAGCGCGCCTCCTTCCCAATCGCGCGCGGAAGCCCCTTGCATCCCTTTCCGCCTTGTCTCGTCTTGCCCAAGATCTTGCCGACCGCGCCAGGCGCCCTGTCGCTGCTGCGACCAAGGATTGGCCACTGCCGCGCCAGTCCGCCTCGTCTCCTGCGCACATCTCCTCACCCGGATCCACGGCCATGCATCCCAATGCCTTCCGACTTTTCCATCGCCCCCCTCAGTCGCGCTGCCCACGCGCGCGCACCGCGACGATACCGCCCTCACAAACCACGGCGCCTGCAGTGACAAATCCTTTTCCCGCCTTGCCAGTAACGTGTGTTGGCGGTATGCCCTAGAGGCAATCATAGAGATGATGATATTCCATTTGTATCCATGATTTATATTGTGTTCCTTGAATATCCATTAAAGGCTACTTGAATTGATTTGCAATTATGTGAATTATGTGTGAAACTCTTTACTTGTATGGTTATTCTAAAGTTGTCCCTAGTCGGAGTTCATGTGATGACACACATGAATATTAGACTAGCACATGTATTAGTTGATGACTATGTTTCACAAGTCATGGACATGGATATGTTGAACTAATAATGTGGGCACATGTGGAGACATGTGCTAGGACTGACCCAACACGAGAAGTAGTTCTCTCTTTAAACAACATATACGCTTTGTCCTTAGACCTGAGATTGTCGCATGTATTCAAGATGTGGATTGACCTACTTAGGGGCTATCAAACGCTACGCCGTAACAGGGTAGTTATAAAGGTAGCTTTCGGGTTTGTCAAGAAGCATGCTATGACACATGGTCAATCAAGATGGGATTTGCCCCTCTCTGATTGAGAGTGATATCTCTGGGCCCCTCGAGTGATCGGATCCGAAAATGCATGGCCATGCTACGTACGGTTAAGAGTTAACCTACAAAGGGATTCCGAATCACAGGATCGAGAAAGAGCGGTCGGCTTGAAGCTAGACCAAATATCGTGAGGCAAAGGGAATAACATGTATATAATGTTGTGATGGTTCGTCTGATATGATCTTCGTGTGCATATAGGAGTTAGCACGTCTTGCTAGAGGCCGCTACCGACTATTGGGCCAAGTAGGAGTACTCGGGCCATGTCTATACGTATCCGAACCCATAGGGTCACACACTTAAGGGGCTGGAAGCCCAATTCGGATGTGATCTGAGTTGGATTAGGTTTAGAAGTACTAATGGGCCTCGGACCCAGAGACCTGTTAGGAACCTCTATAAATAGAGGGGTGGGGCGCCCTAGGGTTTACACCTTTTTGGCGAAACACATCTGCCGCGCCTCCCACGCCCTCGCCTGTTGCAACTCACGGATCTAGCAGTCCGGCTTGCGACGCTTCCTCCCTGCACGTGTGGATACCTTTGAGGTGTTGCGCCTGCAGCATTTGGACAAGCCGCTGACGAGCCACGACGAGCCGCCGACGAGCCACGACGAGCCGACGACAAGCCGCGGCACGAGGACGATCTTGCTGCACGTGGACGAGCTGCTGAGGAGTTGTTGGACGTCGACGTGATCGACTACGTACGACTACATTGATCGACTTCACTGCATCGACGCGAATCTACATCTTCCGCACCAGTAGTGCATCGAGTGGTAATCTCGTGTTCCTTATACGGCAGTTTTCCTGATTTACGTGGTAGAAATTTTTTTTTTGCGCTAGTGTAGCCTACCTCGTATCCCAACAGTGGTATCAGAGCCGTAGTTGTTTAGTTTTGGATTCGGGATGTGTGCATATGGAGATATGCGAGTTTTCAATTTGATCTATGTCCTGGTTTCGTGTTCTTGCTGCAATGGTAGTGTAATGACATACTCCTTCCGGTCGGGTTTCCGCCATCGAAGTTAAGTGATACACGTAATTCCAGTTGCAGTGAGCGAAGATCAATGTGATCGGTCGAATCGAAATCCAGGTTCATACGCCAGGCGCATGAGATGTGCAATAGTAGATGGGATCTACTGCCGGGGTCGGGATTTTGCTGTGTGCGTATGCTTCGGTAAATCAACCGTAACTTTTCGGTATGATCTCGAATCGGGGCGAATTTTATATGAAAATTGATCTACAGAAAAAGGTACACATGAAATTCAACGGCTTTACCGTTTTTGGTGAAATTAGATTTCCCAAATTTGGCTTGTAAGATGGAGTTTCGGGCCTCCGAAGTTTGGAACGTTAGGACGCTTAACTCTGTTTTGCAGGATGTATGTATCTTGTGATCAGTATGGCCCTTTTGTGTATGTGATGCATGTGTGTAACTCTTTCGTGACCTGCGTGTCGCGTGTATGGCAACACGGCAGGAGCCATATGTGTTGTCACTTTAATGTATTTAATGGTCTGCGTACCAATCTGTGATGATCCAAGCAACTATGTAATCTTCATTACTAGCTTCTTTACTAGCTATTAGGCGTAATAGCATGTTCTAGTTCTTGGAGGACTCATCACTAGGAGGATGACGCACATGGAACATGGAGATGGAGATCACCATGGTGAACATGTTCTATGGAGATGGAGATCACCATAAGAAAAACGGGCCATACTGTGTCACAACTGTGTGAATGCTATTCTGTTTATGTTTTACTTTCGGCATGTTGTGATGTTAGAAGTAGAACGATCCCTCACAAAGTTTAAGTTAGTATGCCCTCCCAACTAAAACTTGCACCGTCCCATGTCTTGTACAATTAGTGGTGGGTCTATGAAATTAGGGTGCCACTAGTTTTCCTTGATTAGACGGGTTTGTGTCGGACACTTACACGCATAAGGGTTGGTTTGCTTAACAAGGTTATCTTAATGGTTAAGGACCTTGGGGCATAAAGGTTGGGCGCCGAGACATGGAGATGTCACCCAACAACAGGATTCATATGTGATATGATTAGCAAAAGTTGCTTACCGATCTACCTTGTTTGCTAGCGGTGATGCTAAAGCTCACTAGTAGATTTGTTAGTTGTGGATCCTGAATCATTAAGTATCTATAGAGGGATATTGATTTTAGTGGGAGTAGATTCTGTTAAAATAGTTTAATGTGATTTGCTCTATCATGGATACATTTGTCTTAGTGTATTTTGCATTACTTTTGTTGTAGATTAAATGGCACCTAGCAACACCACACCGTTTGCTTTGCGTTCGGTCCTTAAGAAGGACAAGTTGAATGGAACAAACTACTCGGATTGGATTCGTAACCTGAGAATTGTTCTCAGTGCCGATAAAAAGGAAGATGTTCTAGACACCCCACTACCACCAGTACCTGCTGATGATGCATCTGCTGCCGTTAAGGCTGCTTACAAGAAGGCATTTGATGCTAATCTTGAGGTAAGCTGCCTTATGCTTGCTTGCATGGAACCCGAGCTGCAGATGCAGTTCGAAACAAATCATGAGGCACACGATATGATCGTGATGCTCAAGGACATGTTCCAGACACAGGCTAGGACTGAAAGGTTCAATGTGTCCAAAGCCTTTCTGGAGTGCAAGCTAGCAGAAGGCGCAGCAGTAGGACCACATGTAATCAAGATGGTTGGTTACACTCAGTGATTGGAGAAGCTGGGCTTCCCAATGGGCAAAGAGTTGGCCACTGACTTCATTCTTTCATCTCTTTCGCCTAGCTATGGGAACTTCATCTCGAACTACCATATGCATGGGACGGAGAAGGGTCTGAATGAACTGTGTGGTATGCTCAAGACAGCAGAGGTTGACATTAAGAAAAGCGCTAGCAGCAGCCATGTGATGGCTGTACAGAACAAGCCTACCTTCAAGAAGAAGGGCAATTCATGGAAGAAGAAGGGTAAGGCTGGAGTGTCCAAGCCAAACCCAGCGCCCAAGGCTAAAGCTGGACCTGCTCCAGATAAAGAGTGCTTTTAGTGTCATGAACCTGGTCACTAGAAGAGAAACTGCAAGCAGTACCTAGCTTCGTTGAAGAATGGCGGAAGTAAGAGTACTTCTACCTCAGGTACGCTTGTTGTTAATGTTATAGACAACATATTTCTCGCTGATACAATTATTAATTCTTGGGTATTTGATACCGGATCGGTTGCTCATATTTGCAATTCGATGCAGGGAATGATATGAAGTAGAAGCGTGGAAAGAGGAGAAGTTGATTTCCGCGTGGGCAATAATGCAAGAGTTGCTGCGTTGACTGTCGGGACGATGCAACTCCACCTCCCGTCAGGATTTATTATGGAGTTGAATAATTGTTATTTCATTCCTAGTTTAAGTCGAAACATTTTGTCTCCTTCATGCTTGATGAAGGATGGTTATTCATTTGCGAGTGAAAACAATGGTTGTGTGATCTCTAAGGATGATATGTTTACAGCTTTTGCACCCATTGTGAATGGATTATTTGTTTTAAATCTTGATGGTTCACCTGTCTGTAACGTAAGTGCTAAAAGGCCTCGGCCTAATGATTTGAGTCCTACCTACTTGTGACATTGTTGTTTGGGTCATATAAGTGAAAAGCGCATGAAGAAGCTCCATTCTGATGGACTTCTAACTTCGTTTGATTTTGAATCATACGAGACATGTGAGGCTTGCTTGCTAGGCAAGATGACCAAGACGCCTTTCACAGGATTTTCTGAGAGAGCAGTAGACTTGTTGGAACTCGTACATAGCGATGTATGCGGACCAATGAGCACGATGGCTAGAGGAGGATTCCAATACTTCATAACTTTAACTAATGATTTTAGTAGATATGACTATGTCTACTTGATGAGGCACAAGTCTGAAACCTTTGAAAAGTTCAAGGAATTTCATAATGAAGTTGAAAATCAGTGTGGCAAGAAAATTAAGGCCTTATGATCTGATCGTGGAGGTGAGTATTTGAGCCACGAGTTTAGCAATCATCTAAAGAGTTGCGGAATTGTTCCACAACTTACGCCGCCTGGAACACCTCAGAGAAACGGTGTATCCGAGTGACGTAATCGAACTTTGTTAGACATGGTTCGATCAATGATGAGCCAGTCGGACCAACCGTTGTCATTTTGGGGATACGCTCTAGAAACAGCAGCTTTCACACTTAATAGGGTACCATCTAAATCCGTAGTTAAGACACCATATGAGATGTAGACTGGAAAGGTTCCCAGTTTGTCTTTTCTAAAGATTTGGGGATGCGAAGTGTTTGTCAAGCGACTTCAGTCGGACAAGATCACACCAAAGTCGGATAAGTGCATTTTTGTGGGATATCCAAAGGAAACTTTGGGATATTATTTCTACAACCGGTCAGAGGGCAAAGTGTTTGTCGCTCGGAACGGGGTTTTCCTAGAGAAACAATTTCTCAAAGGAGAAAAGAGTGGAAAGACAGTGCATCTTGCAGAAGTTCAAGATGAGCCGATTGGGCAAGAATCAATGAGTGATGCTAACGTAGCAGAACAAGTTGAGATACCCATGGCAAAAGAAGCACCGCCACAACCACGAAGGTCGGCAAGGCTCTGCAAAATGCGGGAAATATTATTGTTGGACAATGATGAGCCTGCGACATATGCAGAAGCAATGATGGACCCAGACTTCGAAAAATGGCAGAGTGCCATGCAATCCGAAATAAAGTCCATGGGAGACAATCAAGTTTGGAACTTGGTTGACCCGCCTGATGGTGTTAAAGCCATAGAATGCAAGTGGATCTATAAGAAGAAAAAGGACATGGATGGAAATGTTCACATCTATAAAGCACGACTTGTCGCAAAAGGTTTTCGACAAGTTCAAGGAGTTGACTACGACGAGACTTTCTCGCCTGTAGTGATGCTTAAGTCCATTCGGATTATTCTAGCTATAGCTGCATATTTTGATTATGAGATATGGCAGATGGATGTCAAGACAGCTTTCCTAAATGGAAACCTAGCTGAGGACGTGTATATGATACAACCTGAGGGTTTTGTCGATCCGAAAAATGCTGGAAAGGTATGCAAGCTTCAGAGATCCATTTATGGATTGAAGCAAGCATCTAGGAGTTGGAATATTCGTTTTGATGAAGTGGTCAAAGGGTTTGACTTCACCAAGAACGAAGAAGAGTCTTGTGTTTACAAGAAGGTTAGTGGGAGCTCTGTAGTATTTCTAATCTTATATGTGGATGACATATTGCTGATTGGAAATAATATTCCTATGCTTGAGTCTGTAAAGACTTCACTGAAAAATAGTTTTTCGATGAAGGACTTAGGGGAAGCGGCATATATTCTGGGCATTAAGATCTATAGAGATAGATCGAGAAGGCTTATAGGATTAAGCCAAGATACTTACATTGACAAAGTGTTGAAGCGGTTCAGCATGGAAGAGGCAAACAAAAGGGTTCTTGCCTATGTCACATGGCATACATCTCAACAAGACTCAGTGTCCTTCGACTGCTGATGAGTGGGATCGCATGAGTAGAGTGTCATATGCCTTCGCTATTGGATCTATAATGTATGCAATGATAAGTACTCGCCCAGATGTTTCATATGCGCTAAGTATGACAAGCAGACACTAGTCTGATCCAGGTGAGAGTCACTGGACAACGGTGAAAAACATTCTTAAGTACTTGAGAAGGACTAAAGATATGTTCCTCGTCTATGGAGGTGAGAAGGAGCTCGTTGTAACAGGTTACACCGATGCTAGTTTCCAAACCAACAGAGATGATTCAAAGCACAATCAGGATTTGTGTTCACGCTAAATGGTGGTGCTGTTAGTTGGAAGAGTTCCAAGCAGGAGACGGTGGCCGATTCTACGACAGAAGCCGAGTACATCGCGACTTCGAAAGCCGCGAAGGAGGGTGTTTGGATAAGTAATTTCCTCATTGAGCTTGGTGTGTTCCCGAATGCGTCCAGCCCATTGAATCTCTACTATGATAACAATGGGGCAATTGCGCAAGCAAAGGAGCCAAGGAACCTCCAGAAGAACAAACACGTAATGCGGTGATTTCATCTCATTCGAGACTTCGTTAACCGGGGTGAGATCAAGATATGCAAAATACACACGGATCTGAACATTTCTGATCCGTTGACAAAACCACTCCTGCAGGCTAAGCATGATGCACATGTAAGAGCTATGGGTATTAGGTACCTTCTAGATTGACTCTAGTGCAAGTGGGAGACTGTTGGAGGTATGCCCTAGAGGCAATCATAGAGATGATGATATTCCATTTGTATCCATGATTTATATTGTGTTCCTTGAATATCCATTAAAGGCTACTTGAATTGATTTGCAATTATGTGAATTGTGTGTGAAACTCTTTACTTGTATGGTTATTCTAAAGTTGTCCCTAGTCAAAGTTCATGTGAGGACACACATGAATATTAGACTAGCACATGTATTAGTTGATGACTATATTTCACAAGTCATAGACATGGAGATGTTGAACTAATAATGTGGGCACATGTGGAGACATGTGCTAGGACTGACCCAACACGAGAAGTAGTTCTCTCTTTAAACAATATATACGCTTTGTCCTTAGACCTAAGATTGTCGCATGTATTCAAGATGTGCATCGACCTACTTAGGAGCTATCAAACGCTACGCCGTAACAGGGTAGTTATAAAGGTAGCTTTCGGGTTTGTCAAGAAGCATGCTATGAGACATGGTCAATCAAGATGGGATTTGCCCCTCTCTGATTGAGAGTGATATCTCTGGGCCCCTCGAGTGATCGGATCCGAAAATGTATGGTCATGCTACGTACGGTTAAGAGTTAACCTACAAAGGGATTCCGAATCACAGGATCGAGAAAGAGCGGTCGACTTGAAGCTAGACCAAATATCGTGAGGCAAAGGGAATAACATGTATATAATGTTGTGATGGTTCGTCTGATTTGATCTTCGTGTGCATATAGGAGTTAGCACGTCTTGCTAGAGGCCGCTACCGACTATTGGGCCGAGTAGGAGTACTCGAGCCATGTCTATACGTATCCGAACCCATAGGGTCACACACTTAAGGGGCTGGGAGGCCAATTCGGATATGATCTGAGTTGGATTAGGTTTAGAAGTACTAATGGACCTCGGACCCAGAGGCCCGTTAGGAACCTCTATAAATAGAGGGGTGGGGCGCCCTAGGGTTTACACCTTTTTGGCGAAACACATCTGCCGCGCCTCCCACGCCCTCGCCTGTTGCAACTCACGGATCTAGCAGTCTGGCTTGCGACGCTTCCTCCCTGCACGTGTGGATACCTTGGAGGTGTTGCGCCTGCAGCATTTGGACGAGCCGCCGACGAGCCACGACGAGCCGCCGACGAGCCACGACGAGCCGACGACGAGCCGCGGCACGAGGGCGATCTTGCTGCACGTGGACGAGCTGCTGAGGAGCTGCTGGACATCGATGTGATCGACTACGTATGACTACGTTGATCGACTTCGCTGCATCGACGCGAATCTACATCTTCCACACCAGTAGTGCGTCGAGTGGTAATCCCGTGATCCTTATACAACAGTTTTCCTGGTTTACGCGGTAGAATTTTTTTTTTTTGCGGTAGTGTTGCCTACCTCGTATCCCAACAACGTGCCCCGGCAAAGCCGTTGGCCTGCGCTTGCTAGTGTCGCCGCTCGCCCTGTCTCGCTTGCAGCACCCTCGCCTGTCGTGCCCCTTTCCTTCCTTCCTGCTGCACCCTAGCCGAGCCGCCGCCCCCAATCCACTGCTTGACGCGACCAGACCCATGCTCGCCCTCACCAATCCTTCCTCCCGGCAAAACTGCGCTTGCACAAGCTCTGTCTCTAGTGCCCAATGACCAAAGATCCTATCCCCGAAGCTCCGCTTCGCCGGCCAATGGAGGCGTCGACCAATCGCCGCCACGGCAGAGCACTCCATCCTCTTCGCGCTGCTCGAACTCTTTCTCTTCCGCGCAGCTATAAAAGGGAGTACTAGAGCTTCTACTAGAGTTCCCTTCACTAAGCTCTTGAGGGACTCCCCCTCTCTGCTCAACACCCGCCTTTCCTAACCCACCAGCCGCTTGCTTCCTCCGCGCTGTGCTAGAGCTTACTTGTTGTCCACAAGGAGCACCGCCGCCGCTGGAGCACCGCCGGACCTCGCCGCCGCCCAAGCCTTAGCACCTTAATTCTTTCCTCCTGAGTCTATTCCTTCCCAACCCCAAGACTTCACCAAGTGGGCCCAAAGGTAAGCTGCCGACCCCTGTCCGGTTCGCCCGACCCCTGTCCGGTTCACCCGACCCCTGTCCGGTTCGTCCGACCCCTTTTCCGTTTTGCCCGGCCCCAATCTGTTTCACCGACCCTTGTCCGCCTTGCCCAAGGGCTCGGTTGTATCCTTTTCTTTGACCAAGGGTATCTGTATAAAATTTCGAGGACTTCTCTATGTTAAGTCTGAGGACCCCGGTACAGTTATTCCTTAAGTCTGAGGGTCAGATCATAAGTTTCTCCCAATCCGACCCTTTTGTCTTGTTCTCTATCAACTGAAGCTTGGAATTCCACACCTTTTCCTGTAGCTTTGCTACAAGTTTCTGAGCTAAAGCGTGCAAGTGTTGTTGAAATAACCGTCTAAATGTTTAACCCCTGCATTTGGATTTCTGTGTCAACTAAATCTCGCTGATGGCACCTACGAGCTGCATCCGGTGCCAGAAAACGGAGCGGTAGCTGAGCTGCCGACTGCAGGAGCTGAAACCGAGTGCGCCAAAGACCAGTTTGCCTCCGCCCCGCTCGAAGGCAAGCCCCGGAGCATAACCCAATCTTTCTAAACTTGCGCATGCCTTCATTTGTATGTATGTGCATTTATGTTATAGGAGTTGTGTGAAACCATATATGCATGACTTAGTTCCCTCGATCTGAACATTAGCATGACACGTCCGAGTAGTTGCAGTGCTTAACATGACTCGGTAAAAGTTGAGTGATTTCCTGTCGCTCGCGAGTTATAGGAGTTGTTTGTTCTCCTTCTGGTTACAACTATAAGGATGGTGGACAGGGTAGGGCCTTGTGAACTCTTTTGGTGGTCGGTGGATCGCCCCGTCTGTCTATATGAAACTGCTTAAGGTCGGAAAGTGTTGGTGTTCGTGATCAAGTGTTTGAAAGTACTAATCTCATACTAGTATGGGATGGGGAAGCCTAGTATCTGATTGAACTGGGGCGTGGCTTATACCCCTGCTGTCCTTGGAACGAGGTTCCCATAGTGCATCATGTTGGTGCAAGTGCGGTCACAGTACGACAAGAGGTCGGGACTATGGAGCATTGCATGCCAAGGGAAGTTTGGACCTGACACGCGCCTGGGAATTGATGGGGACGGCCGACATAGGAAGCGACCCTCTGAGGTGCGCGGATGTCGTGAAATTAGGTTCGCCATGCATGGTTAAGAAACTCGAATCGATTCGTCTGCCTCTCACAGTTTAAGACTGCTTGATCGCTATGCTACACTGAGTAAATATGAAACATGGTGATGATATGAACTTGATGCTTGCTCTCTATATATTTTTTGGAAACTATGTTTGCTTAGCATAAGTTGCAAATATAGACTGGATAATGAACTTAGAACCGGAGCTAAAATATTGAAAGTAAGGACCTAATGTAGTTGCTTTTGGCAAAACAAACCCCTCAGCCAAAGAGCCTTGCATGTCTAGAAGTTGGTGGAGTAGTTTTCCCATCGGTCGGTTAAGTCTTGTTGAGCTTAGTAGCTTAGCCTTGTTTGTGGCATCTCTTTCAGGTGAAGTTGAAGCTTCTGAGTGTGCTGCTGTTGGCACTTGGCCGCCCCAGTTTCCTCTTGGGTGGACGGTCAAGTGGGATCCCTCCTCGGACAGCGAGGACAGGGACCATTGATGTCCTGATCGGCCTCATCAGGGACATCCGACCCGACGCTAGCTTCCGCCGTTCTGTTTTACCTTTTCCGCTGCTCATGAACTTGTAAAACTTTGATTTTTGAACCAATGTTGAAATAAATTGTTGAACTTGTTTAACTTGGATGATCTGTTGTATTATCTGGAACCACTCACCTTCGTGTGAGCTATGCTAACTCGGTCCTGTATAAGTGGTTTTATCGGATGAAATCCGACGGATCGTCAAGTTAACTTGATTAAAGCATATGATCGCATGTTAGGCGACTTAAATGTGCTTTAGCTAAGTTAATCCGGTGTTCCGCCACAGCTGGTACCAGAGCAGGTTTAGCAAGACAGAGAACACAATAGGTCCTAAACACTTTCTTTTTAAATAAAATTTGCAAGAAATGTGTTGAAAAATCTCGTACGATCGTTAAGGATGAACTTAGTACGAGAGGCGTTAGGGGAATTTTGGGGTTATTTTAGGTAGCTATTACTTATTGGTTATTTTGCTAACCTCCAGCACTTCACCACGTGTATCATACGTGTGCCGAGTTCCGCATCACGAGTATGCGAGGGTTGATAGGGAGTTCTATTCAAAGGACCCTATCATCGCGGTTGTTTTCACCCACGTTTATTATACGTGCGCAGGTTCCGTATGTTAACTCATGCGAAGGGTGGTATGGTTCGATTTCAACGAGCCTATCATCACGGTTGATCACCCACATCTATCATACGTGCGCACGATTCCGCATCACGAGTATGCGAAGGGTTATATGGTCCTATTCAAAGGGGACATATTTCCACGGTTGTTGTGTTGTCCATGCAACGTTAAACGCATGGGTACCATTTCTATAGTGAATGGTAATGTTTGGGGACGCTTTCGTGAGTGCTGGCACGAAAGGTTCATGTGGTTGTGTTTTCTGCAGGTTTACTAACCGTGTTCGCATAGGAAAACGATATTAGAAAACTGACTAGATACTATAGGGAGTGACGTAATTGTTGCCTTGCCACCGGCTCTAACTACGTAAGACCTAGTCTTTTTGGCAGTTATGTTTGCTTGAGAGGACGATGTAGGTCGTGCATGCGTCATGAACTAAAATCTAGAAACACACATCCCTAAAACAACCTTGCCCTGGTTTAAGCTCTTCTTCGCTTTAAGGATTTCTAGCTACCTTCTCAGCTTGTGCTCTGGTCAGAAATCCGAGTATCTCACCCTGCCCGATCTGTTCTCTTTCGGGGGTCTATCTCATGCTTCTTTCTATTTTTGTTCCAGATGGCTGCTCCCGGTGTGACGGAACCGCCCAAATTAACCTGACTAAAATGCACTTAAGTTGCCTGACATCATGCACTTTAAGCAGGTCAACTTGGTCGTCCGTCGGATTTCATCCGATAAACCACTTACTCAGGATCGAGAAGCATTGCTCACACGAAGGTAAGTGGGCACAGAGATTACAACATTCCCATCACAATAACATAGTTCAACACTTTATTACATCAGAGTTTTCGAAATTCAAACAGAATTTGCAAGGTTTCAAACAATGAAGAAGTAAAACAAGCGGAAGCTAAACGTCGATACACGATATCATGACGAAAGCGATCATGACATCAATGACCCCTATCCTCGCCGATCGAGGATGGGTCCCAAACAAGACAACACCAGCAACCACACCTGAAAAAGAAGCCACAAGCAAGGTTGAGTATACTAATACTCAACAAGGCTTACCCGTCAGGTGGTAACTACTCCACCGACTCCTAGACATGCAAGGCTTTTTTGGCGGTGGGTTTGTTTTTGCCAAAAGCAACTAAAGTTGGTCCTTACTTTCAATATTTTAGCTCAAGTTCTAAGTTCATTAACCAGTCTAGATTAGCAACTTATACTAAGCAAGCATAGTTTCAAAACAATTAAAGAATAAGCATCAAGATTAATATCATCATCATGTTCCATCTTTACTTAGTGCAGAATAGCAATCAAGCAGTCCCAAACCGTGAGAGGCAGACGAATCGATTCAAATTTATTAACCATGCATGGCAAACCTAATCTCATGACATCCGCGCACCATGAAGGGTTGCTTCATTTGTCAGCCGTCCCCATCGATCCCTTAGGCACGTGTCAGGGTGTGGCGTCCCGCCCCCCTGGGGCCGGGCCCGCTTACACCTAGCAGCTCTCTAGAATATCAAGAATTCCCTCACAGACCAACACAAGTCTTTTCTGCGCACTTTGTCCTCACTCGTGCGCACCCGGGAAGAGCTTCCCGGTCGGTCACCCATCCCGAAATTGCTCCGGGCCAAGCACGCTTAACCCCGGAGTTCTTTGAGGATGAGCTTCCGGAAAAGAAGTTGCAACTTGTTGGTACGAGTATTCTATCAATACTATTAAGCCTTGGGCCAGTATGTCACACAGGGCCAACTGCCTTTGGCATGCAATGCTCCATAATCCCGGCCTCTGTCGTACTATGACCGCACTTGCACCCACATGATGCACCATGGGAACGACATTCCAAGGACAGCCAGGGGAGTATGCCATGTCCTAGTTCAATTAGGTACTAGGCTTCCCCATCCCATACTAGGTATGAGATTAGTACTTTCAAACACTTGATCACGAACGCCGACACGTTTCGACCTTAGTCCAATTTCATTTAGATAGACGGGGCAATCCACCGACCACCAAAACAGTTCCCAAGGCCCTGCCCCGCCCGTCATCCTTATGGTTGTAACATAAGTAAACAAACAACTCCTATAACTTGCGAGTGACAGGAAATCACTCGACTTTTACGTGTCCTATTAAGCATTGCATCAACACAACTTATCATGCTAGTGTTCAGATCAAAAGGGTACTAAGTTCATGCATCTAAGGTACCATTCAACTCCTATAAACGTAAATGCACAATCATAAGCATCAACATATTGCATAATTTAAAAATAGGGAAGCATGCACCGGGGCTTGCCTGGAATCCACACTAGGTTAGTGTTTGTTAGACGACACTCGCTTGGCGAGCATCTCCCATCTCAGCACTTGCTTAGTCCTTCCATCTTCGGGATAGCTCCACCATACACCGTCTTTCGGTTCGGTTCCATCATTACATCCTTTACATGGTTTATCTAGCGTATCTAAATGAGATGCAAGATGCAAGAGCATGAATACGAAGAACAGTAAAAAGAGCTGCATCACACAAAAGCATTCGGGACACGCACAAGGTTACACCACAAGATATAAGCACTTAGAGAGCAAGTTATTTAACTAATTATCAATCAAGTCTCCATAGATATAGCAAGCATAACAAGCATGGCACACTAGTTAACTCAAGTCAAGCTATTGCAAGCATTTAACAATCAAGAGTTAATTAAGCCTAGCATCATACAAGAACTAGGGTGATGGTGCTTATCAACATGGCATACATAAGTGCATCACACAACCAGCAAGTTGAGGTGATCAAAGTATATTACATTTATTTTTAAACAATTCATACACAAGCAAGTCACATACCAACATCACTAAGGTTCTAGCAAGCTATGCAACAAGGTTATTTTGTAGCAACATCCACACATGAACATTTATTAGTTGAGTGCTTGATCAACATTATATAACACATTTATAAGATTCTCAGGTAGATAAATTTAACTCTAACAGTGATATGAGCTAACTAACAAACACACAAGGCAACGTCAAGTTAAAGCTAATAACTTAAGCACATTCACAGAATCTGGACAACAGCACATAGTCACTTGTTCGAGCTATAACTAGGGATATAAGCATCCAACAAAGGTGACCCTAGACTTTCTGTAAAGTTAACGAAATTATCTAAAACTTTTTTTATTCACACCAAAAGCTGATTCAACAAATAAGAAGGTGAAGACACACCAAAGAGCGGATCTGTACAAACAGGGACAAAAAACTAACACGAACTTCATAGATGCATATCTGGAGTTCTAGACCTCCAACAACCATGATTCTTAACTTGGTATAAACCTTATTAAGTTATTTATAACTTTTTTATTGTCATCTTAAGATGATTCAACAGTTAACAAGACTATACTACACCAAGAAGCAAATCTGTCCAAGCGTGGACAGATTCTGACATTAAACTTTAGACAGCCATAAGTTGAATTCTAGCTTTCACAACAAGGTGGTTCTAGACTTTTTAGAAAGCTTAACAACCCATGCACAACTTTGTTATAAACACCACAAGCTAAAACCAAAGTGAACCAGGTCAAACATCACAAAGAAGACATCTCTGTTCAGATTAGGACAGATTATGTTGTTCTACTTCACAAGCTCATAACTAGGGATTTATACCACCAAAAGGGGTGATCTTTAACAATTTGAAAGGCTCATGAAAAACCCTACACTTATTATATTATCTCCATGACATGATTCAAATCTTAGCTAAGTCACAAAACACAATCATTCAGACCTATACATAGAGCATGCAAAACCTGACAATGAACTTGTAAAATCTATAGCGCCTAAACCATCAGGCTTATGGTCATGAAAGTTTAACACAAGCTATATTATGAAGTTACCTACAGCTTTTGTATTCACCACAGTTATAGAAAACATCATTTGCATCATGAAAATATTGCCACAACAGAAACTACTCTAGCAGCCATTTCAGCACATATGCAACAAGGTTCTTCATTTAGTCCTTTATCAAGGTGACACATGCATAAGTTAAACACATAGCACACAAATACTTGAACATAGTTAATTAGCATTAGTTTTAGATAATATGGAACACCCTAAATACCTTAAGAAAGGTGAAGAACTTTATAAGCAGTTGTTATATTAACATGAGAGCATACATATGAGTCATATTCAAAGCTTAACTCCTACTTATCATAACTTAGCATCATATGTACCCCTCAAAAATAACTATTAAAAGCTTCACATGACCTAACTATATGCATCTACTAGAAAACTTTCATCATCCAATTATATAGTAAGCATACATATTAATTATAGGTGATGTGGAACATCTCATTGGGAGCTGAGATTTTTATGGATGATAGATGTTATCAAAACATGGCTATTGTATAAATCACACATGCTCAGGTTTTATAATTTAATTGCTATGAAAAAGACAAATTGCTATAGCAAGAAAACATGTAAAAGCAAGATAAATCTAAATATCATTATTTTCTATAAACATATAGCCATTTTATATGTTATTATGGTAGAACAACATCATACAAAGGTAGTGGAACCACATTTCCCATTTTTACACCTACATTAAAGTTATAACTTATTTAAAACTATTTATGAAGTAATAAACAAGTTAACTCAATAACTCAGTCATACATGCACCAATCAGTATGAAATTTTTACCACAGCACAAGAGAACCACATATAGCCTACCATAAAAATTTCACAATGATTGGAGCACCACAACTTTAGATATGAAAATGATAAGCACAGCAAGCTAGAATTTGCCTATTTATCAAGATTAAATCAAAACATGTTAAAAACAGTACACAACTAACATTTTTAATATTTTTATTAGCTATAGGGTGTCATAACAAGACCAACACAACTGGAATCACAAGTTTTGGACTTCTATAACTCAAGATGTGCATCTAACAACTTAAAAGGATTTCTAAAAGCACTCTGAAAGAATAAAAAAAACATCAGAAACTTTCTACTAAAACATATCATATTATGACTCTAATGTGTAAACCTACTCACAAGGATTCCAAAACATCCTCATTTGCTATTTTATGATTGTTCTACAATTTACTATGAATTTTTAAAGTTTCAGCCTTTTTAGATCTAGAAAATAAAGAAAAACCGAGACAAACTTTCACTCTAGCCCCCAGGTCTACGGGTTAATTGCGAAAAAGTCCCTGAAACTTCCCCATAACCCCCTACACTTCCTTCTTCTTCTCCAATGAAGCCCCCCACGCACCAACAGTACACAACATAGGCACGCACGCACGGGAACAGGCACGGCCGGCCATGGACTTGGGGCCGAAGGTGGGGGAAAGAGAAGGGGCGGCTTGGGGAGGGAGAGGGGCGGTGCACGGGGCCAAGGAAGCTCACCAGAAGGGCCTGGTGACGAGGAGGAGCGGCACAACAGGAACTTCCAGGAGGTAGCGGATGGGGGTGGGGGAGCTCGCCGTGGGGAGGGTCGTCCAGCGAGGGAGGACGGCCGGGAAGTAGCAAAATGGAAGCGCGACATCGAGAGGATGCTCTAGCTGCGAGGAATCAAGTCGAGACTCGACCATGGTGACGGATTTGGGCAGCGAAGTTTGGGGAAAACTTGGAGCTTGTACTGGCAATGGTGGTTTGGGAGGGGGAAGTAGTTCTGGAGGGGCTAGCGCTGCTTATAAGGCGAGAGGGGACGGATAGGAACGACACGGCAACGCTGGGCGGCTATTGGTGACAAGGGCGAGCGTCGGGCATGGCGGCCCCATGGTGGCACTTCTGTCCGTGTGGCACCCATACCGTGCAGGCGGAGCACTGCCCAACCAGGCGTGAGGAGTGGTGTAGGAGGGAGGGGGAGCATGTGGGAGATGCTTAGGGGACCTATGGGTGGAGAGGGGCCTGCTGGCATGGCTGGAGGTGCCCAATGGCCATCCTCGGTGTCTGTGCCAGCCAAGGGGAGCCGTGCAGGTGGCTGGACAAAGGTTGAAGACGACTGACGCGTGGGCCCACGGAGAAATAAAACATGCCAACTTTGACCCTTAAACGACCTAGCTATTGATGTCTAAAAATTCTCTAAAAATACTCGTTGGAAAGATAAATCACCAAGAATCTAACGCAACAAGAATCAACTCAAAAGGTTTTATAGTTT
Organism: Setaria viridis; assembly: GCF_005286985.2. NCBI lineage: Eukaryota > Viridiplantae > Streptophyta > Magnoliopsida > Poales > Poaceae > Setaria > Setaria viridis. The sequence continues at coordinate 21,624,875 of NC_048271.2, read as the reverse complement.
GAGCACAATCGTCAAAACAAAACAGCTAAAATTCAACTTTAAATGAATTTTTAACCCAAGAAAACATCTCTGAAAAATTTGGTAAAAATATTGTAAAATCACTAAATGGTGTCTAGTATTTGAATAAAATATTTGTGAGCACAGTTGTATGGAATTAATTGGGGTCCTTCAAAAATTCGATTTTCCACCGATAAATAACAAAATTCGGAGCACTTAACAATGCATGGCCAAAACACTCATGTATGCACAAATGATGCTTATAAAGGCCAACGATGCACAAAAAGATGTTCATGATGCTTAAATATGCATGATGATGCTCGTGATGCGTGTCATGATGAAGTTGTCGTGTATAACATGTGTTTTCACACCAAGTTCGAACTACGCGGTTTGATTTCCAAAAGTGAAGGTTCGGGAACAAGGTATATGCTATGACTTTTATAAAGATCAACAAGGAAAAGCTCGACGAAGTTGGAGATAGGATGGTAGGACCTTTGGTGGAACGTCGGTCAAAGCTATTTTGGAATTGGATTTGAAACTTGACCGATCGTCTACTCGATTTTGGAACATCCTCTGCTCAAAATCAGAAGAAGTGTTGTGAGTAGAAGGTGTTCAACTTGAAAGTTATACCAAAATTATTTTTATTTGCTTCACAAGTTATTCTCAACAGGAGGGAGTTTTTAAAACTTGGTTCGAAAACTGAGGTATTTTTGGACCTTAACTCTCAGTAAATTGGAGTTAGCTTTGATTTGCTTCTTAATCACCCTATTGATTATTTGATTTAGGTTCTTAATTACTTGGGCTGTCACAGCCGGACATGTGTTTCGTGGCGCCGATGGCACTTCCCACTCCACATGCCTACATTTCGAGGGCTTTCCTGCTATTTTGTGGGATACTTTGAGGTGGTTTGGGTACCAGTCACCGCCTCTTTACGTGGGACGTGAGTACCAAGAGCACGGAGTGCAGCAGTGCAACGTGCAAGTGGTTGTACCTCCACCCCCTGTACAGCCTAAGTGGCCCCAGCTCGAGGTCTCGACCTACGGTCATACCCTTGAGGACACTTGGGAGTGAGCTGCCTTGCAGGCTCTCACTCAGTTTTGCCGGCTACATCCGTTTGAGGTCCTCTTGGACCCGATCGGTTTGTTCCCCACCAGGGATCGGATGGACCCGGCTTGGCTTGATCGCGTCAATAACATGGAAGTGTTGGTAGCCTCACACTCACTGGTTACCGTCTCTACCACGACAAGGTGCATGTCAGCTTTGTACCGACTAGTCGAACTTCAAGGACGGATGGCTGTCTTGGCACGGATCGCCGTAGACACCCAGGAGCATTTCAACACCGTCAAGAGAGACTTGGTGGAAAAGTCATATTAGCTTATCCAAAGGGGCATACAGGTCTCCGACATGCAGACCAAGATTACCCAGCTAGAGGAAAGGGCGGCTGATATGGAGCAAGACATGATGCAGCTTGCTGAAGAGAAATTGGAGGTTGAGATGGAGCTCGCGGTTGCTAACGCACACTTGGCCGAGCACCATGCCGAGCTCGATGCTATCCATGCTTTGGAAATGCAGCTGGATGAGCAAATGGCCCCGGAGGAGGAGGAAGACCCCGAGGAGGTAGAGGGAGTCTCGAGTATGGACATTGAAGATGGCGACGCCCCTTCTCCAACACATAGTGTTTCCTCAGTAGGCAACCTAGATGACTTATAGGTCGAAGGCTGTAGGAAGTTAATCTTTTGTTGAACTCCTCGGCAACCTATAATTTTGGATAGTGGTGTAATAGGTCAGCCTTGAGTTGAGTACTTCTTCTGTGTTAAAGGGCCAGTAATGAAATGATCTTGGTAAAATCAGTTCCTTTTTCCCCCTTGCTCTTGAATCCACTTTTGACCCTTGTGGGACACGCCTTGAATACCAAAGTTGTGCGTGAAGTTTGCGCTGTGACCGCACGCCAGGTTTCCGTTCTTTGGGTCTGTCCAAAAACTTGGCCGACCCCGGGTCACAAGGTCGGATGCGCCCAACCCCTCGTGGCAGGTCTCCGCCTTGCCCGACCCCTTGTTACAAGGCTCCACTTCACCCGACCCGGGCACTAAGGGTCAGACATAGCGGGACCCATCGGATAAGGTTTTGACTCGCTCGAGGATGCGTGCGAACCAGCCGATGAGAACACGGATCTTGTGGGCCCTACCGAGCGTGGATCAGAATACCTTCCCATTCGGTTAGCAAGAGTAAAACGACAGTGCAGAAATGAGCTAGTTACTAACTAAGATGGCAAAAAGAGATGTGCACCTCCTTAATAAAAGATATGTTGTTGTGTTGGACTATCGGCAAGAGTCACATTTAAGGATTCAGCACATAAGTCCCCGCATGATTGGAATACTTCTGGGATTATGTAACTAATGGAACACTGACTCTTGCAGATGGCGCACCGCACCCATTCCGATTCTGTTCCCAGTGGCAGTGAGCAGAGGCAGGACCTTCCCCCGCCTCCGCCCCCGCCTTCGCTGGAGGCGATCTTGGCGGCTCAAACTGAGCTGCTGAGACACATTGCACAAGGGCAACAACAGCAGCCCCATGGAGGAAGGGCTCATCAGTAAAAAACATGGTGCTCGCTATGAGGATTTCTTGGGAACGAAGCCCCCTCTGTTCCAGAAGACACAAGACCTGCTTGACGCCGACGCGTGGATTCGTGCCATCGAGTCCAAGTTCTCCCTCCTCACCACCCATTGCTCGGAGGAGAACAAGGCTCGGTTCGCCACGAAGCAACTGCGTGGTTCTACCCTCCTATGGTGGGATCACTACCACGCTATGCAGCCGGCCGACCATGTCGTCAGCTGGGAAGAGTTTAAGACGGCGTTCAGGGGCCATCATATCCCTGAAGGTCTCCTGGAGCGAAAGCTCAATGAGTTCCTGGCCCTTACCCAGGGAAGTCGTGATGTCCTGCACTATGCACAGGCTTTCAATGATCTGTGCCGATATGCTGGATATCATGCGGACACAAATGAGAATAAGCGGGATAGGTTCCGCAGAGGATTAAGCCTGGAGCTCCAGGAAAGATTGAACTCGATAAGGGTGAATACCTACAATGAGTTGGTCAACTTGGCCATCTCACAAGAGGACTGCATGAAGGCTCTGGCAGCCGAGAAGAAGAGCAAGGCTCCAATGTCGATGCCCAGCCCACATGCACAGAGATTCATAATGGTTCCCCCATAGGCGCCCAGCCGACCCTAGCAGTCGGGAAGATGGGTTGCCCGACCCCCACCAGCGGCAGCCCTTCGTTTTCTGGGATTTCAACCTCAGGCACCGCAGCCGACCCTACAGCCACCGCCGTGTCCTGCCAATGGTAACCGCTACTTCACTTGCAGCAATGTGGGGCATTTCACCAAGGACTGCCGCAGAAATCAGAATCAGCGCCCAGGGCAGAGCAACGCGATGCTCAATAAATGGGAAGAAGCCCAAGATGCAAGTTCGCCAAGGTCGGCTGAACTTCACCAACGCAGCAGAGCTTCCCGAAGGTGCACCGATAATGACGGGTACCTTTCTTATCCACAATCATTCAGCTTTGATTTTGTTTGACTCAGGAGCATCACATAGTTTTATTGGAGGAAAAACTAGTGACAAATATGGGTTAAAGGAATGCCAAACAAAAAGGTCTTTTAGGATCTCCACCCCGGGTGGGGTAATCACATCAGATAGAATGAGTGTCAATGTGCCTATCCAGCTAGGCCGAACCCTTTTTAAGGAGAATCTTGTTATCCTCGATCTAGAGGGGATTGATGTCATCCTAGGAGTGGATTGGATGACTAGGCACCAGGTTGTGCTAGATATCCCAGCCCGAGCTATCCATGTCAACTCACCCCACCAAGGCCACTCTGTTGTCCAACTACCTCGCCAAGAAGATAATTCTTGTGTGTATTCCGCAGTTGAGACCCAACTGGAGGACATCCCTGTAGTCTGTGAGTACCCCGACGTGTTTCCCGATGACTTGCCAGGCATGCCACCCGACAGAGATGTGGAGTTTTCCATAGAGTTGATCCCCGGCACAGTCCCTATCTCCAAAAGACCTTATCGGATGCCACCCGCCGAGTTGGCTGAGTTAAAAATCCAACTTCATGAGTTGTTAGAGAAAGGCTTTATCTAACCCAGTACTTCACCCTGGGGTTGCCCAGCCCTATTTGTGAAGAAGAAGGATGAAAGTCTACGCATGTGTGTGGACTACCGACCCCTCAATGCGGTGACTATCAAGAACAAGTATCCCCTTCCCAGCATTGATGTTTTGTTTGATCAGTTAGCTAGAGCTAGAGTGTTCTCCAAGATTGATCTTTGCTCCGGCTATCACCAAATCAAGATCCGACCCTGTGACATCCCCAAAACTGCCTTCTCCACAAGATATGGACTCTACGTGTACCTGGTTATGTCTTTTGGACTCACTAATGCACCCGCTTACTTCATGTATCTCATGAATTCGGTGTTCATGCCCGAGTTGGACAAGTTCGTCGTGGTGTTCATTGATGATATTCTAGTGTACTCGAAGAATGAAGAAGAACATGCCGAGCATCTTTATGTGGTTCTTCAGCGTTTGAGGGATCATCAACTTTATACCAAGTTCTCCAAGTGTGAGTTCTGGTTAGAGAGTGTCAAATTCTTGGGGCACACGGTCTCTCGGAATGGCATAGCAGTTGACCCCAGCAAGGTACAGGAGGTCATGGACTAGAAGCCACCCACTTCAGTTCATCAGATTAGGAGTTTTCTCAGTTTAGCAGGCTACTACCGTCGTTTCATCCCAAATTTCTCAAAGATAGCTAAGCCGATGATTGAGCTACTGAAGAAGGAAGTCAAGTTTGTGTGGAGAAACAAATGTGAAGAAGCCTTCCACACCTTGAAACAATTGTTGACTTCTGCCCCAATTTTAGCTCAACCCGACTCTTCTAGGCTGTTTGAAGTGTATTGTGACGCCTCTGGCACTGGACTTGGGTGTGTTCTTATGCAACACAATCAAGTCGTTGCCTATGCCTCACGGGCGTTACGACCTCATGAGCTAAACTACCCAACCCATGATCTTGAGCTTGCAGCAGTGATTCATGCCTTAAAGATATGGAGACACTATCTGATGGGCACCCACTGCAACATCTACACCGATCACAAGAGCCTCAAGTACATATTTACTCAAGTCGATCTCAACATGCGACAAAGAAGATGGTTGGAGTTGATCAAGGATTACGATTTGGAAGTACATTATCACCCCGGCAGAGCCAACGTGGTGGCAGATTCTCTTAGCCTCAAGACCCATTGCAATTGCTTGTCGGCAACCCACTTCACAGAGACCGTGTGCCATGAGATGGGAAAACTTCGTTTGGAGATCATTTCCCATGGAACCCTCGGTCATGTTTCTCTTGAATCTACTTTGGAAGCCCGAATTGGGTCGGCACAGTTAGAGGATGAGGAGTTAAAGCTAATCAAAAGGAAGGTTGCACAAAAGGATGAGGGGTACAAGCACTTCCGACAGGATGAAAAAGGGAGAGTGTACTATGAGAACCGACTTATTATTCCATCTGACCCAGATCTCAAGAAGCAAATCCTAGATGAAGCCCATCTCTCCAAATTCTCAATCCATCCGGGCAGCAATAAGATGTATCATGATCTCCGTCGAACTTTTTGGTGGAGTGAAATGAAGCCAGAAATTGCACGCTATGTCTCGGAATGTGACACGTGTCAGCGTGTCAAGGCCAGCCATTTGAAGGTAGCAGGTACCTTGCAACCGCTACCTCTTCCATCATGGAAATGGGAAGACCTCAGCATGGATTTCATTGTTGGATTGCCCCTTACATCTCAGTGGCATGATTCCATTTCGGATCATTGATGTCATGATTGGCTTCTTCATGATGTCCTGCAACGACGTTTAGCTTCCGTTCATTTATTTCTGTTATTTGAAAACTCTGCAAACCTTGCTTGAATTTCGAACTTGAGGTTGTAATAATTTGATGCACTTGTTTATTTGAGATGGACTGTTGTAATCTCTGTAACCACTCGCCTTCGTACGAGTCTTGCTTTCTCGATCCTGAGTTTAGTGGTTTATCGGATGAAATCCGATGGACGACCAAGTTGATTTGTTTAAAGTACATGATCGCGTGTTAAGCGACTTAAGTGTGCTTTAGCCATGTTAATTTGGGTGGTTTCGCCACAGCTGGTACCAGAGCTTGAAAGCAGGATAGAGAAAACAATAGATCCTAAACACCTTTTCTAAATAAAACTTGCAAGAAATTTAATCCCGTACGGTCATTAAGGATGAACTTAGTGCGAGAAGCCCTAGAGGAATTTTAGGTTATTTAAGGTAGCTATTAGCTATTGGTTATTGTACTGACTCCCAGTACTTTCGCTCACGTGTATCATAGGTGTGCAGAGTTCCGCATTGCGAGTATACGAGGGGTGATAGGAATTCTATTCCAAAGAACCTATCATCGTAGTTGTTTTCGCCCATGTTTATTATACGTGCGCAAGGATCCGTATGTAAAGCATGCGAACGGTGGTATGGTTAGATTCCAATGAGCCTATCATCACGGTTGTTCACCCATGTCTATGATACGTGCGCATGATTCCGCATCACGAGTATGCGAAGGGTTATATGGTTCTATTCGAAGGGACCTATTTCCACGGTTGTTGCGTTGTCCATGCAGCGTTAAACGCATGAGTGCCATTTCTATAGTGAACGGTAACAAATGGGGATGCTTTCATGAGTGCTAGCATGAAAGGTTCAAGTTATATGGTGTTTTTCTGCAGTTACACTAACCGCGTTTACGTAGGAAACGATATTAGAAACTCGACTAGTTATTATAGGGAGAGACGAAATTGTTGCTTACCACCGGCACTAACCACATAAGTCCAAAACTTTTTAGCAACTATTTCAGTTGAGAGGATGATGTAGGTCATGCATGCATCATGAAATAAAATCCATGAAACCAAAAAAAGCTAAATCGATCTCGCTCATGTGCTTAAGTTTATCCCACGTTAAGGATTTTCTAGCCGTCCCTTTTCAGCAATGATCACCTTGTAAAAATCTTTTGGGTTGTTTTCATGTGTTATCTCCAGAAGCTTTATATAATAAATTTGTGTAAAGAAACCTTTAATTAAGATGCTGGTAAAATTTGGTAAATTTTGCCCAAAAGAATTGTAAGTATGATGTTGTAACTCCTTGTTGTTGAAAAACACAGTTTGTGCACCTGTTGAAGTTTTACTTTTTCGACTACCTTAAGAACAATTTGTGCTAGTCACTGCTTAAGCAAAGTTGTGAAGCACTGAATGGAGAACATTGTGGTAAACTTTCGGCTTATTTGAATGTCTGGTTTGACAGTTATGCTCAAATTGCTGCTATACTGTCTCTCAAATCACAGCATGTACCACCTGTTAAAAACCTAAGCATATCAACCTGTTAGGATCTGTTTTCACTCAACCTCTGAATACCAAACTTGCTACCAACTTTCTGAAGAATATTCTGGTAAAATTTTAGAATTTTTGGATGAATACTTGTTGAGTTATGAGCTTTTCTCTAACCTAACAGAATCTGTTGCTCGTTTTCAAGTTTTTAATCCATGTCTCACTTATCGATCTTTGGTTCCAGATGGCTGCTCCTGGGCATGTGGTTTTCGGCACGGATGGCACCTCCCACTCCACATGCCTACACTTTGAGGGCTTTCCCGCTATCATGTGGGATACCTTGAGGTGGTTTGGGTACTAGTCGCCGCCCATTTATGCGGGACATGAGTACCAGGAGCACGGGGTTCAAAGGTGCAGCGTATGCGTGATTGTACCCCCACCCCTGGAGCAGCCACAGTGGCCACCAATCAAGATTTTGGCCTATGGACATACACTTGAGGACACATGGGAGTCTGCTGCCCTGCAAGCACTAACTCAGTTCTGCAGGCTACACCCTTTTGAGATTTTCTTGGATCCGATTGGCTTGTTCCCCGCTAGGGACAAGCAGGATGTGGATTGGATTGACAGGATGAATAACTTGGAGGTGTTGGCTGCCATAAACCCGCAGTGCACGATCTTCACCTCAGCCCGGTGCATGAATGCGCTATTCTGACTGGTCAAGCTACAGGGTAGAGCTATGGCTACCTTGGCTAGGTTGGCTATGGATACCCAGGAGACTCTTACCACCACCAAGAGAGACCTGGTGGACCAGTCGCTTGAGCTCATTCAGAGGGGCATACGGATTTCTGACATGGAGACACGGATCATCAAGCTGAAGGGGGAGGTAGCAGATATGGAGCATGACATGCAGGTACTCGCAGAGCAGAAGTTGGATGTTGAGATGGAGTTAGTTGTTGCCAACGCGCACTTGGACGAGCACCATGCCGAGTTAAATGCGATCCACGCGCTTGAGCAGCAGGGGGAGAATGAGCTGATGGAGGAGGAGGAGGAGGAAGAAGACCCCAAGGAGATCGAGGATGTCTCAAGTATGGACTTTGACGGCGTTCAGTCTCAGCCCCAAGTTGGTGACGCTCCTTCTCCGACGCACAGCGCTGCCTCCGTGGGCAACCTAGATGACTTTTAGATGTTTGTTGTTTTGAGTCGGTCTTTTTGTTTACTCCTCGGCAACCTATATTTTGGATGGTGATGTAATAGGTTAGCCTCGAGTTGAGTACCCCTCTAGTATCGAAGAAACTTGTCGCAAGCCCGGACTTGCTTTGTCATGAAGTAATTGCAATGTTCGAAATCTTGGTAGATTTCAGTCACTGTTTTGATCTCACTTTTACTTCCACTTCTGTCCACTTTTAAGATGAGTTTTGAATACCAAAATTGTGTGAAAATTTGTGTTCTAATTGCTCGTAAAATTTCAACTCCTTTGGATCTGCTAAACTCACATTAGAACCAAATTTCCACCACCCAGCTTGCTGAAAAACAGCCTGCATAGCAATGCGCTAACCTCATTTTTTGACCACGGTACTTTTCAGTTCGGTTAGCAAGCATGAAACAAAAGTCACTGAGTTCGGAGTGATCTAACCGCTGACCAAGGATGGGAAGAAGAGATATGCACCTATTCAATAAAAGATGAGAAACCATGTGCATAACAAAGAAGAGATATGCACCTACTTAATAAAGGATCTTATTGTTGTCTTTCTCACTATTGATAAGATGGATGCTTATGATTCAGCACATAATTTTTACTTGTGATTAAGCAAGCTTTCGGATTATGTGACTAATGGGAAAGTACACTCTTGCAGATGGTGCGCAGCAATCGTTCAGGATCGCTCCCAATTGGTGGCAGGGATAACCAAGCACCACCTCCACCACCGCCCCTTCCGCCATCGCTCACAGACGTTATGGCTGCACAAACTGAGCTCTTACGACACCTAGTCCAAGGGCAACAGCAGCAAAAGCAGTAACCCCGGGGAGGATGAGGTCCCCCGCAGCCCAAGGTTGCTCGTTATGAGGATTTCTTGGGCACACAACCCCCGACCATCCACAAGTCGGAGGACCCGCTAGACGCAGATGCTTGGATTCACACGATTGAGTCCAAATTTGAGATCCTCACCACTCCATGCCCGGATCTGAACAAGGCTCGGTTCGCAGCCCAGCAGCTGTGTGGTTCTGCCCGACTCTGGTGGGACCACTACCATGCCATGCTGTCGGCTGACCACGTCGTCAGCTGGGACAATTTCAAGACCGCTTTCAGGGGCCACCATATCCCTAAGGGCCTACTAGAGCATAAGCTCAATGAGTTCCTGGCTCTTACCCAGGGAAGCCATGACATCTTGCATTACGCGCAGGCCTTCAACGACCTGTGTCGCTACGCCGGCTATCACGTGGATTCGGATGAAAAGAAGAGAGATCGGTTCCGCAGAGGCTTGAGCCTTGAGCTGAAGGAAAGGCTGAACCCCATCAAAGTGGACTCCTACAACGAGCTGGTAAACCTGACGATTTCTTAGGAAGGTTGTATGAAGGCCCTCAAGGCCGACATGAAGCGGAAGGCACCAATGCTATCACCTTGGCCGCCTGCTCGGAAGTTCAGGATGGTTCCCCCTTCAGCACCTCACAGGCCAATGCAGCCTGAGAGATGGGTTGCTCGCTCTCCACCGTCGACAGCACCTCGTTTCCCCGGTTTCTAGCCACAGGCACCTCGGCACAACCTTCCACCGCCGCCACGCCCTGCAAATGGTAACCGCTGCTTCACCTGTGGCAACATGGGATATTTTGCCAAGGACTGCCCCAAAAACAAGAATCAACGCCCTGGTCAGAGTAATGCCATGGCCAACAAGGGGAAGAAGCCCAAGGTGCAGATTTGACAAGGGAGGTTGAACTTCACCAATCTGGCAGAACTCCTGGAAGGTGCGCCAGTAATGACGGGTACATTCCTTGTTCATAATCAACCTGTCCTTATTTTGTTTGATTCGGGAGCATCTCATAGTTTCATTGGGACTAAAACTAGTGATAGATGTGGGTTGAGTGTTTGTCACACAAAAGGGTCGTATATGATTTCGACCCCAGGTGGAAAAATAGCCTCCGACTGAATAAACCACTTTGTACCTATCAAGTTAGGAAAAATTCTTTTTAAGGAAAACCTCATCGTTCTTGATCTAGAGGGGATAGATATCATCTTGGGTATGGACTGGATGACCGGACACCAAGTGATGCTAGATATCTCTGCCCGAACTGTCCACATAAACTCACCCCTACACGGAAGCTCTACCTTACACTTGCCCCACCAAGAGTGCGTAAATTCTTGTACCTATCCAGTGATGGAAATCCGGTTGGAAGATATCCCTATTGTCTGCAAGTATCCCGATGTATTTCCGGATGACCTGCTAGGCATGCCACTAGACCGGGATATTGAGTTTGCTATTGAGTTACAGCCAGGCACGGCACCGATATTGAAAAGGCCATATCGAATGCAACGCGCAGAGCTGGTAGAATTGAAGACCCAGTTGCATGAACTATTGGAGAAGGGCTTCATTCGCCCAAGTACATCACCATGGGGCTGTCCAGCATTGTTTGTGAAAAAGAAGGATGAGAGTCTACGCATGTGTGTGGACTACCGACCTCTCAATGCGGTCACTATAAAAAATAAGTACCCTCTTCCCCGCATTGATGTGTTGTTTGATCAATTAGCCGGAGCCAGAGTATTCCCGAAGATAGATCTTTGCTCTGGTTATCATCAGATCAAGACCCCACCGTGTCCTGAAACGGCTTTCTCTACACGATATGGACTCTATGAGTACCTAGTTATGTCTTTTGGGCTCACTAATGCACCTCCTTATTTCATTTATCTCATGAATTCAGTGTTCATGCCCGAGATGGACAAATTATGTCGTGGTATTCATTGATGATATCCAGGTATACTCGAAGAGCGACGAGGAACATGCCGAGCATCTTCACATAGTTCTTCAGCGCCTAAGGGATCATCAGTTGTATACCAAGTTCTCTAAGTGTGAGTTCTGGTTGGAGAGTGTTAAATTTTTAGGACACACTATCTCTCGAGATGGCATTGCAGTCGACCCCAGCAAAGTACAAGAGGTCATGGATTGGAAGCCACCCACCTCAGTTCATCAGATTCAAAGCTTTCTTGGTCTAGCAGGCTAGTATCGGTGATTCATTCTGGATTTCTCAAAGATAGCTAAGCCTATGACTGAGTTATTAAAGAAAGGAGTCAAATTCAAATCGAGTGACAAATGTGAAGTAGCTTTCCACACCTTGAGAAGACTTTTGACTTCCACCCCGATCCTAGCTCAACCTGACACTACTAAGCTGTTCAACGTTTATTGTGACGCCTCCGGCACTGGACTTGGATGTGTTCTTATGCAAGACAACCAAGTCATTGCCTATGCCTCACGAGCGTTACGGCCACATGAGCTGAACTACCCTACACATGATCTTGAATTGGCAACCGTAATCCACGCTCTAAAGATGTGGAGACACTACCTTATGGGCACTCACTACAATATCTACACCAATCACAAGAGTTTCAAATACATCTTTATTCAAGTAGATCTTAATATGCGGCAAAGAAGGTGGTTGGAATTAATCAAGGACTATGATTTAGAAGTGCATTATCACCCCGGCAAAGCCAATGTAGTTGTAGATGCTCTCAGTCGCAAGGCCCATTGTAATTGTTTGTTGGCAACCAACTTCGCAGAGACCTTATGTCATGAGATGGGAAAGCTCGGTTTGGAAATTATTCCTCATGGCACATTAGGTCATATTTCCATTGAATCTACCTTAGAGGACCAAATTGGACTGGCACAATTAGGAGATAAGGAAATAAAGCTCATTAATAAGAAGATTGCACAGACAAATGAGGGGTATAAACATTTCCGATAGGATCAGAAGGGAATAGTACATTATGAAGGTCGACTCGTGGTTCCATCTAACCCCGATCTTAAAAGGAAAATTATGGATGAAGTGCATCTCTCCAAGTTCTCAATTCATCCCGGCAGTAATAAGATGTATCATGACCTCCAGCAAAAATTTTGGTGGAGTGGCATGAAACCAGAAATTGCACGCTATGTCTCAAAGTGCAACACGTGTCAACGTGTCAAGGCAAGCCACTTGAAGGTAGATGGCACCTTGCAACCACTACCTATTCCATCTTGGAAATGGGAGGATATCAGCATGGATTTCATTGTGGGATTACCCGTTACCTCTCGGCGCCATGACTCTATTTGGGTTATAGTGGACTGCCTCACTAAGATAGCGTATTTCCTTCCCGTTCACACCACCTACACCGCTCGAAAATATGAAGATTTATATCTGGACCATATTGTTTCCCTTCATGGTGTGCCGAAGACAATCATCTCTGATCGAGGTGCTCAATTTGTGGCATGCTTCTAGGAACAACTATAGTCATCGCTTAGCACCAAACTAATTCGTAGCTCTACTTACCACCCTCAGACTGATGGCCAAATAGAAAGGGTAAACCAAATTCTAGAAGATATGCTACGTTCTTGTGTCATACATTTTGACAAAAATTGGGACAAGTGCTTGCCGTTAGCAAAATTCTCTTACAACAATAGCTACCAGTCTAGCTTGAAAATGGCACCATTTGAAGCCTTGTATGGCTGAAGGTGTCAAACACCTTTGAGTTGGTCACAAGCAGGAGAAAGATAGACCTACGGACCTGATATAGTGATTGAAGCCGAAGAACAAGTAAAGATAATACAAACACATCTCAAGGCCGCTCAGTCATGACAGAATAGTTACTCCGACAAAAGGAGAAGACCCTTACAGTTTGATATTGGTGATCATGTATACCTCCGACTCTCCCCGACTAAAGGTGTACAACGGTTTGGGGTCAAAGGAAAATTGGCTCCCCGTTACACTGGCCCCTATGAAATTGTGGAGATATGCGGACCCGTCGCATACCGGATCAAACTTCCCGAGAAGCTTTCAGCCATTCACGACATCTTCCATGTCTCTCAACTTAAGAAGTGTTTCGAACCCCGACAGAAATTTTGGAGCAAGAGCATTTTGAAATCGAGCCCAATTTATCCTATGCAGAGTATCCTATCAAGGTCCTCGATCGTAAGGAAAGATACACCCGAAGACAAGTTGTAAGGATGTATAAAATTCAGTGGAGTAACCACACGACAGATGAAGCGACATGGAAAATGGAGGAATACCTTAATAATCACTTCCGCGGTTTTGTTTTCGACCAGGGAGGTAAGGCACGCAAGCCACACTAGTTCGTCTTTTCACTCGAATCTCGGGACGAGGTTCGTTTTAAGGGGGTAGACTATAACAACATAGCCTAATTAAACCATTTTTAATCTTAAGTAAAGTTATTAGAGCATAAAGAAGAACATTTGGCAATTGTGAAGGCAAGTAAAAACACACTTTTGCCATCACAAGATAAACAACTATTTAAACCATAACTCAATTTTTTGCTTAAGAACTTAAACATTTGTCCAACTAAGAGTTGTAGAACTCAACCTTCCTAAAAACTCTTATTTTTGGTGTTTTGCTTGAATCTGAGCATAAGATCTTCAAAGACTCAAAGTTCAAAACTGTGTCAATTTAAGAAAAATAGATAAAGCCCCAACTTTGGAGCTCTTTATCTAAAAATTTTCCAAAATAAACCTAAGCTGAACTCTATACAAAAGTTTTAGAGCTTCAAGCCCTTAACAACTTTTACTAAAGGAGTAAGGTCGAAATCCACACAGAAGGCTTCCAAAACCCATGTCAAAGTCAGCTAGTTTGGTCAACCCAGCTCCAATCAGCAATCTAGGCTGTTTGGAATCAGTTCAACCATGCATCTTGACTTAAGCTTATCTCACAAAACTTGAACAGAATGCCAGCAAAACCCTTTATAAGAGTTTGAGAACTAAGTTTATACAACAACTTCCTCAATTGGACTCTGGTCAAATTCACATCAGAAGCTTTTCAAAATTGGGGCTCAACTCAGCCAAAACCCTTGAAATCATCCACACTACCGTTTTTGCGTAAGTCTAAAAATCCAGCGTTCCTCCAAACTTTGAAGATGTGTATCTTCAAATCTATAGCGAATTTAAACTCAGTTCAATTACAAAAGTTGAACTTGGATCTGAGGACTACAACTTTTGCAAAGGGAGTAAATGCTGCACAGTTCAAGAATCGGGAGTTAATGGCATTTGAAGATCAGCTTGGCGACGCAATCCTGCAAATCCCTCGGCCAGAGCGCACCCGAGCACGCGTGCCACACGATCTCGAGCGCCGCCGCCGCGTGGCACGGCTTCACTAGCGAAGCCATCTCACCCAGTCTCCGGCCCCGGCAAGATGCCGCCTCGCGCCTCGCCGCTAGTAAGCGTCGTGGTCCCCCCATGCTCCCGACAGCCTGCCTCGCCCGAGGGCACGCCCCACCTCCTGTCGCTGCTCTGCCCGTGCGCGCCCCCGCGGACACCTGCTCGACACTGCCGCCTCCGCCAACCGCCGCCCCGGTCGCGAAGCCTCGAGCACCCGCCTCGCCAACCCGACGCCCCGACAAAGCCATTCCCCGCGCGCACGCTCCCTTCGCCCAAAGCCTGTCACCTCGCCTGCCGCACCCCACCGATCACCCCCCCCATCTGCCAATGGTGCCATTGCCATTAATGGCCACAGCAGCGCCCCGGCTCTCCTCCGACCCCCAGCTATCAGTCCCGGCCCCGCCTCACTCGCCTGCTCCGCCCGACCCTATAAATGGAGCCCAGGCGCCGCCTGAGCCCCCTACCCCGCTCACCCTTGCCACCCGCCAAGCTCCCCTGCTCCACATCCAAGCATCACCGCTCGGTCCTCCCATGGAGAGCCCACCTCCACGCAGCCTCGCTCTCCGCCGCCGCCGCAAATTGCTCTGCCACCACCTCGCGCAGCTCGAGCCATTGACCGTTGCCGTCACCAAGCTTCGACGCCGCCGGAACGCCGCCACCCAGCTCCGCTGCAGCTGCAGCCCCGCCTTGCGCCATTCTGCCTCCACCGAGCCTCCTCTACGCCCCAATCGCCGCCAATCAACTCCCGGTGAGCTCCCAAGCCTATCCTGTGACTTCTTACCCTGGATTGGCCGGCGCATCGCCGGAATTTGGCTGGACCGCTGCCGTACGCGCCGCCAAGGGCACACTTGTGTCTTTTCCCTTCTTCCAGGGACCTTAGCGCTAAAGTTAGGGACCTCTGCGCGTTTAACCTATAGACCTAAGGGCTAGACCATAAGTTTGCCGCAGTTTCTTTTAATTTTGGCAGAAAATGATCCAAACTTTGAAAATGCACCATAACTTGCAGAAAAATTTTAAAATGGTAAATCCAACTCTCAAGTTTTTGTTTCAGAGAATGGAAGCTTATAAAAATGATGTGGAGCCTAGCTTAGATGTTTAAATCTCTGTTTTAGTTTTATCATGGAAATTTAAGGTTGCTTTTGTCTTTTTGCATAATAATTAAACTAGAGATGATAAAAATGTGAAGCAAATTGAAATAAGTCAGTGGTGTAGTATAGTTTGTAGGAAAATTATAGAACCTGGTCAAAAGCAGAAGGAAAACCACTTTCCTTTTTGGGGGAAGAATAATTAGGGTAAATATATGGGAAAAGATGCCCTTCACTCAAAATTATGAAAAATTCACCGAAGGCTCTATTTCACCTCTGGAACCTACTGTTAAAATTTCATACCCAGATTCGTTATAGTTTCTGTCTTAAAAATAGTTAAGCACACACTACCTTATCATAATGAAATAGTTTTAATTATTTTTGTGCAACTCTAATAAGCCTCGAATTTGTGCGTAGCTTAATCATAGCAAGATTAAGTTGCTGGTAAAATTTCAACTTCATAGCTTATTGTTGATAATAGAAATAAAATTTGAAGATGAACCAAATTAAATGGAAGAAAGAACCTTGAGTAAAGGTAATAGTCTTTTTGGGAAGAGGTAAAAAAAAACATTCAGAAATAGGATAACTTTCCGATCTAAAGTTTAATAAACTTAAGTTGTATATATGTACACAATCACCATCAAGTCAACCCTGAGTTATACCATAACACACCTTACCTTATGCAGATAAAGAAGGTGTAGCACCTTGTTTAGGTGAATGTGGTCATAATGTAATTTATACTTTAGTGCTAATTCGTGTTTTGCATCCTATATGAGAAAGCATGGAAGTTGACCTTGATGCATTTGCATTTCGTGTAGAGTTGAACCTTGCTGACGAATCTGCATCAAGTCAGAGCTGAGCTCATACCGGAGCAAGCCGAGGACCAGTTCGCTAACTCCCCATGTGAAGGCAAGCCCCGAAGCATGATTTCCTATCTTTAAATATTTGCGATACAATTGATTGCTTGATTGTGCATTTATGTTCCAGGAGTTGATTGAAACCGTAGATGCATGAACTTAGTACATTTGATATGAACACTACTATACTGAGTCGAGTAGTTGCAATGCTTAATAGGACTCGGTAAAAGTCGAGTGATTTCCTATCACTCGCGAGTTATAGGAGTTGATTGCTTTACTTATGTTGCAACTATTAGGACGATGGACGGGGCCGGGCTTATGTTCGGTACTCGGTGGTTTGCCCCGTCTGTCTACATGAAATTGGACTAAGATCGATATGTGATAGTGTTCGTGATCAAGTGTTGAAAGTACTAATCTCATACCTGGTATGGGATGGGGAAGCCTAGTACCTGATTGACCCAGAACGTGAGCGGATCGTTCCACTATCTCTGGAATAGAGTTCCCTTGCGGCCACATGTGGTGACAAGTGCGGTCATAGAACAGTAGAGGCCAGGTCTATGGAGCCTTGTACCAAGGGAAGTGGGCTCGACACGGATCTAGGAATTGATGGGGACGGCTGACAAATGAAGCGACCTCTCGTGGTGCGCGGATGTCGTGGGATTAGGTTCGCCTTGCATGGTTAAGAAATTCGAATCGATTCGCCTGCCTCTCACAGTTTGGGATTGCTTGATCACTATGCTACGCTGAGTAAGAATGAAAGATGACAATGATCTAATATTGTTACATATATTAATTGCTTGGAAACTATGCTTGGTTTAGTATTGTTGCTAACTTAGAAGGGTAAACAACAATAGAACTTGTGGCTAAAATATTGAAAGTAAGGACCTACACTAGTTGCTTTTGGCAAAAATAAACCCCAGAGCCAAAAAGCTTGCATGTCTAGGTGTTGGTGGAGTAGTACCACCGGTCGGTTAAGTTTTGTTGAGCGTAGTCGCTCAGCCTTGTTGTGGCACATCTTTTCAGGTCATGTTGATACCCCTGAGCTCACTGCAAGTGGCACTTGGCCTCCCCAACTTCCTCCTGGTTGGACGGTTGAGTGGGATCCCTCCTCGGACGGTGAGGACCGGGATCATTGATGTCATGATTGGCTTCTTCATGATGTCCCACAACAACGTTTAGCTTCCGCTCATTTATTTCTATTATTTGAAAACTCTGCAAACCTTGCTTGAATTTCGAACTTGAGGTTGTAATAATTTGATGCACTTGTTTATTTGAGATGGACTGTTGTAATCTCTGTAAGCACTCGCCTTCGTGCGAGTCTTGCTTTCTCGATCCTGAGTTAAGTGGTTTATCGGATGAAATTCGACGGACGACCAAGTTGATTTGGTTAAAGTACATGATCGCGTGTTAAGCGGTTTAAGTGTGCTTTAGCCAAGTTAATTTGGACGGTTCCACCACACCGAGGTGGTGAACGTAGGCTTTCGCAGTGCTCCTGCGAGGACCGGCATGACCGGATCCCTGTCTGGCCTGGTGCAGAAGCCCTGATGAGGTGATTTTCTGATTTACATGCGAACTAGCGCACTCGTATATTGGCCAGAAAAAGTGCCAACAGTTAGCTTGTAAACCATCCGTCGTCGCTTCATCGTAATCGCAGCGCTATCATATCGGCGGCTCTCATCGCCGAGGATCACCGCATCGGCTCGTACAGCCGGTGCCCGAAGGCCGTCGCACATTGCATCTCCATCAGGACAACGTCGCTACCAACACGCTGCTGCTGAGGATCACTGTGCGTCTCCAGGCGTCGCTGCACTTACACGGCCAGGAGGCCGAGCGTTCATCCTTGTTCGCCGGAACAAAAGTACAAGACGGAAGGCAATCTGCAAATTGGGCTGTTATCTACTATTAGTCTCCTCCGTACTTGGATTGGTTATCTTTTTGTAATTTCTATTTTGAGACTCATTCGGATTAATTACTAGTTGCCATTAGAATCTCACGTTTGCATAGTCATTACATTGTGCTGCTGCTTGGAGAGCTTTGTGCTATATATTTCTGTGTGTTGGCTTGCACGGCAATTTCTTGTGCCAACAGTTATTTTGCCCCTAACTGAATTCGGCTTCATTCTTTAACTCAATAATAGGAATAAAAGCGTTGCTCTTCCCCGATTACATTTCATATGTCTTCTCAAGTAATTAACGTTACCTAGGAATTTTTTTCATATCTTGTTACCATGTACAATAGCTTCTGTTTTCTTACGATATATCTCCCTATGCCATCAGGCCTAAGAATTTCCCACCGGATATACCAAGAACACATCTAAATGGGTTCATCTTCAGTCGATACCAACGCATTCTTTCAAAAGTAAGCTGCAACCAAGTAAGAATCTAAGACATGATTTGACCAATATGCCATCAATGTACACCTCTAATATAACACCAACTAGATAATGGAAAATTAAAATCATAGTCTAGCACCGGCATTCTTTGAAAGAAGTTATGACAGCCCAATCGAACAAACCAACAAAGTTTGGACATCTAAAGGCCATTTAGACATGCTTTCTGCAGCCATAAATATGGATTGTAATTTAACTAGGGTTATTATAAATAATAACAATAATTCTATGTCCAAATGCATCATAAGTCAATGTAATGGCTAAAGCCTTCATATATTCAATGCAAACTCTTAACTTACCATAGACCAAACTTACCAATGTAAACTATATATTTAACTTATTACCATAGGATACTCTATCTTTAGGAGTGGCTCTATTTAGATATCTAAAATCAATGCAAACTCGAACTTAGAGATCAACTCAACATACTCATATATATATAGAAAATTATCTATATGCTATTGGAAATTTAACCCATCCCTTGTATGCCATCCAAATTTAAGTCATCCCTGTCATTGAAATTTGAACTCCATTCCGTGTAAGCCATTACTAGCACATTACAATCACATACTCCATCCATTTTTATTTATAAGGCACACACGCATATCAAAATTCAAACTTTGTAATCTTTGACCAATAATTTGACTATTAATTTTTTATTTTTATAATGTAAACTTTATAAGGTTGGCTACAATGATTATAAGTTTATAACCATAAATAATATAATATAAGATAAATGAATGATCAAAGTGTTATTTGGAAGATCATGCCAAGTTATACCATGCCTTATAAACATAGATGGAGAGAGTAACTGTTAAGTGAAGCTGAAAATAAAATTATTACCCCCAAGAAAAGAGATGAAACATTTTTCCTGCTTCCTATTATGTTACTGCAGTCAACAACAATCAGTATGTCTTCCAGTAAAATTTTCAAATTCTTTAGTTTCAGTCGTCCTTTTCCCTCTCCTATCCTCCACTCCTCCCATCATCCTCTCTCCCTATCAAATCGACGCACAACGGCGTGCCGCCGGCCGGGTTGCGGGCTGGCATGTCTGCAAAAGAATAGGCGGCCGTGGAGCCGTTGCCCATGGCAAACACTTGCAGCGGCCATCCGGGTGCTAGGGGTAAAGGCAAGAGCGGGGAGTGGCCGGGGGTCGGGGGGCGGCATGTCTGTGAGTAGGCAGCCGGGGGGCCGACGACTGTGGCAAGCGCGAGCAACGGTCATATGGGGGTGGAGGCAAGCGCGGATAGTGGCCAGGGCCGCAAGGCGGAGACGAGCGCGGGCAGCGGCCATCCTGGGGCCGCGGGGTGACGGCGAGCACGGGCGGGACCTCCCAAGGCTGCGTACGGTGATGTGGGGGATTCGGCTGCCCGATGGTGGAGGGGGCGGGTTGGCAACGAGCCCCTGCACCGATTCTTGAGGACGGGCGGACAAGGATATGCGGCTGTCAGACCAAGGATCCCCGCGCGCTGGACTGTGACCGCCGAGTCCCGACTTGCCAATTTGGGGAAGAGGAGGAGAGGAGATAAGAGATGAGGAGGGGCAAATTCTGGAAAATGGTGAATGATGCATATGTTTGTCTTTTTTGACCAAAGATGGCAGAGTTAAATTTTCATATGGCAATGAAGGAATAGTCTAAACTTTGATGGTATATAAGGGATGGGTTAAATTTTCAATAGCATACAGGAAATTTCGCTCGGATATAATCATTTTTCTGTATTTATGTAAAGATTATTGTGCCCTAGGAATAGGATACTTTTAGAACGAAGTGGTTGAGAGGGTAATAGATGTATATTGTAAAAATAGTAGTTCGTCTCCCATGTAAATAGACTTTTGAAGAAATGAAATACTAACAGTTGTCCTAACATCTTTCTTCCTTGTTCTCTCTCGCCTCGGCCCCGGGATGCCCCGCTCGGGCGACTCGGGCGGTGGCCCAACCCTAGCCGCCATCGTTCTCTCCCTCCCCTCCACTCCCCCTCACCACCGCCAGAGGGCACCGTTGGAAGCCCGTGTGGCCCCTGGGAAGGCGGCGGTGGGGCGGTTTCGCCTACTTGTCGCGCCTGCGCGGATCTGGCTGAAGATGGCACGCGAGAGACGGTGACCTCGAGGCGGGACGGTGACCTCGTGCCAGCGCAGTGCGAGCAGCACGAGACGCCAAGCGCGGCGTGACCCTCTCCCTCCCCTCCACTCCCCCTCACCGCCGCCGAAGAGGGCGATGCTACTGGCGGCTTCGACAGTGGCCGGCGGCCCTGGTCCGGCCAGGCCCGGATCCGGCACGCGCACGCCAGGATCCGGGGTTCCCTAACCTTTGAGGTGGATTCCCTCGTGGATCCGCTCCGGGGGGCACCGGCTAGGATGCGGCGTTCAAGTCGGGTTCACGCTCATGGACCAGCCTGGATGGCACTACGTGCAGTCCTGGTGGTGCGGGCCGTGTTGGCTGGTGCTTGCTTGCGGCTACCCCCTCCCCTCCACCTCCACTCCGGCGGTCATCCACACGCCACACCGGAGCTCACCTCCTTTCCAGCATTCTCCATGGTCAGAACTGGCGTGCTCGGAGGATTGGGGCTAAGTGAAAGCCTTTGCCCGCCTGGCGGGCCGATGAAGACAACACTCTCAGACACCGTCTACCTTCTTGGAGGCGTCATCAAATGGCCTCCTCTCCTCTATGCCATCACCACCGCCGGCGACCACCGTCCCCGCCCCTATGTTTGCAGCAGAACTAGAAGGTTCTTAGTGCTCCTTTGGATTCTACTGTGGTTCCGCAAGTGTCCACCACTGGCGCCTCTACTTCGTCGACACTCTCCTTGTTGATGGAGATGCCAAATCAAATGTTGGGTGTCACCTTTGCCAGCCGTCCCTCCTTTTGGGCTTTCTCCCCTCGAAGGACGTTGGATGGCGGTATGCGGCACCTGGATGTGCCTTAATTGGTGTTGCTTTCAGCTTGAAGGGAGGTCATCGTTTGCGGCGATATTTTGGTCGAGACGTTTCCCCACCCTTTTGCCCCCGTTCTGTTGGCAAACCCTCCCAAATCGTTGGAGGGTGGTCACAGGGCGGCGTAGCTGCGAGGGGTGTTGTGGTGGCACTTTAGCTCCGGTGAACCTGGCAAGCAAGTTGCTCGGTAGTGGCTCCCATGGACGATTGGTAGAATGCACTTTGACTTCTTAGGCACCTTCTGTTGTGTTGAGCTTGCACCGCTCTATGTATCGGCTTGGAGATATTTCATGTTTTCTCTTCTATAACTTCTTTTTGTTTCTCGCCACGTGGCTAAGAACTCATATAATCCCTCCCTGTATGGTATGTCAGGGATCAAACTTGTACTGTGCCGTCTTACTCTCGATCAATGAGAATCAAGTAGGTGGGGGATCTTTCCCCAAAGTTGTTCGAAAAAAAATCTTTCTTCCTTGTTGATTTGGAGAAATTCCAAAAGGCAGGTTCCTGACGTCATTGATGAGGAATATATAACTTGACAACCAATAGCAATTCTGTGCTTCTGGATGGCCTCCATGAAGAGGAATTCTTGCGGTAGAACGTGCAGGAAGGTTACGATTCCTTTTCTTCCAAAAATGCCACCAAAAATAAACCACGATGCCATCAAAGACTCTCTCATTTCATTATTTTGCATCTGCAACCTGCATCTCTTCCTCCCCATATAGTGAACTTTTCCGTTCAATGTTCTGAACTCTGAAGTCTCTCTAATCCTATGGAGGAAAAATTAACTTCCAAACCTCTTTGGAGCACTGACAATCTTTTCATAAATGTTTAGGAGCTTTGGGTTGGGAGTTGGGAGTAGCGAAGTTTGCAAATTATCAGATCATTTGGCCAACCCCTTTTCTGAAGATTGTTTGCTGTCCATGATCCTACGTCAGACCTGCAACCTCAGTCGAAGAGGTTCATCCTTCCTAGTACTTCAAGAAAAGTTCCAGAAATATTCAATTCAACCGAGGAATTCCCACAGCTTCCGCAGTTTCCTCGTGTACAAATCAAAGGCATGGGCTGCTTTAGAGATGAAAGAACACACAACCTTCTCGACAAAAAAGAAAGAAAGAAAGAACCACGACGCCGCCGCTATAAATAGCCCTGTTGCGAATGTTGAACCACACGGCTCAGACCGATCGATCTCACGGGTCGTGACACCGGAAAAGCGAACGAAATGGCGCCACTTTCCCGCCTCCTCGTGGCCGTGGCGCTCCTCCACGCCGCCGCCGCCGCGGCAACCGCCTCTAACGTCCACGGTGACCACCGCAACCGCAAGCCACGCTACGATCGCGTCTTCAGCTTCGGCGACTCCCTCACCGATACCGGGAACGCGCTGCACCTCTCGCCCAGCGGCGGAGGGCCCGCGAGCCGGCCGCCCTACGGCGAGACCTTCTTCCGTCGCCCTACCGGCCGCGCATCCGACGGCCGGCTCGTCGTCGACTTCATCGGTGAGCACTGAGCAGCACCGGCCACCACACCAGCTTCGTCATTTCCATGTGATAAAATTATCAATATCGTGACGTGTCCATGTGGCGCACGCAGTTGAGGCGCTTGGCTTACCGCACCCGACGCCGTACCTCGCCGGGAAGGCGGCGGCGGATTTCCGCCGCGGCGTGAACTTCGCGGTGGGCGGGGCGACGGCGCTTGACGTGCACTTCTTCGAGAGCAGAGGACTGGCGCCGTTCGTGCCCGTCTCTCTTAACAACCAGACAAGCTGGCTCAAGAATGTTTTACAGCTTTTTGGCTCAGCTAAAGGTAATAAATACTGATAGTGTTTGGTACTCCTAGCAATTAACTGAGGAATAATTAAACGTCTTATATATGATCTTCTTCTGCACTCTGCTGTCTCTGCAGAGCAGAGGAAGATCACGTCGACGTCCCTCTTCCTCGTCGGAGAGATCGGGGTCAACGACTACTTCATCGCCGCCCTCGGCCGGAACCGCACCGTCGGCGAGGTGAAGGCCTTCGTGCCGCGCATAGTTGCTGCCATCCGTTCGGTCGTCACCGTAAGCTCGCACGCTGCGTACTCTACTGTCTGCTCAATGTTTGCCTTCCAAGCTCAAACGTGAGGCGTTTGCGTACATCTACTGACACAGGACGTGATCGCCACCGGAGCAAGCACGGTGGTGGTCCCGGGGATGATCCCGCTGGGCTGCGAGCCGCAGCTGCTCGCGCAGTACAAGGGCACCGTCGGCGCCGGCGGCTACGACCCGGAGTCCGGCTGCCTCACGCGCCTCAACGGCCTCGCCGAGCTGCACAACCGCGAGCTGCGCCGCGTGCTCGCCGGCCTCCGCCGCGCCCACCCCGGCACGGCCATCGTCTACGCCGACCTCTACCGGACCGTCACCGACCTCGTCGTGTCTCCCGCCAAATACGGTATACGCGCTCACGGCGACGCACACCATTGGTCACCTCTGTCTCCGTGACGCGACGGCGCGTGGAAGGCTCGAACGGTGTGCGCACTCATATTTCTCTTGGCATGGTTTCTTATCTCGATCATCCATGGCAGGTTTCAGGAGCAGGCCGTTGGTGGCGTGCTGCGGCGGCGGTGGCGGCGCGTACAACTTCGACGACACCGCGTTCTGCGGCGCGGTGGGGACGGCGGCGTGCGCGGACCCGTCGGAGTACGTGTCCTGGGACGGGGTGCACTTCACAGAGGCCGCCAACAGGCGCATCGCCTGCGCCGTGCTCGAGGGGTCTCACGGCGCCGACGCGCCGACGCTGTCCAACTCATGGGCCACGATGGAGGCTTGGCGTCGTAGGATTGGCTGCGTCTAGCAGTCTGGTTCCCGTGCCAGGTTGAGGACAGAGTCGATCGGGCTACCCCGTGGGCTGCACGTGTATACCTAGCCATCAGGCATTTCAATACTTAGGACAAAAAGAATTTTCCATGTAGTATTTCCATTTGATTATTGACAATGATACGTAGGTATAGGAGTCAAATTAAGGGCATAATTAACACGGATATGCTGCAATTGATGTGACTAGCAGCTACTTGGGAGGGAGACCACCTTAGCTTGTTCCACAATCTCTGCGATAAGCTGTGACTTGCAAGTTCATCACTCTACCCCACCACCCGGTCCAGATCCAAAGTACACATTATGGTCACATATCGTTCTCATCTTCCAGTGCCTTGATTCTATTACCAAAAATCAAAGCCGAAACGCAACAAATTAAAAATTGAGAAAATATATTATTCCCTTCGTCTCACAGATTGTAGATCTTTTTTTACTATTCTAGATACATAATTTTTGTTATACATCTAGTATGTCCAATACAAAGGCCTGGTTTGGTTACTCTTGCTTATTTTTAGCACCCGTCATATCGAATGTTTAGATACTAATTAGGAGTATTAAACGTAGACTATTTACAAAACCCATTACATAATTGGAGGCTAAATGGCGAGACGAATCTATTAAGCCTAATTAGTCTATGATTTGACAATGTGTTGCTACAGTAAACATTTGCTAATGATGGATTAATTAGGCTTAATAGATTCGTCCCGCCGTTTAGCCTCCACTTATGTAATGGGTTTTGTAAATAGTCTACGTTTAATACTCCTAATTAGTATCTAAATATTCGATGTGACACGTGCTAAAAATAAGCAAAGGGAACCAAACACCCTCAAAGTAAAAGCTATGAACCTAGAAAAACTAAAACGACTTACAATATTGAAATAGGAAGAGTATATGTACAAATAGGTGTGTAGTGACTTTGTCAATCTAAAGATATAACGACTCATTTTATAGCTTTTCATAGGGGTATGATGTGTGTGCCTACGTTCAGGAGGGGGATATAACTTGTCAATCTTATAATAAATGGCGGTGGGAAAATTGACAACAAGGTGACATTTTGTATATTTCAATCGATGAGCCACGTTAGCTAGCTATAAGTGAGCTGGCTTTATTTCTAGTGTCTCCAAATTTCTCAAACAAAAATACATAAAAATAATTTTGACAAAGGATATGCATGCATCAACAATTTTTTTACTGCATGGAAGCACATAAATATTGAAAAAATTGACGGCCATAAGATATATTTTGGCCCAAGTAATGTACTTATCATTTATTAATAAATAAAGATTATTTTATAAAATAATGATCAGCTGGAAGAGGTTTTATCGATAAAGATAGCTTCGCATCAATAGCTAGCTGACATTGGCTCTATTTTAGAGAAGCTTAGGGGGTGTTTGGGAGCACTCCACTCCACGAAAAATTGCTCCACTCCACCAACTCCGAATATTTCGCAGCCAAACGCGTCTAGCTCCAGCAACTCCGGCTCCAGGAAAAAGGTGGAGCAGGGGGGTTGATCCACGTTTTTTGTGGAGTACCTCAAGGGGTGTTCCAAAAAACCCCTTTACAGACCTCCTCGTGGAGTTGGTGGGTATTTACCCACCATTGCCACTCGTTACACACATACCGGTTCGATTCAAAGAAAAGAAAACACCTCGTCGCCGCCCCTCGCCCCGGCGCGCCGCGCCGCCTGCCGCGCCCCGCGCCCGCCGCCCGCCGCCCGCCACGCCGCCCCGGCCTGCCGCGCCGCCTGCCCGCCGCGCGCCCTGCGTCCCGAGCCCGCCCGCCCGCCCGCCGCGCGCCGCGCCCCGCGCCCCGCGCCACCCGCCCGCCGCCCCTGCGCCTCGAGAGAAGAAAGGAGAAGGAGAAGAAAGGAGAAGAAAAGGAGACTGACAAGTGGGACCCATTCACATGGGTATAATAGACCATTCACAACAAGTGCTAATATTTTTGGAGCTAGAGCACTGCCATTAGCCAAACACGTGCAGCAGCTCCATGTTTTTTTTGGAGTTGGTGGAGTGGAGCTAGGAAAGTGTGGAGCTGGTGGAGTGAAGTTGGTTTTTCTAGAGTGGAGTACTCCCAAACAGGCCCTTAGTATGGTGTAAACAACTGCCAGCTAGTTAGGGGGGAAACGGTAATATCCGTTCGTCCGGCCGGCCGAAAGGGTCATGGACTAAATAAATAGTTTATATCTGAATTTGAATATTTAATATATGTACCGTATCCATATTCAAATACGTTCGTAAAGTTGAATATTTAATATAGCAATAAGATAGATATCAATAACCAAGATATCATGTATCCGTATATATTCATATGTATCTAATCTGTTTTCATCCCTACGGCTAGCAACCAATCTCCTGAAGTCCTGATCCTTTGGCAAATAAGGCTCGTGCTGAGTACTGCTGCTCCGTTCCAAATTACTATTCATTTTGATTTTTCTTGGTACATAATTTTTTATATACACCTAGATAACGCTATTACAGAACTTGTATTCGAAGATAGGCTATCACCGTCAGTTTTAAGTAAACCGTTGGTGATGCCTCTTCACCGCCGGTTTCGGTGCAGACAAGGACATCAGCTGTTAAAACCGACGGTGATACTCCTTTTCACCACCTGTTGGTGGCTAAAACCGACGGTGAAACCATCACCGCCAGTGCATTATACAGACCGGCGGTCTAACGATTCACGGATCCGAAATTTTTCAAACTTGGCTTCGAAAGTTTTGCGTCCGACTCCCTCTCCACCACCACTCTATCTCCCCACCGGCCCCTTCTCTCTCATCACAACTCTCTCTCCGCCGGCCCTCCCTCTCCCTCTCTCCAGCCCTCCCTCTCCCTCCGCCGCGACCCCTCTCTCCGGCTCTCCCTCCCTCTGGCCCTTCCTCAGCTGCCCCTCTTCTCCCCCCTTCGCTCGCCCTCACTCATGCAGGCGAGAAGCGGCGGCGGCGCACGAGGAAGCGGCACGGGGGCCTGCGTCGGTGACAGTCGACGCGGGGAGCTATAGCGGCAAGGGCGGCGCTCAGATCTATGATGGATGGGATGTTGCAGCGCGCGGACATACGACGGCGACGGCAGCGCGGGGGGTTGTGTCGGCACACAAGGAGAGGTCCACAGGCGTGGGTCGGGGCGATGGCGGGCACAGATCTGGATACAGGTCACCAGCATTGATGGCAGGTCACCTCTCTCTCTCCCTCTCTCCCTCCGTGTCGGATCCAGCGGGACCGCGGTGGTCTGCAGGTTGCGGGGCTGCGGCGGCCAGATCCGGCGAGGTACGGCCAGCCGGATCCGACGAGGCAGTGCGCAGCCAGGGCGTTGGGCGGCGATTTTTTTTTTATTTTTTAATAGACCTTCACCGTCGATCCATCAGTGCCGAAAGTCAAATAACGGGTCCAAAACCGGCGGTAAAGGCCGATTTGGAGCCAGCGGTGATGTACCTCTGTGGAGTAGTGATATATGTTATGTCTAGATACATAGCAAATGTTATGTATCCAGAAAAGTAAAACGAATAGTAATTTGAGACAGAGAGAGTACATGTGAATTAAAAGTACCATTATTTTCTCCATAAAAATGAATTAAATTACCACTACCCTTTTAGAGAAATAAGAAGATGAATGTGCCAGAGACGGTTGGCCTAAGAGGTTGCTTTTACCTCTGACCAACAGCATAGGTCAGAGTTTAGGTTTATCCCTTCCCTTCTACTTACTTGAGAGTAGGGAGCAAAACTAGATAAGTCTTAAACGAAGACCGGGTTTAATGATACCCTCCCCATTTGTAACTGCTTACAGCGGAACTTCTACTATTCATTCTATCCACTATCTCTCGACAAATGAATCTGAATCAAAGTAGAGTAGAAGGCCAGACCTTAGGCGAATTTCGGTATCAAGAGATGAAAGTGAAAGGCGGAGGTATCCTTGGACCCCAGAAGCTAGTTCCAGTATCCTCATTTCTTTGGACACCAAACATGCAACATATCCTCCATTAGCATTAACACATCATAGTGAAGCTTCCTTCACTGAACAGATCTTCAGCAAGAAGTGACTAGTTGTCATTCCAAACTCCTAACCTTTTGTTTATCTCTCGCTTGCTTCGATTATAAATTCATCAAATGAAGGATTCAGAGCTTTTGTGTCCCTACAGTTAAGTACCAATATCTTTCTTGTCCGTCCAGCTATTCAGGAAAGGAAGGCAATCGATTCAATTCATTCCCCAATTTCTGGCTTGGTGCTGCGCATTATTAATAATATCATATAGCACGCATGCAGCTAGCCTTAGTGGCTGTAAAAGGTGTTAGGCAGCTCAGAATATGTGTTAGCAGCCCCCGTGCGGTGGCTCACTCACTTATATTTTTAAGCAGCCAAGAGAGGCGTTTAACTCGTGTCTTGTAATGATAAAAATCGCATCAGGCTTCCTGGACGACCAGGAGATAGACTAAGCTCCCTCCATATTTTCAAAATTATGTATATATTTCAAGAATTCAATAAAAATGAATTGGAATTCATGGTTTGTATAGGGATATAATTGCAATTTCCACTACTGAAAAGGTGTCTATTAGTACCACGTCTAAACCCCCTCTAGTCTCGGTTCTAGACCCGGTAATACGAATCCAAGACTAAAAGTCTCGCCCTTTAGTATCGGTTTTCTCACCCGGTACTAAAATGATCATTTAGTACCTACTAAAGGATTTTGAGTCAAAAAATATTTTAAATCCCGAAGATGCTCACACACACACGCAAATATTTTAAAGGGCAACCAACTGGCACTAAAAGACCTCCGGTGTCTACCAAATTTAGACCATGTACTAGTAGTATCGGGTCCGATTCATTCCGATTTTTTTTTTGGGATTGAAGCCTCGTTTTCTAGTAGTGTTCGTTGGGATAATTCCAGTTGGTACATGATAGAAAAAAAATATGTTCTAAATGAGGCGTCAATTAGCCTTCAATATATGTTTGTGCATCCCCTGTGGTGCACTTGCCCATTTTCGAAAGGACATAACTTTACTAGAGAAAGGAAAAAGGGATTAAGGAAAAAGAAAAGGACGCCACAACTTGAATTGATAAGGCAGCAGAAAGTACTTTTGTTCAACATTTTTCTGACTTCTTGTTGTTGTCCTTGGAATCGAACTGCTCTATTTCCTTGAATTTATTCTATCCGATTTCCCTGACGAGTTTAAAAGCACCGTCTTACCTGCTTATGGTGCAGATGATGCAGACTGTACATACCGATTCCAACGTGGCTTAACAGGGGCAAATTAACCAACATCCTTTCCACGTGATGCAAACTATTATTTCAAAATCAAGTACTATCCCATCCTCAAGTGTTTGATGATATCATTGGCGTCATTGTCTACATGATGTGGATTTCACAGTCCATATGTAGTTTCATAAATATGATTACCGGTCAAATTAAAACATCTATTAGTATATTTTTCTGAATTTATTTCAATATTAAACAACACCATTCTTTTTAGCGAGATGACGCACCAATCGACAACAAGGTGGCTATAATGACCTCATCAATCATATAAAAATTATGTATGTATGAGTATGCTTTCATAAAAATGAGTATGCATGTATGCATGCATGTATGTATGTATGAGGGTCCGTGTTTATAATGTGTTTGGGAAAAAAAAAATAGAACGTTCAATAATTGTAAAACCATCAATCCATCATCAGTAAAATAAAGGAAAGGAATTTGCATGCGTACAAACAAACCCACGCGGAAGATACACATGAAGTTTCAAGCGAAAATGGGATGGGATCGAAAGCCGAAAGGGCTGGTCTGGAGGCGGCCGAAAAGTTTCTTGATCAGTTTCTTTCGAGAAAAAAAGGTTCTTGACCTCATGATCTGGGCAGAATGGCAGATTGATCTCTTTTATCGCGGCGGCTGAAAAAGTTGGAGGTCAGGTTCGGCCAATCGGCCCCTTGCGGAGCTTACTGGGCTGCGCCTGCGCTAGTGCGCGAGCGTGCGCGCCTATTGCTGGGTTCACTATCCCTGAACAGTGTCACGTTTCTCGTCATAAAATTGTTCAACGCAGTACCACGTTTCTTGTCATAAAAATATTCACCGCTCAAAACAGAATTGTGAATACACGTACTAAAATCTAAGCCAAATTTGCAGGAAAAGTATCAAAGGCACTTTGCTTACTAACAATCCAGGGTCAGCTGGTTGACTGGTTCTGTAGGCTTTTCTTCTGTATTTTGGTGTTCACAATGCTTGCGGATTCTAGCTATCGATGACATGAAAAAGGACAATTTTTTTCTTAAGATGACAAAGCATTTACATGAGAAGCCTTCGGCATTATCACGTCTCCTCCCGCTCGTTCTACTACTTCACGATACCTGATTGCCTACAGCTCTGAAGAAGACCACTATGGAGGAATCCTTGGATGTTGATGAAAGTGCGAGCACCACCAAAAATTTTTTCCTCCTGCTTGGCAAAATAGGCCGCAAACCTTCGCCTTCGTGTGGGCAAGCATTCACCTGCAATTTTTTTTAAAAAGTTAATATGCATGACTTTTTTAAAAAAAATTTGTCAGAATGGTGACTACAAGTCTGCTACTGATATCGTTTATGGATATATTCAAATTTGAGAGAACAAAACTTAAAAGTGAAAAAAACTAGTTCGATGTTGTGTAATTCAATCATGTAGTATCAGATTTTTTTTATGACGGAAAATGTATGGATACTTGATGACGCCTTCTGATCCTGTAGTTCTTTAGTCCAGAATTATGCTGGTTAACTATAAGTTAGAAAAAAATAATTATAGATTCGATAGTTCAATTCCAAGCAGTAAATTTTTAGGAGTTCCAGAGCTTTCAAGTCTTGTTTATAAATAGCTACATACCATGAACCATACATGCTTAGGATCTGCCAACCTATAATATTCATGGTGCAGTGCAATTCTGTTCAAATATTAAATACAGTTCTAAGTGAAGGTAATGTACTAACCACATCGAGAAAACCTTCACTTGAGTTTATATATATCGCTGTAACTTTCCTTCCTATATTTCCACCCAAATTGTCTGGTACTGTAGCTCTCCGGACAAAGAATGTTTGCTATTATATACCTGCAGCAACATAATTATTTGTCCCCAGAATTTTCAGTGTATGGCAAGCAATACTTATGAATGGCTGTATGATGGCATCCAATTGACATTTTGTTTTTATCAGAACTCTCAGAACAAAATATTACAAATTGATGAAGTGTCTATATTTCAAAAGCTCCAAAAACAGCATGGCATCCTACAGTTATTTACACAAATGACGAAGGTGTTGAGATGAAAGATTGCTTACACATGTTTCTCAATGTTTTATAAATAGTCCAACACTTCCATCTCGTCATATGAGTCTCTCCGCTTTTTCAAAACCCTTGGTCTGTCATTGACTATTTCTAGAACCTGATACATAAAAGTCGAACATCAAACAACAAATTGAGTTTTTCAAATCTAGGCCTTCATTGTATAAGGAAAATAAAAATAAGTTTATTGGTTTAGCTAGTGTGTCCTACCAGTCAAGGAGGCTGGAATTTTGGATGAGTAAAGAGCAAGTCATTTATTAAAAAATCTTCATTAAATATTTCAAGAAAGTGTGGCATGTTATCTATACAATACACAGGTTACATAGAAAAAAAAAACTTAGTACACATGCCACGCAGATGGCTGCCAAATACACCTCATGAATTATATAGCAACATGTCCGAGTGTCAATAAATGTTAAGCATAATTGAAATAATATTTTATTCGAAACAGTCATGGCATTTCAAATTTCAAATGTCTAATGAATCCTATTTTCAAAAAGATTAATCCCTAAAAAATAACATACCTCTGGTCTTGAGTAGAGAACACCATACGACATGCCCACATCAACGCACCAAACTTTGCCGTCGCATTTGCTGACAACAGAAGAAAGCCACTGGTTAACTCATCTCATAAAATTGGCATCTCGTAAATCTCCTATTGAAAATCCTTTGCATAGAACGCTCAGTTGAGATTTGAGAACGATAGGTACCAATTCACACCACCAATCTGGGGAGTATGCCCTACCACCATCCCCTTTGCTCCCACAGATTTCAGCGTTTGCTCAGCAACAATGGAAGATAGCTGAAACCAACATGGACATCTGTGTGATCACTTGTGAAGTGTGAAATATTTGTTTTTTCATTGAGATACATATTTCCCGTGGTGCAAGAGAAAGCACCCGGAGGTCTGGTTACTGGATTAGATTATTTTTCTAACCATCAAAGCACGGCGCGGCCTTTCGGCAGGGTCATGCGAGTACAGTCGGCTCCATACCACACTGTCATAACCTCTAGTAGCTATGAAAGGGATGCCTGTCTCATCATCGCTGTCTTCACCTGAACATTTCATCCACATTGACACTTCTCTGTTCATACGCTCAATCCCGTATTCAACTGCAGACAAGAAGAGAACAAACTGAGCCAAAACGCTTCACTTAATGCAGTCCATGTTATCAAAAAGAACATTTCCAATTGTAGCTGAAATTTTGTTGGGTCACAAGATTCACGCTTGTTAATGCTAGTCTGAAACAAGAGCCTCATTCTGCATTTAGTTTATGCAGTGGTTGTTTCAGTCAGGCAGGCTCTGTTATATATACACTCAACCAGGTATATGTTTGAGACTAAGATGACGTAAGCAACTGCATAGGGTAACACTGATACAATGGGAGGGAAGAGGGGTTCACCATGATGAGGAAGAAGGCCACCATGACAAAATACCCAGTCATTGATCTTAAGGACAACAGGATGACGTGCCAATTCACAAGCTAATGGACCACCTCGCTTGAAAAGCGATGATCTTGCAGCAAACCCTCTCTGCTTCTGTCTCAACATTGAAAGCCAAACATTTCAGAATCAGAAGCAAAACATATAGCCTCACCAGTGCATATTTTTGAAACAGCTCTGTGAATGAGCTACTAGCAGAATATTATTTTTTTCGTTGCTGATTAAGATGGTGGATTTCGTTTTCCTACTAAGTGGTTAAGTGAATTATATATATTGATTGCAAAAGTGTGTATGCTTACATTGACAAAGTTCCAAGGACGCCAGTCACTGTTAGGCGAAGCCCTGTATTCTTTCTTCCTCCTTTCAGAGACGTCAACCCAGTTGAGAAAGACCTCTTCCCAGTTACCATCACATTCATCAAGGTACTCAAGGAAGCGTATGCACTCATCAAAACCCCCCGGATCAACATACCGGAAATCACCTTCCACATTCATGGTTTCATGGTTTCCATTAACCTGTCGAAAAATCAAACTCCATGTACATCAGAATGTAAGTATCCGCTAACTAGTGGCATTTTCAGGGATAAGGGACGTAGAGTGGCAGACAAACCTGAAATACAGCACCACCTTGAGATTTGGCTTGCAAGTTCAGTGAGCTCAACAGTGACAGTATGGCAATTTCATCTTTCCCACGATCAAGGATGTCCCCAACTTGAACCAGTACCTATCACACAAGCACATCATATATTCATCTATTTTCCGTGTGGGGACAGAGTATGAAAGGAGAGCAAGCTTGAGAAATATCAGTAATGGACCAACGTTTAACTGTTTATGCTCTGCAACGCGCAATGCTAAAGCACCGAACAAGAAAGATTGAGGGGGTTTACCGTGCGCCCGCCTGTCCACACATGGCCGTCTGATTCCGCGCTCAGGACGCCGGCCAACACCAGCGCCGCTCTCGTCTGGGAGAGATCGCCGTGGACATCGCCAACTGCAAACGAGGTTCACGTTTAATTGACACGGCATGATATGATACGCAGCTACGCCTAGTGAGTAGTGACCAATATTTGCAAATGACTAGATCGGCAGAACTGCTGACGTACGTACTGGCGACAATGCGGCGGCCGGGCGCAGACACGACGGTGGGCGGGTCACCGGCGACGGTGATGGGGCGCGGGGGTCCTCCTCCGGCGCTGGCGACGGCCCGGCATGACGAGACGAACCTTCCGCTGCCGGTCCTAGGGTAAGGCGGCGCCACGAAGCCCAGCCTGAGCGAAAGGACGACGGCCATGGACATAGATAGATGCTGCCACGAGAGCTTGCTCCGCCTAGCAAGGTCGTGCTAGGCCGTTTGTTGAGAGGAGCTAGGAGCTACGAAGGGAGGAGGGAACGAAGGCGGCAAGCCGGCAAGCGAGGCGAGAGGCGGGCAGCTGCTGCGAGCTGCCGCTGTAAAATTGAGCGGCGATGAGTCCATGTAACTGGCCAAGTTCTTGGTGGGGAAGGCGAGGTGACCTCTGAGCCAGTCGTTTGCAGATGAGTTTCCGGCTGCTCTCTTCTTGCTCTGCTGCTCGCTGCAAGGACGGGCCAGTTGAAAAGGAAGGCCCATAATGTGGTGAGTCGGGCCGGCCCAGATCGGCCTGTTAGGATGGGCTGGGCTCAAACTTGCAAGTGCAGCCTTTAGTAACGATGCTGGAGACGTGTCCCCATGCCGGTGGCGTATTGCGTTGTTCACCGTTACGCCAGCATCCATCAACTCTCTCATCATCTGTTGACTTTTGTTCTCTCTCCCTCTCTTTTGAAAAAGGAGAACCAATCCCTCCCTCATCACAATGGATGAAGTTCGCAGGGGGGAGATTCTAATGTCACCCACTAGCACTCCAGGGAGTACATATGGCACGATCTAAAGTTCTCTAATTCGTTTCAAGAACATAATTAGATCCTTTGAAAAGTTTCTGGATATTCTAGCATTACGCTCCAACCGAAGTGGATGATACCTTGCAGAACATCATTAGTTGTGATCATTTGTAGACGTCGTTGTCGTTATGCCATTTAATCCATTTCAGAGTGGAACTCTTCAAGTCTTACCCAATAATTAGTCAAATTATGTCCAATGTTTAGTGTATGAACTTGCATCAATTGATCCATATGCAATACTATGTTATTATTGAGATTTACAAGTAAATAACATTGAAGTCGTTAATTGCTTGGAAAGTAGCATTTTTCAAAGCAACTATGTAATCTTATTAGGATTAGCCAAAAGTCATGGGTCACGGTAATCCAAACTGTTTGATCTCTGAAGAGCTCCTCCCTTCGTTTTAAATTTTAGGTCATTTTACCTTTTATAAATACATAGATTTTGCTATGTATATAAACATAATAGATATATAGGTGCGTAGCAAAAGAGAAGTATCTAGAAAAACTAAAACGATCTACGATTTAGGATAGAGTGAGTAACTATTAGCACATTAGATAAAATCTCGTTTCGATCCCGGGCTAATAGGCCAGCTATAGTAGCTAGCCTTACCTATCCCCCCAGTTAACAATTAGTTTAATAGTTAGCTCTAAGGATCCAAACAACTCTAAGGTGATGATTCACATTGATTTCTTATACTATGACTGTAATGTTATATACAATGCACATACTTTAGTTCTCTCCACTTAACTAATCTATACTCCTTTCGTCATTAAATTGTAGGTCGTTTTAGTATTTATAGATTCATAATTTTGCTATTTATCTAGATACATAATAAAAACTATAAAGGTAGAAATGATGAAACGATCTACAATTTGGGATGGGGGAGTATATAATAATATTATATCACTGGTAGAGAATTGGCCTTTAGTCCCGGTTGGTAGGATGCAAATCTCCCGAAAATCCATCCGGGATAAACCAACCGAGATAAAAGGGGGGGACAAAAGACCCCCTTTTATCCCGGTTGGTAATACCAACCGGGATAAAACAGGTCACCATGCCAGGCGCTGCAAAAAAAAAAGAAATTCCGGGAGGGCCCCCAACACGCGCACGTTGCAAGTTACAAGTCACGCGATTTTTCATGCGAAATATGCGCGTGCGCGCTGCGTGGGATTCAAACCCACAACCTCCAGCCTCGCGCGTAGCTTCCTTGCCATCCCACCTACACAGCACATCTGACTATATAGGGGATGCAATCCTTTTGTATTAACTCGTGGGGGACCCTTTTATCCCGGTTGGAAACACCAATCGGGATAAAAGACCCCTCCTTTTATCCCGGTTGGTGTTTTAAACCGGGATAAAAGGCCTCTCAGGGTCTTTTTTTCCATTAGCCTTTGCAACCGGGATAAAAGGTCCTGGTTGGTGAGCCCCCTACCAGTGACCGAGCTTTAGTCCCGGTTGGTGAACCTTTTGTCCCGGGCCAACTTTAAACCGGGACAAAATGGGGTACATGGAAGGTGAATTCTCTACTAGTGTATGGAACGAAGTAACATCGAGAGATTTTCCTATATTCCCGTATCTTGGCCGTTAGCCTTTTAGAGATTTGGCTTTATATGTGCTAATCCTCACTGTCATCAGCTAGGGTGATACAACTTCATAATCAATCCGCAACTTCATTAGCTCATTGGTTAGGAGCTACGGGTACGTGCGTGGAATGCGCGGTGCCACCATGCAGGATGCAGGTAAGACTGCCGGCCACAAAGGCAAGACGACGTACGGGATTTTTCTCTCTGGTGCGCCGCGACCAAATAAAAACTATATATTGCGTGCCACTCTCCACCACGCGACACGAATATCAGTTGCAGTAGTAGGGAGAAAAAGAAGAAGATTCCGTCGCCTTTTCGTGCATGAAATCGGTCGTGTGTGGCGCCAGCAATCGAGTTCCCGGCCCCGCGATCACCGCGCGCGGATCGCGTCGCGGGGACACGCACCCAGAATTATTTCAGCAGTGGCATCCGTTTTCCTTTCTTTCAACAGGTTATTATGGCCGTAGGCTCCGCGCAAACCCTTTCTTTTTTTTAGTTGGGGGAAAAAAGAAAAAGAAAGTCTATGATCGTCGATACTGTTCAACGCACTATGACTAGACGTGGGAATGGATCTTCGTGACCCGGAGTTCCATTGGACTTTTTCCTTTTGGATTTAACTGGACTGGACGTGTTTTGGATGTGGATATTCACCTGCTTCAAGTCCAAACGTATCATGGATAATGAATTATTTATGGACAAATTTTTTGGATGTCCAAGCAACCACTGGACTGCATAGCGCATCGGAGACGGCGCGCGCTCTGGTCATGACTGCTCGCCGAAGGTGCGGCGGAGTTGGGCTTCCCACTATAGCACAAAACGTTTGCGGTGGCGGTCAAAACCCATCTCTCCTGGCGGATATGGCAACAACTAAATTTCACCCCAGCACAAATCGTCATCAGTGCAATCACGATCTAGGCTAGTGAGTGCTTAGTAAGCTCGCCACCACAGCTATTTTTTGGAAATAAAAAAAAGCTGGTCGTAGCAGTCGTGCCGCCGCATGCGTAGCCGCCCGGCGCTGTTGCTCATGCCGCCACCCGCATTGGCCTCTCCAGCGCTACCCCACCAGCGTCGGCCGCCACCAGCTGCCCCGTTGAGCCCTGCCACCACCGGTGGCTCGCGGCAAGCTACCTTGCCGGGCCATGCCCCCACTAGTCGGTCGCCTGCATCAGCCCCGCGCCAGACTTGCCCCCGCCGACACTGGCCGCCACCAGCTGCCCCGCCGAGCCCTGCTTGCACCCGACGGCCGAACGCGCCGCCCCGCCGGGCCCTACCGCCAACGCCGGCCGCCGGTGGCCTGCGCAGGACGTGCCCCCGCCGGTGCCCTCAGCCATCCGCGACGCCCGCCAACAATTAGGCCCCGGATCCTTTGTGGTGGCGGGTGGTAATTAGGCCCGCCAACAATCAAAAATCTATGTGCCAGCACAAATTGTTTTTTTGCGTGGTGGCGATCCGCTGCTCTTCTGCATGGCCATATCCTCACGAGTGGCCTCGAGCTTGCCGCCGCAGCGCAGACAGACCTAGTTTCAGTGACTTTCCTCTGGCAAATCACAACGTAACTTACCCATACTTCTCTACCCTCTAAATCCGATCTAAAGGTTATCCTTCATCTTGATCAAAAAGAAAACAAAAATAATTATTGAGCCCACCTGTTAGTCTCAGTGTCTTCTTCTCCTCCGTCTGCATCTCATTCATGTCCGATGGGCGGGGGCGACATGACCTGCGTCTCTCCCCATCAGCGCGCTTCAACATCCGTGGCAACTTCGTGTTGCCAGAGCCAGACCATGACAAGGCCCCCACCCCTCCATCCCCCTTCTCCCTCCAGCCTCCATGTCGTTCTTCTTTTTCGCAAGCCATTGCCCCCCTCCACTTCCTCTTCGCAAGTCCAAAATCCGTGGTGCTCCCCTCTAAATTGACCATCACAAACTCAAATTGAGGTTGCTCCCTGCCCTCTCATTGCTCGAATTGACGCTGTAACCTACAAGGACCCGATCTCCACCGCAAAGAATGGAAGTTTTTACTTGTTGGAGAAGAAGATAGAAATCCATGAAGACAAACGCTAGCTTCATGTTGGCTGCACGCAGAGGTGAGGAACTCGACGTGAGCACACCTTCCAACGGATCGCTCCCGTCTCGCCTGCCTTGGGCGGTGTCATCCGCGACGCGCACCAGCCCGCCGGCGAAGGGGACGACGAGGCGAACATGGAGCACGCCGTCAACATCCGAGCCTATGCCGTGCACGCGCCGGTGGGCGGGGCTCGTGTATTGGAGCTCCTCCAGCAGCATCTCAATCACCGTCCTCTTAGACCAAGTGGTGCCGGCCGTCGGCAAGCCTAGCTCCCTAACCAAGTGAAGCGGCTTGCCACGGTGACTGCATTCAACAGCTGAAAAGGAGACTAATATCGTGCCTCTCGTTGGATTTTGTTTGAACATCGGATATGAAGCTGCAAGTTATGCTAGGACTTACTGAAGGTAAGCCATGGTCGACTCGTGCTCGTTGTCTTGCCCTGGGGTGCCTTGACCAGGGGCGGATCTTAAGGGGGGCTAGCCCCCCTACATGTGTGAAGCCAATAGATCCCCTCCTAAGCTTCCCTATATTTTTTAGTCATGGATGAAGGAGTGTAAGAAGAAAATAAAGAAGAGGAAGAAGAGAAAGAGGAAGGAGATCCACTAGTAGAGAACTGATCTTCCATCTAACCCCTTTAGTCTCGGTTAACATTGGACCTGTGACTAAAGTAGATTTAATCCCAGGTCACAAATATGCCACCGAAAGCCACCGCGGGGGGAGGCTTTAGTACCGGTTGTAAATACCAACCGGGACTAAAGCCTCCCCTTTAGTCCCGGTTGTAACGGCTACAAAATATCCCACCGATGCTGCACCCTTTTGTCCCGGTTGGAATTTCCAACCGGGACTAAAGGGGGGAGGGGGTCTTTAGTCCCGGTTGGTGTTTCCAACCGGGACAAAATGTCCCTTTTCACGCGCTCCCTCAGGCCCTCTCTCTCTCCACCTTATCTTCTCCTCCTCTCCCTTATCCTCACACAAGTGCTTTCCTCCTCTCCCTTTCTTCCAAGCACTTCCTCTTCTCCCTCTCCTCCTCTCTCTTCTCTCTGCGCCGCCGGCACCTCCCTGGCCGGGCCGCCTGGCCACTGGCGCGCGGGGCGCAGGGCCTCCCCAGCCAGGGCGCCTCGCCTCCGGTGCGGGGCCTCCAGCCGGCCCGCCTGGCCACCGGCGTGCGGCACGCGGGGAGGCACCTGAAGGTGCAGCTTGGGAAGCTGCATGGGCAGCAGAAAATGGAGGCCTTGGATGCTAGTTAGAAAGCTACGATCGCTAAAGCGAGAGCGTAAGCTGCCCCTAGCTCCTTCCTACTTTTACATTATCTTTGGTTCCTCAGGGTTGAACAACTAATAGCTAGCTGGTTCTTATTTTTTTGGTAGGTCTAGCCGACGAAGAGGAAAAGCTTTTGATTAATTGTTAACTTCATCTTCGTTTCACTTATGATGTGTAGGGAAATGGCTTTCCTTCAACAGATTTATGATGGCTCTGATTTGTGCGTGGGGTTTATCTTCACGTCTTGGATCCTTCGAATCCGCTCTAAGTCTTAATCTAGCTAGTACTGTATCGTATCCATGGTCCATCTAGGCATCGTCGATCAGGATGGTTGTTATTTGTTAGAAGCGTGCGCTTTGGAACAGATCATCCTGTCACCCTATGGTTTGTTCTGCAAACTAGACATGTCTCAAAAAATTCCATGTGTTTTTGTGGCGGATGCACCGAAAAATTCCATGTGTTGTTCGATATTGGCATATTTGTGCAAAGTTCTTTGATAAGTTCATGAGAAGTTGTTTTATAAAGTAAGTTTATCGAATCAAAATCAGAGAAAGAAAAGACCAACCAGAATATAAATTATTGGCCAGTTTTTTTTATTTTTTTAGAACCTTTTAGTTCCGGTTGGTAATACCAACCGGGACTAAAAGGGTCAGTGCATGCGCCTGGCATGGCCGCTCCTTTAGTCCCAGCTAGTTTTACCAACCGAGACTAAAGGGGGTCTTTAGTCCCGGGTGAATGATACGGGACTAAAGAACCCCTTTCGTCTCAAAAATTTAATCCCGGATGGATTTTCGGTATCTTTGAGGTTTACCAACTAGGACTAATGCCGCATTTTCCACCGGTAACCAGAGGAGATGAGGAAGAAGAAGGTAGTTTCTTGGGCTGCCTCCGCCACCAGCCCTGACCCCACCACCCTATCAGTCGAAGCTGCCTGACGACCACTTCAAACCTCTTATCCGCTATTAGAAATTAGAAAGAGGAACGGGAAACGGGATAACAGGAGGCAGCCCACGACGGATCCTATCCTATCCCATCGCATCCTTGTCTTTGCATTCCACGGACGCACGGCGAGCGTGCGCCGTGCGACGCCACGTTGGGAGTTGCCGGGTTGATGCTAAAAGTTCCGGAATCACCACGAGCCTGCGCATCCCGATCGAGCCGAAGCAGCAACAGCCAACAGCGGCAAGTGGATTTTGTATTTTCTTTTCTTTTATTTAATGCCCGTTGGCCTACCTCCGTGCGGGAGGAGAGACGCCTGTCGTCGCGCAGCGAGAGGCGAGGCATCCTCCTCGGCCTCGGTCCTCCCCTCCTCGTCGCTTTCTTCAATCCGCATCCGCCGTTGGGAACAGAGACACGGGCAGATGCGCGTGCGCCGATGCGAAATTCAAATCTCCGCTCCTCCCTGCGTGGCTCCCTGCCGCATCTGTTGTCGCAGTAAAAGCGCCGTTGATTTCCTTTTTTTTCTACTGCGACTTTACTGGCCGGCGGGTCCGCAAGACAGGGTCAGGGGAAGCGTGGTGGGGCCAAGCCTGCCGGTGACCTGGAGGACCGGTTACGCTGGACACAGTGTTCACGACGTCCTTCCCCACGGTGGAGTTTACCGTTCACCCCGTGTTCACGGCTTCACGCGCCCGCCCAAAGTTACCGTTGGGAGCCTCGTGCTTGGAGTGACCGTGCATACAAATACGAGAACAAGTACTTGACCTCGGCTTTTAATCATCTACAGAGCTTCCAAACGGGCAGCTTGCACAAACCTACTCCAAATTGTTGCGACCCAATAACCATCTACCCTCACATAACTTGTAGCAGATTGCACAATCCAAATTGTAATAATCCACAATCCCGACAATGCAATCTAGCGAGGATCCAAATAGAATCTTTCATATCTATATATTTTATATGGTCACATACTAAATTTTAAAACATGCTTTTCAGATATAGAAATGTAATTTTAGCCTTATATTGTGTCTATTTAACCTTTGAACTCCACGCCAATATGTTGCTTGGTGTTTAAAATGTATTGACGACGCCTATCAAGATGGTTTACTTTAGCCTATTAATGGTGCTTCCTCCGTTCGTTGTCTTTTCTAGATACACAATAACTTTTATTATGTATATAGGCATAACATATATGTACGTGGGTGTCAAAATCTATGTATCTAAAAAAACTAAAATGACAAATAGTAATTTGGGACAGAGGGGGTAGTAAAAAAAATGAGTTGTACTTAGAAAGAGCCTACTAACTGGATCGACCGTATATCCATCTCCTCCTTTTGTTCAAAAAAATTGAAAGGATTCTACGTATCCATCCTCCCATATCACTTTGCGCTCATCCATAAAAAGAAAGCCAAAAACCCTCTCCAAAACATTAACAATATGATTGACCAGCAAGATTTTTATATGCAAAACTCATTTGTAGCATTGTAGAACCACCTAATGTTTCAAACTTGCAAAATAAACTGATCATGAAACAATGCTGCATTATACACTACTAATATCACCAACTTTA
Organism: Setaria viridis; assembly: GCF_005286985.2. NCBI lineage: Eukaryota > Viridiplantae > Streptophyta > Magnoliopsida > Poales > Poaceae > Setaria > Setaria viridis. The sequence goes on along the minus strand of NC_048271.2, from coordinate 21,581,997 downwards.
AAAGTGATAAGATTGAAGGTATTATCTACCTTGATTCTCCACAATTCACATTGTTTATCATTCTCAGGATAAACGTTCAAAATCCCACCATAAATTATAGGTGAGCAATTTCAAAGCAGCTATCACAACCACACTCATTCATAAACATAACAAAACACATATCAACCCAATCTTTAGCCGAATACTGGAGTAATAGCCTAAAATGATGCTCCATTACTCATTAAGAGCAACTCCAACAGACTATCCATTTTTAGCTTTCCATTTGACTCTCTAACTAAGTTGGCAAAAAAATTCCTCTTCATATTGAGTTGCTCATTCCAACATACTATCCATTTCCCACTTTCCAAATTCCAATAGGTAGCTTCCTCTCTAAAAATCTACACTCTCCATCCACTCCAAACATCATCAATCTACACTCTCCACCATTCCAAATAACCTCTCCATTTCACACTACAATAACTCCATTTTGAGCGTGGGACCCACATTTGGCAAGTCAAACCCGCTTGCCAAGTTTGGAGAGTGTGGGTAAGTATTTGTCAAGCTGTATGGCACAGCCATCTGATAGCAACTCTATTGGAGCATATTTTTCCAGCAGACTTGCAAAATTTGTTTCAGAAAGAGTGTGATACCCATTCTATTGAAGATGCTCTAATCATGTCTTTCCCACTCTATTTTTTTCTTATAAAAACCTAGAGACATTCTCCATCTTCTTCCTCCCACATCACTCGGAAAAGCCCCCAGAACCTCTCTAAAGCCCTGCAGTAGGGCCCTACCTCGCCACAAGCCACAAGTGCTTCCCACGCAGCCGCCATTATCATCACCACCTCACTCTCACTCCCCCCAACAGTCACGCTCCCTCTCCAATGGAGCTCACTCTCCCCCTCCTCCTCCTCTTCCTTGCAAGCCTCTCGCTTGCCAATGCCAATGCCAATGCCGACGGCGGCAACACGACGACCTACATCGTGTTCATGGACCCGGCGCGGATGCCGGCCGTGCACGCGTCCCCGGCGCACTGGCACGCGGCGCACCTCGAGTCACTGTCCATCGACCCGGCGCGCCACCTGCTGTATTCCTACTCCGCCGCGGCCCACGGATTCGCGGCGGCGCTGCTCCCGGACCACCTGCCCTTGCTCCGCGGCAGCCCCGAGGTGCTCCAGGTCGTGCCCGACGAGGTGTTCCAGCTCCACACCACCCGCTCCCCGGAGTTCTTGGGCCTGTTAACGCCGGCGTACCAGCCGGCCATCGGCAATCTGGAGGCGGCCTCGCACGACGTGGTCATAGGGGTTCTTGACACCGGCGTCTGGCCGGAGTCGCCGAGCTTCGCGGGCGCCAACCTGCCGCCACCGCCCGCTCGATGGAAGGGGGTGTGCGAGGCCGGTGTCGATTTCCCGCCTAGCACCTGCGGGAGGAAGCTGGTTGGCGCGCGCAGCTTCTCACGGGGACTCCATGCGGCGAACGGCGGCGCCATAGGCGTGGGGAGGACGACGTTCAGGTCGGCGCGCGACAGGGACGGGCACGGGACGCACACGGCGAGTACGGCGGCGGGCGCGGTGGTGGCGAACGCGAGCCTCCTCGGGTACGCCACGGGGACGGCGCGTGGTATGGCCCCCGGGGCGCGCGTGGCCGCGTACAAGGTGTGCTGGCCGGAGGGGTGCCTCGGCTCCGACATCCTCGCCGGCATTGACGCCGCCGTCGCCGACGGGGTGGGCGTGCTGTCGCTGTCCCTCGGCGGCGGCGCGGCGCCGTACTTCCGGGACACCGTGGCGGTCGGCGCCTTCGGTGCCGCGGCGGCCGGCGTGTTCGTCTCCTGCTCCGCCGGGAACTCCGGCCCATCCGGCGCCACCGTCTCGAACTCCGCGCCGTGGGTCGCCACCGTCGGCGCCGGCACGCTAGACCGCGACTTCCCGGCCTACGTCACGCTCCCGACAGGCGCACGCCTCGCCGGCGTGTCCCTCTACGCGGGGACCTCCCCCTCTCCCCGCCCCGCCATGCTCCCACTCGTCTACGGTGGTGGGCGCGACAACGCGAGCAAGCTCTGCCTCTCGGGAACGCTAGACCCGGCCGCGGTGCGCGGCAAGATCGTGCTCTGCGACCGCGGCGTCAACGCGCGCGTGGAGAAGGGTGCCGTCGTCAAGGCCGCCGGTGGCGCCGGGATGGTGCTGGCCAACACGGCGGCCAGCGGCGAGGAGCTCGTGGCGGACAGCCACCTTCTCCCGGCCGTGGCAGTTGGGCGGACGGTCGGCGACAAGATACGGGAGTACGCGGCGCGCGGCGGCGGCAGGCCGATGGCAATGCTGAGCTTCGGCGGCACGGTTCTTGGCGTCCGGCCGTCGCCGGTCGTGGCGGCATTCAGCTCTCGCGGCCCCAACACCGTCGTGCCGGAGATCCTCAAGCCGGACATGATTGGCCCGGGGGTAAACATCCTGGCCGGTTGGTCCGGCCTAGCTGGACCGACCGGGCTCGCTAAGGACGGCCGCCGGACGAACTTCAACATCATCTCCGGTGAGCGTCCCAGTGTCACTATCAAACTCTTGCATTCCTCAGATTCAAAATCCACATCTTGCCATGCTGCTATCGTCCGTATTTGGCTCTTGCACTCCTCAGATTCAAAATTTCACATCTTGTCATGTTGCTAGCATGTTTGAATTACTGATTTACTGCTCATACACGCATACCACAATTCAGTCAGTTAAGGAGATGTACTAGGAAACAGGATTCAGTCATGCTCATGCTGTTGCAGAAAGGCCGTTTCATCCCAACTTTCATTTCTGTCGTAAGAAATGGCATTTGCTTTCACTGACTTTTGTCAGGGATGCACATGTGATGCTTTGCAAGATATGAACTCATAAAAGGCAACAGCAGCTAGGACAAGATACTTTTTTACTTTTGTTTCTTTTGATTGCCAATTCAAAAGGCATGAGGCAACCAGACACTAGTGTTTGATTACTCCCAACTTTATAGACTGGATCTTGTGAATCTGTGGTGACATTTTCACTACTAACTGAAAAGAAAGGTGTCCAGTGTCGTGAGTACCAAAATTTGCTACAGAATCAAAGAATTCTATGCGATCTATATCTCTTTAATTCTTAGATGTGTGATTAATGTCAGAATAGTCTCTGATTCTTTCCTGCAGTAGGATTAGACCAAAATCTAAACAATGTTTGCTTACTGAGATATTGATATGTTCTTAGAAGCATAGTTTAATTGATTGTAGATAAAGCTGTTTCCAGCGTACCCCTGGGTCATGTGCATTGCTGCTGTGTGTTGCCATGGTGGTTGAACTGACGATCTCATGTGCGTTTTTCACCACGTTGTGGGCCATTTAGGACAAGAAGAGAAACATGCAGTAGGTTTTTCCCTTTATTTAAAAAAAGTTAGAACTAGAACTAGATGGAATGGAAGGAATAACTGAGTTGTTGCTGCCATAACAGAGAATTCAAATGTAGAAATCAAGTGAGATTTCTTTTCCCAGTTGCTTTATGTTCCATCAAGGCACTCTTGTATTCTCAGCTATCGTTTTCTCATATGTTGATGCATAGATAGTGCTTTTCCGAGTTTCTCCCATGATTGATATTATTTATTCTTGACTACATAAGTTTGCATGCTATTATGAGCTAACCTGAACACTACATTTGACTAATTAGTCTTTCTAATTTATCTGGTGTTTGCATTTATCAGATCAATTAATTGATTACTTCTTTGATTCCTGCAGGGACATCGATGTCCTGCCCTCACATCAGTGGAGTCGCTGCGCTTCTGAAGGCCGCTCACCCTAACTGGAGCCCTGCTGCCATCAAGTCTGCACTGATGACCACTGCATACACCGTTGACAACACAAACTCCTCTCTTCGTGATGCAGCAGATGGGTCACTTGCAAACGTATTTGCTTATGGTGCTGGCCATGTCGACCCACAGAAGGCGCTTTCTCCAGGCCTTGTGTATGATATCTCCACCAATGACTATGTTGCCTTCCTCTGCTCCCTGGACTACAGCGCCCCACACATCCAAGTGATCACTAAGATGTCCAACTTCTCCTGTCCGAAGAAATTCCGTCCTGGTGATCTCAACTACCCGTCGTTCTCAGTGGTGTTCAAGCAGAAATCTAAGCGGGTCATGAGGTTCAGAAGGGAGGTGACCAACGTTGGCCCAGCGACGTCTGTTTACAACGTGAAGGTCACCAGCCCTGCATCTGTTAGTGTCACAGTGACACCAACGAAACTGACGTTCAAGAAGGTCGGGCAGAAGCAGAGATACTATGTCACCTTCGCGTCGAAGGCTGGTCAAGGCCAAGCGAAACCGGATTTCGGGTGGATATCCTGGGCGAACGATGACCACGTCGTTCGCAGTCCGGTTGCCTATACATGGAAGATGTGAGTCTTCCTGGTGCCTAATCATGCCCCGGAGCAGGTGAAAGATAGATAGCTTGATCTAGTTTGCTGATCGCTCCACAAAGAGAATCGGCGTGGAGCACTCGACTGCAAACCTGTATTTGTTTCTTCCCTTGGTTGGTCGGTAACTCACCGGGCCTTAATATCTATCTCCTCTAGTCTTCAGAATCCGGCATGTAACTTGTGAAATTAACATGTGACATTTCCTTTCTTTTCTAGCTTATGTTTGCAGACATGACTCTTTTACTCCTGAAGCTGTGCAGAATGAAATGATTGGGTTTCTGTTTCTCTGCTACCTTGTTGCTTGTCAAGCCTTGTATTGATCTGATTTACTAATGTTTTGGACATGTTCGTCAGAATTTCAGATTTAGACTCTGGTCTGACAACGCTCAACATGTTACTGCTACTTTGCCCTCCATATAGGCTGCCGCTCTAAACGCTGGTGACGGGATATGCATCGTCCCCAAATCCGCCCCAACCATAATCGCACACAGTGGCACAACACATGAGAATTCTGAATTCAGATCCCAGAATACTGTGCCATTTCAAGGTACGTTACGTCGCGTACGCCACTAGACTGGCTCGATGTACATTACGGATCTGCTTTCTGGGACAAGGAAAACGAAAAGGCTGCGTGCGTTGTCTCACACCCACGCCGCCTTTTGCCCGGCATGCGTGTGTACGCCTGCAATGCAAAGCACGCGTGCTCCCCTACCATCTTCTTCCCCGCAGATCTCCGTTGGAGATAATCTGTATTACTATTGTTATATAATTTCTCTCCCTCTTTCTCCAGCATAATAGGATGACGGTAGCATAGTAGGATGCGTTTGTATCCCGCGTCACGTCGACCCAAAATTATAATGTGACTTAGGGGGTGTTTGGATGCGAGGTACTAAACTTTAGGAGGGGTCACATCGGATGTTCGGATGCTAATTAGGAGGACTAAACATGAGCTAATTATAAAACTAACTGCAGAACCCCTATACTAATTCGCGAGACGAATCTATTAAGCCTAATTAATCCATCATTAGCAAATGGTTACTGTAGCACCACATTATCAAATCATGGACTAATTAGGCTTAATAGATTCGTCTCACGAATTAGACTCCATCTGTGTAATTAGTTTTGTAATTAGACTATATTTAATACTCCTAATTAGTATCCAAACATTCGATGTGACAGGTACTAAAAAACTTTATGAGCCTGTATCCAAACAAGCCCTTAGCCCATGTCTGCTTAAATTTACTTTGCATTCAGCCCAAATCAAAGTCTCGAGCTCATACATCTCGTCTTGATTGCGATTGAGTAGCGGTGAGGTTTCTTGTGGTGCAACCTGTCCATCAGAATTCGAGCCCTCGATTCGACGCTGGTGCTTGCATTTTCCTGGATTTGTTCTAGGATTTAACTGGCGTTATTCTTTTAGTGGTAGGCGACGTGCCCATTGATAGCGAGGCGTCAATCGTCAATCTTGAGGATTTGCCAGCTCAGTCTTTCTGATGTGCTCATAAGGATAGAGTTCCATGCGTGTGTTCGTAGGGGTGAGTGGGCGTACGTGTATGTGAGCATCTGTGTGTGTATGTACTGTGTGATTCGCAAAAAAAGTACGTGTATGTGAGCATCTGTGTATGTACTGTGTGATTCGCAAAAAAAAAAGTCTCATCTTGATTTTAACTTCCATATCTACATTGCATTTTTCTCTTCAAACCTGAATATACTTTTAAATCCATTTGGACTATTATTTTTCTTAGAATAAAGAAAGTAAGCAAATGCAGTTTAAACATTTTTTTTTGAAAAACTCAACAATTTGAATGAACAGTGCATTTAAAATAATGTTGTAGGAGATGGATGGACAAACCATAATTTGATTAAAGGGGATGGATGATTAGTTGGGTTTGAATGTCGACCTTGAAACGTATTTTTCTCCTCTGACCTTAATCTACTTTAAAAATCGTTCGAACCATTATGTTCCTTAGAATAAATAAAACAAAACCATATCAAATATGTTTTTTTAAATCAACATTTTGAATGAACCAGTTTAACTTTTGGAGAAGTCAATATTTTATATAAAATGTTGATTGGGTTTTCAAAGTAATTATCTCTTAAAAAAATTTAAAGCTGCAAAACCATATTTCAAAGTAATCAGACGCGCACAGGAGGTTCTCCTAAAAGTATCTTATCAGAAGTTTTCATTCATTTATCGTTTTCGCACTTGAATTGGTAGTTACCTTGCCTGAAAGTATTTTTTCCCCATGATGAAAAGTGTTTTATTTTTAATTGGAAGTTTAATATGCTCATGACTGAAAGTTTTTGGCTTTAGAACCCTTAAATTCTTTTATTGTAGAGCCCTGAAATAAAGTGTTCTGACGTGAACTGCAAGATTTATTTAACCACAAATCTAGAGTTAGCATTTATTTCGAACAGAGAGGGAGAAGGGGGAGGGAGGGGTACTATGGGGATGGAGGAGAGTAGTCCTCTCTAACGTCGAAGGCGATGCCGGTGAAGCTGAGAACGGTAGTGAATCAGGCGGAAGGATGGGCAGAGGAAGGTGGAGGCAAGCAATTCTTCTTTCTTTCTTTTTGGACGTGCGAGTGGACAAGGACGGCTGATGGGGCAGCCTCCTTTCCAAAATAGCGATGATCAGTCTCCATCCTATCCATGATGACACAAACTAGATTCATTTGTAGAGCATCTCTTGTGCTCTTACACATCACCGATCGTTTATTTGTTCTCCGGCGGCGCCGTGTACACAAATGGTTCCACGGTGCCATCGTCTAGAGCAAGCAATGACTCCAGGGCCTCTACAACGGCTGACATCTGGGGCCGGGATTTGGGGCTTACATGCAAGCACTTGTGTGCTATCGCTGCAGCCTTTTGGGCAGCTCGAGTTGGGTACTGCCCGTTCAGCCTCTTGTCCATCACGCGGTTGAGCCTGCGAGAGTCGTTCAGGCACGGCCGCGCCCATTCCACGAGGTTTTGCTCTCGTGGTGGCCTGTTCTTGTCCACCGCCTTCCGCCCTGTTAGCAGCTCTAGTAGTACAACGCCGAAGCTATACACGTCGCTCTTTGTTGTTAGATGTCCTAACAAACATTAAGGAAGAAATGATAGATTGGTCATTATATCTTCGGACTTTTTGCTTGCATATGCATCTTGGTAAGAACAAATTAAAGCCAACCGAAATAATGTAAGCCTATACCAGTCATGATGTACTCGGGTGCAGCGTAGCCCTGCGTGCCCATGACCCGGGTCGAGACATGGGTTTCGTCTTCTCCAGGCCCATCCTTTGCTAGCCCGAAATCCGACAGCTTTGCTGTGTAGTCCTAGAAGAAGGGAAAGAACCACAGGAACTGAATGTTATTGTTAACAAAAATTACAGAGGGTCTTTGGTATGGTGACCGTCTCACGCTATGTATGTAGGCACTGAATTATTCAACTGGTTACTACCGAATCTATGCATGTATACATACCGAGTCCAGTAGGATGTTGGAGGTCTTGAAGTCACGGTAGATGACGGGTTTTGCAGCTTCGTGGAGGAAGGCCAAACCTTTGGCAGCTCCAATGGATATCTTCAATCGCGCTGACCACGGCAGGGAAGCAGAGTATTCTGTACATCCATGAATCCATTTGGGCAGCAATGGTTAGCCAAGTAAATGTAAATCGGGAGAATACTGAAGTTATTGTTGGCGATTAACTTTTCTAAGTGTCGGTATGACTAGCTATTTGCAACTATTACTTGTCATCTATTATTTGATATTGTCCACTTGATCTAGGAATGTGGCTTTATCATCGGCTTCGGATCAAACTTCACACCAATAACCTTTAAGGCTTTAACTAACCATTAAAAAATGCGAACTTGTCTGTGTGTATATAGTTGCAAAATGAGTTATAGGTATATAAACAAACCATGAAGTGTTAAAAAAAAAACTCTATGCATGAATCGCATCGAGGTCGTCAAGATCAGGTCATCAGATGCATGAGGAGAAAGACTGATGTATACATGTCAAATATATACGTGACAACATCAAGTCTATAAAAATCTAAAAAGCAATATGAATAGTCAATGTTGTCTCTTATATTTGGACATACATATAGACGAAAGCTAAAGGTAAAATTGCATATAGAGATTATGATAGTGACCACTATTGAGCGCCTCTGATTCTAAAAGATATAAAAAGCTAAAATGAAAATAGTTTAGAATTTGTATTATTAAGAAAAACAAAAAGGAAATCATAGAATCAGCCGTACTTTTGAAGAGATGCTTCTCCAAGCTGCCCCTCGCCATGAACTCGTAGACAAGAAGCCTGTGCTGGTCCTGGTAGCAGTAGCCGATCAGTTTGACGAGGTGTGGATGCCGCATTTGCCCAAGGAAAATGACTTCGGCCTGCCCAGCCGAAACAAATAAACAATTCGTCACAAATGGATACAGGTCACAGGTCAGAGTATACATATCATTTTCTAAGTATTTTAAGGAATATTTTGACCACTGATACTTACTATGGTTGAATTATTTGACCAAATAATGCAGTGTAGGTTAGGTGGTTGACAAGTTGACTAAAGGTTTCTGAAAGCAAAAATCACGTCTGAAGAGGAGACGACTTGGCGACTTTCGTCCAATGTGATCACAGCTAAGCTAGATGGCAACACTACAATTTTCTTTAGAGCAGGGTTAAGATAATCTAGCTAGTTCTTGATTGTTAAGTAAAGGGAAAAGTCCAATTTTCATCCTTTCTTTAACTATAACAGAATTCTGATTTTCAACCCGCAACTACAAAACGGGACACGGAGGGCCATCCAACTGTCGAAACCAGACAAATTTGACCATTTGGGTAGCTTCAAGAGTGGTTTTGCATTTTCTAAAATTTAGATTTAATTAAAAAATCATAAATAATTCATTTCAAATTAGAAAAATATCAAATTGATGCCAAAATTTTTTCTGAAAATGTAACCTATCTATTGGTGTTCTATTTGGTATTATTTGAATCTTAGTTGTTCATGTTCATTATGTTTAATTACGAGCAATAAAATACTTGGAATAGTAGCAAATATGATGTAAACAACTTCAAATAGAGTACAACAAATAGCCTACATTTTTAGAAAACTTTTGGTACCAACTTCATATTTTTTGGATTTGAAATGAATTAGTTATTATTTTTTTATTAAATCAAATCGTTTAAAATTTCTACAAAATGCAAAACCACCCAAAGGTCCAAATTTACCCGGTTTTGACAATTGGATGGTTTCAGGTTAAAAATCAGATTTCTGCATTGAAAATCAGATTTCTGCTATAGTTAGAGGGTGAAAATTGCACTTTTCCCTTAAGTAAAATACTAAAAGGGGTGTAAAACTAACTTTTAGGGTGCATTTGGATGTAGATATTGGGTTGCTGGAATTGAGTTGTGTACCAATACTAAAGCAAACTAGTTGTTTGCATGTAGATGGAATTGTTAGTTGGAATTCAATGAGATGAAAAATACCAATTCATGTTTGAGTTTGCATTTGGACGATTTGAAAATTCACCATCTCCTCCGCTCCACGGAGGCCGAGCTCCACGACTCCGACCCTTTGCTGGGGATGAATTGGACGGACTGGGATTTGACATGCGTTGCAGAGCGAAGATTTGGGCTTAATTTCTCACACAAAAGAACAAGAAGCTGAGAAGAAAAGCAACAGAAAAGTGCCAGCACAATCCATAGAAGTACACCAGCAAACGAGGAAGCCAATTGAAGCATGAATGGATCTGCACTACCAGTTCCATTAGAGCCGTGGAAGGGAACGACCATGAGGCACAGAGAAGATGAAATCGAATGGGGTATCGTGCTCCTGGTGGAAGGACGAACATGTGCCCAGCGGCGCAAGAGCAGGCGGAACTGAGAACCTGGAGGAGGTTGCCCGTGCTGCAGGAGCTCGAAGGCTCCAAGCTCGCCCGCGGCGGAAGCTGCTGCTGCCGCCGCCAGGGACGACGAGCTTGCCGCATCTGCATTCGCATTGAGGACAAAGGAGATTGATTCACACGGTCACGATCTCGTCTCGTTGATTCGCGTGCAGCTCTCTTGCGCACCTCCGCTGCCCATCGAGAGGATGAGAATGGGCGGCGCCCTTGCCGGTCAGCCCCTGCGGATAGGCACACGCGTAGGGATGGCGGAGGGAGATGGAGATGGAGATGGGCCGCGGCGGTGGGATGCGGGGGAGCGGCGCACTTCACGGCCGGCGGAGGGACGCACGGGAGCGGCACGCGGGATGCCGGTGAAGGGGCGGCATGGCTCGCGCAGGAGAGGAAGGCGGAGGTGCAAGAGAGAGAGACGGAGAGACGCGGGGAGGGGGAGCGACAATGACCAGGAGACACTTTGCCATTTTCCAGTTTAGTTCTTTAGTACAGTTTCAGTGTAAAGTCAATAAAATGCTTAAATATTAAGACAATATTCATCACACGGCCAACAATTCAATATCAGGTCCCGGAAAATCGGATTGAGAAGTATATACCCATTGTTTATTAGTACGTCTAGAATGGTAAACAGGTCCAAGGTCTCGGCTTCCTCAGTTATTGGTTTGATGAATGAACCAATCCTAGATGAGTAAGTTGCGTTGATTCAAGGAACTTTGGTGGGATAACTCAAGCCATCATGCTTATGTTGTGCATAATGAGTGAGATGGTGACGGACTAACCTATGTTATTTCTTTTCTTGAAACAAAAACCTATTTTATTTCTCAAACAAAAGTACTAAACGAAAAAATATGAGTGAGAAAGTGACGATATAGTCGTCACATTCATCAAAGCAAACACTCCCTAAAATCAGCTACTCTAGGCTCAACCACCTCTGCCCAAACCATTCAAAAGTAAAAGAGACTATTGAATATGGCTGAAAAACGGATTAATATCTACTCATTTCAGATGAACAACAGTGCACACCAACCACTATATTCTCGCAAATCTGCAGGGTGATTAACATTAATAATCAACTAATTAGCCGCGAGCATAGAAACTGTAGCTTACCAGCCATTCTTTGTGGCCCTGCGAGCCTTCGAGGTCGAGCAGCTTCACAGCGACGGCCTGCGGCCGCAGGCCGGGCCTGACCCGCTCGTCGACGCGGCCCTTGTACACGGGCCCGAACCCACCCTCGCCGACGAAGTTGGTCATCGAGAAGTCCCGCGTCGCCGTCCGGAGCTCTTCCACCGTGAACGCCAGCACGTCGGACCCCGCCAGCGACAGCGACAGGTCTAGGTCCTCCGGCGACGGCAGCGGCTCCGGCGGCCTCGAGCTGGAGGCCACCTTCGCTGCGTTCCTCGAGCCGCCGGAGCCGGAGTCGCCGGAGCGGGCGGCGTGGGAGGAGCTGAAGCAGCCGAGGCCGAACAGCGAGCTCCACGACGTCGACGACGACTTGGGCTTCCCCATGCGAGCGTGCGGTCAGCTGGTCGATCAGGAGTGGAGGGATTTTGTGTGGAATAGTCGTTTGTGTCGTGTGCTTATATGGGGTGTGGGCTGGTTTGTGGGAGTAGTTGCTGTCATCATCGGTCAATCAATCAGTTGTTTGGTTTGGTTGGGATAGCTACGTAATTACTAATTAGTGGTTTCTGAGCGAGCTACTTAGCTTGTTTTGATTTTTTTCAAATTCTGCGTTGTATCAAAAAATAACAGATTATTATAACACTTACATTCCGTAATGGATTTTTAAGACTAACCAAATTATACTTCTTCCGACTCTGAATAAAAAGTCAATCATATTGTAAAATTTATATAGACTAAAATTTACTTAATGCATTACTAGTTTTACTTAAAGAATGCTTTTCATAATATAAATCTCCTTCTATTTAAGATAATACTTTTATGAGAGAAGCTACCTTAGTGCATCTAGTTATTAGTATCCGTGATGAGGAGCTAGCCGATAGGGGTTCAAACCGCAATTCTCACACATGTCCATGTGGTATTCATAATACCACGGTAACCCACATCATTATACATTTCTTAGATATCACTAATAAAATTGTCATATTGGAATCCTGCTAGATCTTCACCCGGGAACACACGATCGTTTCAAGGACTCGAGTACTCAACTGCTATGTTAGGATAGATCGCTAGAATTAATGAATTAATTTGTTAACTGATGATAGTCTCGTCAAAAAATTACAGAGTTAAGACTTGTGGAGTGGTAAATACAACTCAGTTGCAAGTACCCTCTGCAACTCGAAGTAACTTATATTGTGCTTGCGAACTGCTCAGTTCATGAGGTTTGTTGTAATGGAATCTGATCACCCGTGTTCGAGTCCTCGACTTGGCACGGTCCTTGTCTTTTTTTGAATTTATTTCAGGATTTAACCGGTGTTATTCTTTTCAGTGGTAGACGACGTGCACATCGATAGTGAGACGCCTATGGTGACTTTATCAATCTTGAGATATACCAGCTCAGTCTTTTCAAGGTGTTTGTAGGGATAGGAATTAGGATTGTACCTATATTCATAGGAGTGAGTGTGCGTGTGTGCATGTGAACGTCTATTGTTTTGCAAAAATAAAAATCCTTATATTATGCTTTTACAGAAAATTTTATATTGTACTTGCAGTATGTTTCCCGTCATCAAATTAAATTGTGTGATGTAGCTTATGCATGATCTCTTCATATTCTAATTCCAGTGCCGATTACTTCAAAAGAATACTCCGGTGCCGTCCTCGGAATAGCGTATCTTGCAATCCACTGCGATATTTAAGCTGGATAGGCAGAAGCTAGTAGCAATCACTGCCTGTTTATAATGACGTTAGTTGCATCTGATCCACTTCGTCAAGAGTCTCTACGTCTTGCTATTGTCCTACAGCGACTACTGTGGTTTGATTCATATGTTGTCGTAGATACGGACAAGATGGTGAGCACCATCGCTGCCTAGTTGCGATTCTTTTAATGTATTGCAAGAACAGGATGGCCCCAAGTTTCTCTCATGAGACACCAGCTCATTTAGTCAACATCGCTCTCGACCTGTTTTTCTCCCTTTTTTTTTGGTACCCTCTCTCTGCTGATATTCCTTCATCTAAAAAAACTGATTTGCTTCCTCCGCCCCAAATTAGAGGTCGTTTTGGCTTTTCTATGCATACTAATATCTATGAATCTATTCTATACATACTAACATCTATGAATCTAGAAAAGTCAAAAGATTTACAATTTGAAACGTAGAGAGTAACTTGTAAAAACATATGTAGCTCCAATTTGCCATGTTACAGTGATCTAGGCAGGGAAGAACGGCCAGTGTATGTTGTAATTGTCTCGTGTACTCTAAAGTTACCTGTGGCCATATATACCACGTTTCTCCTGGAAAATTTATGCTTCAAGAAGAGCATGTAGCTTTTCTCATTATCGCCATCGTTTGGTCATTATCTCTCTAAAGTCTAAAATCATGAATCTTAGTCAGACCTGTCATACTTATGCAGTTTCCAGGTCGTGGATAAGGAGTTGTATATACAAAGGGTTTCGAGGCAAAACTAGTCCATGAATATAATCACAGAGAATGTGTCTCGACAAATTAGTCCTTGCAATAACCTAAAAAGAATATGGCCTACTATATCTGTAACATAGCCGATGGCTTGAGATGGAAGGCGTGAGACATAACAAAAAATAAAAGCAAATGGTGGATGAATATAAGCAACAACTGAAACAAGAAGGATACCTATCATTCCTCTAATTTAGCTCCCGGGCCACCACTATATGCTACCAAGGTTAGCAAACCTAGGCAATTCATCGCGACAAGTAAGGTGACTGGAGGTGCTGCATCAAGAACTGGGCAGAGTGAACATGACGAAGCGTTGAGGGCATTTCGATGTTTGACATGTCAACGTCTGGTACTTCCTCTGCTATTTCCTCAGTTGTGAAAGGAATGCTGCAATTGTGGAGAATAGGAAGGATCGTGTAGATGTAAGTTTAAGTGCATGAATCATGCAAATTAGAAAGACAGACCAATAAGTTCATGAACTGAAGCTCCATTGGTAACTAACCTCAAGTCATCGTCTAGAAGAAATGAATTAGACACAGGATTTTGAGTGTCATTGCTCACCATGTCCCTCATTTTGGCAACAACCTGCAAATAACCCACTGATGTTTAACTGAACGCCAGAAACTGGACTGCATGTCACAAAAAAGAAGATGGGAACATACATCAGCAGATACACTATGGGTACCATATTTGTCATCCCAGTACATCGTACATATACGATATATCTGTCTCACACTTAATGCCTGGCAGAAATCGAGCAAGATAAAGAGTTTTTTTTATTAGGAGGACAATTCTATCAAAGCCTAACTTGTATACAGAAGTAGCAGTATTGAAATTTGTCTATACCGGGCAAATATTCCTCTTAATCTGCTCAAGGGTCTTTTTGCTTTTATGTGGAATGATCTGCATTCCATGTACTGGTTTGAGAAAGAAGCATGAAAACATTACTGTAATCTAGCTATCAAGAAATGATACTAAGTTTTACCAGAAAGTCAACCGCTTGCCTGATGAACTTCAGCTCATCCCAAGATGCACCTGCATGCTAAAACATAGAATAGAATAGGTATACTGTTGAATGCTGATCAAGATACAAATGAGAGCAAGACCTGCTGCAAACCTCTTCTTCAGCGTCCACAATCCATTTCTCAAGTACACAAAGCCCAGATTTCACATATTCTCCATTTGAAAACGTGCAGCATTCTCGTCGTAGGAGCATACTAGACATTAGAAAAGGCAGAACTAAATCAAGAGCTCGTTGACCTGAATGCTTTCTAAAATATAGTTGACATTGACAGGCTAACCTATTGAACAACTGTACATTAATGAAAGAGAAAACTTGAGTTACTAGCTTGCGGATGAAAAAAGAAGGCACCTGCAGAAAGATTTGTTTTCAAGATCAGTAAGAGTGCTTAGATCATGAAGAAAATCAACTACTCCTAAATAAGAACAGTGGGTTCCCTAAAAAAACAAGAGCAATGGACAGGTGCAAAAGAGGCTGTAAAGTTCAAATAAAGAAATTGAATACAAGCTTGTCTAGCATTTGTTTCTGTGCAATCAGGCCTTGCTCAAGATACGGTTTCTTTTGTACTTCATTGGGTTGTACAGTCAATGCCCCCACTTCCTGGGATTGTGAAAAGGCATTTCTTCCGTTCATTCAACAAACACTAATCGAATGGACCAGCTTTCTTATGCCAGTAGGACTCTCAAAATGACGAGTCAACAAGAAACCCTCAAAACAATGAGGTGGAATACAGTCACATCGGAGTCTTCATCTTCCTACAATTCTTTTCTCCATTCAGCAATTTTAGGATTCACATTTCGCTCTAGACTTAGAGCATGGCAAGTTGGTTATGGTTTATGAGATGTCTCGATTAGTGGCTATCTACTACCTAGTTCAAGGGATTTAGGAATTACACTTGCATGACTATGATGCTATAAAACCATGTAACTTTTAGTTGCCTCAAATGAAATTTGCCAATAGAATGTTTGCACATTTGGAGTATATACATCAATCATTTGTATCGAGTAACTCACAAAATTTTTATGTAGTCTATCCATCAATGAGTCCAAAAACTTAACAATCCGATCCCAGTGAGTACTTATTGGTTGCTGCACGGCCACGTCAGGCGAGCTCGCCCTCCTTCCACTGCCTCCTCGAGCAAGTTTTGGTGCCTTTTTATCAACATAAATAGAAGGTTGAAGCTGTTGCTTTGCAAGATGAACTGATAAAAAAAATGTGCATCCTCCAGCAAAGAACTTCCACATAGAAAAATTTGTGCTGGACGCAATCAGCAAGCCACTGGGGCTACAAGATCATATACCTGAATGCAAAGGCTTAAAAGTGGTGATATCTCTTTCTTTAGATTGTCACGAATTAAGCCAAAGATCTTCTCCAAGGAAGCAGTAAGTTGTTGCTTAAATAGCATGGCCGGGTATCGAGCATCAATGTGTGACATGCATGTCCGTTGTCCAAAGGCTTTCAAAGGAGACCTGAATGTCTGTAAGAATGTTCCGACAATCAATTTCAGATAGTAATTATACACTCCCTCTATTGTAAACAAAAATGAACTAATTAACTTTTCATAAACATCATATATTTAAAAACAGAGGGAGTATGTTTTAACAGATAGTAACGATATTAGTACTATAAGCAACAAGGTCCACTATTGCCTCTGTTTACATTTTCGGAATAGAATTCAGGTTCCCCATTTATGAGAATTGCTAACCCCAGCTGCCATGCCAGAATCCAGGTAGTATTCTTGTATATTCCAGCCAAATATCCATTCTCCGTATTTTTCGTCTACTCTTCCCAAGCTTTTGTATGTTCTTAGTTTCATTGAGTCTATATCTTTCAAAGATACAAAAGTAACCTACTATTAGTCAGTACAAATCATACTGGCTAATACCAATGTAATTTGTTGCTGCTAGTAACAAGCTGATTTCCAGAGATAAATTGATCCTTAAATCCAAACAGCATGTACAAAAGAGAGCCGCAAAATTCAAGCTGAAAAGTGAATAAGTTGAATGGGATGGAACTCACTTCATTTGCCTTTTCACTTAAGTGAGTATCTGAAGACGATCGAGAGGGTGCCATGATGAATCCTTTTGACCTTAAATTTCTTTGTAACATGCATAGAAGGGCAGACGTATTTGCCAGCCAGTAGGGCAAAATGTCATTCTCATTTTCTGTCTGAAAAGCAAAATGTTGAAACCAATAACCAGAGCACCTCAGTCACATGGTTATCCATATAGAACAGGGTCTAACCTTCAGGATGCTATTAATTGTGTGAATTATGAAGTCAAAAATAGTAGTTCTTTCAGCCTCAAATACTCCCCAATGGAGAAGGCATTTGTAAATGATACAGGCTGCAACTGGTTTTCCCTTCTTGAATCCCATATCATCTTTGATGCACCGTTGGAGCACATCATGATAATCCTGAAAAAGTCACTTTTTTGCTTGAGTATGCTATTCATACCAAAAAGGAACACACATCCTGGAGATGACTGATATCTAGAAAGAAAATGTACATAAACATAGTGTTCTTTTTTATATTAGAGAAAAATATATTCACCTCATGTCTATCAGAATTCATCCTTGACCTTCTTGGTTCTGTAATGTTATGTGGGAGAGGTGCAAGCTTTGCAGGTGAAGATTCCTGAAGGCAGACAAAATTTCATTTATCAGTAGCCAAGATGAATCTAAGTTGAAAATGATAGTAAGGCTGCACTGTCTTACAAAGTATGACCTTGGGCTGCATGGTGAAGCCCCAATCTGATGGCTCTACGAACAAATATAAGAAAATTCATTAGAACATAGAAGTTCTTGACTCAGAATATTCAATTGAACAGAATACACATTTATTTATATAGAGAAAGAGAAAGAAATGGATGTATTTCTAGAATGAATAGGAAATAAATCCATATACCCCAGTTCGGCTGTGCCTTGGAGATAAGTTTAAGGCCTTCTGTCTCAATAAATGATTCTCATCTTCTAAATTTGAGATCTTATCCTCCAAGCTGTAAAGAAAAGGTCTACATATTTAGCGAATAGGGTTTGTCTATGTAATCATAATAAGAATAATTTTATTTCATGATGATTTTTAGAATGGTTGAAAAATTGAGAGCCGTCCATCCAGATGAATCAGACGGTGGAAAGATAGGAAGTACCTAAAGAAAAGTACTAAGAAATACCAAATACGTGGGACCACGTACCCAATTTAATTTAATTTTTTAATTATCTTTCTCAGATCAACGGCTAGCAAAAATTTAATAAAAAGGTACCTGGAAGTACCAACTGGTACTTATATGAGAAAAAATAATAAAATGTTTCAGTACAAAATGCTCATCTTTTAGAAAACACTTGATATTTGTATTTAAATACTTGACTCTAAGATATTGCTGTAAAAAAAATCTTACTTTTTCAAGTTATCCCGGAGATGCACGTAGTTCTTTTCCACATCGTGCAGCTTGTCCATATTATCATGGCTACATTTTTGAGCTTTTAATAGCTCTTGTTCCATTTCAGCATTCTTTTCCTGCATTACAGAAACACCTTAGAAATTAGATCGCTGATTCAACAAACCTATGAAAGCTAACATAATATGGACTGGGATTGATATGGATCATTCATTAAGGAATGCTTATATTACAACCTGTTTAGTTTGCAAAAGGCACTTGTGAGTAAATGCATGCAAATTAAGAGAAATCGCAAACTAGAATACAACTATATCAGAACATTAAGAGCAAAATGAATCAGTCACTAACACCACATTGGTGAGAGCTAAAAAAGTGAGTAGCACATACGTAAAAATTGGAAAGTGGCATCAAATGCTGAATGCATATAGAACATGAAGTAGAGATACAGACTAAACATAAATTTTATAGGTGGAAAACCACCTTCAGTGAAAAATTCTCCCTCTTCACTTCTTCTATTTGAGAAAGACTGCTACGCAGAGCTTCTTGATCCTTGGATGATAACTCTAACTGATGCTGGAGTGAGGCAATTTTCTTGCAATTGTTTTTATTTTCTTCATTTGATGCCTCTAATTCTAACTTCACAGAATCCAAGATTTTGAGAAGCTTAGATATCTCCAATGCCTTCGACTCTTCAACAGCAAGCTGTGTACACACACAGGATAATATAATTGATCGCTATCAAAAAAAGAATCAATATAGAGAAAAAATATATATCTTTGACAACAAATATAATAGTCTTCAACTGGACTGTTGAGAATATGAAGAAAACATAGATTATGCTAAACTATTTTGATGCTTTGCTGCTAATTGTTGTCCCTCAAGTCTTTCCTTCAGGTTTTGGCATCTCTGTAGAGAGCATCATGTACTTGATAGGGTAATTAAAGCACTTCATTTTGAAAGTTTTTATATTAAAAGATATCTATCTCATCAAAGCATACCCTTTGCCTTCTCTCTAAGGTGAATCGCAAAGTGAGATCTTCTAAGCTCTTCTCGAGTTTGCCTTTTGCTTCACGTAAAGCTCCAGCTTCATATGCAGCCTTGAAGATGGAGAAATTCAGTACTTGAAGAATGAACTAAAAATATCAACATACTACATAATCATACTGCATGACATGTGAATCATCAATAATACAAGATATGGATACATTTGATAAAAAAAAGGTAAATGAAATGAACTACGGAATGGTGCGCCAGTAGGTTTCATGCATCAACTAGTCACCCAAAGCTCAAGCTTTTGATGAAAGGTGTGAAATATACTTCACAAGGTTTCACAGACTAGGCTAAATGTTAATAAATGTTTATTACCATGTACCTTGGTATGTAAAAATCCAGGACATGCAAGAATGAGATAGTTACAGTGTGGCCATCTGGAATGGAAAGGATTTTTTTAAGCATGGTGAAATAGGTATGATCATCACATGTAAAATTTCAGCTTTGGATTTCCTGAATGGATTATAAGATAGGTACCATCAATTCATCACTCAATTTCTTTATAGAACTATTTTTGGTTAATAATACAAATTTGGTGCAAAAGAACAGGAAATAGTGAATAAAATAAAGGTGATATCGTATGTCACAACTTGCGAACAAAATATATCGGCCCATGCAACCCAAACTACCAGTGAGTAAAAATTACAAAGAAATATTTTATTTAGTATAAATTTAGGAAAGGTTCCAAACATTTTAGTTGTTATTTCCATGGTTCCAACCAGATACTTTTAAGATACATCAGAATGCAGATAGTTGCTATAGTTCATACATGTTTAAGGTTCCGCAATGCCCTTTTAGCAAGCTTCTGTCTCCAACAGCACTGGATGAGAACTGTTGCCCGTCGGTATTGCTGATGGAAATTATGGAGCTTCTGCATCCTCCACCAAGCCTATGTATCAAATCGACAGGGTTCGTCAGTATACATCAACTAGATGAACAAAGGTTAAACTAAAAAAGCATAAGGATACAATAATAATTGAGATTTACAGAGGAATATTACATCCTCGATCTAATGAAACAATTCAATGACTTGAATTTAAAACTAATGATCCTACCTTGATCAATCAAATGAAACAATTCCCCGACTTGAATTTAAAACTAATGATCATACCTTGATCACCAGGAGAGAGAGAGAGAGAGAGAGAGAGAGAGAGAGAGAGAGGGAGGGAGGGAGGGAGGGAGGGAGATGGAGATATTTATTAATTGCACCAAAGATATTAACAGACTGAATTTAAGAGTGAGGCGGGGGTGGGGTTTCGAGTATCAAAGATGGGGTGGGGGTACGAGAATAAAAAATGAGAAAGACCTGTATAACAGTAGATGCTTTAGCATTCTTTAAGTGCTGCAAGGTCTGAACTGCTAAGATATAGCGAATGCCAGACTGGATCACAAGAGCAGCAGAACGAAGATGCAAATATGCACAACGACACAACCATCTTCGAGCGTATCTTTCAACCGAAACAGCTGCTGCTATCTGTCTCTTAGCTTCAAGCACATTTCGTGCTAAACACCCTGCAGAGCAACCAAAGCCAATGATCATTACTTTGAGGACCAAACTGATATTTGTAGTGCATCAATCATTAACAATGTTGGGTCCTTACAATATGACTCCTCTAACATTTTGCTAAAGTATTGGTCGATAAGATTTCTCCTAACTTGCTTAAAGAAGCTCATCAAATAAACAGAATATGGTAGCAGGGGTAAGTTATGACATTAAGGGCGACCATGATGTTGCAACAAAGTAGTCCATATGGAATAAATAATACATGCAACCCATCTATAAACATTGTGCAACCAGTCCATAGTGCTACCCATAGTGCTATGGGCTGCCCATATGAATAAAATATAAATTTCTCTCCTCTTCCTCCCTCTCTCTCACACTCTCACCTGTACTATTGCTGGGATGGTTGCGTTTGATATTTGTTTTATTTGCTTGTGGGTCCTACCTATTTGGTCCACTTGATCTTTACCATTGTGCAGAATTCAACAACTAAAGACCACTGACATAGATCCATTTATTTGGACCAACCAGTACCAAAATACATTGGGACCACCAAAGCACATTCGTGAGAAAAGATGAGGATATGATCAAGAAAAGATTTATACTGTTAGTGGAAAGTAGCAGTTTTTGCATTTTTTAAAAGAATTTGTTTGTTACTTTATTTCAGGCATTTGGAACTGTGACGGCTTTATCACACAATAAATAAGCATGTTGTCTTGTAGAAAGAAATGAAGAATGAGCATGCAAAGTATGAAAACCACAGAAAGATCTATCATACCTCGGCAATATAATTGGATGGAGATAGAAGCTTTCCTCGTTGAAAGAAATTTCTTGCGAGCAACAAAGGTTCGAAAGTGACCCTGCACAATCCTGGAAGCATTGTCCAGAATCTCACCACGTCTGGAGTCCAAAACAGCAATCTGGCCAGCCCGGAGGAAAATTTTTGTTCTGCCAAGCTGAAGAATACAATCAGACTCACAATAGGTATACATCATTCAAATCTTATTTCCATAAAACTTTAGTTCATAAAAATGTCCATTCAGGGGTAGCACAAACTTTAGTGCACTTGAAGGGGCAAGCAGGTAGATTCAACCCTTCAGTTAACTCAAAATATAAAGCACTCAAAGGCCAAACATAGAAGCACCTCTCTCCATACACGACCTGTGCAACAATTGCCTCTTTGGTTCTTTATCTACTGCTGGTGATATACATATTTTGTCTTAAAAAGAGAAAGGGTGTGTCTACCTTTGCTTCTTAAATTTCATGATTAGTTCCAAGACCTGAAGAGTGACTTGCTTATATCCTTAACATTTTAGCTAAGAGACACAAAAAAAGGGAAAGCAATTACGAAAAATTGGCAGCAGGAGAACTCATAGGTGCTAGTTGAATGCAGTGCAGTTAAATGTTCTTAGTCTTAAAATAGACTCAACACAAAAGGGTACTATTTCCATGTTCCAAGGCTGGATAGAATTAGGACAATGTGCGAATTGAGCATAGCTCAATTGCTTATGTTCCTTGTGGTGGAACTTGCCCACATGGGTTGAAGTCTCTAACTCAGCATGGGTGCTCACATTTTCAGCTCAGTAGAAGACACATGCCGTCAACAACAAAGCACTTATGGTGACTTCATAGATCCCAAGATCTGCTGGCCCAGTTTCTCACAAGCGTTCATACGGGTAGGATGTGTGTGCATGCGTTCGTGGGGGTGAGTGTGCGTGCATGTACGTAAGCATCTGCATCTGCACTATGTTTTTGCAGAAAAAAGAGAAAAAAAGAATTAGGATACTGTACTTGAAAGTTCTCGAGGTTTAGTTGCTTTAGGATCCTCTGTGTCAGTGATCTCTCATCAAACCTGCAATAGTAGAAGAAGAAATGCATCGATAATCCTTTACTCTATATTGATGTGATGATAAAACTTCCCAAAATGAAACATCATAGAAGTTGATCGATGCAAATATACTATTGAAAGTTGACATATTCTAAGGAGGTTCTAAAGTACTCATCAACAATGTTAAAATATTACCTTTCATCCATATGTTCTGGCACAAGAAGCCCAAAGCGATTAATGAATTCAGAGTATGTTCTCCGTGTGGGATAACCAGCAAGACTTATCCTAATGGCTTCAAGGACACCCTGCAGTTAAACCCAATAAATAAAGTAACTAAATTAGTAGCTTCTATGATTCCCAGGATGAAGCATATCAGAAGAAAGATGAGGTTCTGAAGCATATCAGAGCAAAGATGAGTTAAGCAGAATGGAGAAATCATTGACATGAAACAAACTTCAATTGAGAAATCATTGAGTTTGGGGAGAAAATTAATGGTACTAACCCCGCTACGCAGTTGCTGTAGTACACTGCCATTTTCAAACTTCTGCGGACAATTGAGCGAATTTGGCTTTATGCAACGGACATAATGAGGTTCCGTTGAGCTAAGTGTCTCCATTAGTGCTTGGAGTTGTTGCTGTTGGGATTAGATAACTGACCATATCATAAGTATAATCAAACAAAAAAATGAAATTCAAAATAAGCATGTATTGGTCTTGAGGAATTTCAAAAATCTTAATGTTCAATTAACTTGAGTGCACAGTAGGTGCGCATGCGCACAGAGAGATTCATGACCGAACTCAACATGTTTCCCTGGCTGCAAGAATTTAAAATTTATATATATGTAATAATAAATTTAGAATATATTCTTGTAACAAAAAATATTGGAAATATGTTCTAGCATGCTGCTTTCTTGTTTCCCTTTATTATCAGTGAGCAAGTAATACAAATATTATTTGTACCATGCAAAAAAAGCTGTATATAAATATGTAATACCACACTGTGACACTGGCCACAGAAACGAAGATTAATAACCAAGAAACAGTAAGTAAATCAACAACTAGAAAACAACTATACCTTAAATCGTGAAGCTACTGAAGAGAACTTATAAGATGATTTTGATGGATCATCTTGATGCGAAGCAAAGAGGCCAGAAATAAATGAGCATTTCGAAGAAGACAAAAGATTCTGGTGCTCTGCAATAACATAATCCCGGTTCTTCTCTAAAAATAAATCAGTTTGGTAGATCACCTACAAAAGGAGACCAGTTTGCCACATGTTTTAACCTAGTCAAGGGCAACAAAATGCTAAGCATATCTGACAAGAAATGTGGTTCACAGGACATGCCTTTCCAGCAAAATGAAATAGCGCAAAATCTGTCTTTGAGAGCTTTGGCTTTTCTAGTCTTGGATGTGCTCTTAAATTCTGAAACAACTTCATTGCAAAAGTTTCATGTGTTGACTTTCCAAGCATGCTGTTTAACAAGACTAGAAAGAAGTCAGAATGTTGAGCTCATAAATGTTTGATAAAAAACAGAAAAACCTTACCATGCTTCATCCAATAGTGAAACTATGCCTATTGGTTTCTGCAAAACAAAACATAAATAGCATAATTATATAAATACACAACTAGATAAGTAACATAACAATAGAAGAAAATTTCAGCACTAGATATGTATTTCCTGATGCAACCCACTAAGTATGCAAAATGTCATTTTCTACAAATCTGGTAAGATAAAATCTTGATAATATGCGCATCCAGTTAAATATCCACTCAGACACAAGCCAAAAAGGGATTCCGAATGTTAAATACAGTGATTAAAGGGACGATTATTTTGGAATATGTTTCATTTATTCAGATAATCTGCTAGCTTGAAACATAAATGGAGGAAAGATTACAAGAACAAAATACAACACTACACACTGGTACTACATTACACTAATAACACATGCAGTGAAAATGCCATCTTTTTTCAGAAATTCAACTGTTCAATTACATGTACATCAAAAGGCAAAAGACTGTACCGACATTGCTCACTCATAACTAGACCCGAAGCTATATGGATTACTTATTTTATGTACAAAATGTAAAATATTATTAAGAGTAATGTTTTGACATACTACAGCAATGCCACTTCTGTAAAAGTGGCACGTACGAGTTAGCGACTGTTGTCAACTGGAAAAGTGTGCATCAAATCAACTTGTACCCTTTCCATATTCGATTGGGAGAGCTAAAACTATTAGCTCTGTTTGCATTGCTATTAGATTATTCAGAATTCCGTTCAGAAATCTACTTAAGATACATTAAACAATATGAGCTGCACAGCTACAGGCCCAATGCCACGATTATAAGGGGGAAAGGAAAAAAAATTGATACATTTAGTCAAGCTGGTAAAGGTAAATCAAATATAACTAGCACACCATATTATGTGCAGAAACAATTCATAAATAGAGAATGTAACAAACTTCACTGACACATGCCACAGGTATGTCAAGACCATATCGGATTCATTATTTGTGCACACTGGTATGGCAATTGATAGAAAATCTGAGCGAACAACACAATATTGGCATTCAATATTCATATCACCATAGCATAACAGAGGATATTTCAAATGTAACTGTAGATTCTCTTAGTCTTAGAAGTTTAGACCTTTTCAATAAGATCCAATATATCTTGGTTATCAACAAATTCAATGTAGCTCCAATTGATTTCTTCTGTTTTATATTCCTCCTGCTCCATCTTGAAAACATGCTGGATCAAGAAATTAAAAGAAAAAAGGAATCAAATATTTATATCCATGAAAGGGAGCATGAGAGGCAGGTTCATAAAATACCTTATTAAAATGCTGTTGGAGCTTTTCATTAGCAAAATTGATGCACAACTGCTCAAAGCTAGCAGAAGGAAGGGTCATCAGAAATTCACGAACGATAAAAATTAATGAAATAGAAGACTGTCAACAGTATTGACAATAGAGCTAAAGAATACATGTGAAGTTGCTACTACAGTAGGTTTGGAAATGCATTGTGCTATATGTACCTTTCAGCATACTCTGTTTCTCTTCTTTTATTTCTCGTTTCTTTTTATGTGTCTGTGTCCTAACCTTCATGGGCATGTTACAATTTCTCAATAAAAAGATTCAACCAAAGTGTATGAATCCAAGGAATGCCGGGGTTTCCCGGCATATTGCAATATTATCAACTAAAATGCTGCTGTATCATATAGGGACACTAGATTCAGAACATGCCTACTACATTTTTTATCAATAAGGTTAGAACATGCCTACGAAGGTCTCTAGAGGCACTGGTACGTAGTGGAACCCTAAGGCATGACAGTAATGTGAAGAGAGGCAGAGGAAGACCAAAATTGACATGGGAAGAGGCAATAAAAGGAGATTTGAAGGGATGAAATATACCCAAAGATTTAGCCCTGGATAGGAGTGCTTGGAAAACAGTTATTCACGTGCCAGAACCCTGATTTGTGGCTCTTGTTGGGTTTCAACTCTAACATACCCCAACTTGCTTGGGACTGAAAGGCTATGTTGTTGTTGTCGAAGGTTAGAACACCAGAAAAGGTGAAAGGGTGCAATAAGTTTCCTTTTTTTCATTACCATTGATGAGGTTCCATTTGAAGTTCTCTTACAACTTAGGTATTTTGTCAATGAAATCCTTACCCTATTCAGAAATCCTTGCGCAAGGGCATGCTATGCAACAGAAATCAGGGGAACCAAACATGCCTATAATTACTGGGTTACGAGCTTGCTAATTATTTGGCAACAAAATCTGGCTTTGCTTTTGTTTGTACAATATAACAAAAATTAGCACTGCATAAATAATTGCACTGGGTATTATTTTGAGTGTTACAGGCCAAAGGAGCCCAACTAGCCCAGCAGGCCCTATGGGCCAGGGGGGCACGCGGGTGAAAAGTACCCACATGTACTGTAGCAGCACCCCCAGGCAACCACCGTGTGTTTTGCAAAATAGGTTAGAGTTTAGGAAGAGTCTAGAGATTAGATTGCTTAAGGGTCAAGTCGAGTCTCCTCTATTTAATAGAGCCCCATGTATCCAATTGAATCAAGAAAGAAGTAAAGGGTTCAACCCTACAACTCTCTAGCTCTCAGGCCTTTGGCTCTCTCTCTTCCTCCTGCGCCCCTTTCTCCCTGCGCCTCCACCACAACGGCTGCCAGCCACCACCCTCTCCCTCCCCAGTACGCAAGCCCATAACATTGAGACTTGTAGTTCATTCAAGAATAGCCACCAGCACAAACTTCAAAATTGGTTAAGCCGCTTCATGGTAGGCAAATATTAGGCCTTTGGTTTTCCTTTTTTAAGTTTGTACAAAATATCAGCATCCAATAAATACTTGTACTATGTATTTTTTTTTAATCATGCAGCTTCTTGAAGAATAGCCACCAGCACAAACTTAAAAATTTGGTTATTCTGCTTAAAGGCAAGGTAAGTCAGCCGCTGCTTGTTAGTTTTGAAAGAAAGACTGAAAGGCTAACCTGTTATATTTGAAACACTCAAAACCATAGATGTCCAAGACCCCAATCTGTGACCTTGACTCCACGTCCTGCCCAATGGACTTATTAATGTTGTCAACGAGCCTGCAGTAGCCACGCTATAAGCACCACATTCAAAAATGTAAAACAACGTGAAGAGACACGGTCATACCAATCAAATAGTCGTGCATAAACAGTCTTTGCAAGAGTATCACGACCAATGACAGCTGCAGAACTGTCAACTGCCTTGATTATGTTTCCTTCAGGAGTTTTAATTGTACGATAGCACAGAGTTGAAAGTAAAAGCCCTGCATCGACCCTACAGATAAACAAACAAGACCTTCTATAAAATGGTGCCTAGACATAACATGATTATGAATAATGTTAAATTGGTGATGCTCACGAAGAATCACGAGGCATATGATCATGAGTACTGTTAGTATCTTATATTTCCAAAAAAAAAAGAACATCGTACTACCTCCGTTCTTAAATATATGTTTCTACAAATATTTATGCAAATAGGTAGACCTACAAGTTAAATCTAACGTACATTTGACGATAGACGTAGTGGTACTCAATTTACTTTATTTAACTATTTCATTGAACAGATTTGTTGGTCAGGCAGTGGTGTCATATATTTAAGAACGTTGGTAGTATCTACAAAGCAATGTCCATACTGATAAAGCTTAAACCAAATGAGTAAGCTTTAGGCAGGTACTGGTAGTCTTCTCAAAAAGTTACAAGTTTCAAATGAGGAAGCAGTTTCATGAGCTTGATAAAATAAAGTGAAGGCCATGAGACATATTTAATCTAGAAGATTTAACAAAGTCATCGATGCATAAGGCATTCCTTCACTACATTTGATGGCATGGCATGGTGTTAATTTGGCCGTTAATAAAGAAAAACAGAAGACCAAAGCATTTGCCAATTTTGCGTGAACAAAATAAGGCTGCTACTTATGCAAAAGGCTTACTTTTGTGAAGGGGGCATATCCCTTTAACTTTGGGTTACTCTATAGGAGACTCAGGGTTTTGATGCAAAGAGTTCGTGGTGAGGCAACACCTGTTAGCTATCTATGAAATAGTATATCAAAAAGCTGGAAAAACATAACTAACAAGAAAGAGAAAATGCAAACACACTATGACAACATCACAAAGTAACATGTTCACTTTGCATTTTTGTGATACAGAGCAGAAGCAGGTAAGAAGACTAAGAATAAAAATTAATAAAATACTCACATAAGCAAATCAGCAGCTGTCTGGAGATGGAATTTGCATTTTTCATCCTTAATAACAGATGAATCAAACTCTTTACCAGGAGAAAATTCAATATTCCCTAGATGAAGGATAGCAGCCACAAGTCGGAATATAGCTTCCTAAGAGTGATAGGTAGTATCATAAGTCAAAGTTATTTATCAAGAGAAAAAGAATTGAGTGATTTTCTTTCCCAGTGTAGGAATGAGGCCAAGATGAACCTGATCAGAAAAACATATACCAACGATGTCCATTGCCCTTCGTGTTTTTAAATATTCCTCTGCATCACTGACCCCTTGTAATTCATACATATGGCTTTGATTCACATAGTTAAAGTTCCTAGGGTGAGCAAGCTTGTATTTGTCTGCATCCTGGCAATACAAATTTACATAGCATAAGGCATCAATTATGAGCTAAATACCTCTTAATTGTGGCACATACAGTTTCATAGAAGTTTACATGATTGATAATACAACATACATTTATAAATATTGACCTGCAAGCAGGTTTAACCCAACAGAGTCCCAATCTCTCTCATGATGATGCAAATCATTCGATTGAGTAATCGACACAAATACCAAAATACCAAACTTCGAAACAAAATTGAGGATGAAATGATTCCATAAACCAAAAGCGTCTATTTTATGAAATGAAAATGTCCATTTCACTCCCCCGAAGGTTTTCAGTTGTCCAGAATAACCCTCAAAACCATTTTTCTAGTTCACTTTATGTTCTCAAACTACTACCAAACAGTCACTTCACTCCCTTTACGTTTGAGGCAAACCTTCACTCCTTAGTGATATTTGTTTTTTTTGTTTCTCTTTACACAAGTCTTATTGTAAGTTGAAACTTCTGTCAGATTACAGATGACAACATATGTTATCTTATGATATATTCATAATTTTTCATGACTACTTGCATATCATGGGAGCTCCTGAAAGAGGTTTAATACTCGTGAAATGGAAATGTTTTGGCCTCCTGAAATATATTTCCAGGCTAAATTTTAAGGGGAACATCATAATTAGTCTCAGGGGTAACAATCAATACAATCGACATTAGGTCTATAGACAAACCTGCCCAGATGCACAAAGTTGATAAAAACAGTGGTAATTCCTTTCAGACTCAGATATTTGCACAACACGAGACCGTTCCAGGAGATAAGTTCGAACTGCAGCCCCAGATATTTTACCCGATTTGTCAAATTGAATTTCAACAAATTTCCCAAATCGACTGCAATCAAATAAAACTAGTAAGTAAAAATATGGTTATATGCAAGAAAACAGTACACCAGCAAGTATATCATGCTTATCTACAGCTTTTTTTCCACATCTTCGAGCATACGGATAGGAGTTTCTAGCTTCATTTATTTTGATCATGAGGGTTACACCTACACTGTTATAATTTTATGCCCAATCAATAACTATAGCACCGTCACTGTTCTAAGAATATAAAATGATAGATGTATCTAGTATTCTAGTTGCACCTGAACAAAAGAATCAAACAAGCTTTCTTTTTATGAAAAATAGTGAAACAAGTTGACTGACTCAAAGAAAATTAATGAACAAAGCTCACCTGGAGTTATCATTTCTCACTGTCCGTGCATTACCAAAAGCCTCCAACAGTGGATTTGACTACATTGAAATGAGAGCAGAAAAGATACAGAGTTGAGAAAACATAGAGGCAAAACTTATTTAGGGGAAAAACTGTTGGGAATACATAAAGCCTTTTACAGGACACGCTAATCATGGCCCAAAAGCATTGATGAGAAAACTGAAAGTTACTTCTAGAACTTGTTGCTCCACAGAGCGGACATCACCAGCTGCACGCCCCCCAACAAAAGTAAGGTATCGCATAATCAGCTTGGTGGTCTCCGTTTTCCCAGCACCGCTTTCTCCACTGACTAATATGGACTGGCTGCGGTTCTCGCTAACCATAGCTCTTCAATAAAGAGAGAAATGTGTCACATAACACTCCATATTATAATCTCTAACATGCTGTAAGCAGGTTTCCATGTTTCATACTTGTATGCTGCATCGGCAATGGCAAAAACATGCGGACTCAATTCACCGAACTGCACACCTCTGTACTGCTCCATCATATGCATATCGTACATATGAGGCAGCTTCGCGAAAGGATTTACAGCGATCAAGATGCGCCCTGTGTATGTCTGCATAAATTAAACCAACAGGATAGTCAGAATAACAGATGGCACTAATAACACCACGCATCAGCAGGTGATCTAGAAACCCATGTAAGCATCATGTTCTGACGAAACATAACATTTACTAACACAGATGGAGAAAGGAACCGTTTCCCCCATTCCACAAATATTGGATACATGTGATCTTACACGAGGACATGATCCTCCTTTAACACGACTTGGTAGAGCAGCCGACCAATGTGCAACCAGTGGACATTGTGAGATCATAGAGAGAGTAGAAAAGGTGGGCACACTCACGTAGATCTCGTTGAGCGTGTATCGTCGCGCAAGGTTGCAGAGAACCCCAGGCTCGTGAAGGTAGACGAGCTTGGTCATGTCGTCGACGCCCCCAAGGTCGGCCTCCGTGTCTCGCGGCAGGACCTTCCTGCCATCCACCACAGCCTGCCCACGCCGCAACCCAGCCACAAAGTTAACCAAGCCAATCCGCCGCCAGGCAATTCAACAAACACGTAGGCTGCAGCGCACGCAGCGGGGGCTTCGAAGCAAAGAGTTAGGCCGTTGCGCCCTCACCTTGACGCCGGTGGATAGAACGACCGTGACCGAGGGCTTCGAGGACGGGGAGGCGGGGGAGGAGACGACCTCGGCCTCGGCCCAGGCGAGGTCCGGGTGCTCGACCCACACGGCGGTGCCGGGGCGGAAGATCATCGCGGCGGCGGCGAGGAGGAGGCGGTGGCGGTGGGGGTCGCAGCCGTGGCGCTGCGGTTTGTGAGGGATTCCAGACGGTGGGAGTGGGACTAGCCATTTCGAAGGAGAGGTGGTCGGGAAGCGAGGGAGACGGCGGGAAGCGCGCTCGAGCGACCGCGTCTGGGGCGAACCAACCGTTGGAAAACGCAGGGAGCTCGTAACTCGTCAGGAGGCAGGAGGGAGGGAGAGAGAGCAGCCGTCGCAACTCACGATGCCACGAAGGGTGTGGCGTGTTTGAGTTCTTATTTTGTGTTTATTTTAAAACCATTTGTCAGATAAATAAATTACATGTAACCCCTTTCAAAATATAAATTTTGTTCTAAGTAAGTTTTTTAACTTAGTATAAATCTTAGCATGATCGATGTGAGAGTTTGATGCGCAAGTATAAAAATTAATAATTAAGAAATCCAGCTCAATCGCAATCAATTGATTGACAATTGCGTTTGTTCTAATACCAGCCAGCCACTTTATCCTTACCACCATCAAAACCTGGCTCTCGAGATGTCTCTTAGCTGCTAGCTCAAAGCTGATGTGGATTTTATGTATAAGATAATTTTGAAGATTATGCTGTGAGAGAAAACAACGTCGAAAAATGAGCGAGGCTACTCTTCTCTCCGCGCTAGTTTCATATGGTTTCAAGGGAGTAGTAAGTTAGATTATTGGAGACATATTTCAGTTCGTACCTCATGTCGTTCTGTTCCGTCTTTCCTCCTTGTCTCTAGGGACTTCTTATCATCGATTTTATTGCTCCCCCTTACCTCCATGGGAGCCCCTGCCCGTACACAAGCCTTTCAAGCCTTTTGGTGTTCTCCACCTCACCACGCTATCTTCACGCTTTTCACACCACCACCATGAGAGGACCCTCTGTCGTGAGCTTGTGGCTTTTCTTCTAAGATGAATCGAATGGGTGAATCTACACTTTGAAACCTAATTACTTAAAATTTTGTTATAGTTAGGGAGATAAAAAAGGGCAAAATAGGCAATTTGGTCCTGAACTATGCACAGAAGGTCAACTTTGTCTGTCAACTTTCAAATTGGCCAATTTAATCCCTCAACTTTCGTTTTTGATCAAACTCGTCCTTGTGCTGATACGTGGCTCCATATTGTCATGAAACTAATACAAAAAGTCCTTTTTACCTTTAGCTCTTTTCTCTCTTCATTTTTCACCTTTAGAATTACAATAACGAATGATCCAAAATAAATATGAGGATACATATATTTGTCGACGGAGTATGGTATAGCATACCACATATGTTGATTTAGAGCATGCGTGCACACATTAAGTTGTATATATACCAAACAAATATGAGTAAATATTTGTTTGGGTACATATATTTTGCCTATCAAATTCGTATGAGCACATAAATACTTTAAAGAGTACGAGTAGATACACTTTTTACAAAATTATATTTTGTGTTGGTTTAAAAAACATATTGTTGTGTGCATGTATTAAGGGAGTATAAGCACATACATGTTTGACCTACCTGAGCCAAGGGAAAAGGAGACCTTTTGCATTAGTCTTATGCAAACATAGAGCACTACATCAGCACAAGGACGAGTTTGACCTAAAAATAAAAGTTGAGGAACTATTTTGGCCAATCTGAAAGTTGAGGGATGAGCTTGACTCTTGGTGCAAAGTTTAGGAACCAAATTACCTATTTTACCAAAAAAAAAATTGTTGAATATTTGGAGCTCTAATTAGAGCGGGAAGGCAAAAAAATGTTGAATGTTTTAAATCATTTAAGCGAGTATTGTTTAAGGAAGTTTGACTTAGAACTACTTATATTTTTTATTGGAAAAGTACTCCCCTTCTTAAATTACAGATCATTTTAGTTTTTCTATATTTATAATTTTTTATGCACTTAAGTATATAATATATTTAGATATGTAATAAAATATATGGATCTAAAAAAACAAAACGACCGACAATTTAAAATAAAATGGAGGCAGCAGTGAAATACCTAAGTTCGATAAATTGAGAAGAAACCTCAGCGAGCTTGTTCAATTATTGATTGTAGCAAATTTTGTCTTAACTTTGTTTATGTTAAAAAAAAAAGAAAGGAACTGTCTCGATTTCTCGTGATATCATGATTACCTTAGTTACACTACTAAGTTTCTGTTTCTAAGGGCTACTACTTTATTAGTAGTAACAAAATGTCTCGTATACAGCATGTACTAAGAGTACGTAACCTAACGATTGGGAGCTCTCACACTTTTTATAACGGCAACAAGTGCAGAGTGCAGGTACACAACCACGTCAAAATAATTCCTTGCAAATAACAAAAACATAGAAAATGCATGGTACCTAATGCAATTTGCTCTGCAAGAAAACTCTTGCGATAATAATCAGTACGGAGTAGTATTTTTTTTCCCTCTCCCTCCCTTCCCAACTGCTCCAATAAAAGTCTCTATTTAACTCTTCTCTGAACACAACAAAAACTGCACACACATACAAGGCACTAGATGAAGAGCTCGAATAATGGAAGGGCCGGCTGCTCAGGATGCAATCCTGTTCGGGAATCAGTCCTGCGACCCGGATTGGAAGATGATGAAGGCCGTGAAGATCCCGACCACGCCGGTGAGCCCCAGCGCCACCGTCGGCAGCGGGGCGGTCAGGCCAACGTTCTGAAGCACCCCTTTGCCAGTGGTCAGCTCCACGGCCACCACCCCCACGAAGCCCAGCATCGCGCCGCGGCTTAGCCACACGTCCAGCCCCCCGCCGCCGCCGCCGCCCTTGGCTCCCTGCTCGCACCTCACGCTAAGGGCCCTCGGCCTCGCGTTCCTCCTGCTACCTCGAGCAGTGGGGCGTGCTGACGTCACGGACAGCCGGGGAACGCCATTGCCTGCAAGGAGAAGACGCGAGCAGGGAAGTGAGGAAGACGGCATCATCGCACCCCGAAACAAATTTTCTTGTCCCAACAATGAGGGCGAGAGTATAAAAGTATAAAACAGCAAGAAAATCATGGCCAGCGATCGAATCTCCGAAACACCGCCAATAAAACATAGAGATTTTGATTGCTACCTGCTGCGGAGGCGAGACGGAGGCGAGGAGAAGCGGAGGAGAGGAGGGGATGAGCCATGGATGGTGGAGCAGAGAAGGGAACAGGAGCACTAGCACCTTGCGGTTGCTTCCTGATTCTTATCCGCGGGGGCCGGTGGGCGCCCACAGGTCAGCGTCAGCTGTCCACCAGTGGCTGTGTACGTAGGGCGCGCTTGGTTGGTTTGCTAGCTGGCCTTGCCTCGCCTGACTCGGCAAGGCAAACCTTGCCAGCGTCGGAGAGAAGTTTTCACTCGCCTAGGCTGGTAAAGGAAATGCTTGACAGCACGAGCGCCGAGATAGCGGGCAAAAGAATCAAATACTATTTTTCTTGCCTCGCCTAGCAAAGCAAGCATCGGCAAGACATCCAAGCACGCCCGTACTCTCCGTCCCAAATATAACTTCATTTATATTTTTCAAAAATTAAATTTTATCAACACTACGTAAAGAATAATAATATAAAAATAATATTAGCAGATTTATTATGAACCAACTATTATAATATGTAATCTGTTTCATTTGAAATAAATTATTTTTAGAGATATTGACTTTAGAAAAGTCTAAACGTAGCTATATTTTGAGACGGAGGGAGTAGCATCGAAACACACAGGAACAACAGATTCGACATCTAACGCTTGAGCTGCTACAGCATATTCCGATCCAGCCATCATGGGAGCTCATCAAGCTGCACTATTTATCCCCTCCTCAGTGCAATACTCGATTCCACAGCAGCGCACGAGATCCACAACCGCCGGATGAACCCGAACCACCCAAAAGCTGCCATCTTTGCCCGAAATGATCTAACCCTAGAGAAACTCCGGCGCCAGGACCACCCACCCTAAACCTCCCCGATCCCGCCACGAATCCCCCGTGGAGACGAATCAGATGCAACCACATGGAACGGGATTTGGGGGGGCAGGCCTCACCTCCGTCTCCGGGAGCGGGCGGCACTCCATGAGCTGCTCGATCTGCGCGTCCAGGCCGCCGCATCCCCCGCCGCCACGCGAGCCCGCGGAATCCTCCATCCGTTCTCCGGCGAAAGCGCCCTGATCTACCTTACTCTAGCTGGCGCTCGTCGACGGCGAAAGCGCGCGGGGGGGGGGGGGGTGTATGGAGCTCGTGGGTAGGGGGGCGGAGGGAGAGAGGAGGAGAGGAGAAGGAACGGAACGGAGATGTGTGTATGGAGAGAAGCGGGCGGGAGGGCGCGGGCCCCGCTAGCTGTGGGGTCGAGGTGTCAGTGACATCCGTGATGTATACAGGACCCACTGTGTGACACGAAGAGGAAGATACGTGGGGCCGGGTGGATGGCTGGTGGTCAGAACGGAACGGGAGGGACGGCCATGGGTGGTGGAGAGTGGAGAAGGCAACGGGATGGAGACGGACAGCCGCGCAAACAAGTGTGGGCCATCCACGTCAGAAACACACACAAACGACGAGGATAACTGGAACGTGAAGTCCTCGTGTAGTCGTCCGCGCTGATTCGAACGTACTACCCCTGTTATTATTCGTTTTAGTAAGTTTCAGGAGGATAAAGTTCTCTGTCTTTTAGATACTAGTTATGAGTATTAAATATAATTTAATTACAAAACTAATTACACAGATGAAATGTAATTCGTGAGACAAATCTATTAAGTTTAATTAGTTCATAATTTGACAATGTGGTGCTACAGAAATGATGGATTAATTAGGCTTAATAGATTCGTCTTGCGAATTAGTCTAGGGTTCTGCAATTAGTTTTATAATTAGTGGTCCTCCTAATTAGCATTCGAACATCCGATGTGACAAGCTAAATTTTAGCCCCTAGTATCCAAACACGCCCTTAGGTTTTCTATAAATACATGACAAATGTCCTAAATTACTATTCATTTTAACTTTTACATAATATATTTTGACTTTTCTAGATGCATAACATATTTATTATGGATTAAAAAAGCCAAAACGAACGGCGATATAGGACGGAGGGAGTACATTCTCCGTCAGCTCGTACAGCTTCGTGTGTCAATGCACATGGAAGCCTTCTCCGATGCTCCGGGTGTAGCAAGTCATCAAGTTCTATATATCTCTTGTCGCAAACCGATGAATTATGTATCATGCGCTCATCAATCTCTATAAACTTCTCACACATTGATAAAAACTGTGTAATGCCCTTGGAGTTTGGAACTAGATGTAATCACCATCATGGAACTACCGGCTCCTCCAAAAAAAAAGCAACCTCGCCAAGTTTTCACAATGAGAGATAACCGACAAGTCATCGTAGCTTTGTTGTGCTTATAGGTTTTATCCATAGGCAACGTATTTGTCGATAGCGTTCTGCATATGACGGGATCTAACTCTCCGTCCCCGAATATAACTTCGTTTATATTTTTCAAAAATTAAATTTTATCAACACTACGTAAAGAATAATAATATAAAAATAATATTAGCAGATTTATTATGAACCAACTATTATAATATGTAATCTTTTTCATTTGAAATAAATTATTTTTAGAGATATTGACTTTAGAAAAGCCTAAACGTAGCTATATTTTGGGACGGAGGGAGTAGGTGCATCACAAAATCTATGAAAAGCTAAAATGATCTACAATTTGAAACAGAAAAAGTACATGGTAAAATATTTAGCAAAGAATATTTGTCCAATATCATACCAATATGATTCGCTCAAAGATCATACTCTCTTATCTTTTCTTCGACAAACGCCAAGAGAGTCGATGAGGTTGGGCTAGGGTTAGAGCTTCCGACTTTGAGGGGATTTTGTGGGCGTGGTAATGTAATGCGGAGGTCACTAGATTGACGGTAGCAATGGTTGCCAATACAAGCGGAATAACATGATACATGGTTATAGCTAACTATAATAGAGTTGGACGTAGAGGCAGAGTCAGAAAACTCAAATTTTTTCTTGTTACGGGAGAGAGAGGCCAATAATGTTAAAATTTTCAAAACCTAGTCATTTGTTTTTGGAAACTTGCATGTTTGGGGGCTGCTTTGCCCCTGCCCACCCCTTGCTTCCGCCACTGGTTGGGCGACGTTTGGATGAGATTGACAATAGGAATGTCATACTCGTACTAGTTAGAAGGGACTAGGCAGTAGTCATTGATCCAGCGATGGTTTGAGCCACCAATAAGGACCTTTTGCTTGTATAGTGGTTAGAAGGAAATGGATGGTGGGCATTGATACAACAATAGAGCTACAAGAGACGATGGAAGGGGGAAGCATGTAGGGCTTGTTTGCTTCAGGTCCTGGGAGACCTGCCTGGCTCAGGTAGCAACCCCACGCGTTGGATTTTGAGTGCCTGAGGTTGGATGGTGCTGCCTGGCCGGCGAGTTGCCTGGCAGGCAACAACCAAACAAGCCCGTAGTCATGGAGTCGAAGAAGAAAACTAGAAGAGAGAAAATGAAGGTTGCGTGAAGTAGTGCACGGTGGAGGGGTTCAATGGGTGTTGCTTCTAGCGAAAGCTACGAGACATGGTGCTAGCCCACGTGGGTTGAATGAACGGGAGGAGGGGTATGGTGTAGAGAAACATTCAACTCCGAGAAAGGTTGAAGAAGAGAAGGATGTTAGGAGATCCGCCATTAGATGTAGATGATAGTGTAGAAAATATTGATGGATTTTTCTTCAAAGATTCTATATAGCTACTACCTTCAAGCTATTGCAAAAAGGAGATAGAAATGGACGACATGTCATGCTGTGGTGGCAATGGTGGTCTATGCCAAGAATGGCCAACGGTTTCATTTTAGACTATTGATTGATGAGTTATCCTGCAACCTTTTACCATTATCACTTTTCAAACACTCCATTGAATGATGATGTAATAATAAACAACTATGTATGAATTGGATGATGCAAAAAGTCAAAAAAGCTAGTCTGAATTTCAACATTTCATAGAAAATGTTTTCACGTCAAAAATTATTTCTTGTTTTTCATGAAAAGTTCTAGGCGGACATTCCTGATACTTCAAATTTTAGTTCTTACACTAAATTTCACTATTTATTCTTAGTAAAATAATAGGAAAAGAAAAAACAATTGTATATCGTATATCCCACTAAGGCCATGTTTGTTTCCGATTATTTCTCGCTTACAAGCGAACATAGACCGACCCAAACTGTCTGCTTATTCCCCGTTTAGCAGACAATCCGCTTAGCTCAAAATCTTGGAAATAACGTGCGGACGGATGGACTTGTAGGTTAACGGTAGTTGCAATTCTAATTTTTTTTCCTAGATAGATGCACTTGTAGGTTACTGGTAGATGCAATTCCATTGTTCTTTAAGTATAGACTTGGATTTTGAATCAAGTATGTAGTATTCTAACAACATATTCTCCATACAGCTGGCTTACCAGACAATCCTAATTCCCAGATAAGTGAGCTCCATATAAGCAGAATCAAATAGGGCCTATAAATAGCAGTTCTACCAACCCTAATGTTCATATAGATCCAACTACAACTTGATATACGTTGTTCCGAGAGGAAATATCTTTAGGTAGAGAAAATTCCTGCTAGTTGTAAACAGGGTACATCAGCATGGTTAAGAGAGTCACCCAAGTGGATACCCAAATAGTTTCTCCAGGAGTTCACAAGACAAGCATGGTCTGGTCTCACTCTTAGAGCAAACGCCAAACGTTACACAAAGAAAAAATAACATTTTTAGCCTTTCCCTCACTCTTTCTGCACACTTGACTATAACAAAATAAAAGAACGAGAACGATCTGAACAATCATCGATGCCCTCTCAGCAAACTGAAACAATGGATTCAATTAGATCAATAAGCGGTGCAAGCTCAGCCTTGTCGATCAACTTGAATTCCTGCACAAAGAACGAAACCGATTCAAAAAAAAAAGAAAAGGACAAGAATTAATTGATTAATTCAATCAATAAACATTTTCGGCTTGCACCTGAAATAATTCTGTTGGAAAAGATGTCACACTCACTGACGTGAAAGGGTATACATGTCAAAAAAATGCATGACGAAATGGCAAGAATGAAAGTTATCAATAACTTTTCTATACTTCCATATCATTTTTGAAATTCTTTGGTTTTCCTACAAACAAATGAAAACTCTTCTTTCTAACTGATCAGAACGCATCATTCACGGAAAATATTTTACCATGAGATGGTGCTGTATAGTGCTCATGTTGGAGCTGCCAGTGTGTGGGAGCACCTTTATCTTTTGTATCTTAGAACTAAAACCTGTTTTTATAACTCTATCCTACTTAATTGAAAGGCAGAGTTCCTACCATTTGCTTCAAAAAAGGCAGAAGGATCAAGGGGAGAATAAAGAGGCAGCATACCGAGGTGAACAACGTAAAATGCTTGAAGCAGGTGTTAAGGTGTGCCTCTTCCTTTAGGCTCACAATCTTCTGAAAGTGTGAGTGGTAAATATGGGCATAAACACGGAAAAGACGCTTGAATATCGTCTTCACAACTTCCTTGAAATTTTGTGGAAAAGAGGTTCCTGCATGGATGGTTGAAGGCAATCAATCCACATAAATGAGGTACTATCGTTGAATTGATATATGACTTCTTAACAAGATAGTATCAAAATCAAATAAGTTGTAGTACCAATTTTCTGAGGGAAGATGGATTCATCATCAAGCTGGGCCTCTATCCAGTCCATCAAGTACTCCACATATTTGGGCGCTGAAACCTCAATCGGTTTCTTGATCTGCACCCCATCAGCCCACCTGTACTCAAACCTGGAAAAAGGATTTATTATCACCAGTCAAACTCTTGTGAACCAGATCAGGAGTTTTGTATTTGAGACCACATTCCTCTCCCAAAGAGGGCACATATCTTACTTGGGTCCTGCTGACATTGTTGGGCATGTAGCTGGTGTGCAGAATTCCATCAGAGTGCCGTACAAGATGTTCACCTGATTGAAGAAATCAACAGCTGTGAAGAATCAACAGCTATATGATCAGCACATAGGACACAGTTGCATGGTACACCTTTTCCTCTTAACATATGAGTAATGCAAAACTTACTATTAACAGCTAGCCATTCATTGAGATCCTCCCCTGGTGGCAACCGAACCGCATCCCTCAAATTTCCGCTTCCTAAGGTTGAATCTATGTGTTTTTTCAGCTGCACACCCTGCATCAAACACAGCAACAAAAAGGGAAGAAGAAATTCCTTAGTCCTCCACTATATTGGCAGAAAAGAAGTATTGCTCTGCATTTTACGAGAGCCTGTCAGCAAACTGTTCTCGTATAATTTTGATTGTCTTATATTTTTAAAAGACTCCAATCGTGCAATTCTCTACTTTCATGCGGCAAATCCCTTACCTTTTCTTTTCTTTCTAGGACGATCAGAGGGAGTTTATGAATTATGATCACAAATAATAAAACAAGGTGCCATAAACAATTTATGAAAATATCAAAGATAACCTTATTTCCGGACGGTGCATTCTTCTTAGGCCTGAATGTCTTTTGATTCCTGCTCATGAATAAGGTGCATCCACA
Source organism: Setaria viridis (assembly GCF_005286985.2). Lineage (NCBI taxonomy): Eukaryota > Viridiplantae > Streptophyta > Magnoliopsida > Poales > Poaceae > Setaria > Setaria viridis. Next base: position 21,541,202 of record NC_048271.2, on the reverse strand, counting down.
CAAAGATTGATCAGATACGTATAGCCGAACAAGAAAAAGCATGTACACGGAAAACTAATCCATGCATGTCTGGAAAACTCCATTGGAAGTTTGGAACTTCAATTACAATAGATGAACAAACATAAAATGTTTTTTATTTAAAAAACTCAAAATTGCAGCCAAGAGAGAACGTGCAAGCATTATTGTTCCCCAGGTCAAAACCATTAGTTTGTCGTTCCCTTCTCCTTCTATGTTTTCTACATATTCAGATAATAATCATTAAGGTTTCATTTGGATGTCGATATTGTAGGGCTTGGTATTGAATTGAATCCAATACCAATTCAGCCTAGTTTTGGAAATGGTTCACAATACCAAAATAATTGTTTGGATGTACATGTAATTGCTAGATGGAATTCAAGGAGGCTTCAAATACCAATTCTTGTTTGGATGTGCATATAATAGAATTTGGCATTGACTATCTTCTTCTCTCCATCGAGTCCTCCTCTTCCTCACCGAGTCCTCACCTGCGCCTCCACCTCCTACTGCTTCGACATGTTGGCGAGAAGGAGGGCCACGGTGGAGGAACGCTGCTGCAGCGCGGTGTACACCAGCAAAGGGAGATGGAGGACCCCGCCGGGGAGGAAGTGGAGGAAGAAGAGAAGGGGGTGCTGCCCGGTGAGGGAGAAAGAAGGGGCACCAGGCGAGGAGAAGAGAAGGGGCGCCGCCGGCAGCAAGGGAGAAGAGAAGGGACGCCGCCACCGGCGAGGGAGAACAGAAGGGCCGCTGCGCCGCCGCAGGCGAGGAGAAGAGAAGGGCCGCTGTGCTGCCACTAGTGAGGGAGAAGAGAAGGGTCGCCGCGCCACCGCCGGCGAGGAGAAGCGAAGGAAGTGCTTGTTGCGTCAGGGGAGCGGGCAACTGTTTCTTTTCGATGGGGAGGCGAATTCAGCGCGAAACAGAGGGGAAGTGCTTGGCATTGAGGGTGACGAGCTGCAGGTGCGGTAAATACCAGTTGGCATTGGCTCTGAATTCCAATTCCGAATTCCAAACCATCCAAACAGTAGGTATTGGAGTTAGCCAATACCAATTCTCAATTCCAAGGCTGAATATCAACATCCAAACGTAACCTAATGCAACCTTCGACACCTACCAGAGCCAGATTTTCTTAAGAAAAGCAATCAGTCCTGAAAAAGAGCAAATGATCTAAATGGTGGGAGGGGGGTTAG